>NC_083402.1:83434119-84058420 GCF_020745735.1 Hemiscyllium ocellatum | reverse complement strand
AGTATGGGTGGAAGTCAGAACCAGGAAAAGAGTAGTTACTTTATTGGGAGTTTTTTATAGACCCCCCCAATAGCAACAGAGATTGGGAGACAGATTTTGGAAAGGTGAAGAAGTAACAGGATTGTTGTCATAGGTGACTTCAACTTCCCTAATATTGATAGGAACCTCCTTTGTGCAAATAGTTTGGATAGAGCAGATTTTGTCAGGTATGAACAGGAAGGATTCCGGACTCAATATGTAGATAAGCCTACTAGAGGGGAGGCCATATTGGATATGGTGCTTGGCAACGAACCGAGTCAGGTATCAGATCTCTCAGAGGGAGAGCATTTCTGAGATAGTGATCACAACTCATGACCTTTATGGAGGGGATAGGAGAAGAAATTATGGGAAAATATTTAATTGGTTTTGGGGGAATTACAATGCCATTAGGTAGGAACTATGAAGCATAACCTGGGAGTAAATATTCTCAGGGAAATGTATAACAGAAATGTGGAGGTTGTTTAGGAAACTCTTATTGCAAGTGCTGGATCGATTTGTCCCACTGAGACAAGGAAGGGATGGTATGGTGAAGGAACCCTTGATGACAAGAGATTTGGAACATCTAGTCAAGAGGAAAAAGGGAGCTTACTTAAGGTTGAGGAAGCAAGGATCAGACTTGGCTCTAGAGAGTTACAAGGTTGGAAGGAAGGAATGGAAGAATAGACTTAGGAGCGCTAGAAAGGGGTCTTGGCAGGTAGGATTAAGGAAAATGCCGAGGCATTCTACACTTATGTGAGAAATAAAAGGATGGTCAGAGTGAGGGTAAGGCTGATCAAGGATATTGGAGGGAACTTGTCCTTGGATTCAGAGAAGGTTAGAGGTGGTCCTCAATGAATTATTTGCTTCAGTAATCACTAGTGAGAAAGACTTTGTCATTTGTGAGGACAGCATGAAACAGTCTGATATGCTCAAACAGGTTGATGTTAAAATGGAGGATATGTTGGAAATTTTGAAAAACATGAGTATAGATAAGTCACCAGGGCCAGATGTATTATATCCAAGGTTGCTACAGGAAGTGAGGGAAGAGATTGCTGCACGTTTGGCAATAATCTTTGCATCCTCACTGTCCACTGGATGATTGGAGGGTGGTAAATGAAATAGAGATAACCCTGGGAATTAGGTGAAAGTGAGGACTACAGATGCTAGAGGTTAGAGTCGAGAGTGTGGTGCTGGAATAGCACAGTAGGTCAGGCAGCATCCGAGGAGCAGGAAAATCAACATTTTGGGCAAAAGCACTTCATCAGGAATGAACCTGGGAATTACAGACCAGTCAATCTTATGTAGATGGTAGGCAAATTATTAGAGAGGATTCTGAGAGACAAGATTTATGTATATTTGGAAAAGCATAGTTTGATTAGAGATAGTCAGCATGGCTTTGTGAGGGCAGGTCATGCCTCACATACTTTATTGAGTTATTTGAGGGTGTGACAAAACACATTGATGAAGGTAGAGCAGTGGACGTGGTGTATATGCATTTTAGCAAGGCATTTGATAAGGGTCCCCATGGTAGTCTCATTCAGAAAGTAAAGAAGCATGGAATACAGGGAAAATTGGCTGTCTGGATACAAAATTCACTGGCCCATAGAAGACAGAACGATGGAAAGTATTCAGCCTGGAGCTCGGTAACAAGTGGTGTTCCACAGGGAACTGTATTGGGACCTCTGTTCTTTATGATTTTTATAAATGACTTAGATGAGGAAATGGAAGAGTGGGTGAGTAAGTTTGCTGATGACACAAAGTTGGTGGAGTTGTGGTTAGTGTGGAGAGCTGTTGTAGGTTGCAATAGGACATTGATAGGATGCAAAGCTGGGCTGAGAAGTGGAAGATGGAGTTCAACCTGGAAAAGTGTGAAGTGATTCATTTTTGAAGGCAAATTTGAATGCAGATTACAGGGTTAACAGCAGGATACTTGGCAGTGTGAAGGATCAGAGGGATCTTAGGGTCCACATCCGTAGATTCCTCAAAGTTGCCACCCAAGTTGCTAGGGTTGCTAAGAAGGCTTTCATTAGTAGAGAGATTGAGTTGAAGAGCCGTGAAGTCATGCTGCAGCTCTGTAAAGCCTGGTCAGACCACACTTGGAATATTGTGTTGTTCTGGTCACCTCATTATAGTAAGGATATGGAAGCTTTAGAAAGGGTGCAGAGGAGATTTACCAGGATACTGCGTGGATTGAAGGGCATATCTAATGCAGAAACATTGAGGAAGCTAGGGCTTTTCTCACTGGAATGAAGAAGAATGAGAGGTCACTTGATAAAGGTGTATAAGATGATGAGAGGCATAGATAGAATGGATAGCCAGAAAATTTTCCCCCGAGCAGAAATGGCTATCACGAGTGGGCATCGTGTTAAGGTGATTGGAGGAAGGTTTAGGGGAGATGTTAGAAGTAGATTCTTTATACAAAGAGTGTTGAATGCGTGGAATGCACTGCCAGCGGTGGTAGTAGAGTCAGAGACATTAGGGACATTTAAGCAACTCTTGGTTAGGCACATGGATGATAATAAAATGAAATGTATGTAGGTTAGTTTGATCTTAGAATACGATAAAAGGTGAGCACAACATTAAGAGCCAAAAGGCCTGTACTGTGTTATGCTGTTCTATGCTCTAAGTTCTATGGACCATTGTAAATCACAAAAAGATAAGAACAAGGCAAGTACTTTGAGGCCAGCTGGAAAGAAAAGGAAAGCCAGCCTGACATAATTATTCCCAGCCATTAGAAGGAGAGAACTGGATGGGAAACTGTTGGGATGTCATGACAAATGCTTTCACTGCAAGAAACTGGGACATGTAAGGAACATTGTTGGATACAGTGTACACCAGAAACTCAGGCTACAAACCACTAGCTGTAGCATTGAAAATGGTCTATATCTGCTTCGGACTGACTGTTGGCCAAGCTCACTGTCAGCAGTTTACATCAAAAGCAGCAGCAACCACTGATTGTTTTAAATATTAGAAAGAGAAATTAGTATCTCCAAGACATTGAGTGCTTGCAAACTGGTGGGGAAAATAAAAGATTTTACACCGGAAAATAAATTAAAGTAAAGCATACTGATAGTTCATGGGGAAGGGAATAGAGGTGTCACTAAGCCAGTTTAGTTGCAGAGTAAACTTGTTATGGGCTTGGTAACAGTAGATGTAGTCCAAAGTGTGCCCATGTCAAGGATTGACATTTTATTGGGGAATAATTTAATTGCGAGCATAATAACTTCCTCAAGAGAAAAGGAAGGACCAGAGAAATGGCAAAGATGAGGGAAAGCCAGCAGCAACCAAAAGAAAGGCTGAGAATCTTAGAAGCCCTACTGGGGAGCTGAGAACTGTTTGTCCCGTTCCTTCAATCTTAAGTGCTATGCCTCCTGGACCAAAATGTTGCAGTAGTATTGACTGTGGATAACTGTGGATGTCTGTAGTGGCTCACTATTTGATAATATAGTGACACTTGCCCTGGTACCTAACTTAAAATTTGTTGGAAGACTACTGACATTCACACTACTATTATAGGACAAGCCAAACAGAGGACAGCCAGGGAATTCCTAGAGGCATGGCACTCATCCACAGATTCAATCAATAAGCACATCGACCTGGGCCCAACATACCGGCCACTGCAGCGGACAGCTGGACTGACAACCGGAAGCAGCACTTACAAATCACTATTAATGCCGGAGGAAACATCACAGAAATGCTTCACAGGAGGCTCCCAAGCACCAAGGATGTCACCTAGACAGGGGACGAAAAGCCTGCAACACAAATTCCCAGCTTGGCGAACAGAACCACAACTACTGACATTAATAGTAGGTTGCCAAAATCTAACTTGTGGATGGCCTATTTCTCCTGGGAACACTTTAGGTCTTGCTTCTGTTGTAAACATTTCAACTCATTAATCTCTTTACAAGGCTAGCTATTTGATTTCTTGCTTTTCTGAAATAATGCATGTCCTGAAACAGTTCCCTTTGTGCACTTTTTCATGGAAGTAACCTATTGTGTCATAAATAATGCATTCACTTTTAATTGGTTGTTCTGAATTCTGCTTCTCTCACCATCTGATTGGATTTTGCTAGAGTCTGATCTTCTTTGTAGTGCAATAACTCTGACGAAGATTCATCAGTGATCTCTACAATGCTGTTTCTTCTGAACTGTGACTTGAATGCTCTGTAGCTTCATTTCCCAGGAATCTGTAGAGATCATTATGAAGTCATGGATGGATTTTTCTGGATTCTGAACTCTTCTATTGAACATTACTTTTACACAAATTTTAGTCATCCCGAGGTTGTAATAATCGCTAAACTCTTTCAGCATTTTTTCAAAATCATCTGTTGCTTCTTTTTACCCTTGGTAAACTAATATCATCAGCTGTACTCATAATCATGTCTAAAAGCACATTTATTTGTTCAACTTTTAGTTTAATTTGTAAACTATACTGTGTTGCAAAGATTGCTTCCCCCTAAATATCCTAGGCTAATTGGCCTATCTCTGAAATGAGATCTTCTTGGCATTCTGATTCAAAATCTTCGTGATGTAATTATTTATTTTGCTTGCTTAATCATCTTTTATTTTCCAGTAATTTCAGTTCTGACACTTTTTACTGCTGTATTAGAGGGGTTTCCCATGATTTACAGCTAAAATAGAGGAATTTCCATGCTTAATGGCTAAAACAGTTGGTTTAAATGCTTTATAGTTAAAACAGAGGAATCTTAGGCTTTGGGGGTAAAATGGAGAATTCTGGCCTTTTGCCTGGCTTCATGAGTAATTCCTGCTATTCAGACCATCAATCAATATTTTCCCTTCAATCATAGATTTACTGATTGACACCTTGTAGGGAATAATGAGGTCAGCCAGCTGAACTTCCTATAAAATGAGTTCCCTGACTGGGACTGTTAATCTGGTCCAATCAGGGAGCCCTGGCTCACATGAAAGGATGAATGTAAGAGTATTCCTGACTGAATGAGTGGCATGCAGTTGTAACAGACTAAGAATTTGTAAATAAGGGGTGATTAATGATGAATGATGCCAGCCTCTGAAGAGATATTTTAGACCCAACTCCTCAGATTTTAAACAAATGTTTCCTGCCTTTATTATCGCTCTTACGAAGGAACTCCTGATTATTTCCCAGCTTGAATAAAATTTCCCAAATCTTATCGTATTTCCATCTGCTTAGGCTTTTAATGTGTCTAAAGTTATTGCTTTAATTACTTATTTTGGGATGACTAAAGTGTTGCAATCTTGTTTTAATATTTATTTTCTAGCCCTTTACTTCCATTACTGTAGTCATGCAACATGGTGTTCACTTATTATGGTGGTAAAGCTGCAAATAAATTTTTATTTGTCACTTATTCATCCCAGGTTACTGCACAGTTTTAAAGTTTCCCCTGACTTAATAGGGATTTTAAACCATTATTTTAAGATCCTCTGATGTTTGTTCGCTGAACGATGAATCAAAACTGCTCAGACCACTGCCTCATGGTATAACCTCTATCTGCTATGGAGTTACAAATTCTCCTCCTCCAAGGCATTGCTAACTCTCCTGTTGCCATGCATCTTTTTTTTGTAACCAGGTCCAAAGTGCTTCTATGGTTCTTTGGAGTATTCTTGCCCCGTAACAATTACCACAAGATGTTCTTCTGTGAGTTTCTTAGATGTTAAGCTCTTCAATACTGCTGGCTATGCTATATGAGGAGTCAACTCCAGGCTGAGTCAGAAGACCTCACACTACTGCTCACCATGTTGTATGGGCGTGCCTTCTAATCCCACTATGAATTGCTGCCCATGATGAAGCTTGGTATAACCATTCTGTTTAATTGTCGGAAATTACATGGTCTGATTCTTCTAGAGTGGCAGATCACTTCTAACAAAAAGAGTCTCATATAATTAACAAGACATAGTTTATTACATATTAGCAACTGGTTACAAGTTACATTGATGTGATAGTCATTAGAATAGAATATAAGGGAATCCCTGCAGTGTGGAAACAGGCCATTTAGCCCAACAAGTCCACACCAACCCTCTGAAGAGTGTCAAACCCAGACTCATAACCTATTACTGTACATTTACCCATGACTAATGCATCTAACTTAACCATCCCTGAACACTATGGGTAATTTAGCATGGCCAATTCACCTAACCCACACAACTTTGGACAATGGGAGAAAACCGGACCAACCGAAGGAAACCCACGCAGACACGGGAAAAGGTGCAAACTCCACACAGTCAGTCGCCCAAGGCTGGAATCAAACCCAGGTCCCCAGCACTCTGAGTTAGCAATGCTAACCACTGAGCCACTGTGCTCAGTGATTGATCAAAAGCTACACAATGTTGTACAACATTGCAAATTCATTCATTCACTCATGAAGATTTCCTCAGGTCAATATTTCCAATAAAGCCACAGGCACTTTGAAGAAGAGGAGCTCGGGAGCATTTGGTTTCCCACCCTGATTGTTTTGCTATAAGTGCTGTTGGAACTGTGTTTTGTTAACTCTGGGTCATGATAAAATGACCGCTTCAATTAAAGAATAGCCTTTACCATCTGGACTTAATTATTCCATTAAGTGCTACCCTAATGTCAAGGGCAAGTGCTAAATCTCCCCCTGCTCGCCTTCAAGTCCCAATCTGCCTTTAACATTCAGTTTAGAAAATTACAAATGCTTTATTGACAATCCACAAACTTTCTCTTGATTCAGGAACAGTTCCTTCAGACTAGAAATTCACAATTGCATTACTAGAGAAAGTTGAGAGAGAGAAATAAGTGCATTATGGATCTCATAGTTCAAGACCTTTTCTAAGAATCTGAGGTTTACATACAGATATTGCTCTACAGTATCACCATCCAGAGGTTCAACAATTTTCATGCTGTTTATTTACCCTACACTTTAGTAAATCCTTTCCACAGAAACTTTACATCTCATGAAGTGGTTTCTTTGCTCATTTTTAGGGAGAGGTTATTCCAGTCTCTTACTTGTTTGATATGAAGATATTCAGATAAGTTTGTGTGTCACATTGGATAGGCAAAAGCCAGTAGACTTTTGTTTTCAATCTCTCCTGTTTTACAGAATAATCTCACTCCTTTATTGACAGGTTGTATAATTTAAGTGCTAGCACTTTCCTTCATTATTTGCATAAGTATTTCATCAGGACCATCGGCTTTGAGTTGGTCTGATACCTTCAGGAGTTTCAATACTCCAGTAACATCAAATTGTGGCATGACTTCAGTCAGAAGTGTATCAATTGATTGAATTATGGTTGGATCAGTTTGGGTGAACACTGATTCATAGTGCTTATTGATGGTTTCTCCTATGCTGAAATCATTATGAAAGATTCCTTGGGCGCAATCCTTCAGTCCCAAAGGAGGCAAAAAACAATGATGGTAGAAGAACTAAAACTGTAAAAAGCAGAAACATGCTGGGCCAATGAAGTTTGTTAATTCAGTTATCTGACCTCAAGAGTAGGTTTGACTTTACTAACTGCAGGTATTGAGGAGCCTAACTGCACACATTAGCATCTTGTTAAAAGCTTAACTGAGTGGAATTAAGTGGTCATTAACTTCTACCCAGTTGGGAAATCTCACTGTCATATATACCTGACCGCATATAACAGGCATGTACCTGGTGACCTTCACTCCTGGATTTAGGGCTGAGTATCTGTCTTTCTGTCAATATGGCTGTAAATAATGTTTGCACTGAGTTACATTCAGCATTTTACAAGAATGGTTCACGTGTTGAAAAGGAAGCAGGCTGCAATGTCCACAGACAAAGTTCAGTCACAAATGGTAAAGAGGATGAAGGACATCTATGGCTGAAGGGCAGGGTAAAATGGAAACAGTGGGTGGGAGGTGGGGGGAGGTTAGGAGATTAAATTTGATGCACTGTCTATCCAGGATTTGAAGGGTGGATATTGCAATTGTTTCTGTCCAATCCTGGAATATTTGTAATCATGATGGGAAAGGAGATGAGTTTTGGGTGTGGTGCTTGCTGCAGGAAATTTGCATCATGGACATATCTGACTATTCTGGAACAGTCATAAAGGCTGTTGAGGAGTCAGGCATGTTTTGCTTCTGCACTGTTGCGAATTTGCAGCTTTAATATGGTCCACGTGCTTGTTCAGGCCCATTGCATCTAATCAAGCTTTATACATCATGGGACCTGACCTCGTGTTGACCATGCATCTTTCCCACAAAGGGCCATTCCCATGGTTCCTACACCAAACTTCGCCCCCTGAATTCAACTGTCTCTCTCTCACTCAGTCGAATCTTGTGTCCGACATTGGTGTTGCTGAGGACGTTTCACCCTTACCCCCAGGTCTGGGAAGATCAGGTTTAAACTGATGCAGAGTTTTCTCCCCATTATCAGTTCTGCCGAAGCTATCCCTGTAGTTGCATGAGGAGTAGTGCTATAATCAAATAGGAACTGAAGCGTTTGGTATTAGTGAAGCTGTAGGATATTTCTTTAAACCTGCCTTCAAAGTAGGGAATACTTTTTCTGCCTGACTATTGGATGGTATGAGGCTGTCCTTATCATTCAAATACACAAATTCCCTGCTGGTAAACTTTGGCCCATTACCTGTGACCAATACCTCCAGGAGTCAGTGCACTGGAAAAGATGCATGCAGTTTTTCAATTGTCATCCCCATCTTTGAAAAATGAACTTGATACATGTCCAGTCATTTTAAATGAGCATCCACAATGAGTAAGACCACTAAGCCCATGAAGAAGCCTGCATAGTCAACGTGTAACCAAATCCAGAATTTACCTAGCTATTCCCATGAATGTTGGGGCACTGCTAATGGCAATGTTTGTCCTTGATGGTACTCCTGGCACTGCTCCATCCAGTCCTGGCCACTGGACATAACTTCTCATCAACATGGGGTTCAGATAGGATTGACCATGAGAACCTTTTTCCACGTATGGAGTCAGCTATTACGAGGGGGCATAGCTTAAAATTAAGGGGTGGTAGGTATAGGACAGATGTTAGGGGTAGATTCTTTACTCAGCGAATCGTGAGTTCATGGAATGCCCTGCCAGTAGCAGTGGTGGATTTAAACGGGTATTGGATAGACATATGGAGGATAGTGGGCTAGTGTAGGTTAGGTGGGCTTGGATCGGCGCAACATCGAGGGCCAAAGGGCCTTTACTGCGCTGTATTTTTCTATGTTCTATGTTCTATAACATGTTTATTTTGGAACCCCCGGATGACCTTGGTGGGGTTTAACCCGTACCTGGGGGCAATCTTTGCTCAGGTCAATCACTCTTGCTCCCCATACTAATAGGCCATTCTCTATTGTGAGCTGGCCTCTCCAGGTCCGAAAAGGTTTCAGTTCTGATGGTGACCGCCCTTTGGTTTCCTCCATCCCCACCAGCTGTTTCAGTTTGGCCAGAACCAGAGCTTTCTGCTTCCAAAGTCTGATATTGTCAGCTGTGACTGCAAGTTCATCCTGAAAATTTTAAACTATTAAACCACTGGTATTGTATCTGCCAATGGGAGGTGGCTCAATTCATCCATATTTGCTATGTGGGCTCCCAAACAGTGTTCCAACTTGTAATTATACTCACTTAGTATTAGTGCCCACCACTAAATTCAGCCTGAAGCCATGGGATGGTACTGCCTTCTCCTCTTTAAGTCGACCGAATTATTACAAATTTACCTCCATAAAGGTATTGATGGAACTTCCTGACTGCAAATAAGACTGCCAAACCTTCCTTCTCTATCTGGCTGTATTTATGCTCTGCATTAGCCAAAGTCCTGGATGCAATGAGTATTGTTTGTCCCTCTCCATTGGGCCACTTATGAGCTAATACTACCCTGATGCCATCGGGGGAAGCATTGCATGTCAATACCAGACTCGTTTGGGATCATAGTATATCAACACCTTAGAGAATGAGAGCTGTTTCGACACTTCCCTGAAAGCTATGGCTTGGCTATGTGATCATTTCCAAAGCTGACCGTTTTTTAAGAGTTGATGCAAAGATGCCAGGATGGGGGCCAGGTTATGTATGAACTTTCCATAATAATTCACCAGCCCAACAAAAGATATAATCTCCACTATAGATGTGGGAGCTGGGGCACTTTTGATTGCCCTCACTTCATCTTCCAATGGGTGTAACCCATCTTTGTTGACTCTGCAGCCCAGGTAGGTCACTCGGGGTGCCTGCAACACACATTTTTCCAACTTCTCCAAGTCCTCCTTATTGGCCTTCCCTGTTATTAACACATCATCCAGATAAATGGGCACGGTGGCACAGTGGTTAGCACTGCTGCCTCACAGCGCCAGAGACCTGGGTTCAATTCCCGACTCAGGTGACTGACTGTGTGGAGTTTGCACGTTCTCCCCGTGTCTGCGTGGGTTTCCTCCGGGTGCTCCGGTTTCCTCCCACAGTCCAAAGATGTGCGGGTCAGGTGAATTGGCCATGCTAAATTGCCCGTAGTGTTAGGTAAGGGGTAATGTAGGGGTATGGGTGGGTTTCGCTTCGGCGGGTCGGTGTGGACTTGTTGGGCCGAAGGGCCTGTTTCCACACTGTAAGTCTAATCTAAAAAAAAATGGCAACTGAATAGACCTTGTAAAATGTTCTTAATTGTCTGTTGAAAAATTGTGTAGGCTGACAATACCCTAGTTGACAATCTCATATATTGATACAAACCCTTACGGATATTAACCGTAGCATATTTCCGCAAATTCTCATCTATCCAAAATTGGAAGTATGCATGGCTCATGTCTAGCTTTGCGAAGGACAGCCCCTTGCCAGCTTTGTGTATGGGTCATTTGTGCAAGGGATTGGGCATTTATACAGCTGCAGAAAGTGGTTTTCCATTTGTTTAAGATTCCTATAAAGGCAAACTGACCTGTTAGGCTTCACAACTGGTATGACCAGTGCTGCCCATTCCACAAACTGGGCTGGTTTGATGATTCCTTCACTTTCCAGCCATCTGATTTCTGCCTCTATTTTTTTCTTTATCAGCTAAGTCTTGTCAGTTTTCGTATTGGTGTGCTGAGACATTGGCACAGTTAATATGAAATCAGTGCTTACAAGCCACACAAAAGAAAGCCTTGGCAAGTTTTGGCAAGTAATTCATTAACCCTGCATTCAGTGTTCAGTCGACTTGATAAGATAATCAGGAGGAGCACTATAACTTCCTTTCCATGATCTGGCCATTTCTTTAAAACAAGGTAAACTTGCTCTGTTTGACATCCATTATTAGCTCATCAGGAGTGAGGCAGAGTCTAACTTTGTTGCCTGCATGCAGTGGAAACATGTCCAGCAGGTGAACACCATTGAGGATTACTAACAGCCATAAGAAATCAATATTTTATTCGCACAACACAGAATAAAGAAAAAGTCTGTTACATTTCATGATAAACATGTAGAAATGGGGAGTCTGTTTAACAATGAGGTTGTATTCGGTAATCTGAACTTGCTGTATAAATTCCAAAGCTGCTCCCTTCTCCCTACCTCAAGGATGTCACTGGGGAGCGGAGGAAATGGTAGTGGAGGTGAGTGGCACATGACCATGGAATTGGAGGCAAATTATTGACTAGGTTGAGAGGTTTATTAGGTGATAGAAAACAGCAATGGACATGTAGTTAAAGGCAGTGACTTGCAATTTCTCACTAGGATCTCAGCACCTCAAATGCTAACTACATTTGTCAACGACTTGGGTGACACGAAGAGCCACATGTCCAATTTTGCCAAGGGCACAGAGATTGAATGTTTGTAAGTGTACAACTAAGGAAAATAAATTGTGAAATGGCATTAACAATTAAGTGAGTGAGACAAAATATGATCGATAGATTTCAATGCAGGTTAGCATGATGTCATCCACTTGAGATCAAGTTTGGACCAGAACATTATTTTAATGACAAAAGCTGGAGGTTGAAGAAACTTATGGGTTTGTGTGTGCACATACAACACACTCGATGGGCTATCTACTCGCATGGGCTGCAGTAGTTCAAAAAAAAACACAGATTAGAAACTGAGGGTGGAATTTTCCCAGCCCCTTGGGCTCTGGTGAGAAATATTGCCAGGTCAGGTGAGATGTCCAACAAACCTCTCAATGTCAAGGCCAGAAATTCCCACTTCCAACCAAATATTAGACAGTGAGCTGAGATTCTAGATAGTGAACGTTAAAAGGCCAATTAGCCTTTTATCACAAATTATCACTCTCAACACAACCAAATCATAAATCATTAATATGGAGGCTTTCTTTTTCCTACATGTCAGGTGAAACTAGATGCCAACAATTTCCCAGATGAAAATCAAAGTGGGTGCCAGGTGACTTTCAGGTTCCCCGGTTCACTATTACCTTGCTGTTGTCGCTGAGAACCAATGGCTTGAGGGATGAATACAGACCAGTGTGCATGAGAACCAGAGAGTGCTGGACAGGGTTTCCTGTCAGCTGCCAACCTGTTATTGAGGTAGCCGGACAGTCACAAGGCTGAGGCAGCAGCATCCCAACCATTTTACAGCAATCCTGTCTGTCATGTTGAGAGTGTGTTGCTGGAAAACACAGCAGTATCCAAGGAGCAGGAAAATCAATGTTTCAGGCAAAAACCCTTCATCAGAAATTAGGCTGAGAGCCTTGGGGGTGGAAAGATGGATGGGAGGGTGGTGGGGCTGGGGGTAAGGTAGCTGACAGCGCAATAGGTGGATGGAGGTGTGGCTAATGGTGAGACGTTAGAGGGGAGGGTGGATCGGATAGGTAGGAAGGAAGATGGATAAGTAGGACAGGTCATGAGGGTGGTGCTGAGCTGGAAGGTTGGAACTGGGATAAGGTGGGGGGAATGGAAATGTCAAAACTGGTGAAATCCACATTGATGTCATGGGGTTGGATGATTCCAAGGCAGAAGATGAGATGTTCTTCCTCCAGGCAATGGGTGGGAAGGGAGTGGCGATGGGGGAAGGCCGAGAACCTGCATGTCCTTGGCCGAATGGGAGGGGAGGTTGAAGTGGTCCACCACGGGGTGGTGCAGTTAGTTGGTGTGGGTGTCCCTGAGATGTTCCCTGAAGTGCTGTGTGAGTAGGCGTCTGTCTCCCCAGTGTAGACAAGACTGCATCGGGAGCAACAGATACAGTAAATGACTCATGTGGAAGTGCAGGTGAAACTCTGATGGATGTGGAAGGCTCCTTTGGGGCCTTGGACAGAGGTGAGGGGGCAGGTGTGGGCATAGGTTTGCAATTCCTGCGGTGACAGGGGAAGGTGCCAGGAGGGGAGGATGGGTTGATGGGGGGCATGGACCTGATGAGGCAGTTGCAGAGGGAACAGTCTTTACAGAAAATGGATAGAGTGGGGAGGAAAATATATCTCTGGTGGTGAGGTCCATTTGTAGGTGGCAGAAATGGCGGAGGATGATGTGATGTATACACAGGTTGGTGAGGTGGAAGATGAGGACCGAGTGGTTCTGTCCTTGTTGCAGTTGGAGGGATGGGGTTCAAGGGCAGAGGTGCGGGAGGTGGAAGACATACGCTGGAGGGCAACATCAACCACGTGGGAGGAGAAATTGTGATCTTTAAAGAAGAGGCCATCTAGTGTGTTCTGTGGTGGAACTGGTCTTCCTGGGAGCAGAGTGGAGGAGGCAGAGGAATTGAAAATAAAGGATAGCATTTTTACAGGAGACAGGGTGGGAGGAAGTGTAATGCAGGTAGCTGTGGGAGTCAGTGGATTTGTAGAAGATGTCAGCGTTGAGTCAGTCACCATTGATAGAAATGGAGAGGTCTCGGAAGGGGGTCACTGTTGACGGAAATGGAGAGGTCCCGGAAGGGACTTATGGCAACCCCATGGCATCAATGTGGATTTCACCAGTTTCCTCCCCCTACCTTATTCCAGTTCCAACCTTCCAGCTCAACACTACCCTCATGATCAGTCCTACCTGTCCTACCTGTCCATCTTCTTTCCCACTTATCTGCTCCATCTCCTGTCTGACCTATCGCCATTAGCCCAACCTCCATCCACCTATCACACTCTCAGCTACCTTATCCCCAGCCCCACTCCCCTCCCATTTATCTCTCCACTCCTGAGGCTCCCAGCCTCATTCCTGATGAAGGGCTTTTGCCTGAAATGTTGATTTTCCTGCTCCACGGATGCTGCCTGACCTGCTGTGCTTTTCCAGCACTGCACTCTTGACTCTAATCTCCAGCATCTGCAGTCCTCACTTTCACCTGTCTGGCATGTTGCTTCCAGAGCTGCCCTGTGTATGTGTGAGCCTGCCAATGAAGCCCTGAATTCTCACCATAGGATTATCTCCTGCCTGGGGCTAAGCAGCTGCTTGGTTTCCAGCAGTCTGCTGAGTCCCAGTGACCCAGTGTATTTCTTTCACAGCCAGTTGTGGAGACATGGCAGTGATGTGCTCATCAGCTTGTGCTCCCAACTCGAATCTAACTAACATAGCCCCAGTATTTGAGCTGCCAGCACCAAGAATCCTGGGATATCCTGATAGTGTTGAATATATCTACATACAATGAGTCAGAGATTGGACTTGCATCAGATGAAAGAGGCACCATAGGTATTAGTAAATAGCTAATGGGATACATTTGGGATGATAGCACACAAAAAAAACCTCATTAAGCTTTGTGAAGAGAAATTCTCCATGTGCCTCAACAAAAATGCCATTTGCCAATTTCTTGTACGATTCAGCCCACAAAAAAATAGGAGCACCATTTGGCCTGTCGAGTCTTCTCTGCCTTTCCACACGAATGCAGCTGATCCCCTATCTCAACACCATCCTGCCCCCTGGCATCTTCAACCTCTTGAAATCTATTAAAGTCTTTCCTCAATATTTTCATTGAAATTGAAATTGAAAATTCTCTGTCACTGAGAATTCCAAAGATGCATCATTCCCTGAGTAAAGAAATTGCTCCTACCATGATATGTCCTATCGTGCATCCTGAGACCATAATTCCTTGTTCTGGATTCCCTGGTCAGGAGAAATTTCATCATCAACAAATCTGTCCAGCCCCATCGAGATGTTGTGTAACCAATAGATCCTGACCCATTCTTCTGAACTGCAGTGATTACAAGCCCAGTTGACTCAATCTCTCTTTTTATGACAAACTGCTCTCTGAGGAATAAGTCTGGGAATTTTCATTGCACTCCCTCAGTAAAGAGTGCAACAATTCTTAGGTAAAGAGAACAACAGCAACCAGTATTCCAGGTATGGTCTCACCAAGGTCTGTAAATTTCCAGTATAATTTCCTCGCTTCTATTCTCAAACCCTTTTACAATGAAGGCCAATGTGCCCATTGCCTTCGTGACTGCTTGCTGGATTTATATACTTGCTTTAAGTGACCAATGTACATCAGTACACAGTCTCTTCCACAGCTTTCCACATCATTGACCGCCAACACCCCACAGAGTAAAAAATGAGGTCTGCAGATGCTGGAGATCACAGCTGAAAATGTGTTGCTGGTCAAAGCACAGCAGGCCAGGCAGCATCTCAGGAATCTCTCTCATTCCTGATGAAGGGCTTATGCTCGAAACGTCGAATTCTCTATTCCTGAGATGCTGCCTGGCCTGCTGTGCTTTGACCAGCAACACATTTTCAGCTGTGATCTCCAGCATCTGCAGACCTCATTTTTTACTCGAAGATTTTAACCTACTGCGAATCCTCTTACAAGGATGCCTTCCTTAAAGAAGCTCTCTTCCTCCCTCTACAAGGATTTCAGTGAGTCTCTCTCTCACTGCACCCCCCAGGTCATCTCCTCTGCACAGAAACTCTTCAGCCACGTTCTCAAACAGACTCGTTACCACAGCCACATCTCCTTCCTCCTTCCACCTATCCCACCTCCATCGCCCCTCCCCCAAGTCCCTCCTCCCTACCTTTTATCTTAGCCTGCTTGGCTACTCTCTCTCATTCCTGATGAAGGGCTTATGCTCGAAACGTCGAATTCTCTATTCCTGAGATGCTGCCTGGCCTGCTGTGCTTTGACCAGCAACACATTTTCAGCCCCAACACCCCACAGCCTGCTTCGACCTCCCTCCCAAATTCCACAAATCAACTGCTAGGCAGAGACGTGTCTGTCTGTACCTGTTCCATTGAATTTGTTTCTTCTGACCATGACTCTAGTTGTACGCCCCCTCCCCCATACCCCACCCCACCCAAGAGCACATGTTCAGCTTCTTCCCACTTATAGGTATGATTATTCTGGCGCTTTATATCCGTTCCACAAATTCCAATTTCCTGGTCCTACTCACCATGGATATGCAATCCCTCTGTCCATCTATTCTCCATCAGGCAAGTCTGAAGGCTTTCTTCTTCTTCTTTGGAAATAGACCAGAACAGCCCCCAACCAACTCTAACCTCCTTCACCTGGCTGAGCTTGCTCTCTGTGAAAAAATTCTTCTTTAACTCCTCTGACATTCTCCAAGTCAAATGATGGTGGGGTTCACATGGCTCCTAGCTATGCCTGTCCCTTTGTGGAGTATGAGGGACATTTCTTGTTCCAGTCCTACTTGGGCCCCTACCTTCAACTGTTTCTCTGATATATTGTTCATGTCTTCGGTGCTGCATTCCTGTTCTCATATGGAATTGGAAGCTTGCTTTCAGTTCCAATCTTTTCTCATCGTCACCTAGCGCAGCTCTGATTCATCCCATTCCTTCCTTTGCATTATTGTTTCAATTTCTATGGATAGCCTGTCCACAGTATCCATTACAAACCCACCAACTCCCACAGTTAAATCTCCTCACACTTGTTTCCTACAAGGATTCTATTCCATTTTCCCAGTTTTTCCATATCATCTGTTCTGGTGATACTATCTTGCACCAGGGTGCCTCTGACATGACCACCATTCTTCTCAACCGAGGATTCTCCTTATTGTTGTTCATAGGACTCTCAGTAAAAAGTGAGGTCTGCAGATGCTGGAGATCAGAGCTGAAAATGTGTTGCTGGTTAAAGCACAGCAGGTTAGGCAGCATCCAAGGAACAGGAAATTTGACGTTTCGGGCCAGAGCCCTTCATCAAGAAAGAGGAGAGTGTGCCAGGCAGGCTAAGATAAAAGGTAGGGAGGAGGGACTTGGGGGAGGGGCGATGGAGATGTGATAGGTGGAAAGAGGTCAAGGTGAGGGTGATAGGCCGGAGTGGGGTGGGGGCGGAGAGGTCAGGAAGAAGATTGCAGGTTAGGAGGGCAGTGCTGAGTTGAGGGAACCGACTGACACAAGGGGGGGAGGGGAAATGAGGAAACTGGAGAAATCTGAATTCATTCCTTGTGGTTGGAGGGTTCCCAGGCGGAAGATGAGGCGCTCTTCCTCCAACCGTCGTGTTGTTATGTTCTGGCGATGGAGGAGTCCAAGGACCTGCATGTCCTCGGTGGAGCGGGAGGGAGAGTTAAAGTGTTGTGCCACGGGGTGGTTGGGTTGGTTGGTCCGGACGTCCCAGAGGTGTTCCCTGAAGCGTTCCGCAAGTAGGCGGCCCGTCTCCCCAATATAGAGGAGGCCACATCGGGTGCAGCGGATGCAATAGGTGATGTGTGTGGGGGTGCAGGTGAATTTGTGGCGGATATGGAAGGATCCCTTGGGGCCTTGGAGAGAAGTAAGGGAGGAGGTGTGGGCGCAAGTTTTACATTTCCTGCGGTTGCAGGGGAAGGTGCCGGGAGTGGAGGTTGGGTTGGTGGGGGGGTGTGGACCTGACGAGGGAGTCACGAAGGGAGTGGTCTTTGCGGAACGCTGATAGGGGAGGGGAGGGAAATATATCCCTGGTGGTGGGGTCCGTTTGGAGGTGGCAGAAATGACGGCGGATGATACGCTGTATACGGAGGTTGGTGGGGTGGTAGGTGAGAACCAGTGGGGTTCTGTCTTGGTGGCAGTTGGAGGAGCGGGACTCAAGGGCGGAGGAGCGGGAAGTGGAGGAGATGCAGTGGAGGGCATCGTCGATCACGTCTGGGGGGAATCTGCGGTCCTTGAAGAAGGAGGCCATCTGGGCTGTACGGTATTGGAACTGGTCCTCCTGGGAGCAGATGCGGCGGAGACGAAGGAATTGGGAATATGGGATGGAGTTTTTACAGGGGGCAGGGTGGGAGGAGGTGTAGTCCAGGTAGCTGTGGGAGTCAGTCGGTTTATAGTAGATGTCTGTGTTGAGTCGGTCGCCCGAGATAGAAATGGAAAGGTCTAGGAAGGGGAGGGAGGAGTCTGAGACAGTCCAGGTGAATTTGAGGTTGGGATGGAAGGTGTTGGTAAAGTTGATGAACTGTTCAACCTCCTCGTGGGAGCACGAGGCAGCGCTGATACAGTCAGATAACTTCTCTTTTCAATCCTCACCCTGAATAACTTCTCTTTTCAATCCTCCCACTTCCTCCAAACTAAAGGAGTTGCCATGGGCACCCGCATGGGCCCCAGCTATGCCTGTCTCTTCATAGGATATGTGGAACAGTCCATCTTCCGCAACTACACTGGCACCACCCCCCACCTTTTCCTCCGCTACATCGATGACTGTATGCATTTTATGCTACAGTGGAGCGTGCACAGTGGCTTTCATTCACTGCTGTGTACTGGAATACCATCTGGAAAGCAGAACAGTTTGGGTTTGAGAGTTATTCAGCAAAGGTTAGCCCCTCTAGAGCCCAGTGATGGATGATTGCCTGTTGCAACTTAAGGTGACAAGTGCATCTCCTGATGTAATGTTATGTCACTCTATAATGAAGCTTCATCAAGAAAACTAAATAGGAGGCTATTGCATCAAGGGAGCAATTTATGTCAAAGTATCTTAATCATTCAAAGCTTAAGAAAATTCTCTTGAAAGCAGGAATGCCTCTCAATAATTAGCTCATAGTTCTGAGTGTCCATATATAATAAAGCAAAGTCTTTTGCCCTCAAATATAATCACTATTGGCTTATTTTGGGCTAGTCTGCTTCATCTTGTTACTGCCCAGGCTCCTTCAGCATTCTTCTCATTATTGTTGGCTCGCTCATCCTGTCTGTCAGACGTCGCCATTTCTTCACTGTCTGATGATATAGGTGGTGGTCCATCTCCCCTCTTCTAAGTTACATTTTGCAGGGCACAGCAAGTGACCACTCACCTGGAGATCCAGTCTGATGAGTGCTGGAGTACTTCTCTTGAGCTATCTGGGCGATAGAAATGCATCTTCAGAGATCAATTTCATGTTCAAAGGCAGTCTTAATCGATGCAAGGACACCATTGTAAAACTATCCAGCATCCATCAGAGGGTGTCCACTGTTGTCATTAGCTTTTATAGAATAACCAATATCATCCCTGAACCAGCCCCTGGGATGATGTGGGGGTGAAATTCCTTCCTGTTCAGGAACCTCTGAATGTCATAGCTGATGGCATCTTGTACTTGAGGGAAGCCAGCGATGACTGCATGTCCAATCCTTGATCTATTATGATCCCAGCTACTGGACAAGTTAGATCTCAGAATGAAGCCTGTATTGATTTTTTTTCCTGTTAATTAGCATGATGGTTCATTTCAGAAACATTTTGACATGAGGTTACAAATGTTTTTAACACCAGAACTTCAGCTAAATTTATAATTGAAAAAAACTACTAAAGAAAGCTTCACATATATTATACTGAGAAAGACCTTAATGTAATCAGTAAAACAAAGCTCTAACCCAGTTCCCAACACTATCCATTACGGAATTTAAGTCAAGAGAAAGGAGTCTTACCTCAATTTTGTAATTTTCATTTTAATTCATTCATTCTATTCTTTTTCGTGAACTGTACATAATTTTATAATTCCTCCCTATAATACATCTGATAGTAAAAACTTTCCACAATTGTGGCCCAACCATTTCAATTCTAATAACTCGAAGATTTCTATCCCAAACTGACCCAGCTTGGAAACCTCTCAAACTTGGGAAAAGAAACATTCGGCAATGCCTGATTCCCTCTGAACTGAATTACAAGCACATGAGCAAGGAACAAGAGTGGGCCATTTGAGCCTGCACTTCAATAAAATTGCAGCTGATCTGATTTTAGCCTCAACTCTATATTCTGCATATCCCCAATAATCTTTCATTCCCTTAGTAACCAAGAATCTGTCCATCTCTGTCTTCAAAATATTTAATGATTTTGCATGTTCTACCTTTTGAGGAAAGGCATTCCAAAGACTCTCAGATCTCTGAGAGAAAGAAATGTTTCCTAATCCCTGTCTTAAATGCATGATCCTTTATTTTAAACTATAGCCCCGTGTTCTACCTTGCCTCACAATAAAAGGACTTCCATTCAATATCCATCTGGCCAAGAGCTCTTAAGATCTTATTAGTTTCAGTTATTTCTTACTCTTCTAAACTCCAAATGATATGGAGTGAGCCTTTCTAACCTTTCCTTTTAAGTAATCCATTCATTCTAGTTAATAACCGAGCAACCTTTTTCTGACCTGCTTTCAATATATTAACATCCTTGTGTGAGTATGGCGACCTGTACTATTCACAATACTCCAGATGCGGTCTTGTAACCTCTCTACTCTTGCATTCAATTACTCTCCCAATAAAATGTAACATTTTATTTGACTTCCTGATTATTTGTTTTACTTGCATTTTAACATTCAATGGATTAATGCACTATGACACCCGGATCCTTCTACATCTAACAGATCTGAACCCTCTCACTATTCAGATTTTTAAAAAATTCTTTCTGCCAAAGTGGACAATTTCATTCTTTCCCAGATTGTTCTATGTTTGCCGGATCTTTTCCCATTCAGTTATCCTAAACATATCCCTTTGTAGGCTCCTTATGTCTTCTTTACAACTCACTTTCCTACCAACCTTGTGTCATCCACAAATTTAGTTCTTACATCTTGTCCCTTCAACCAATTCAACTAAGTCACACCACTCGTGAAATCCTGTCAGCCTGAAAAAGACTCACTTATTTATACTTTCAGCTTCCTGTTCACCAGCCAATCTTCTATATTCATCAATAGGTAACCCCCTATACCACGAGCTTTTATTGTCTACAATAACCTTTGTTGTGGCACCTTATCAAATGCCTTCTGGAAATCTACATCCACTAGTTTCTCTTTACACAGCATAAATCACTTCAAAGAACTCCCGTGAATTAGGTTACAATGATATGCCTTTGACAAAAACATTTTGGCTTTGCCTGATTACCTTGAACTTATCCAAGTGCCTTGTTCTAACATCTTTAACAACAGTTTCTAACATTTTCCATATGACAGATTTTAAACTAACTGGCCTCTAGTTTCCTGCTTTCTGCTTCTGCTTCTTTTTGAATAAAGGAATTACAATAAGATATTTTCAAATATAAAGGCATTGTCTCTGAACCTGATGAGTTTGTATTTAAAACCAGAGAACAAATGCTAAGGTTTCCTCTGGGCACTTCGGTTTCCTCCCACGGTTCAAGAATGTGTGGGCTAGACAGATTGGGCCATGCTAAATTTTGCATGGTACCCAGTGGTGTAGCGATGGATTAGCCAAGGGAAATGCAAGGTCACACGCATAGGGTAACTGGGTGGGTGTGGATGGCATGCCCTTCAGACGGTCAGTGTGGATTTAATAGGCTGAATGTAGGGATTCTACATTGTATGAACTATCTCATTCACTACTTCTTAGTCTTAACATGAACTTAAACTTAACACTCCATCTTAGCCACCTCAGAGAGTCTTTAGAACCCAAGGAACAATTAACCTGTGTAATATTTCCATGTTTGGTGATAGCAAGAGGTTTGACTTTAATTTCCATTAGGAATACAGGTGAAACAGATTTATTTTGGCAGCATGTAAAATGGGTAGGCAACACACTTTTTTAAAATACCCATGCTTTTGAATTACAGTGGTAATATACCTGTCTCTGAGCCAAAAGACCTAAATTCAACTCTTGCCAACTCAGAGATGTGTGATAGCATCTAGAAAACAGGTTAATTTGGAAAATAATCTATACAGCAAAAGTTAAGGCTAGCCCCTGTGTACTGATATTTGCTAGAGAAGTAAAAGCATTATATTTTGTAACAATATTCCGACAAAAATATTGAGTCTGAATATCAAGTTTTTTTTGTTTCAAAATACTTGTAAAGTCATTTGGAAGTCAAGTGGTTTGATTCCAGGTTAAGAGAAATATTAAATTTGCAACAACATTCTAATTATGTGTTTATTTTCCCCTGTAACATTATTATGGTGGATAATTCATGAAGGAAAGATAATGAACATTTTCACTCAAGGCTTGCCTAAAGTTCAGTTTGACAAGATCTTCCATTGTTTTGGAAGAAATTTGGTGGTACAATGTTGGCACAACACTGAGCAGAAGCATCTCCTGGAACCTTTCCTAGGTTCGTAAGATTATTTGGTTTCAGGTAAAAAAAAGTTCAGCAACAGGTTTCCATGAATTTTTTTTGTTCATCATCATAATGGAAGCATTGACCCCATTAGCTAATATGTGGATGAATGTTTTCTCTAATGGTCAGAGATGTTAGGTATAAATATATTAAAGTGTAATGTCAGTGCTCCTATGTTACCAGCATACTGTAACCATTCAAAGGGACCTACAATTGATTCTCCATTCCATGCTTCCTTTGATCTTGGCTCTCCTTCCAGGATTCATTGGATTTATCCTGAAATGTTCATATCCTTTATCAAACAGTGCAGTTTTGTGAGGACAACAACTGTATACATATGTTTACAAATAATGTTAAATATTTACAAACATTACTTCCTATCAATTAGTTAAGAATGAAAATGTAACTTGTAAACTATATGATCTCTATAAATGATGAAATGCCTCAATAATGGGTTGTATTATAACAAGATTTTGGGTTTGTTAAGTTATGATAATTCAGTTCTGTTCCAGATTTAATGAGGCTTCACCTGTTTCAAACGTAATTGTCTCATTCACCTTGAGATTCGAGTTGTCATTTCATTTGCTGTAAGTATAGATATTGTAGAAATGTGTGAATAAAACATCCATTGCAAAGTGCTTAATTATTGCTATCATGTGAATTCTGATGTTAATTATTAGGTTTCTGCATGCAATTATCTCAATGTTATGTTGTTGAGAAATTTAGCAATTGGAAGAATAATAGTTGATTTTGGTTTGGGTTTCCAACAAGTGGTCATGCAGACTGAGTTTATCCAGACATATTTAACGCTGTACATAAAGTCAGCAACAAACAATACTTGATGATAACAACATTACAATTCTGATACCTGTTCTATGTTGAACATAAACTTCATTTCAGAAAATATAGCAATTAATTAGGAAATAGTCAAAAAATTGCACACAATGGTATTTGATCTTACTCAATGAGTTAATACAGATTATTGCTCAAATAATTTAAGTCATGAATATTTTTAAAGTAGCTATGAATATGATCAGTAAACTAACACCACAGAAGTAAGTATCCTGTCACCAATACTACCTTTATTTACACATGGAGAGTCCTTGGTACTGATCCAGTTCCCACAGAGCTAGCTCTCAGAGTGAGCACAACCTCTGACACGCCTCAAGAACAGGACTATTACACATCATCTCCTCTCAAGCTTTTTTCTAGTTATTAACTTCTTTATGCAATTGCTTGAATAAAGGGGTTAGATTAACCAATACCCCCATCACCCTGCAAGCGCCTGACTTTTATAAAATCAATCAATCCAGAATTCTGACAATCCTTCCTGATCAGGTATATTTCTTCGTCAAATGAGGATTTCAGATTTGGTTGTTGATTTCATGTTGGAGTTGCTTGTGGCTGCTCAGGCTCTTGGCATTATTTGGTGAACTTATTCCATTGAATTGCCAATGTTTCTTTAGTAAGACAAGATATGTGTGACTTTGACACATCATTTCATCTGATGTGCTCATGAGATATGACCAATGTTGATTTAGTACATGTTGCATGACAGTACTCTGTCTATTGTATGTTTCATCTGCACTGTTTCAACTTGTTCCAAATTTGGTGAGACATGAAATTATCTGAGGTCAGATTAAATTCTCACTGATAAATTTCTGCCACCTCCAAACGGACCCCACCACCAGGGATATATTTCCCTCCCCTTCCCTATCAGCATTCCAAAAAGACCACTCCCTCCGTGACTCCCTGGTTAGGTCCACACCCCCCACCAACCCAACTTCCACTCCCAGCACCTTCCCCTGCAACCGCAAGAAATGCAAAACTTGCGCCCACGCCTCTCCCCTTACTTCCCTCCAAGGCCCCAAGGGATCCTTCCATATCTGCCATAAATTCACCTGCACCTCCACACACATCATTTACTGCATCCACTGCACCCGATGTGGCCTCCTCTACATTGGGGAGACAGGCCGCCTACTTGCAGAACGTTTCAGAGAACAACTCTAGGACATCCGGACCAACCAACCTAACCACCCCATGGCTCAACACTTCAATTCCCCCTCCCACTCCACCAAGGACATGCAGGTCCTTGGACTCCTCCATCGCCAGACCATAGCAACACGATGGCTGGAGGAAGAGCGCCTTATCTTCCACCTAGGAACCCTCCAACCATATGGGATGAACTCAGACTTCTCCAGTTTCCTCATTTCCCCTCCTCCCACCTTGTCTCAGTCCCAACCCTCGAACTCAGCACCACCTTCCTAACCTGCAATCTTCTTCCTGACCTCTCCACCCCCACTCCTACCCCGGCCTATCACCCTCACCTTAACCTCCTTCCACCTATTGCATTTCCAACGCCCCTCCCCCAAGTCCCTCCTCCCTACCTTTTATCTTAGCATGCTTGGCACACTTTCCTCATTCCTGATGAAGGGCTCATGCCCAAAATGTCGATTCTCCTGCTCCTTGGATGCTGCCTGACCTGCTGCACTTTTCCAGCAACACATTTTCAGCTTTGATCTCCAGAATCTGCAGTCCTCACTTTCTCCTAGAAAATGTTATTTAAGCCTCAACATACTTTTATCCCCCACTATTTTCCATTATTTGTCGGATTTTCTCTTTAAAATACCAAAGCTCACTTGCAAATTTTATCAAAGCAGGAAATGCTAGAGAAATTCAGTAGTTCTGGCAGCACTTCTAGAGAGAAAAAAACAGATGTAACAATTCAAGTCTGGTGTGACTCCTCTTTGGAACTCTATCAATGTTAATTTTACTTAACTAGTTTCATTTTAAATATTGTATAAACTCTTCGAGTCTGATATTATATTTCCAGCTAGTTTTCTCTCATACTCTCATTAAAAAGGGAGAAATTGGTTATTCTTCACTGCGTTATATATTCTATCCAATCTTCTGACCTGTTATTAATGTTTGCAGACTTTTTTTCTTTGAATATGTAGAAATTTTATTTGCTGTTTAGGTTTCCATGTGGATGAGAGTGGCACAACTCAGAGTCAAAAGTCTCACAGCATGTCACTAAATCAACAATGCTAAAATAAACTAAAAGTTTAATTGAATATCTTCATATATACAATGGATTTTTTATGGAGGGCATTGTTAGCATTCTTATGAAAAATAAGTTCTAATGAAGCAAACAGCTTTCCCTCAACCATTACAGGAAGAGGGACCTGTAATTTTCCTAAATTTCCTGTTTTCCAGTCATAGATCCATCTTTCTTTAAGGGATGGGAGTGATATGTATTTTTTTCAAAAAAATCATCTTCTTGTGGGAACATGTGGGCTGGGTTGTTGGGAAGGGTTCAATTGTCTGGATTGATTTTCACTGAGATCACAATTGTCCTTGTACAGATTGTCTTCACTTACCTCACTCTATCAATCCTCATCAAGGCCTTCCCTCCTGTTATAATTTCCTTCCAGAGATGAATGACCATAATTGCACAGATTTTGAGGGCTGTCAGATGACCTCAAAAGGACTTTTATCAATTCTTAATGAAGGACTGTTAAGTGAATAAATTGTCAAACTCCCAAGATAGTTCGAGTAAATAAATCAAAACCCGTCAAAAATTAACAGAAGGAATAAAGAAGATGAAGGCAGAGATCTTTACTGGTTTAGGTCAGTGTTACTCTGATCTTGATTGGACGTGGGTAGAGGGGCATAGGTTGGCAATGAAGGGTAAGAGAGCCACTGGTGTCATGTGCAGGTCATGTGTTGGCATGGAAGGGACATGGGTAAGATGCTCTGAAGTAACTCTGTCTCTCTATGTTGAAACTGTCACTCGTTTCATCCACTTTGCCTTGTTGGATAGACTCAAATCACTTCATCAGGAGTCGCCCTTCCTCTGCAGGAAGAATGGAACAGGATGAGGCTAGCAAAGCAGCTTGAAGTTATTGCTGGAGAAAGTGATAGGAGAGTGAAGTTGATTCCTTCCTCCTTATGGGTACAGAAAGTTTCTTGTCCCCTGATTTCCTCAGCAAGGACCTACATTGTTAGTATTAAGAAGCTATATACTTCTTTTCTCTCTCAGTCTCTGATGCATTCTGAAGTACATATCAGCATTTCAGCTAGCACACTCCACACCTTCAGTGGAGGTGGGACAGTGGATCAAAATTTGCTCCTAGTCACGTCCTCACAGCAAAGTTAAATTATGATAATCAGCAATTAGTACCAAAATTGCACGATAAATCCAGATTTTAAATAATAAAGTGAGATTAAGTAATCATTAGGGTGATAATGAATGATAATCCCCATTAATAGTATCTTGCTACTCACTAGCAAGAATCTCATCATAACAACTGAAATTTATTTGGAAAATGCAACGTTATTCTTGCTGTTGTCAGCAATTCAGTTTTATGCAATTCTCACAAATGTCCCATTATAGTCTATTGTTCAGGGTGTGGGAAGATTTTGTCTCATGAATTAAGGCCCTTGCTACAGTATAATTGAATCTGTTTGAACTCAACACTAACTTCAAATGATGTTTATGAGTTTTCACTTTCCTATACAGAGGAACCTCGGTTATCCAAACGACATGGACAGGCAGTATTTTGTCAGATAATTGAATGTTCGGATAATCGAATGCCAGATAACACAGTTTAACCAACTAACCTTGCGATCTTATTTGGAAAATCCAAAATTCGGATAATCGAATGCCAAGTAATAGAGGTTCCTCTGTATTTCTAAGTCATTCCCATACACTTTGCACAACCACAATGGGATTTGCTGTAAATAAGGGTCCCACTTATTATTTTTTAAGATTGTTGGATTCAAAACTTCAACTGTTGTATATGCTATTCTGACAGAATAAATAGTGAAAATATCAGTCATACACCACAGAACTGAACTGATTAGTCAAATTCTTATAATACATATATCATTTAAAACAAAGAACTTGTAGTAAGTTCACTCTCAAAAAAAATCATAATATAATTGAAAGGATTATGGTGGTCAAATGTTGATTTTGTTTGTATCAGAAATATCTGGCCATCATGTAGACAACTCTTCAAGATGCCACATATGTGCACCGACCTGCATTCTATTGTTGTGGTTATGGGTGCTAGCCAAGAGGGGACAAGATTTTCCCAGAAATTCCCTAAAAATGATCTGCTGGGAAAGAAATTATGAATCATAGAATAGAATCACAGAATCCCTACAGTGTGGAAACAGGCCCTTTAGCGCAACAAGTCCACACCAACCCGCCAAAATTTTATTACACTTAGCCCGATTAATGCACCTAACCTACATATCCCTGAATACTATGGGCAATTTAGCACAGCCAATTCATCTAACTTGCATATCTTTGGATTGTGGCAGGAAACTGGAGCACCCAGAGGAAACCCACACCGACACAGGGAGAATTTGTAAACTCCACACAGACAGTCGCCCGAGGCTAGACTTGAACCCTGGTCTCTGGCACTTGATGCCCCAAAACACCTGTTACCTTTAGGACTAAATTGGATAGGATTGTCACCCAGTCTTTGTGCCCTCAGTCCTGGTCCAGTCTTTCTGTCCTCATTCCCAATCCTGTCCTTGTGTCCTCAGGTTCTGGTCTAATCCTTGTGACCTCATGTTCTAATCCCATCAGGTCCTGGTCAAGTCCTTGTGTCCTCAGGTCCTGTTACAACATTTGCTATGAGTACGTCATGATGACTTGGGAGATTTTGTGCCATCTTTTGAACTGCTTCTCACTCGCTTGCAGATAGCTGCACCTAAGCCTGTTGATCCCATTTTACACAAGAGCTCTTCTTTTCTGAGGTAGCTCTTCTCCTGCTGCCTCTCCCTCCACTGTCTATTCAGCAGCTAATGTTGGCTGTTGCTATTGATGCTGTAGATGACTCAGTTGTCTTCTGCAGCAATTCCTGCGCAGTAACATGATCTCAAGTACAACTGCTGAATTTTCCTATGACTTGTTTTATCAATTTTCAGTACAACTGTGGGAACACTAGATGAAAGTACACAGTCTTAGAAAAGGGGCACTTTATTGTTGTGGTTCTGTTCGCCGAACTGGGAATTTGTGTTGCAGACATTTCGTTCCCTGTCTAGGTGACATCCTCGGTGCTTGGGAGCCTCCTGTGAAGCGCTTCTGTGTTGTTTCCTCCTGCATTTATAGTGATTTGTATCTGCCGCTTCCAGTTGTACATTCCAGCTGACCAGTTTGTACATAGGACAAACAGGAAGACAGCTAACGATCCGTATCCATGAACACCAACTAGCCACGAAATGACACGACCAGCTATCCTTAGTAGCCACACACACAGATGACAAACAACATGAGTTTGACTGGGGCAACACTGCTATTATAGGACAAGCCAAACAGAGAACAGCCAGGGAACTCCTAGAGGCATGGCACTCATTCACAGATTCTACCAACAAACACATCGACCTGGACCCAATATACCAGCCACTGCAGCAGTCAGCTGGAACTGACAACTGGAAGTGGCAGATACAAATCACTATAAATGCCAGAAGAAACAACACAGAGGCACTTCACAGGAGGCTCCCAAGCACTGAGGATGTCACCTAGACAGGGGACGAAACATCTGCAACACAAATTCCCAGCTCGGTGAACAGAACCACAACAACGAGCACCCGAGCTACAAATCTTCTCACAGGGGCACTTTATTCCTGACATGAAGCTCCAAGTTGTACCCTCATACAGGATTGTTCCACACTTGGCCAAGGCCTCAAGTAACTCACATGACTCTGCACTCTATGGTTCTTGAAAGCTATTTGCCACAAATGTCATAGAAGCTTTCAGGCATCTATTACTGTCAGAATATCTTCTAGCCTGACACTACCCCATCCTATGCACAATAGCCCATCTCTCCATCATCAGCAAGATGGACCAACAAAGTGTTAAACGTGGCTTTGGCATGAAATGGCTGCCAAAAGTCTCTCTGCCAGCACACATCCCAACCCTCTGACATGAACCCTATCCTACCAGTCTTAATCTTGTGTCTGAAAATATGGCAAATACAATGTAATGGTTTGCAGCCCTCAAAACTATGCCTTGGAAAACTGGGGTTGATATGTTTCTTCATGAATGGCCCTCGCTCCAATGACTCTTGCTGACATAAGAGATTACAAGATGCCCATTAGGTCACTGTATACTCTTAGTAAGCATTTTGTAAAATCAGAATTGGTCTGAAAAATTAATTGAAACTAACTGAATCAAATGAAAGAGTAATGGTCTCATACGGAGTACTGTAACAAAAGTAAATGTTCAAATTACATTAAAAATTTGAAAATAAAAATTAAGTTTTTAAGATAATGTGCTCCAGTCCCTGTGACACCCATTACTCAAGAGGCCCTTTAATTAGCCTTAAAGCCTCAAACACTGAAGCCCACCCTATTTTGAAAAGGTTGACTTATTCCTCCCAATATCAGTGTGATGTTTGCTAATATCAACTGTTTATTACACAGTTGGGTTTCAGATCAATATGGTGAGCTTTAGAATTTTGTTCACTGCATTGATCTGCAACCTGTGACCTCCACTATTCCCCATTCATCACTTTTCTCCTGTATCTTGACCCCTATTTCCCCATTGACCATTCATCTTCCTCCACCTTGGTTGAACCTCTTTATGTTACTGTATGACTAATTTATCCCTGACAGCTATGAACATCAAGTTGTTGATGTCCTTGCTGGGCCTGTACGCTCTCAACATATGACCTGAATGAACTTGAATACTTTTGACTTTTCCTTCAGACAATCCAATGATCTCCCCTATCCTACCTGCTCCAACCCTACAATCTTCAATTGCCCCTCTTGACTGTAACCATTACCTTCAGTTAGCTAAAATACCTTTGCCAATCCCAAGACTTGAGCCATCCCAGCCTCAATGACACATGAACAGATCTGAAAACCCATCAAATTATGCACAAAGCACCCTCCTGACTTACTGTAGCCTACCCTGACTGAATTTGCAAGGTACCCCCAACTGGCCAACCAGCTAGGCCCAGACTGACATTACCTGAATGCCAGGACTGATCATGGCACAATCCTTTGAATGAGATGCAGCCAATCTCCAAGCTTGCATTGGCCAATGCCACTATCCCAGGCTAGAAATGAGCCAGTCTCTGAATTGAATTTGCTCACGGAGACAATCCACTCCAATCCAAAACAAAATATACCTCCTCTGTCCCTTTTTACACATTGTCATGTTATTCAAGGACATATGTGCTTGCCACATCAGCTGTAGGCACAAGCACCACTTCTGACATTGACACACCGCATGTGCATATTTCCATGTTCCCCATTTCACATTGAATCTTTACTGTTTCCTCCAGATAGATGTTCCTGCCATGCCTTCTGCACTAAAGGACACTCTGTTACAAAATCTTCTTCCTGGTCTTGTCCATGAAAGTACAACTTGTAGATCTAAAGCTGGTACATTGCTACTTTCCAGTTAGGTCCAGGGGCACATCCTGCTTTAGTAATAACTGTAGACATGCCTTTTGGAGTTGTAGAGGCTGCATAAATGTGAAGATGCAGACCTTTGAGAAATTTTCAATGGAGGCAGCTGGAAATTAGGTACTCGCCCAGACTGGAATCCAAAGCCCAAAGTCAACAGGTATATACTTGGATTATGGATTAAGCTTTTAAAGAATCAAATTTCTTGATTGAGCAGAAGTTAATTATGAAGGGAAATTTAATCCCTGAGAGTTGTGTAATTAATTTATTGCAAACACACACATATATATCTAAGCTTCTTGCCACCTAATGATGAGAAATTCATCTCACTGTTTAAAAAGGGAAGACTTAATTGTTAAAGCTTATCTCAAAGACGAGACTCTGTTTTTTGGAATCTTGCCAAATTAACTCAGTATGCTCACCATATTTTTGCTACCCCAGGTAGTGAAAAATCACACCAAGTGTTTTCTTTTAACTCTGTGCAATGCCCTTGTTCATGATAGATCTAGTATTTGGTGAGAGAATGTAGTCCAATGGGGCTATGAAATATCCTGAAGTCAAGCAAAAAGTACAAAAGACAGGAACAGTATTTGAACAAACAGATTTGAGTATCTCACAAATTCTTTGCTGATTTCTGATGTCAGAGGAACATTGCAAAGCCTCAAGTGCAGAGGTGTCACATCCCCAGTCTTTTAAAATGAGCAGCATGTAGGCATTTTTTTCTTCCAGCACCACAATGAAGTGTACTATACTACAGAGATTCCCCTAAGCATCAGGGGATTGAAGCTCAGCACGCACTGACACATAGGTACTGAACAGACCAGAAAAAAATTGCTTTCTCCAGAGCTTTGCAACTCTCAGATCACAAAGCTGTACATTATTAGTGTTTCACTGTCAGTAAGGACTTTTTTGCTGAGCTGTGAGAATTTTAGATGAGACAAACAAAATACATTTCTTTTTAATGCAGGCACCAATCAGCAGCCTCCAATGTTTGCCCATACTGCACAACTATTCATGATGACCTGTATTTACACACTGAAGAAGTGATATTTGTAAACTACAAGTTACTAGAAACTATAATACATATTACAAAATAAATAAGTAAATAAACATTACTGTTAAGACATTATTCCATTTATAATATAAATAGTAAGTCTGGCAGAAGAGGGAAAGATAGATTTTGAGCTCAAAATGGCTCTTCTTCATAACTGAAGAAAGAGTTGTAGAAGTGATGGTTTTATACTGTGGAAAAGGGGAGGCACGAGGAGATTACGTGCCACAGAGTAAAAAGCAAAAGGAGTGGAAATGGTTGTAGGAGAGTCCAGAATAGATGTTAGTACAGTAGTGGTGTAAATGCCAGAATATAGGTCAGCCCTGCAAAACCGAGCAATCCAGAATCTGGCGTAGGCTAAGGAATCAAAACAGAAGACAGTCTGTGGTCTGAAGTGAACCTGATGTTGAATCCAAAGGCTGTAAAGTGCCAAAGTCAAAATGAGTTTCTCTTGCTTGTGTTAGATCTGACTAGACTATTACAGTGGACCTAGGCCAAAAATATAACCATGACAGTAAGATGGTATATTAAAATACAAGCGATATCAATAAAGTCAAGGTCTTGCTTGCAGGCTGAATGGAGGTGCTGTAAAAGACAGTCACCCAGTCTGTGTTTGGACTTCCCACTATATCAGAGATCACATTGTGAACAATTAATGCTGGAGATCAAATTGAAAGCAGTACAAATAAATGGTAGTTTCAACTGTGATTAAGGCTTTGAAGAATGAAGAGCTAAAAGGGCAAATCTTACACAATGTACAATTGTATGGGAATATGTTGTTGAAGAGGCATAAAACATGATCAAAGAGTGATCAAGGGTATGATGGGGGATCAGTCATAGAGTCATCGAGATGTACAGCATTGAAACAGACCCTTTGGTCCAACCTGTCCATGTCGATCAGATATCCCAACCCAATCTAGTCCCACCTGCCAGTATCCAGCCCATATCTCTCCAAACCCTTCCTATTCATTTACCCATCCAAATGCCTCTTAAATGTTGTAATTGTACAGCCTCCACCACTTCCTCTAGCAGCTCATTCCATATACGTACCACCCTCTGTGTGAAAAAGTTGCCCCATAGGTCTCTTTTATATCTTTCCCCTTTCACCCTACACCTATGCCCTCTGGTTCTGGACTCCCTGACCCCAGGGAAAAGACTTTGCCAATTTACCCTATCCATGCCCGTCATAGTTTTGTAAACCTCTATAAGGTCACCCCTCAGCCTCCGACACTCCAGGGAAAACAGCCCCAGCCTGTTCAGCCTCTCCCCCTAGCTCAAATCCTCCAACTCTGGCAACATCCTTGTAAATCTTTTCTGAAACCTTTCAAGTTTCACAACATCTTTCTGATAGGAAGGAGACCTGAATTGCACGCAATATTTCAACAGTGGCCTAACCAATGTCCTGTACAGCCGCAACATGACCTCCCAACTCCTGTACTCAATACTCTGACCAATAAAGGAAAGCATACCAAATGCCTTTTTCACTATCCTATCTACCTGTGACTCCACTTTCATGGAGCTATGAATCTGCACTCCAAGGTCTCTTTGTTCAACACCATTCCCTAGGACCTTATCATTAAGTAGATAAGTCCTGCTCTGATTTCCTTTCCCAAAATGCAGCACCTCGCATTTATCTGAATTGAACTCCATCTGCCACTTCTCAGCCCATTGGCCCATCTGGTCAAGATCCTGTTGTAAACTGAGGTAACCCTCTTCACTTTCCACTAACCCTCCAATTTTGGTGTCATCTGCAAACTTACTAACTGTACCTCTTATGCTCACATCCAAGTCATTTATGCAAATGACAAAAAGTAGAGGGCCCAGCACATGGGAGGGAGGGGAAGATGTGTTTGGTGGTGGCATCCTGCTGGAGGTGGCATAACTAGCAGAGAATGATGTTTTCAGTATGGAGTTTGGTGACTATGAGGACAAGGGCTCTCTTGCTCTCATGCTTACATTTCCCTTCCTAGATCCGCAACAGTGTTCCAGTGAAGTCCAAAGAAAGCTAGCGGAACAACTTTATTCACCAGTCAGATACATTACAGTTTCTGGACTCAGCACTGAGTTCAGTGCAAACCCAGAACTCTACCCTCCAATTTCTCTCAAAGTTTTCAGCATCAAAAGTGTTTCTCTTTCATTTTTTTGTTAAATTTATGTTAAATAACATGTAGAATGAGCATTGGACTGCATTGACCTTCTTACCATTCTAGCTATAGTCCCTGGTAATAAGGTAATTCACAGTTTGTTTCGACATTATAACAGCAAAGAAAATATTCCAGTCGTAACATCAAATCATATTCAGTAAATTAGTTAAATAAGTTTAGTTTAAACCTGCAAAGTAAATCCTTCTTTAGCAGTTTCTCAATTTTATCAACTTAAAGATTTTTCTATTTGCAGAAGACTTAATAGAGTCCTCAAACAAGAACAGCAATCAATCAGACTGAAACATGGATTCAAGAACTAGTCCAGGCGACTGTTTGTGATGAAAGTGTCCCGGCAGCTTCCTAACTCAGCTGGGCACCTGCAAGCTTTGGATAATTGTTGATGTGCTGTCTTTCTTTTTAAGTAGCAGATTTAAGTCATTGGCCAGTTTTAAGCTGAACTATTCATTATAAGGAGATGGTTTACGAGGAGCTCATCATTTGTAAATCACAACAATCGCATCACATTTGTTGAAGTAATGTAAACTTATCTTCACTTCTGTACAGTAATGCAAAAGAGGCAGTCTGCAGAATGTATTTCTCTGACACCAGAGGTGTTGCAAAATGAGCAAAACTGGAATATTCTAACAGGTGAGTGGCTTAAATCTCCACTCTGGGATGATTATTATTTCATTTTGTTCCATTCTTTTGGCCGTTCAACAAATAGTTTTACAAAAGATCGGAAAGCTCAGAAAAAAAAAAGAAATCTGTTAAATACTTATAATGGAATGTTTAAAGCAAAACTGTATTGCCCCTTCTGTCTCATGGCTGAGAGTTTTTTTTTGAATCCCTACAGTGTGGTAACAGGCTCTCCAGCCCAACAAGTCCACACTGACCCTCCAAAGAGTAACTCACCTAGACCCATTCTCTTACCATGCATTCACCCCTGACTAATGCACATAATCTACACATCTTTGAATACTATGGGCAATTTAACATGGCCAATTTACTTAACCTGCACATCTTTGGATTGTAGGAGGAAACCAGAGCACCTGGAAGAAATCCACACAGGCACAGAGAGAATTAACAGACAGTCACCTGAAGCTGGAATTGAACCCAGGCCCCTGGCACTGTGATGCAGCAGTGCTAACCACCATGCCATCCCTATGTATGTTGATGAAAACTGTTATCCTATGCATCATAACATACAACGATAGAACAAATTGTCATAAATTAATCGTTGGACTCCAAGAATTTCCTCCTTCACCTGTCCCTGGAAAATTGTAATTGCACCTTTTAATGAAAGCTTCTGGCAGGCAAAAAAAAATCCTGTTACCGAAGCGGCAGCTCAGTGACATTGTACGGCTTTTCACATCAAACTACAGAGCAAATGTTCCACTTGGCAAAATTAATTGCTCAGTTGTACTTTGAGGCCAGTGGAAACAGAAAATTTGGTGAATAGGCCTCAGGCATGATGCTCACTCTATTCCTTCTGCTTGTGAGTTTTCAACTGTTTATTTTTGAACATTGTAGTGATTCCATCCAAGGCAGAGTAAGCTTTCAACTTTGGAGTTTCTGCTGCAGAGTATCATACATCAGAACCACATCATGAATTGAAACATTTGACATTCATATTTTTCTGTCCATTCACATGTTCCAATTTTGCAATTCCAGATTTGCACTAAGTTCATAGTAGTGGGGCTTTTTAAAAGTTATTTTTTCAAAATTTCTGGAATTTTTATTGGAAAAAAACTGTAGACGGGATGTTGGTGAGTACGCATTCTAATTCCTTAATTTTGCAAACTATCCCAAATTATTTTGCAAAATAAAATCTGCCAACTAAAATAGACAGTTGAGGCCAGACAGCAGCAAATGTTCAATAGATAGTCCATGAAGGGGAGATTTTTTTCTTTAATTCTGACTTGCATAAACACAACTATCAGCGTCAAGTTAATATTTAGGGCTACTTTGTGCTGCTCCAAATGCTTTGCTTTTAGGTGAAATGTGTAAGCTGAACAAGCCACATGTTTCATTGATATATAGACTACGTACTCACCCAAGAGGAGAGTGATTCACCAGTGAAGGTGGTCAACACCTCTACCTTTTTTCTCATCAAACAGCAAGCCCATAAATAGCTATTCAATCCTAACACGCTATTTGACTTTGAAAATATAAAGCTGTGATGAAGCCTTGTTATATATCCATCAATACTTAATCATATCTCACAGCTAAACAATGCATTGCTGGTGGTGATTTTCAATTGGCACCTACCTCCTTCATGTTCAAAAAGCTGACAGTCAGCTATTGAACACTGGGGACAAAGCGCTACTCAGCTGCCTCATTGATGCTCAATGCCCAGCCAATACCACTTTGAGACCAGCCTATTAATGAATGAGCAGCCTGTCTGTCTGAAGCAGGTTGGAGGCTGTTTATACATGTAGATCAGGCCCCTCTGCTAGGTCTAAGACTCTAATTGCAATTTTCAAGTGCAATTCAGGTGCAGTGGGAGCATGCCAATGTGTATTCTTCACACATTCGTGCCATACTTTAAGAAGACTCACAAACAGACCTTAAAGGGATTAAAGGAGATTGCTGAAAAAAATGGTCTGAACAGCTTTACCTCAGTGGGACCAGGAAGAATGGAATTCTCTTGATATTCAGTCCTCCTGTGATCCTTCCTCTTGGGATTGTCTCCCATGCCAGCTGGTTGTCAATGGCATGTTAATGATGCTCGGACCACTTCATCAGCTACCTTTCCCGTCCATAAATAACATTAAATCTGCCCATACTCCCATGTGAAACCATGGAAAATGTGAATGCAATGTGGTTTCAACTGTAAGCTACAGCTTGAATGATCACACTTGTCTAAGTGCTTTAGAAAGTTTTTCTACATTAAAGATGGAATGTAAATGCAAGTTAATAATCTCCTGCTTCACCTGGACAGGCTCTTCAGCCAGCTAAGAATAGATCCTTGTGAATATAGGATGGTACTTTTCTATGGACTTTGCAACCCTGACACGATGACCATGTGGAGGTCCTGAGACAACATTCACTGACAGTAAGACAAGCTCAGTGATGTTTCTGGAAGCAGTCTCCTATTTGGCCACTTCTGTGTTTGTCATTCAATCAAGGGAGAGGTTAGCACTGTTCTGCTGTGTTGGAGATTTTCAGGGCACCTCACCATTCCTGATGAAGGGCTTTTGCCCAAAACGCCGATTATCCTGCTCCTCAGATGCTGCCTGACCTGCTGTGCTTTTCCAGCGCCACTCTAGTCTAGACTCACCATTGAGGCCTACTTGGAGGGTTAACAAAAATTACTAAGTCAGGCAGAGAATATGTCCCTCAAATCAGAGGGATATTTTATTACCCTTTTTGGTCCATTGAGCCTCTGGCTACGAGAGTCCCCAGCTGCTTCAGACAACGGCCTATGTGGTATCTAAACTGGTTACTGCCCAAAACCTTTATATACCAGTGATGAACTCAGAGATCATATCAGCATGGCAGATCAACAATGTATACGCATATTTCTTCAAACGTTTACCTTTCCACAAAAACTAAAATAAAATGTATACTTTATAATTTTCAAATTACTCTGGAGAACTAGTTACTTAGGTACAGAATTACCTCAAAGGTGGAAGATAGAGGGTGGTGGTGGGTTGCTTTTCAGACTGGAGGCCTGTGACCAATGGTGTGCCACAAGGATCGTGCTGGTTCCACTGCTTGTCATCATTTATGTAGATAGGAGGTATAGCTAGTAAGTTTGCAGGTGATGTCAAAATTGGAGGAGTAGTGGATAGCGATGAAGGTTACCTCAGCGTACAATGGGATCTTGATCAGATGGGCCAATGAGCTGAGGAGTGACAGATGGAGTTTAGTTTAGATAAATGTGACGTGCTGCATTTTGGAAAAGGAAATCAGAGCAGGATTTATACACTTAATGGTAAGGTCTTGGGGAGTGTTGTTGAACAAAGGGACCTTGGAGTGCAGGTTCATAGTTCCTTGAAAGTGGAGTCTCTGGTAGATGGGATAGTGAAGAAGGCGTTTGGTATGTTTTCCTTTATTGGTCAGAGCACTGAGTATAGGAGTTAGGAGGTCATGTTGCAGCTGTACAGGACATTGGTTAGGCCACTGTTGGAATATTGCGTGCAATTCAGGTCTCTTTCCTTTTGGAAGAATGTTGTAAAACTTGAAAGGGTTCAGAAAAGATTAACAAAGATGTTGCCAGGGTTGCAAGGCTTGAGCTATAGGGAGAGGCTGAATAGGCTGGGGCTGTTTTCCCTGGAGCGACGGAGGCTGAGGGGTGGCCTTATAGAGGTTTATAAAAACATGAAGGGCATGGATAGGATAAATAGACATGGCCTTTTCCCTGGGGTGTGGGAGTCCAGAACTAGAGGGCATAGGTTTAGGGTGAGAGGGGAAAGATTTAAAAGTGACCTAAGGAGCAACTGTTTCATGCAGAGGGTGGTGCATGTATGGAATGAGCTGCCAGAGGAAGTGGTGGAGGCTGGTACAATTACAACATTTAAAAGACATCTGGATGTGCATATGCATACGAAGGATTTATAGGTATATGGGCCAAGTGCTGGCAAATAGGACTAGATTAGTTTAGGGTATCTAATTGGTATGGATGAGTTGAATTGAAGGGTCTGTTTCCGTGCTGTACATCTCTTTGACTCTATGACTCTATATATGTGGTTCATAAAGAAAATTAACAAATTGAACAAAACAAAATTGTTTGTTCTTTCTATGTGGTCCCAGTCTCATTTGACACTCCACACACATTTGAATTATTCAAAGCAAGAACGTCTTCGAATGGTATTTCTGTGAGTTGTTGTTGACTGATTGTCTGGTGTCTGCTCACTCATTGGATGCCATGTCCCTACAATTATCAAACTCCACTCAATCCCAAATGTACTCTTTTAACACTATATTCCTTTTGGTATGTAAAATGGCTACTACGCTTAACCTTTATTGACATAGCCACAACACCAGAGGTCACATTAGTATGAAAAGCTACGGTTATACAAACATGGATGAACCCTTCAGTCTCTATATGCGTTAAGGGCCACTCAACTGTGAGCAAGATGCTGGTAGGCCCTTTAAATCACCTATTTGGGGATTTAAGTAACTAAATTAGCTGCCCACCTCCATAGTGCATGCAGCCAAGCTACATTCCTGCTTGTATTTCGGAAACTTCAACGTTGGTAGGAATATTTCCTCCTTACCTCCACCCTGCTCCTATCCCTGGTCCCAGTCCCAGTCCTCCAGTCTCCACTTTCCTCTCAAGCCTGCTGCTACCTGACTGGAAATATTCTATTTCTAGAATCAACCCATCCATTTGATATCCCATTTCCACTCAGTCAATAGCCCTCAAGACATTCTGCTTCACAGATGTTTTCTGCAGCTCTCTTAACAAGATGAGGGATAATGATTGTTTCTTCAACAGAAGTATTTTTTAATGCACAGAATATTGGGTATGAGAAGGACCTAAACAAGGCACATGCCTAAACCACTCATCACTATCAATGTCTTTTTAAAAATAAATCACACCATTTCGGGGTAATTTCAGATAAAAAATAATTGAATCTAACTTTCTGACTCGTGGGATTCCTGAGATTGTGCTATTAAAATCAATGAACTCAGAATGACAGGTGTAGGAAATTCAGCAGATTTATGGAAAAACACACTATTTCATAAAGTTTCAGATATGAATATCACTGTACAATTTCTGAATAACAGCTTAAAGTAAAATTAGCATTCCAGCCTCCTCTTCTCTAATTAGTGCAATTGCTGTCAGACAAACTGAATACAACTGGGACACATCGAGGTAGCATTTCAGGAAATGCCGAATCTAATATATTAAAAAGTCAGAGTTCGTCCATTTGTTAACTGAATCTTATGTTTAATTAAATACTTTTTTTTAAACACTCACCTATTATTTCACCCTTGGGGTTTTGAAATAAAACATAATTTTGCTATCATGTTGAATGAAATGTTCCCCATTCAAAGCGTATTATGAAACATTTTCAATAGTTGTCATAAATAATAAATATTAAGAAATGGTTTTATGGTGTGTTTCCTTCACACAAGCAGTGAAAAATATGAAATAACAGCTCAGTATAACAATATCTTTATGCTTTTGAGCCAAGCATAGCAGTTTGGAATTGATAAAATACCATCAATGCACTGATTTGAGTTCTAATCATGAAATATGGTTCCGCATAATTTATGTATTTAAACATATCATTGACATTGAATGTTAACTCCAGCTTCAGAGGAAGGCATGCTAGCTGCCAACCTGATGTGAACATCTGCATTTATATCTGGCTTCTTTCTAACTTATCCTGCGGGACTTCTGGATATCTGAGATGGGCAAAAATTATCCTTCCCTGAGTAAGCGGTCCTAATGATACAATGCGATAAGTTGCGATGTGCTCAGGGTGAGAGGGTGTGGAGTAGGTGGAAATTCCACCAAATATGAAGCCAAGCTCAATTTAACTTGACAGTGACGTCAGTGCTGACACGAGTGGGAGTTGGCATGGGAACTCATATTTCTGGGGTTCCAAAAGAACGGGTCCCAACATGAAGTTTGACATTTTTGTTGCATTTGTACAACATTTGAATGCAAAATTGATTCTCATCTTTGATGGGCACCTCTTCTGAATATGTTTTGAAGTGAGTTAATATGATAGGTAAATAGCTAATACATTGTATATAGTAACTGCACAGTATAGTATATAGTAACTGCAATACAGTAACTGCTCAGCCACTTAAAGATACTTTCATGTTTTAAGCATGATTCACTGTGCTTCCTTTGATTGCACATAAATTTCTGAATCATGGTGGTTCAATGATCACTGCTTATCACCAGCAGTTAACGTGAGCTGCAAAGCAGCCCCAAAGTCCTCTCCATTTTGAGTTTCCAAGATATGCATACTTTATATTTCATGGATTTTCTTATATCAGGGAAAATTTATATCAAGAAAATTATATCAAATTTTCTTCAAGCATCCTCAGTTAGAACACTCCGTTTTGACTTAACTTTGTCCCCCCTCCACAAGCTACAGTTACTCCAAACATTCATTAAAATCCCACACAGTCATCCTCTCATCTTTAAGAATTTACACTGGTGCTTAATTGAACAACAAAAATTTTAGGTTTCTGCTATTATTTGTAAGTATATTGAGAGCTTCGTCATTACATTTGGCTTTGACTTGCTTCCACTGACAATTACCTCTTGATTCATCCTATTTTCTTTTCCCTTATCTCTCTCTTGGTGACAAGTCTTAAGTTATTTTCAATTAAGGCCACATGCTCCTTGAATCCCTTTGTCTATCAGTCTCTTTTCACTTCTTTGAGTTACCTCTTAAAATTAATTTCTTTGCACAACCTTTTATCCTTTTCTTTTATTTTCCTTTTCCTTAATTTACTATTTCCAACTACAGCTTGATAAACCTTTTTGAATCTAAAGACTGTGTATAAGTCAAGATCTCACTGAATCCATGGAAAACAGATAATCAGATCATTTTGTTCATACTAAAGTTATTCATTAAGTTTATTGCAAGAAGAAAAAATGTGCAGCAGTGAAAAAATGTATCAACAGATAACTGGAGCAGATATATAACTTTCCACCATTTGTTCCAAAATAATAAAAGAAGATTCCATGCAAACATTCTCCTCAGCAGCTTTACAATGAGTCCTATGACAAGAAACTTCATGAAATTAACTTCATGGGGCCATTAATAGATTCAAGCTTGTTTAATGGCACAAGGAAATAAGATACAGAGAAATCCAGTTAAATTTATTTCTTTCCTTAGCTCCATTCAGATATTTCTGGACCACAGAAAGCACTGTCAGGTCTAGCTCATATCTGCTAAAACTACTTATTAATTCAGAACCATCCTGCAATACATAAATAGCCATGACTTAATTTTCTCATCTGCAAACTATTTTCTTAAACACCACTCCTAACTCTTCCAAGCTCACCTCCAACATTAAGTTTGAGAATGCATGGACTTCTTTGTCAATAAGTTCTCGATGTATTTATCAACTTGATTTGCTGCATGCTTCTATTCCACTAGCCTACTTAGTTAAAATTCCTTTTATGCTCCTTCTTCTCCAGCTTTGAACCCATATCTTCATGCTATTCCTATCTCCCCTCGTTCTCTTTCCGAGCTCACCTTGTCCACAAGTATCACCTCCTTCTCCTATTACTCTATTCCCAGTAAATTGATGATGATTCAACTTGTCTCCTGCGGTCCTTGTTATCCAAAATGCTTCTTTCCCTTCAGGTGTTATCTTCCCTGAGGTCTCTGAGCTGAGGGCTAACAGATATCTTGTCCAAGTCCAATATCATCTCCTTGCCCTTGTAATCTGTGTCGAGAGAGTGTGTTGCTGGAAAAGCACAGCAGGTCAGCCAGCATCCGAGGAGCAGAAGAATGGATGTTTCAGGCCGGAACCCTTCATCAGGATTCCTGAGAAACGGCTGCAATCTGAAACATCAATTCGCCTGCTCCTCGGATACTGCCTGACTTGCTGTGTATTTCCAGCTCCACACTCTCAACTCTGATCTCCAGCATCTGCAGACCTTACTTCCTCCTTGTAACTTGTGACCTATTAACAAAGCCAAGGTCACTGTGCATCTGTACCTGTCCTCCCACCTTCAATGGCCTGTGCACACATACAGCCAACTCTCTCTGCCCCTGCAAACCCTTTAGAATTGTACACCCTATTTGTATTATCTTTCAATGTTCTTCCTGCCAAAGTACATCACATAACACTTCTCTACATTGAACTTCATCTGTCGCCTATCTGTCCACTCAACCATCTTGTCAATGTCCTTTTGGAGTTCCACACTGTCCTCCTCACAGTTTACAATTCTTCCAAGTTTCATGTCACCTGCAAAATTTGTAATTGTTCCCTGTACAACAAGTTCCAGATCATAAACATTTATCAGGAGAAGCAAGAGTCCCAATACTGACCTCTGAGGAACTCCACTACAAATCTTCTTCCAGTCTGAAAAACATCCATTACCTGTTACTCTCTGTTTCCTATCATTCAGCCACATAACTCGTGGCATCCAGGTTTCCACCTAATTCCACTACTAAAAAGGCATGTATCAGTCACAAATGACATCCTATGTGTCCGGATAAGTAAATATATCTTTCTCCTCCATTTTGATCTGTCTGTAGCCTTTGTCTAGGATGACAGTTCATCTACTCCAACAATTTTCCACCAGTTTGCTGACATTATTCTCACCTGGTTCCATTCTGATCAATCTAATCGAACGCAGAGTGTCACTTGCTACCCTATTGTTTCTCTTCCCACACAAACACCATTACCCCTGCTGTCACCTAAAGATCTATACTTGAAGCCATGACAATTTCATATCTCCTTGCCATCCCTCAGCAAATTCAGCATTAGTTTTCACATGAATGTTGACAACGCTCAGTGATATTTCACCATAATCTCTCCTAACACCTCCATTGTTGATAATTCATCAGATTGCCTTCCCAAACCTACAACTATGTGAACAAAAATATCCTTCCGTTAAATATTGAAAAGACTGTTTCCCAGCTGATGATCTCATCTCTCTATATGACCATTGTCTGGAACCTAACTAGCCTGTTCCCAGCCTTGATGTCAGATTTGACCCCGAGATACACATTTAATCCCATATGCACACCATCACAAAGACCATCTACTTCCACCTCTGTTAGATTTTGGAGGTTCATGATCATTTGTAAGGAATTTTTAAATAGTTTATTATGTTTGTTAAGAAGCAGCGCTTTGGAATTGATGCAACAGCTAATTAGACAATAAACATTTTCAACCCATAACAGTTAAAGATAGTTCACTGATACCATAGGACATACAAGCTGTTGGCATAGAGTGTGTTTATCTCATAAAGTTTTGAAGGCAACATCTCTATCTTCAACTCTCTAACCACAATCTTCTCTGTTTCTCTCTTGGATAATCTTCTGTCTGAAGAAGACAGCTTCCAGATGAGGTCTTCCCCTACTAGCACAGTCTGCTCAGGACTGCCCTTTGACTGAGTATTTGATGATGCATTCTATTTCTATAGGCTGTCAATCACCTATTTAAAACTTACTAGCCAATGAATATGGGATAGCTACTCATGACATCAGCATGTCTATTCTCCACTTTCAATTGCAGGTTAGTTTTTATTCTTTTTTGGAACAAAACATCTATAGCTATGAACACTGCAATGAAAATAAGGTACATACTGTGTCATTTGTTCTTTGATACAACTTATGGAACATAATGTTCTAGATGGTCCTTATAGCAGGTTTCCTTTTGTCTTAAGATTAAATGAGTTCACATGCTTTGCAGAAAACGCAAGAAAATTTCAGTTTTAAAGGGACTTTAGTTCTCTAATACATATGTAACAATGCCTGACTTTTTCCTGTCTCAACTGAGCTGCTGCCAAACCCCTCATTCGTGATATTGTTATCTCTAGATTTAACTGTTCCAAAGTGGTCTTGGCTGGTCTCCGCATGGTCACCTCTATGAACTTCAGGTCATCTAAAACTCTATTGCTCCTGTCTTTACTCGGATCAAGTCCCATTCACCTAGTGCTCCTGTCCTTACTAACATATGTTGTTCTTAGGTCAAACAGTGTTTTGATTTTTAAATTGGCATTTCTCATTTCAAATTGCTCGTTGGTCTTGCCTTGTGTACCTCTGTAATCTCCTCCAGCCCCAGAAACCTTTTTGATAATTATTCTCCATTAATTCCATCCTTTCGTGAATTCCCAATTTTAATCACTTCGCCATTGGTGGCCATGCTTCAGCTTCTTTTGGTACAAGGGTAATGTCCCTACCTTTGGACCAAGAGGCTCAGGTTGAAATCCTCAGATGTCAGAACATCTCTGAACAGGATGTTTAAAAATATTTTAAATTCTGGAATTGCTTCCAGAAAGATTTTTCCTCTCTCCTTAACTTTCTTCTTTTAACACTTTCCTTAAAACGATCAACTTTGACCAAGTTTGTGATTATCGGACCGTATATCATTTTAAGGAGCTCAGTGCCAAATTTTGTTTTGGAATGCTCCTATGAAGAAACTTGATTTGTTTTATCATGTTAAAAATGCAATACTAAATTGTCGATGTTCACATTGATGCAATGAAAATAAAATGATATCCTTCAGCAATCCTCAGAAATTGTCTTTATATTGAATTAAAGATTGCAGTTATGAACCAGAGACAAAACAAATAGGCGAGTGTAACATCAACCACAAACAGCAGGCTACCTAAAAAGGATTGGACTTAACTTGATTAGGATTCCCTTGAAACTACCATTACAAGCAACTATCCTAACTGTATTTTACAAGAGAAACCTTACATATTCTGTCATTGAAAACAAGTAGACCTTTTTATCCTGACAAAATACAAGGACAAGAGTACAGTAGCACTCAAGGTGTGGATGATTCCTGAATTAGGGGCACTGTTCTAAAAGTAGCTGTCACTTTTCATTGAACAGAGATGAGGAAATTCTTTTTCTCCCTGAAAATTTTACGAGTTTAGAATGCTGTATGTCAGAAGACAATGGACGTGGGATCTTTAGATATTTTTAAGGCAGCGGTAGATAGGCAGGGGAATCAAACGTTCTTGGAGGTATGGAATTCAAAACGCAATCAGGTCAGCCATGGTCTTATAGAATGGCAGAGCAGGCTTGAACAGTTGAATAGCTTACTTCTGCCCTTAATTCGTATGTTCTGATGTTTGTTTGTATATCAGTGATATCAAACCACCATGAAAATCTCTAATAAGATTAAAATCAACTTGACCGACTAATATCAAATGACGCAACAAACAGAAAAAAACACACCTTGCCCAGTTAAGCCTTTGAATAGAATAGAACAAAATAGGATGGTGTATCCTTCATTGACAGGAATATTCAAGTACAGAAGTACAGGAATACAGTGAAAAGCTTCACAATGTCACCTTTTATGGCACCATCTTAGATATAACTACCTAGGTACAATCTTAGATACAAAAGAGGAATAAAAAAGTGATTGCCTTACTTTACAGTGTTTAGAGAATAAGTTAGAAATAAGACATAATTAAAGGTTACACAACAGACAGATAAAAAAAATTGAATAAGCATTACGTTGCAGTAGTTGAGCACAGGGGATTCCATGAAGCCTGACCACCCACTCCAACAACTACCCCACACCAAGTCCCCAGTATGCTCAGCATTGGCTCTCAGCTGCTGCAAGATACGTTTTCTCTGGGACAGCTTCCCCTTGCTGTCCTCCACCCAGGACTGCTTCCTCGCACAGTCCTCCACCCAGGACTGCTTCCCCTCACTGGCCTCCACCCAGGACTGCTTCCCCTCACAGTACTTCACCCAGGGCTGCTTCCTCGCACAGTCCTCCACCCAGGACTGCTTCCCCTCGCTGTCCTCCACCCAGGACTGCTTCCTCGCACAGTCCTCCACCCAGGACTGCTTCCCCTCGCTGTCCTCCACCCAGGACTGCTTCCTCGCACAGTCCTTCACCCAATGCTGCTCCCCTCACTGGCCTCCACCCAGGACTGCTTCTGCTCACAGTCCTCCACCCAGGACTGCTTCCCCTCGCTGTCCTCCACCCAGGACTGCTTCCTCGCACAGTCCTTCACCCAATGCTGCTCCCCTCACTGGCCTCCACCCAGGACTGCTTCTGCTCACAGTCCTCCACCCAGGGCTGCTTGCCCTCTCTGGCCTCCACCCAGGGCTGCTTCCCCTCACAGTCCTCCACCCAGGGCTGCTCCCCTCACTGGCCTCCACCCAGGGCTGCTTCCCCTCACTAGCCTCCACCCAGGGCTGCTTCCCCTCACTGTCCTCCACCCAGGGCTGCTTCCCCTCGCTGGCCTCCACCAAGTACTGCTTCCTCTCACAGTCCTCCACCCAGGGCTGCTTCCCCTCACTAGCCTCCACCCAGGGCTGCTTCCCCTCACTGTCCTCCACCCAGGGCTGCTTCCCCTCGCTGGCCTCCACCAAGGACTGCTTGCCCTCGCTGGCCTCCACCCAGGGCTGCTTGCCCTCTCTGGCCTCCACCCAGGGCTGCTTCCCCTCACTGGCCTCCACCCAGGGCTGCTTCCCCTTGCTAGCCTCCACCCAGAGATGCTTCCCCTCGCTATCCTCCACCCAGGGCTGCTTGCCCTCACTGTCCTCCACCCAGGGCTGCTTCCCCTCGCTGGCCTCCACCAAGGACTGCTTGCCCTCGCTGGCCTCCACCCAGGGCTGCTTGCCCTCTCTGGCCTCCACCCAGGGCTGCTTCCCCTCACTGGCCTCCACCCAGGGCTGCTTCCCCTTGCTAGCCTCCACCCAGAGATGCTTCCCCTCGCTATCCTCCACACAGGGCTGCTTCCCCTCACTGGCCTCCACCCAGGGCTGCTTCCCCTTGCTAGCCTCCACCCAGAGATGCTTCCCCTCGCTATCCTCCACCCAGGGCTGCTTCCACTCACTGGCCTCCACCCAGGGCTGCTTCCCCTTGCTGGCCTCTACCCAGGGCTGCTTCCCCTTGCTAGCCTCCACCCAGGGCTGCTTCCCCTCACTGGCCTCCACCCAGGGCTGCTTCTCCTTGCTGGCCTCTACCCAGGGCTGCTTCCCCTCATTGTCTTCCACCCTGGCCTGCTTCCACTTGCTGGCCTCCACCCAGGGCTGCATCCCCTCACAGTCCTCCACCCAGGGCTGCTTCCCGTCACTGGTCTCACCCAGTGGCGCTTCACCTGCATCGACTGCTGCTCTGTGAGTGCTTCCACATGCTGGCTGCTGCTCTGGGGTTTACCTCCAGGGCTCACCAGCTCCTCCATTCAAGGCGGGAAAAAAAGAGAAAAAAAAGAAAAAGTACAGGCAGAGCTGAGGAGCTCCGGCCTTACTTTGCTGCCATTTTGGATCCTCTGCCATTTACCGACTCATCAAAATTATGAGGATTGTCCTACATAGTTATACTCATGAAATCATTCCTTTCGCCATTCTTCTTTTGTCTGAGGTGTCTACCCCATCCACAAATCAAACCCACAAGAGGAAGTGGGACCATGGTACTTAGTCAGGTGGGAGTAACCATGGGCGTTCTCGACAATCACTCCAACACCACTGAAATCACATAATATCCTGTCAAACATGGGCAAGCAACCTCTTGCATGGGTAATCTACCTGAGCTCCTCCTGGGGTCGCCATCATAATAGATGTTGGTCTTCAGCCAATTCAATACTCTCTATATAGCATCAAAATTTAGTTGAGTGCATTGAATTCAGTAGTAACTATGGGCTTGGGAACTTACCCTGGAAGTAAGAGAAATCTTATATCTATTCATCAAATATATCAATCAGTCATACATTTCCATGAAACTGATGTTAAGTCAGAAATTCAGAAAGGAAACCTCCATCAAGGCCATTCAAGTCATGGCACAAGAGTTTAGAGCTAACTATTGGTCTAAGTCTGATAAGGATACAATGGGCAGCTATGAAAGCTTTTGACATATTGAGCCTGGAATATCGGCATTTGGAGAATGGGGGAAGATGGTGCAGCATCTAAAAATGAATGAGAAGGGCAGGTTTCAATGTCTGGGTTTTTAGAGTTAATGTCTGAAACTGTGTGAATAAAACCACCCAGAATGATAATAAAACAGAACATATGATAGAAAAAGTTGAAAATAACTTGATCATGGCTTCAATGGTATAAAATATGCTCATGTAAAGCTGTACATAGTTTCTTAGTATGTAAAAATTTATTAATGTTTAATCCTGTTGAGGTCTCAGTAAACTTTCCAAAGCTAGAATAACATGTCATATCCTGTCAGGGCTGGATAGGCCAGATGCAGGGTTGATGTTTCTCTTTGGCAGGGGGGTCTCTAGAACAAAGGGTCGATGTTTCAGGATATGCCAACTTCTGTTTCAGACTGAGAGATAAAACTTTTTCATTCAGAGGATGCTGAACCTGTGGCATTCTCTGCCACAGAAAGACATGGAGGCCAAGTTATTCAATATGTTTCAGAAATAAATTGATTGATTACTACAGGCTATGGTGTCAGACGGTGAGAAGAGAGTGGGAACATCATATTAAGAAAGACATCCATGATCATCCATGATCACACTGAATAGTGGACCCAGCTTGATGGGCTGACATGTCTACACCAGCTCTTATTTTCTATGTTTCTATGTTGCAGAAGCAACATAAGTATTGACTCATCAGGCATAAATAACCAGTGAAAGGTAAACTTACCACTGTCACAGATATCACTATAGCTACAGCAGATCATAATGGTAGACAGATCTAAAGAGCATTAATTGCTTTTAATGATATTACAATTAAACATTACAGTGGCCAGCTGAAGCTTGTCTTGCAAATCTGAAAATACTTGAATATCAATTATCATCAGCATTGCTTCTGCATGGCAAAATGTGCCTGTTCATCGGGATGTCAGAGATTGCAGTTCGGGGAATCTTCTAGTTTATACCATGCCACATAATGCAGATCTTCGAGTAAAAAGTGAGGTCTGCAGATGCTGGAGATCAGAGCTGAAAATGTGTTGCTGGTTAAAGCACAGCAGGTTAGGCAGCATCCAAGGAACAGGAAATTCGACGTTTCGGGCCAGAGCCCTTCATCAGGAATGCAGATCCTCTTGTATCAGGCCTAATCGACATCTGAAGTATATCCAATCCCAGTCTGAGGCAAATGAAAATGTATCACCTGAGCAGCCAATTAAAATAGAAATTGGATCTACTTTATAAATTACTGAAAAAGCAAGCATCATTACTCCTAAATTTGTCAACATTGAAAAGTTAGGTTACAAATAAATGCCTATATCATTGTTTCAACTTATAAATGACCCAGTCTTGTAACTTCTGGCACTTACAAAGTCAAGAGCCATTTTGGAGTTAAAGTATGATTCTGAGTGTATTAAAGATTGTTACTTCCACCAAGACCCTGAGGCAAGTTACTTCACGTGATCACATGCATTTTAACATATTATCTATGTGTGCAATGGGTTGGTGAATCATCTGGAGCCAGAAGTGTTTGCACTGGAGGGAAGCTTTTCAGGTCATAGGTTCTGCTGCCATGTTTAAAGGCCAGTTAAGTTCCACTGTACTCACTGTGGGACAGAAGCTTCTATTTAAGTTGTGCTGGCCACTCCAACCCTAATGAAGATGCCACCCAAGAGGCAGGAGCACAGCACATGTTCCAGTGGCACTTTGCTACAGATGTTGCTGGATAAAATAAGGGACAGAGAGGAGGACTTCTTCCCAAGGAGTAGCACCTGGAGATCCTCCCATCATATACATCTAGCCTGGAATGGGTTAGCAGTGAAAGCCAGTGCCACTGACGTTTACAAGTGCCAATATCAAAGGTAAATGAATGAATCGCTCTGTTATACAAAGGGAAGTGGCACTATCTTCTTTCTGCAGCTCACACTCGTAGTTTAACTCTGTAATGGCACTTATATCTAATAAAGCCTTATGACCAGCATGCTTCAGCATTGCATGCATTAACTGAGCTAAAGGGCTCATACCTAATGCTCTGAAAATACTAACCCTTTGTGGACAGTGCACTTCCTCTTCACTTACTGAGAATGATTCTCCATCTGCCAAGTTTATGGAGGTTCACAAAGTCCTCCTGCTCTGATTACCATCATACTCAATCCCTCTCTTTATCTCATTGCAGGATAAACCGGTCCACAACAGTGCAGAGAGGGTCAACACCAGAAGCATGTGCTGGTTATGAACATCTTCACTGACATTGAGAAACAGGGATAGAGCTAGCTAAGGAAGACCAGGACCATTCCCATGGTGACAGGAAAATAGGTGGGCCCAGGAACCCAAGAAGCAAATTTGCTATCTTCATCTCAGATTTACATGGAGGCAAATAACGTGATAAGCACACATTACTGTGCATCTTCACCTACTGATTCTTTGTCCTCTTTTCTACATGGACTGGCAGTATCCAGGAGCATGCCCAATGATTGAGGGTATGGCCTGAACATTTCAGCATTTCCTGTAAGGATGAGCTGTGTACACATTCCAAGGGAGCCCCGGAAAGATATTCACTGATACCCTCCACCAGCTCCCAGACAACCATCTCAGTCAGTAGTCTAGCTAGGTTAGACATGAGGATCTGATCCTATATGACCACACTGAGAATTTGGGTGACTGTGTTCATGGGAAGTTATGAGGACACACAAACGGCTGAGCACCTCATTGACACAGGTCTGTAACTGGCAGCATAAGAAAGACTCCAGGTATCCAACATTCAGATAACTGGCAGTTACCAAGCTGCCGCTCAGCTCCATGCAGAAGTCAGGCCTCTGCACTCAGCCATAAGTCACATGATCAACCTGAAGAGAGAGGCAAGAAAATATCAAGCCAATGTGACAAAGGGCCTCTGTAGACACAAAATAAATGAAGGAATCCATCCATATCCAGGTTCTCGCTGTTGTAGTGACTCCAGCATGGGGATACTTTGCCAACCTCCACGGAAAGGGTGGTATCTACCTTGAAAACACAAACTGCTCAATGTTGCCAGATCTGCATTCTCTCGCTCCAGCTTAGCATCAAAAATAAAGTAACAGGGAGACGAGATAGCTCAACCTCACTCAGCTGCCCCTCCTTGTCAAGGAGTCAGTGCGATGTTTGAAATCTTTGAATAAAGCTTAAAATGAGAGAGTTAATACTTAAATTGAAGGTATAATTAAAAGCAGAATCTTGTAAGGATGAGATGAAAAAAAAATGCTGAAGAAACCCAACAGGTTTACTAACATTTATGGACATAGAAATAATGTTAACATTTCAAGTCCAAAATGACTTTTCCTCAGAACTCAAAACTGGTAAGATTTGGACAATGATGCTTATTTACTGATGACAGAGGGTAAGGATTTCTCATAAGTATTAGATATTTCAAGTGATTGTCCATTATTTAGAATTGTAAGAAGGAAGCCTGAATTGGAATTTCCCAACTGGAGTGAGCCAACATACAGCTGAAGGTGAAAAGTTTTGAATTGGTGGAGAAAGATGAACAGAGACCAAGGGCCATAGAGTGAAGAAAAGGTGACATGGAAAATGGGGATGGATAAACAGTGAAGGATGAAAATAAATAATAATGGATCATGGAAATTGAAGAGAATAAAAAGCAGAGAAATCCTGGAGTGTGCATTCAAAGAAGCATCTTTCACAGTTTCTCTTTATGAGTGAAAAGGCAATAAACCTATAGGTTTCATGAAGAACAAATTCCATTCCGTGAGATTTGGGTCCATCTGATCAGCTATCGAATTGAAGACCAACTATCTCTCTGTGGATAACATCGGGTCACCATTGCTCAGATCAAAAGAACAATGAGAAGCCAAATGGCTTCATGGTGGAATCTGTTATGCATCTACAGTTTCTGGGAGTCAAGATCTGTTCCATATCTCAAAGCCATATCTGAAAGCCTAAGGGTATGAGGTTGGCAATAACCATATCTCTTAATTCTAGTTAAATGGAGGGTATAGCTCAAAGCTTTGTGACCTATTGCAGTGGAAGCATTGTGAGTGAGGTTGCTTAGGCATTGCAAGTGAAGGAACATTGTATTCTGGAGCACCATAAAGAGAATAATGGCATAAGATAGGTGAGAAGCAGTCTCTGTATTTGGAACATTTTGGTAAGATTCACCACAGAGTGGACTTGTTTATGACACTTATATGCCTTTGATACAAAGACCATTTCAATGCAACCACAAAGAGTGTGAGGTAAAGGAAGTGCACACTCAATCAAAGCTGCTTTAGTGCAAACATCGGTTCAATGCAAGTTTTGTGTACACACTTTAGTTTTTACAGAAGTGATTATATCAATACCAGGAATGGAAAAGCAGCATTTTATTTTTTTAGATTAGATTAGACTTACAGTGTGGAAACAGGCCCTCCGGCCCAACAAGTCCACACCGACCCGCCGAAGCGCAACCCACCCATACCCCTACATTTACCCCTTACCTAACACTACGGGCAATTTAGCATGGCCAATTCACCTGAGCCGCACATCTTTGGACAGTGGGAGGAAACCGGAGCACCCGGAGGAAACCCACGCAGACACGGGGAGAACGTGCAAACTCCACACAGTCAGTCGCCTGAGTCGGGAATTGAACCCGGGTCTACAGGCGCTGTGAGGCAGCAGTGCTAACCACTGTGCCACCGTGCCGCCCACAGTATCCAGGAGCATGCCCAATGATTGAGGGTATGGCCTGAACATTTCAGCATTTCCTGTAAGGATGAGCTGTGTACACATTCCAAGGGAGCCCCGGAAAGATATTCACTGATACCCTCCACCAGCTCCCAGACAACCATCTCAGTCAGTAGTCTAGCTAGGTTAGACATGAGGATCTGATCCTATATGACCACACTGAGAATTTGGGTGACTGTGTTCATGGGAAGTTATGAGGACACACAAACGGCTGAGCACCTCATTGACACAGTGTACTTGTTTGCCACGTACACTGAAGACATATGCACCAACCCTGAGGAATGTCCATTAGCCATATGTGCCCACCCTTTCATGTTGTCTTATCATTCTGCCCAAAGGCCACCAGTTGAAACCTGAGCTTCTGTGTATGACTATCCCCTGATCCACAAGTTGAAATGTTGCCATTTTTCAGCTGTGTCCTATGGAGGCCCAGGTACACATCCAGCCTTGGTCTCTTTGGATGTGTCCACTGCAGTTTTTGAGTTCTGCAGCAAAATTGCAGACAATGAACATTTGCAATGTTTTGCAAAAGGGGGAGAAGGCAGATAACTTACCTGGGCTGGAGGCTGTAGATCAAACAGCTAGGTTTTCTTTTGTTATCCATGGTCAAGGATCTGAGGTAAAGATCTCAAACGAACAAAAATTAATTGGGAAGGATAAGTTTGTTCCAATTACACATAAGATTGAAATGTATGCATTTTGATTCCTTGACACCTGTTGACAAGAAAATTAACTCACTTTCTGAGGACTTGATTGTTAAATTTGACCTTGATACATGAATCTATTTTCTCTATTTTTACCCAATTAAGTTATCAAGATCACTATCACCACCCCTGGGAGCAAAGAATTTTGCCCTATCTCCAAACTCTTCTCCAAGTCACACATCAGCTGACTTGGATATATACAGATATTCTAGTATGATCAGTAGGTCAAAATACTGGAATTGCCATGCCTAACACCATTGTGAGTGGTGCCATTATCATTGGGACTGCAGTAGTTCATGAGAAAGATTCACTTCCATATTGTCAGGGTCAACAGTGTGTGGAATAAAAGCACCCATGCTATTAAAAATAATTCAATGTTTCTAATTTAACTAAACATGACGAGAAATTTTAAACATCACATCCTAATTCTGTACAAAAGATAAGTTTAAATGACAGATAACTTCCAAACATTATCACCTACATCCAATTCATTCTAACATCCCACTGCCAAATAAGGTTCTTCATATCCAAAGTATCTGAGGTTCAATTCCTAGCGTTTTGAGCCTTTACACTCAAGCCATGCTGAACATGTGCCAATTTTCAGCAGAAATCAAATTATTGACTAATATATCAACAAACCAATGTCAACACTGTGTAATGCAAAGGTGGTTTAATTAAACATACGTGACTGAGATCTGTTGGAAACTGGGGAATGAGATTAAAACAACTGCGGCCACTGAGGTAATAGTGTTTTAATTCTCCTGTTACTTACTTAATAGATAAACATCCAGACACTAATCATACATCAGGAATTGATTAACACAAAAGAGTATTTAACTTCATTTATAACAGATTTGAAAAGATGACGGGAGTAATTCTCAGTTTGAGAACTTGTGCACATGCCCAAGTTGATAGCATCCTCAGAATAAGCTGCAACTATTTCTGAAAAACATAATACATTGCACAATTTCCAGTACTATATACAGAAAATGTAGCCAAGCCATTTTAAATGTGTGCTATAATAGGAGCAGTACTTGAGCAAACCTTCATAAAGGAACAATAAAATTCCTTTCCGCACTACTACTAATCAGAGTCCACATGTCAGACAAACAACACTGTCTTCATCCAATATAAAATGTAGTGTCCCTTGGTACTTCTTGCAAATGTTCTAATTAGTACAAGATGCAAACCTTCAATAAAATATATCATTTTTTCAGCAAAACTCAAATTCTGTACTAGAAAAAGACAATAACAACATGATTAATTAAGATAACTTCAGAAATGTAATCATGATAATTGTTTTCTTCTTTTACAAGGCTTTGTCAAAAGTGAACTACAATTATAAAAACAGAAAGCATTGGGCAAACTCAACAGGTTAGGCAGCATCAGTAGAGAAAAAAAGGGAGTTAACATTTTGATTTTAGTACAACTCTTCTTTGGAATACTATTCAAGGTAGTAATTTAATCACCTTGATTAGAATTGTTATTATAAATCTGAATGGCAACTGAGAGGTGAACTTAGACTTTCAGGCTAAGCAATAGGGTCATTAGCACTGTATTACAACAGCAGCCACCCCAAGCCACCTGCCCTTCCACTACCTCCAAAGCACCCAAAGCAAGATCTAAAATGAGATGCCAATTACCTATTGCTTGATTTCTGTTTCAACTGTTAAAATTAAAGCATTAATATTGTGTTTCATTTCAGTCTGTCACTTCTGCATTTCACAGTAGAACAAAATACTCTTGGATCTGATCAAATAATTCATACTTTAGTACAAAACAGACTGTCAAGCCAAAAAATTTTGTGGATAAGGTTCCTTACAAAAAATATAACATTAACTTTTGATGTGCATTTCTTAAAAATATTTGGGAAGTAGGGACTTCTGATTTCAGAGCTCTGTGACTCTAACAAGTAATATAATTCACAAGGCCAAAGATTCACAAAAATTTGCCTGCACACATTCAGAGGTTCGAAAACCAAATGGAGGACGTTAACATTTGTTAAATTTAAAGAAAATTAAATAACAAATTGACTTAAATTAACTGAAAAAGTCAATTACAAATTAGTAGCTGGGCAGCCATTTTGGACACTACAGTTTTGTTGTCAATTGATTACTCTGGCAGCTTGGTTGGGGGTGGTTAAGACAAGTCTATCAATAGTAATTGTGCTTCATCTCATTTCCTAAAGAAAATCAACCATATAGCCATCTGTAAATGCATGTCAATTCAATTTTGATACAACCATTGCTATATTTTCATAGAACCATATACAGGTATTTTCACCCTAAGTATACAGACAAATGTGTATCTGCTCACAAGCAAACTGACACAGCAATATACCTTTCTCTATTCACTTCACACAAAAAGCAGCTTGATATAGTACTGCAAAGGTAATTCCTTCCTGTTACCCTTTAATTCAAACTTCCCAGATGCTATAGGAAATGTTTGATCAGTAGCTCAATTGTTTACAATGAATGGGGAGACTTTATAAAATTAGACTTTGAATTTTTGTTTATCCATGGCTTTTAACAAATATTTTATGTTTGTTATTACCTGGTATTTGAATTAGAAATACATAACCCTCCAAACTCAAAGTCTCAAGCTTACATATGTGCAGTTACTGAAGGGATCAGAAAGACAACCACCTTATATTAGAAAAGTTGCAATGAAACCATATTGTAAAAGTCACAAGGATGTTGATGTTTATGAATCTTGGTTCAGTGAATGTTTTATGTACACAGTGCTGCTGAATTGCAGTGAACCTTTCTTTCCAACAGACAATTTAGCTATGACTCAACACATAAAAACACTGAAAATTTGTGCTGCAAGTAAGCTAAGGGTTATATTGAAAAAAAATCCATGCCCCTTTGTAAACACAACAAGTGTTGGCTTGTTGGCTATGACAGAAATGCAACGTCAAAGGATACTGCATGTAGAGCCTCAGAGGAAAATATGATGTATTGCAGAAGGCAGGGAATAAATCATAGCTACTGCGCCTGGACAGTAAGATAATTCACCTGAACAATCTTTTTTCAAGGGTAAAAGGAAACAAAGTAATTAAGTAGAGAGATTGTGCAGGCTGGCTCAGTGTGTGAGTGCAACGAGCTACTGTTATTCCAAGCTTCTAATATCAGCACAGCGACAGCTTCCACCACTGAAGATGCAAACCACATTTTATCATCTGTTTATCTCATTATCACTATGACAGGAATGAAAGTACACCTATGCTTTTGACAAATAAGTACAAGTATATTCAGAATCGCACATACCTTACGCCCCAAAATTTTGTAAAGCAGCTTGAATGCCAGGATTTCAAAGATTTATCAATGTTACTGATACACACAGTACAGCAAAATTAAGTGGAAATTGAAGATGTCAGAGTAGAGAAAAGAAGAGAGGTCAGCATACAGGTATGGCGTAAACTAAGTTATCTATAAATATATACACAAAACGCAGCTTCAAAATTGTTCTTTATTCATTGCCGTTGATTTCAATGATCCTATTAAGACATCTTGCTGGGAAAAAAGATACATATATAAAACAAACATGAAAGCAAAATGCTGTGAATGCTGGAAATTTCAAATGAAAGCAGAAAATTCCAGAAGTAGAGTACTGCTGTGTTCTAATGAAAGTTCATCAACTTAAATGTGTCCAATATGAGCCAAATATTCTGGTCAGAGCAAGGAGACAGCTGCATGATGAATACTACATACTTTCCAATAAGCAATCAGCTAGCATCGAGAACCCTCCAAGAAAGTCTCCATCTCACATACCTCAGAAAAGATGAAGGTATTAAACCCTGTTCTAACTCCTGGATAACTATTAAAATGACTCTCAGTCACTCTCACTACCTCCCCTCCAAGGAGCACTCAGCTGGGGAGGTGGCATTATTGATAGAGTATTAAAAGCTGGGTAATGCATTGGGGATCTGGGTTCTAAGTCCACCACAGTAGATTGTGGAACATGAATTTGATTAAAAATCTCAAATTAAGAGCCTAATGGTGACCATTAATCATTGCCAATTTTCAAGAAAAACCTATCTGGTTCAATAATGCCATTTAGGGAAAGAAATTGCTGTCCTTACCTGGTTTGATCTACATGGAACCCCAGCCCCACAGCAATATGGTTGACTCTGAACCACCCTCTGGGCACTTAGGGAAGGGCAATATGTGCTGACCTAGCCAGTGACGTTCACATCCTGTGAATGAATGAAGAGATCCGATTGCATGCTCATCCTGAGAGATCCTCCAACAGCCATTTCCCCCACCAACTCAGAACCAGGTACTCAACTGTGCTCCCATCAACATGTGAAAACTCTCCCAAGACACGATATCCACCCCCTCAACATTTGACCAAACCTCCCAAAATTCAATTGCCACAGCAGCTGGCCCATTTCTTTACTCTCACCCACTTACCTGCCACCTATATCCTCAGCTCAGTGGTTTGCACTATTGCCTCACAGTGCCAGGAAACTGGTTTGATTCCAGCTTAGGTGACAGTCTGTATAGATGTTACACGTTCTCCCCATGTTTGTATGGGTTTCTTCCAGGTGCTTCAGTTTCCTCCCACAATCCAAAGATGAGCATATCAAGGCCATGCTAAATTGCCCATAGTGTCCAGGGATGTGTAGGCTCTGTGGGTTAATCATAGGAAATGTGGGATCATGGGTCTGGGTGGGATGCTTTTTGGAAGGACAGTGGGGACTTGATGGACCAAATGGCCTATTTCAGCACTGTCAAGATCCTATTATTTATGAACTACCTTCTAATCTAACACCTCTCCTACCCCCATCTGTCCACCAACCAACTTACCCACCTGACACTGTCCCCATACATAAGCCAAAATATCTCCTCACCCACCTACTTAATCTACCTTCTTTGTTTAGTCATATCCATGTGTCTTCAAATTGCACTGTACTAACAATGTCATCTTCTCATTTCAGTGCATTCTAATATCTACTGACACTATGCTATTTATACTCAGTGATGTGCATGCAGTGATTGTAACAAAGTCAGCTTGGTGAATTTCATAGAATATGGATTTCCTGTTTGGGACTGTAACTCTGATCCAATCAGGGAGCCATGGCTTACAGAAATAAATAGGAGTGTCAGAGGTTCTGTTCACTCTGACAGCTGGTTCTGAAGGAGCTGGATTAGTGCCAAGGACTGTCCATATGTGAATAAATTGGTGACAGGATACCAGCCTCTGTGGAGTTATTTCAGTGCAGTTTCCTGAATCATTGCAAAGTTGCTCCAGCATTCTAAATAGAGACAAAAAAAACTCTGCACATGCTGGTATCCAAAGTAGACAGGAAGGAGGCTAGAAGAACATAGGGAGCCAGGCAGCATCAGGAGGTGGAGAAGTCAACATTTTTGGATGTAACCCTTCTTTGGGGTCCTGAATGCCTTGCTCAATGAATTGCATCTTTGGGAAGAATCATGCTTTGGAAGTCGGGCCCTAAAATGGTTGAAAGGTTAGAAGGTAAGAAGGTGAATTACAAAGTAACTTTTGTCTGAACTGAATTGAAAATCGGGATTTTGACTCAGACTGGAAGACATCAACCCTGATATTACAATACAGCATTGAGTAAAGTTAAACATTACAATATAAAATCAAAAATCACCAGGTTATAGCCCAACAGGTTTATTTAGATGTACTACCTTTCAGAGCACTGCTGCTTCATCAGGTGGTTTTGGAGAATAAGATCATAAGACACAGAATTTATCGCAAAAGTTTACAGTATGATGTAACTGAAATTACGTATTAAAAAAGACCTGGATTGTTTGTTAAGGCTCTAATCTTTTAGAATGACTATGTTGGTTTCAATTCTTTCACATGTATAGCCCAGAACTTTTTTTAAAAGTTACATTCTCAAGTGAACTTTAACAGTAGGTGCCATGTTGGCCCAGATAATGTATTGAAGGTGTGAGGTGCCCTGTGTGAGGCTGTCTGTGCCCCAATGTTCAGACTGATTCTATTTCTAAAAAAGGGATTTACAGAAGCTTCCATGGATTCATGTAATGTAACAAAATATAATTCTGCAAGTACAAATTCACCCAACAAATGTATATGGGTGTGTGTGTTCAGGGGTTAGTTATAAGTTTCTGTGAGAGAGTGTGTGCATGTGTATGAGTGTAAATGTAAAGGGGTATAAGTCTGCGAGAGGGTGTGTGTGGGTGTGTATGTGTGAGCATATGAGAGAGAGCTTGTGTGTGAGAGGGTCTGCATGTGTGTGTGTGTGTGTGTGTGTGTGTGTGTGTGTGTGTGTGCACGAAGTTAGCTATCAGCCACTGCTCAGCCACTTTCCGTTGTTGCCTGTCCCAAAGTCCGTCTTGGAGGATGGTCACCCGAAGGTCCGAGGTCAAATGTCCTAGACCACTGAAGTGTTTTCTGACTGGGAGGGAAGACTCCTGTCTGCTGATTGCTGTGCAGTGTCCAATCATCCATTGCCATTGCCTCTGCTTGGTCTCGCTAATGTACCATGCCTTGGAGCACCCTTGCTTGCAGCCTTACCTACAGAAAATTGCAATATTAGTCATTGTGCCAACATAATACATGATAATCCATAAATGACTTATTTTAAACATGCTGCACAAATGGAAAGTGACTTCTCTGTTTGAATTATCCTACTTCCACTTTTGGCCTCTCAAAGGTTTTAATGCATACGCTGTTTGCAATATTCACAGTTAAATTGCTGTGGCTGTTACTTATGTGGTTGAGAGTACAGTATATTGCCCCATTAAAAGAGCAGGTCAAGTGACCCAGAGATGGGAACAAAGGTAGGCAGTCTAAAAACTGACGGTGGAGCTAAGAGGGCACACAATAAAGTAATCCCTGTTCTCGGTTATCCTCCACCTACCTTGTGTTGTATTTATGGCTCTGGTGAACCACAAACACAATAACTGGTGATGAGGATGAGATCGAGCCCAGAAATTATATGCGAACGTCACTTTTTGGGGATGGAAGGACATCACCCAGACTTGGAAAAGAGAGCAGGATTGTGGAGACAACATCAATGGAAGCAGTCACCATAAGACCATAAGACCATAAGACATAGGAGTGGAAGTAAGGCCATTCGGCCCATCGAGTCCACTCCGCCCTTCAATCATGGCTGATGGGCATTTCAACTCCACTTACCCGCATTCTCCCCGTAGCCCTTAATTCCTTGTGACATCAAGAATTTATCAATCTCTGCCTTGAAGACATTTAGCGTCCCGGCCTCCAGTGCACTCTGCGGCAATGAATTCCACAGGCCCATCACTCTCTGGCTGAAGAAATGTCTCCGCATTTCTGTTCTGAATTGACCCCCTCTAATTCTAAGGCTGTATCCACGGGTCCTAGACTCCTCACCTAATGAAAACAATTTCCTAGCGTCACCTTTTCTAAGCCATGTATTATCTTGTAAGTTTCTATTAGATCTCTTCTTAATCTTCTAAACTCCAATGAATACAATTCCAGGATCCTCAGCCGTTCCTCGTATGTTAGACCTACCATTCCAGGGATCATCCGTGTGAATCTCCGCTGGACATGCTCCAGTGCTAGTATGTCCTTCCTGAGGTGTGCGGACCAAAACTGGACACATTACTCCAAATGGGGCCTAACCAAAGCTTTATAAAGTCTCAGAAGCACAACGGTGCTTTTATATTCCAACCCCCTTGAGATAAATAACAACATTGCATTTGCTTTCTTAATCACGGACTCAACCTGCATGTTTACCTTTAAAGAATCCTCGACTACACTCCCAGATCCCTTTGTACTTTGGCTTTATGAATTATCTCACTGTTTAGAAAGTAGTCCATGCTTATATTCTTTTTTCCAAAGTGCAAGACCTCGCATTTGCTCACGTTGAATTCCATCAGCCATTTGCTGGACCACTCTAGATCCTTCTGCAGCCTCCCCACTTCCTCAGTACTACCTGCCTGTCCACCTAACTTTGTATCATTGGCAAACTTCGCTAGAATGCTCCTAGTTCCTTCATCCAGATCATTAATATATAACGTGAACAGCTGCGGCCTCAACTCTGAACCCTGCGGGACACCGCTTGTCAGCGGCTGCCATTCCGAAAAAGAACCTCTTATCCCAACTCTCTGCCTTCTGTCAGACAGTCAATCCTCAATCCATACCATTGGCTCACCTCAAACACCATGGGCCCTCACCTTGCTCAGCAGCCTCCCATGTGGCACCTTATCAAAGGCCTTTTGGAGTCTAGATAGACCCCATCCACTGGGTTTCCCTGGTCTAACCTACTTGTCATGTCTTCAAAGAATTCCAACAGGTTTGTCAGGCATGATCTCCCCTTACTAAATCCAGGTTGACTTGTTCTAATCCGAGCTGAAAATGTGTTGCTGGAAAAGCGCAGCAGGTCAGGCAGCATCCAAGGAGCAGAAGAGTCGATGTTTCGGGCATGAGCCCTTCTTCAGTAATGAGGAAAGTGTGCCCTACTGGCTAAGATAAAAGGTAGGGAGGAAGGACTTGGGGGAGGGGTGTTGGAAATGTGATAGGTGGAAGGATGTCAAGTTGAAGGTGATAGGCCCGGGTGGGGTGTAGGGGCAGAGAGGTCAGGAAGAAGATTGCAGGTTAGGAAGGTGGTGCTGACTTTGAGGGATTTGACTGAGACAAGGTGGGGGGAGGGGAAATGAGGAAACTGGAGAAATCTAGGTTCATCCCTTGTGGTTGGAGGGTTCCTAGACGGAAGATGAGGCACTCTTCCTCCAGCCACTGTGTTGCTATGGTCTGGCGATGGAGGAGTCCAAGGACCTGCATGTCCTTGATGGAGTGGGAGGCAGAGTTGAAGTGTTGAGCCACGGGGTGGTTGGGTTGGCTGGTCCGGGTGTCCCAGAGGTGTTCCCTGAAAAGTTCCGCAAGTAGGCTGCCTGTCTCCCCAATGTAGAGGAGGCCACATCGGGTGCAGTGGATGCAGTAAATGATGTGTGTGGAGGTACAGGTGAATTTGTGGCGGATATGGAAGGATCCCTTGGGGCCTTGGAGGGAAGTGAGGGGGGAGGTGTGGGCGCAAGTTTTGCATTTATTGCGGTTGCAGGGGAAGGTGCTGGGAGTGGAGGTTGGGTTGATGTGGGGTGTGGACCTGACGAGGGAGTCGTTGGTGGGGAGTGTGGACCTGGTGAGGGAGGCACCTTCCCCTGCAACTGCAAGAAATGCAAAACATGCGCCCACACCTCTCCCCTTACTTCCCTCCAAGGCACCAAGGGATCCTTCTATATTCACCACAAATTCACCTGCATCTCCACACACTTCATTTACTGCATCCGCTGTACCCGATGTGGCCTCCTCTATATTGGGGAGACAGGCCACCTACTTGCGGAACGTTTCAGGGAACACCTCTGGGACACCCGGACCAACCAACTCAACCACCCCGTGGCTCAACACTTCAACTCCCCCTCCCACTCCACCAAGTCCTTGGACTCCTCCATTGCCAGACCATAGCAACACAACGGCTGGAGGAAGAGCGCCTCATCTTCCGCCTAGGAACCCTCCAACCACAAGGGATGAACCTAGATTTCTCCAGTTTCCTCATTTCCCCTCCCCCCAACTTGTCTCAGTCAAATCCCTCAAACTCAGCACCGCCTTCCTAACCTGCAATCTTCTTCCTGACCTCTCCGCCCCCCAACCCCACCCTGGTCTATCACCCTCACCTTGACCTCCTTCCACCTATCGCATTTCCAACACCCCTCCCCCAAGTCCCTCCTCCCTACCTTTTATCTTAGCCTGCTGGACACACTTTCCTCATTCCTGAAGAAGGGCTCATGCCCGAAACGTCGACTCTCCTGCTCCTTGGATGCTGTCTGACCTGCTGCGCCTTTCCAGCAACACATTTTCTGCTCTGATCTCCAGCATCTACAGTCCTCGCTATCTCCTTGTTCTAATCCAACTGTGTTCTTCCAAGAATTTAGAAGCCTCATCCTTAATGATGGGTTCTAAAATTTTACCAACAACCGAGGTTAGGCTAATTGGCACATAATTTTCCATCTTTTGTCTTGATCCTTTCTTGAACAAGGGGGTTACAACAGCGATCTTCCAATCATCCAGGACTTTCCCTGACTCCAGTGACTTCTGAAAGATTTCAACGAACACATCCATTATTTCCTCAGCCACCTACCTCAGAACTCTGAATGTATCCCATCGGGGCCAGGAGATTTATCAATTTTAAGACCTTTTAGCTTTTCTAGCACTTTCTCTTTTGTAATGGCAACCATATTCAACTCAGCCCTCTTACTCCCTTTAATTGTTGGGATATTACTCATGTCTTCCACTGTGAAGACTGACACAAAGTACTTGTTAAGTTCTCCTGCTATTTCCTTATCTCCCATCACAAGGCTTCCAGCATCAGTTTGAAGTGGCCCAATGTTTACTTTTGCCTGTCGTTTGTTTCTTATGTATTGAAAGAAACTTTTCCTATCATTTTTAATATTACTGACTAGCCTACCTTCATATTTGATCCTCCCCTTCCTTATTTCTCTCTTTGTTATCCTCTGTTTGTTTTTGTAGCCTTCCCAATCTTCTGATTTCCCACTGCTCTTGGCCACTTTATAGGATCTTTCTTTTTCTTTAATACATTTTCTGATCTCCTTTGTCAGCCATGTCTGTCTAATCCCTCCCCAGATAATCTTTCTTTTCTTGGGGATGAACCTCTGTACAGTGTCCTCAATTATACCCACAAACTCCTGCCATTTTTGCTCTACTGTCTTCCCCGCTAGGCTCTGCTTCCAGTCTATTTTCATCAGTTCCTCACTCATGCCCTCATAATTACCTTTATTTAACTGTAACACCATTACATCCAATTTTGCCTTCTGTCTTTCAAACTGCAGACTGAACTCTACCATATTATGATCACTGCTTCTTAAGTGTTCCCTTACTTTAAGATTTTTTATAAAGTCTGGTTCATTACATAGCACTAGGTCAAGAATAGCCTGCTCCCTTGTGGGCTCCATGACAAGCTGTTCCAAAAAGCCATCCTGTAAGCATTCCATAATTCCCTTTATTTGGATCCACTAGCAACATTATTTACCCAGTCCACTTGCATATTGAAGTCTCCCATGATCACGGTGACCTTGCCTTTCTGACATGCCGGTACATGTTGTGCCCCTGGTCCTGATCACTGTTAGGAGGTCTGTCCATAACGCCCATTGTGGTTTTTTTGCCTTTGTGGTTCCTCAATTCCACCCACACAGACTCCACATCATTCGACGCTATGTCATTCAGTGCCATGGATTTAATTTTGTTCTTAACTAACAAGGCAACCCCACCCCCTCTGCCCACCTCCCTGTCTTTTCAATAAGTTGAAAATCCTTGGAGGTTTAACTGCCAGTCCTGACCCCCCTGTAACCAAGTCTCTGTGATGCCTACCACATCGTAATCATTCATGATGAAATGTGCCATTATATCATCTGCTTTGTTACGAATGCTACGAGCATTCAGGTAAAGTGTCTTCATGCTAACTTTATAATTACAGATATTGGAAGTCATAAGATGTCCTAAGTTATCCTTCCTTTTTGCTGCATTCCCAGTCTGCTTTGAGTTTAAATCCGCCTGCACATATGCTATCCTGTTGCGTATCTTTCCATTTAACTCTATACTCTCTGTCGCTTTCACTTTCCCCTCCCCCCAACTCAGAAGTTTAAAGTCCTACTGACCACCTTATTTATCCTCTTCGCTAGAACATTGGTACCTGATCGGTTCAGGTGGAGACCGTCCCAACGGTACAGATAACCCCTGGTTCCAAAACTGATGCCAATGCCCCATGAAGTGGAATCCCTCATTCCCACACCAATCCCTTAGCCACGTGTTTACTTCCCTAATTTTCTCATCCCTATGCCAATTGGCATGTGGCTCGGGCAGTAATCCGGAGATTATGACCCTTGAGGACCTGTACTTCAATTTCCTTCCTCGTGCTTGATAATCCCCAAACAGGTCCTCCACCCTAGCTTTGCCTGTGTTGTTAGTCCCAAAGTGGACCACAACAACTGGATCCTCCCCCTCCTGCTCCAATATTCTTTCAAGCCGGTCGGAGATGTCCCGCACCCTGGCACCAGGCAGGCAACACGCCATGTGCGACTCCCGATCCGGCTTGCAAAGGATACTATCTGTCCCCCTAATTATAGAATCCCTTATAACCACTACTTGTCTTTTTGCTCCCCCCTCTTGAATGGCCTTCTGCACCATGGTGCCGTGGTCAGCTGGCTCATCCTGTCCAGAGCCCTTTTCCACATCCGTACAGGGAGCAAGAATCTCATACCTGTTGGACAAGGTCAAGGGCTGAAGCTCCTGCACTCCTGAACTCACTTACAGTCACATTCTGATGTCCCTGATCACTAACTGAATGTGAATTACTTAATCTCTTAGGTGTGACTGCCTCCTGATCCAGAGTTCTTCCAGCTCAGAGTTGATGATCTGGAATCTGAGCTTCAAACACTGCGGCACATCTGGGAGGGGGCACATCACGAGGGGGCTTAGGCTGTGGTTGACACCGGAGGACGGGAGTACTCACGCAGAAGCTACCAAAGTCTCGCAGAAAGTGGTTGTGGGGGGACCCGGCTGTGGGCAACATCAGGGAAGAAAGGTATGCTAATGCGATCAGTGAAGGGGTGCCTGGGGTGGACAGCATTCACTAAGGGGACTTCGGTTGTGAACAGCTTCTCAACTCAAGTGATGGGAAAAAGTCTTACCAGTGGAAAAACAAAATGGCAGGCCAATTTGAAGCAATGGGAATGATTGACAAAGAAACAGAAAGTTGGATTCTGTACACTGGATGTTTTGACATGTAGGGTTCTGATTTGTCATCAATTATTTGCTGATTTTAGGGGTTGGAATCACCTCCAAATCCCTGGTTCTGACAGTGAAATTATTTAGGACATGTGAAGTGAAGAAGGCAGTAGAGAGGAGTTTTAGGGCAAAACATCTCTGCGTTTATTTCAATACAAAAAGTTAAATATAATACAAGAAATAAAGGCTAGTGTAATAAACATGAAATTAACACAATTAACAATGCAGAGGATGGGAATTACAAAGAACAAAGAACATTACAGCACAGGAACGGGCCCCTCAGCCCTCCAAGCCTGAGGGGCAATCCATATCCTCTATCTAAATCTGCTGCCTATTTTCTAAGGATCCATATCCCTCTGCTCCCTGTCCATTCATGTATCTGTCTAGATACATCTTAAATGATGCTATCATTCCTGCCCTACTACCTCCACTGTAAATGCATTCCAGGCACTCACCACTCTCTGCGTGAAGAACTTTCCATGTATACCTCCCCTAAACCTTTTCCCCCTAATTTTGAACTCGTGACGCCTAGTAATTAAGTCCCCCATTCTGGGAAAAATGTTCTTGTTATCGACCGAGTCTACACCTCTCATAATTTTTTCAGCCTCAATCAGGTCCCCCCTCAACCTCCTTCTTTCCAATGAAAATAATCCTAATCTACTCAACCTCTCTTCATAGCTCGCACCTCCAACCTGAAATAAACCCAAAAAAGGATGTCAGAGTACAGTCTACAAGTAAGAAAGAGGATATGCAAGTTTTTTTTTACATACCTGGGCCATGTAATCAATAGTAAGGCACCGTAGAAGACAGATGCTGTCATGGAAGTCCCTAGACCAGAGAATGTGTCTCAACTGAGACTGTTCTTGTGTCTTATGGCAAGTTTGTATCTGATCTCACAACCGTGCATTAGTTACTGGGAAAAGGGTGACCATGGAAGTGGACTCAGGAATGTGAGGGAGCAAGCCTTAAAACGGTCGGAAGTGTTGACTCATTTCCACCCAAAGTTGCACCTGCAGTTGGCGCATGACAGCTGGCCTTATTGGCTGGGTGTTGTACCGTTACACGTCTTACCCAACAGAGAGGAAAGGCACATTGTGTACACATTGAAGTCTCTAACAAAGATGGAGGAGAAATATGCTCAAGTGGAAAAGGATATCGTGTTCATTGTTCAGTCATTCACCCATTTCTTTATGGCAGGCACTTGGTGCTGCTGACGGACCACATGCTGCTAACCTGTATTTTTAGCCCATATATGGGGATACTGTCGATGACAGCAGCACACCTGCAGAGATGAGCATTGGTTCTGACAGCTTACTCATATGAAATCAGATACTGACATTCGGAGAAGTGCAACAATGCAGATGTTTTAACAAGGTGGGGTGGAGGTGGAGTGGATAGGTGGAAAAGAAGATAGGCAGGTAGGACAGGTCATGGGGACAGTGCTGAGCTGGAAGTTTGGAACTGGGGTGAGGTGGGGGAAGGGGAAATGAGGAAACTGTTGAAGTCCACATTGATGCCCTGGGGTTGAAGTATTCTGAGGCAGAAGATGAGGCATTCTTCCTCCAGGAGTCTGGTGGTGAGGGAGTGATGGTGAAGGAGGCCCAGGACCTCCATGTCCTTGTCAGAGTGGGAGGAGGAGTTGAAATGTTGGGCCACAGGACGATGTGGTTGATTGGTGCAGGTGTCCCAGAGGTGTTCCCTAAAGCACTTTGCTAGGAGGCGTCCACTCTCCCCAGTGTAGAGGAGACCGCATTGGGATAAACGGATACAATAAATGATAATGGTGGATGTGGAGGTAAAACTTTGATGGATGTGGAAGGCTCCTTTAGGGTCTTGGATAGAGGTGTGGGCACAGGTTTTGCAATTCCTGCGATGGCAGGGGAAGGTGCCAGGATTGGAGGGTGGGTTGTAGGTGAGCGTGGACCTGACCAGGTAGTCACGGAGGGAACAGTCTTTGCGGAAGATGGAAAGGGGTGGGGAGGGAAATATATCTGTGGTGGTGGGGTCCATTTGGAGGTGGCAGAAATGTCAGCAGATGATTTGGTTTATGTGAAGGTTGGTAGAGTGAAAGGTGAGCACCAGGAGCATTCTGACCTTGTTACGGTTGGAGGGGTGTGGTCTGAGGGCGGAGGTGCGGGATGTGGATGAGATGCGTTGGAGGGCATCTTTAACCACATGGGAAGGGAAATTGCGGTCTCTAAAGAAGGAGGCCATATGGTGTGTTCTGTGGTGAAACTGGTCCTCCTGGGAGCAGATACGGCGGAGGCAGAGGAATTGGGAATACAGGATGGCATTTTTGCAGGAGGCAGGGTGGGAAGATGTGTAATCCAGGTAGCTGTGGGAGTCGGTGGGTTTGTAAAGAATGTCGGTGTCAAGTCAGTCATCATTAATGGAGATGGAGAGGTCCAGGAAGGGGAAGGAGGTGTCAGAGATGGTCCAGGTAAACTTAAGGTCAGGGTGGATTGTGTTGGTGAAGTTAATGAATTGCTCAACCTCCTCACGGGAGCACGAGGTGGCGCCAATGCAGTCATCAATGTAGCGGAGGAAGAGATAGGGAGTGATGCCGGTGTAATTACGGAAGATGGACTGTTTTACGTAGCCAACAAAGAGACAGGCACAGCTGGGGCCCATACGTGTGCCCATGGCTACCCCTTTGGTCTGGAGGAAGTGGGAGGATTTGAAGGAGAAATTGTTAAGGGTGAGGACCAGTTCGGCCAGACAAATGAGAGTGTTGGTGGAAGGGTATTTTTGGGGACGTTGGGAGAGGAAGAAGCGGAGGGCTTAGAGGCCCTGGTCATGGCGGATGGAGGTGTAGAGGGATTGGATATCCATGGTGAAGATGAGGCGTTGGGGGCCAGGGAAATGGAAGTCTTGGAGGAGGTGGAGGGCATGAGTGGTGTCTCTAACATATATGGGGAGTTCCTGGACTAGGGGGGATAGGACAGTGTCGAGGTAGGTAGAGATGAGTTCAGTGGGGCAGGAGCATGCTGAGACAATGTGTCAGCCAGGGTGGTCAGGTTTGTGGATCTTGGAAAGGAGGTAGAACCAGGCAGTGCAGGGTTCCCGGACTATGAGGTTGGAAGCTGTAGGTGGGAGATCTCCTAAGATGATGAGATTCTATATGGTCTGGGAGATGACAGTTTGGTGATGGGGGAGTGGGGTCATGGTCGAGGGGGTGGTAGGAAGAGGTGTCCTTGAGTTGGCGTTTAGCTTCAGCGGTGTAGAGGTCAGTGCGCCAGACTACCACTGCGTCCCCTTTATCTACTGATGGTGAGGTCAGGATTGGAGCAGAGGGATTGGAGGGCTGCGCGTTGTGAATGTGAGAGGCTGGAGTGGGGGAAGGGGGTAGACAGGTTGAGGCAGTTAATATCCCAGCGGCAGTTGGAAATGAAAAGGTTGAGGGCGGGTAATAAGCCAGCGCGGGGTGTCCAGGTGGATGGAGTGTGTTGGAGGTGGGCAAAGGGGTCCTCAGAAGGTGGGCGGGAGTCCTGATTGTGAAAGTAAGCTTGGAGGCAGAGGCGGTGGAAGAAGTGTTTGACCTCATGCCGTGTATTAAATTCATTGATGTGTAGGCGGAGGGGGATGAAGGTGAGTCCTTTGCTGAGGACTGATCGTTCATCCTCAGTGAGGGGAAGGTCTGGAGGGATGGTGAAAACTCGGCATAGCTGGGAGCTGGGATCTGGTATGGGTGTGGAGCTGCGTGTGGGGGCGGAGCCAGTAACTGGAGTGAATGAGGTTGTGAGGGGAATGTGGATGGAGTCATGAGCAGGGGTGGTGTTCCCCTCAAGGTTCTGGGGGGGCAGGGATGGTGACAATGGGATCTGTGGGGGGGGGGCGTGTCAGCAGAATGCAGGTGAGTGGCGTTGGTGGGGGCAGAAGTGGTGGCAAACATGGCAGTGGGGGGGCGGAAGTCACTGAGCGTATGACATCAGCGATGATGTGAGGGGCGGAAGGGATGTCACATGTGGTGCATGGGAAATTGTGAGGGGCAGAAGTGGCTGTGGAAGTGGCCATGATGGGGGCAGAAGCGACATCATCAATCAGTGTGGGGATGGTGGCTGCATGAGCCGCATGGCTAATGGTGTTCGAGCAGTTCCAGAGGCCAGGGGAATCTTCTGGAATGTTTGAGGAGTGCTGGTTATGGAGGTGGGTAGATAAAAATTTGTTGTACTTACAGTTTTTGATGTTTGAGATGGAGTTGAAATACTGTTTGTTGAGAGTATGAATTCTCCTGAGGATGTAGTACAGAGTGGGTCCTTTGCAATTCTGAGAGAGTGTGGCCCTCAGCTGAGGTAGGGCTGACTGTAGAGAGGTTAGGTGCCGGCGCATTGCTGCGAGTGTGGAGCGGAGGATCTTGAAGGAGAACCATTGCTGGTGTTTTTGAATCTGTAGTCTGTCCTGTTTGTCCTGTTTGGTTCAGAACTCTGCTGGTTTAAAGGTGGTCTGGAGTCCATGTGGGATGAGTTGGTTATGGAGGCAGGCACTGAGGAAGCAAATGTGGCTGTGGTAGTGAGTTTGTTTCAGGACATGGTTGAAGCGCTTCAGGGCAGAGGAAATGACCTGGGAGTTGCAGTGGGAGAGGGACTCTGAGATTCTTGTAGAGAATCCAGCACCACTCTAATCCCAATACTGTCTACCCTATGCAATTTCTCGCTGTCCTCACCTTCATTTTTATTTTCAAATTCACTCCTTCAAAATAAATTGTGCCAGGACGATGCTCCTATGTCTTTGTTCCAAATGTCAGCCTTTGGCTATCTTTCAAAGAAAATAAAAGCAGGAGTAAGCCATTCAGCCTATCAAAACTGCTCTCCATTTAACACGATCATGGTTGGTCCTCTACCTCAATGCCATACTCCCTCTCTCTCTCCGCATACCAGTTGGTATCTTTAGCTTCTGAATATGACTTACATTTTTCTAAAATGTATTAAGTTACGTAGCACCCACAGCTTTCAGTAGTAGAGAATTCTACGGGTTAACCAACCTCTGAGTGAAGACATTTCTCCATATCTCAGTCCACAACTTATCTGTTCCATAGCAACCTGATTCCTCAGCTTTTATATTTGATCTAATCAATTCATTCGGCTTTCTGTTCAACAATTTCTAAAGCACCACTAAAGTAAAACAAAGCACTGTAGATGCTGAAGATCTGAAACAAAAACAGAAATTTCTAGTGAAATTCAGTAGGTCTAGCAGCACCTATAGAGAGAAAGCACAGTTGACATCTCAAGTCCAGTGAGTGAAATTGTACAATATTTACCATACTTGGATCAAGTTTTAAATTGAACTGTGACCCTAATAGTCAGAGCGAAATTGAGAAACAAACTTGTAAGGAGATCTCAGCTATCCGTAAGAAAAATAGGGTGGTTATGGTAGGGGATTTTAACTTTCCAAACATAGACTGGAACTGTCATACTGTTAAGGGTTTAGATGGTGAGGAATTTGTTAAGTGTGTACAAGACAATTTTCTGATTCAGTATGTGGATGTACCTACTAGAGCAGGTGCAAAACTTGACCTATTCTTGGGAAATAAGGCATGGCAAGTGACTGAGGAGTCAGTGGGGGAGCACTAAGGGGCCAGCGACCATAATTCTATTAGATTTAAAATAATGATGGAAAAGGATAGACCAGATCTAAAAGTTGAAGTTCTAAATTGGAGAAAGGCCAATTTTGATGGTATTAGGCAAGAACTTTTGAAAGCTGAATGGGGGTAGATGTTCGCAGATTAAGGGATGGCTGGAAAATGGGAAGCCTTCAGAAATGAAATAACGAGAACCCAGAGAAAGTATATTCCTGTCAGGGTGAAAGGAAAGGTATAGGGAATACTGAACAACTAAAGAAATTGAGGGTTTGATAAAGAAAAAGAAGGACACATATGTAAGGTACAGACAGATAGAGTGAATCCTTAGAAGAGTACAAAGGAAGTAGGAGTATGCTTAAGAGGGAAATCAGGAGGGCAAAAAGGGGACATAAGATAGCTTTGGCAAATAGAATGAAGGAGAATCCAAAGAGTTTTTACAAATACATTAAGGTCAAAAGGGTAACTAGGGAGAGAATAGATCCCCTCAAAGATTAGCAAGGTGACCTTTGTGTGGAGCTGCAGAAAATGGGGGAGATACTAAATGAGTATTTTGCATCAATATTTACTGTGGAAAAGGATATAGACTGTAGGGAAATAGATGGTGACATCTTGCAAAATGTTCATATTATAGAGGAGGAAGTGCTGGATGTCTTGAAACAAGTAAAGGTGGATAAATCCCCAGGACCTGATCAGGTATAACCTAGAACTCTGTGGGAAGCTAGAGAGGTGATTGCTGACCCTCTCGCTGAGATATTTGTATCATCGATAGTCACAGGTGAGGTGCCGGAAGACTGGAGGTTGGCAAACGTGGTGCCACTGTTAAAGAAGGGTGGTAAGGATAGACCAGGGAAGTATAGACCAGTGAGCCTGACGTCGGTGGTGGGCAAGTTGTTGGAGGGAATCCTGAGGGACAGGATGTACATGTATTTGAAAAGACAAGAAATGATTAGAGATAGTCAACATGGTTTTGTGCGAGGGAAATCATGTCTCACAAACTTGATTGAGTTTTTTGAAGAAGTAACAAAGAGGATTGATGAGGGCAGAGCGGTAGATGTGATCTATATGGACTTCAGTAAGACGTTCTACAAGGTTCCCCATGGGAGACTGATTAGCAAGGTTAGATCTCACGGAATACAGGGAGAACTAACCATTTGGATACAGAACTGGCTCAAAGGTAGAAGACAGAGGGTGGTGGTGGAGTCTTATTTTTCACACTGGAGGCCTGTGATTAGTGAAGTGCCACAAGAATCGGTGCTGGGTCCTCTATGTTTTGCCATTTACATAAATGATTGGGATGTGAGGATGAGAGGTACAGTTAGTAAGTTTGCAGATGACACCAAAATTTGAGGTGTAGTGGACAGCGAAGAGGGTTACCTCAGATTACAACAGGATCTGGACCAGATGGGCCAATAGGCTGAGATGTGGCAGATGGAGTTTAATTCAGATAAATGTGAGGTGCTGCATTTGGGAAAGCAAATTTTAGCAGGACTTATACACTTAATGGAAAGGTTCTAGGGAGTGTTGCTGTACAAAGAGATCTTGGAGTGCAGGTTCAAAACTCCTTGAAAGTGGAGTCGCAAGTAGGTAGGATAGTGAAGAAGGCATTTGGTATGCTTTCCTTTATTGGTCAGAGCATTGAGTACAGGAGTTGGGGTTGGGGAGTCCAGAACTAGAGGGCATAGGTTTAGTGAGAGGGAAAAGATATAAAAGAGACTATGGGGCAACCTTTTCACTCAGAGGGTGGTCGTGTATGGAATGAGCTGCCAGATGAAGTGGTGGAGGCTGGTACAATTGCAACATTTAAAAGGCATTTGGATGGGTATACGAATAGGAAGGGTTTGGAGGGATATGGGCCGGGTGCTGGCAGGTGGGACTAGATTGGGTTGGCATATCTGGTCGGCATGGACGGGTTGGACTGAAGGGTCTGTATATCTCTATAACTCTATGAGATGCGTAACTTTGGAACTTTGGATCTTTGAATATAAGATTATACGATGCATTAAGAAAGTAAGCATTTTGTACGTCCTTAAAATATCCTTTTATATAAGAACACATGAAATAAGAAAAGGTTATTGGCCCACCAAATCCACTCCTTTTACAGACCATAAATGGTCAGTAATATCCATGTGATTGTCTAAAGGGAAATTCTGCTTAAATGCTCTGTAACAATACATTAATATCGAAAGCATTTGAAGCAAGGAGATTAACTCATTATGTTTCATTCTGTGTATCTGACATCCTGTTACATAGACATAATATATTTCAGCACACACTCAAGTTGTCAGTCCATTCTTTTCAAAATAAAAGTATTATCTTGAGTAATATGTGCACCAATCTTACTCTCATCATCCAAGTTACCATTCTGATCGGACACAATCATAACTTCATTGTGTAGAATTTCGCAACATTCCAAATGCATCCACATATACACGAGGCAAATTACTGCCAACTCTCGAAGGTCATCGAGACAGATGATTCCAGCTGTGTGCATCTATGCCTGGCAGGTTTGTTATTATAAAAATAAATGTCTTCTTCCAGTAGCTAAATCTGTTTTAAATTCTGTTAATATCCCTAAAGATGGTAACATTTTGAAGCTGGATTACTAAGCTCATGAGAAATTTTCAGGTGAGTGAACTCCGAAATAGCCAGCTGCCGAAAACTCAACTTCTGAGCTGTCAAATTATCCTTTGGGAAAGTCCACAGTACAGCAGATACACAATCTCATGAATGTGCTCCCTGGTCATGCCCACATCTCAAGATAATTTTTTATCTCTTCCAGTTACTCATCTCACCCTATTTTACTATATTTTAGCGGTTCAATAATAGCAAATGTACAGATTATTTAATACAGCTTCTCACCTTCGAGGCTTGCATAAGTCAGGAATAAGTTAATCATTTAAGTAAATTGTAAAGATTCACTTCATTGTTTGATTTATTTCTCTGATTGTGTGGTGCTACAAATGTTCTTTAAAAAGTATAAACTTGAGGTTTCTAGCAGGAAATTAATCAGCCAAAATAAAATACCTGGAAATAGCAACAACACGAATCAGTGTAACAAAATGCTTGTGATGAAATCATTATATAAAATATGGTATGACAGTACTATTATCATAAAACAGCGATTTGTCATGAGCCACACCAACAAAGCTATATATGGCTATGTAGAACTTCAAAGGATTTATAACACAGAAATGGACCATTTGACCCAACAAACTCACACTCTACTTGAGCTTCCTCACATCTTTCCCTATCTATTCTCTTCTCCAAAATATGTTTGGCTATCACCTCCTTCAATGCATCTATACTGATCACTTTAACCTTTCCCTGCGATGCTGCACTGGTATATTTTCATACAGTCATAGAGATGTACAGCATGGAAACAGACCCTTCGGTCCAACTCGGCCATGCCAACCAGATATCCCAACCTAATGTAGTCCCATTTGCCAGCACCCAGTCCATATCCCTTCAAAACCCTTCCTATTCATATACCCATTCAGATGTCTTTTAGATGTTGCAATTGTAGCAGCTTTCACCACTTCTTCTGGCAGCTCATTGCATACACAGACCACCCTCTGCATGAAAACGTTGCCCCTTAAGTCTCTTTTATATCTTTCCCCTCTCACCCTAAACCTATGCCCTCCAGTTCTGGATTTTCCCACCCCAGGGAACTGACTTTGTCTATTTAACCTATCTGTGTCCCTCATGATTTTATAAACCTCTATGAAGTCACCCCTCAGCCTCTGACGCTCCAGGGAAAACAGCCCCAGCGTATTCAGCCTCTCCCTATAGCTCAAATCCTCCAACCGTGGCAAAATCCTTGTTAATCTTTTCTGAACCCTTTCAAGTTTCACAACATCCTTCCTATAGAAAGGAGACCAGAATTGCACATAATGTTCCAAAAGTGGCCTAACCAATGTCCTGTACAGCTGCAATATGACCTCCCAACTCCTGTACTCAATACTCTGACCAATAAACAGTCATAGCGATATACAGCACAGAAACAGGCCCTTCAGTCCAACTCGTCCATGCTGACCAGATATCCCATATAAATCCAGTCCCATTTACCAGCATTTGGCTCATATCCCTCTAAACCCTTCCTATTTATATACACATCCAGATGTCTTTTAAAAGCTGTAATTATACCAGCCTAAATCACTTCTTCTGGCAGCTCATTCCATACATGCACCACCCTCTGCATGAAAATGTTGCCCCTTAGGTCCCTTTTAAATCTTTCCCCTCTCACCATAAATCTATGCCCTCCCATTTTGGACTCTGTCATTCCAGGCAAAAGATCTTGTCTATTTATCCTATCCATTCTCCTCATGACTTTATAAACCTCTTTAAGGTCACCCCTTAAGCCTCCAATGCTCCAGGGGAAATAGCCTCAGTCTAGTCTCACTTTCCCTATAGCTCAAACCCTCCAACCCTGGTAACATTAAATCACTGGAAAGACCAGCATTTATTGCCTAGTCTCAAATGTCCTTAAACAGAATAGCTTGCTGAGCTATTGCAGTGGGCAGATCAGAGTTAACTACATTGCTATGGTCTGGAGTCACATGTAGGTCTGATCAGGTAAGGATGGCAGATTACTTTCCCTAATTGACATTAGAGAACCAGTTTTATTTTCTACAACAACTGATGATAACTTAATAGTTACCAGTACTGAAGTAAGCTATTAACTTCAGATTTTTAGAAGTTAAATTACATCAGTTGACATTGTGGTATTGAACCCATTCTGCTAGAGTATTAGCATAGGCCTCTGGATTACTTATCCAGTGACATTACAATTATAACAACATCTCCACTTGTATTCCAGTCATAATTGTCTTTGAAAGGATTGTGTTTAACTGTGTTCTTGAATACCTACATTTTATGTAGGTGCGTTCACAATGCTGTTAGGTAGAACGTTTCAGCAATTTGACTCAGTCACAATGAAAGAAGATCCTTTAATTTCAAGTCAAAATGGTCTGTGACTAAGAAAGAGATCTTGGTGGTTAAACGTGAAGGTGCTCCATCTAGCCAGAGGATTTCTGGGCCTCCCCGCAAAGGTGGATGCAAATTTTGCTAGTTTACTCAGTCAACCTGAGACGTGACTGGATGCCATCCCTATTGAATGGCATGGTGGCTCAGTCGTAAGCATTGCTGCCTCACAGCACCAGGGACCTGGGTTTGATTCCAGCCTTGGGAGACTGTCTGTATGGTGTTTACACGTTCTCCCCATGTCTGCGTGGGTTTCCTCTGGGTGCTTTGGCTTCCTCCCACAATCCAAAGGTGTGCAGGGATGTGTAAATTAAGTGCAATAGTTAGAGGTTAGGGGAATGGGTCTGGGTTGGTTACTCTTTGTAAGGTTGGTGTGGTCTTGCTGGACCGAAGGGCCTGTTTCCACACTGTAGGGATTTTATGATTCTATTTGCCCCCCCCTCCCCCTTGTTCTTCTAATAGGTAGAAGTAATGAGTTTGGAAAGTACTGTCAAAGGAGGCCTGGAAAGTTATTGCAATGCATCATGTAGATTTTGTACATTGTTGTCGCTGTGAACCTGTCTTGCGGGGAGTAAATATTTAAAGTGTTGGATGGGTTATGAGCAAACATTGTCCTGATGGATCCAGGCTTCGTGACAGCTTTTGGATCTGCAATCATCCAGACAAGTGGATAATATATGATCACACTCTTGACTTGTGCCTAGTAGATGATGCACAGGTTTTGAGGAGTCAAAAAATGAATTACTGTAACAGAATTCCCAGTCTCTTGCCTGTTCTTTTAGTTGCAGTGTTATATGGCTGGTCCAGTTAAATTCCCATCTGACAGTAATCCCCAGGATATGCATGTTGGGAAATTTATTGAGGTGCCAGTGTTGGACTGGGGTGGACAAAGTTAAAAATCACACAACACCAGGTTAGAGTCCAACCGGTCCACTTGGAAGCACGAGCCCTCGGAGCTAGCTGCCTGATGAAGGAGCAGTGCGCCAAGAGCTTGTACTTCCAAACAAACCGGTTCGACCACAACCCAGTGTTATGGTTCAATTTTAGATTCTCTCTTGTAAGAGACGGTGACTGCCTGGCACTAATTAGGCCAAGTCTGAATGTCACCTGGGCCCTGCTGCCATGTAGACATAGCCTGCTTCAGTATCTGAGGACTTATGAATGGTGCTAACCATTGTGCAATCATTAATGAACCTCCTAATTTCTGAAATCATGATGAAAAGGTCATTGGTGAAGCAGCAAAAGCTTTCATTGTGAATCTCCTTTCGGATTTCTTGATGACTATATTACAATAATGGCCTCTAGCAGAGGATATATTCTCTTTACCCACTCCATCAGAAAACCTTTCCTAATTTTAAAGACATCTCTTTGGACTCCCATCAGTCTTCCTTTTTCAAGCAAAAAGAGACCAACTCTGTCAATCTTTAGTTGTATACATCTGCTTTTCCAATATAAAATCAGAGAATCATGGAGTCATAGAGATGACCCTTCAGTCCAACTTGTCCACGCCGACTAGATGTCCTAAACTAATCTAGTCCCATTCGCCAGCATTTGGCCCATATCCCTCTAAACCCTTCTTGTTCATATACCCATCCAGATGCCTTTTAAATGTTGTGATTGTACCAGCCTCCACCACTTCCTCTGGCAGCTCATGAATGGGTTGAACAGGGTTAATAGAGTAAAACTGTTTCCACTTGTAAAGGAGAAAAGAATGAGAGGACATAGATTTAAAGTGACATGCAAACAAAGCAATTGTGACAGGAGAAAACTTTTTCACACTGCAAGTTGTTAGGATTTGAAATGCACTGCCAGGAAATGTAGTGGAGGCAGGTTCCAGAGATATTCAAGAAGGCATTGGATGTTTGGGTAGTAGTGGTGTGAATGGATATGGGGAAAAAGCAGGAGACTGGCACTAGATAATAGAAATGGGTGAAATTATAGGTACAGTGTAGGTACAATGGGCTAAATAGCTTCCTTCTGTCCAACACATCACCCTCTGCATGAAAAAGATGCCCCTTGGGTCCCTTATAAATTTTTCTCCTGTCACCCTTACCCTATACCCTCTAGTTCTGGACTCTCCCATCTCAGGGAAAAGACCTTGTCTATTTACCCTATCTATGCCCCTCATGATTTTATAAAACTCTATAAGTCCCCCCTCAGCCTCTGACGCTCCAGGAAAAACAGCCCCAGCTTATTCAGCCTCTTCCTTTAGCTCAAATTCTCCAACTCTAGCAACACCTTTGTAAATCTTTTCTGTACCCTTGTCATGTTTTTTAAATAATTTTTCTAAAATAGGATAGCCAAAACAGCAAATAATGCTTTAAATGTGACGCGAACATGCGATATAGGTTTAGCATATTTTTTCTACTTTTCAACTCAGTCCTTCAAGAAATTAAACCTTATGACTGGATTGTATTTTTTTATAGCCATACTAATCTGTGGTGAAGAGCTTGGTGTAAGTGTACTCCGCTATTGTTCCTACAACCCATGTATTCTTGGGCTTTTCACATACTTCATGACTTTTCTATTCTTCCTAATTGTTCCGATTCCAGTTGATTTTATCTATGGACAAGTCAAATTCCAGACCAAAATCTGACTTGATAAAAATATTTTGTTTTGTTTTTATTCAACATGATGGTCTTTCACTGAAATATAAGCATGCAATATTAGTGATATCATTTAACAATAAATCAGACATTTGTTACACAAAGCATATGGAATGAGCCAAGCTATTTACATATAGCATAATTTGAAAGATTTTGAAACACAGTAAAAATATGCCATTTATCCCAACATCATCATTTAACAGTATCCAAACATCAAGAAGAGTTTCTTTCTCTATCGCATTCATAGCTTGAATGTAACTTTTTTTTTGAATGCCTGGTTATGAATGTTTTTTCTTGATTTCACAATCACAGAGTTGTTATGGGACAGAAGGAGGCTTTTTGGCCCATTGTACCTACAGTGGACCTATAATTTCACCCATTTCTATTATCTAGTGCCAGTCTCCTGCTTTTCCCCCATATCCATGCACACCACTACTACCCAAACATCCAATGCCTTCTTGAATATCTCAGTGGAACCTGCCTCCACCACATTTCCAGGAAGTGCATTTCAAATCCTAACAACTGGCCGTGTGAAAACTGGCCATGCTTCGTTTGCATGTCACTTTAAATCTATGTCCTCTCATTCTTATTTCCTTTATAAGTGGAAACAATTTCACTCTATTAACCCTGTTCAACCCACTCATGATTTTGAAAATCCCTATTAGATCTATTTTCAGCCTTCTTCTCTCGAGGGAAAAAAGTCCCAACTTCCTCAAACCATCTTTAGTTTGTGAAGTTTCTCTTTATTGAAAGCATTCTATTAAATTGCTCAGTAAATTAGTCACACACCTAATCTTAGAACTTTCTCAGCTTCAGAGTTATAGCCAAACATTACTGATCTGGACTTTTCCACTAAAACCCAACCCTTACACAAAGGCAATCTATTGCCTAACTTTGTGAACCACTTCCTTTCTCCAGGAGAAACAGTTCTGTATTTTTAATTTCAACCAGGATTTCTATGAACTGAAATCAAAAGCTTTCCAAGCTATGGGTTTTCCCTCTAAAGAACAAAATCAATTCCTCATTATTCTAAACTGAAAGCAATCATATGCTTTTCAATGTTTATTCTATCCAATTGTAAAACTCACACAATGCAAGCAAATTCCCATTATCATTCCATAGACACACTCTCTCTCTCTTTCTCTCTCTCTCCCTCTCTTGCATACTGGTTTAAAACTACTGACTCCAAAAAGCCTGAAAAGTTATTTATTATCCTCTTATATATGCACATACCACAAGTTCAAAGTCCAAAGACTGAAGTAAGTTACATAAATATATTTTTTTAAATATCATGCACCCTACATCACACTAACAAAACGTACCACTTCACATTTATCTGTGGCAGCCAATTTTTTTTGCCCAATTTACAAGTATATTAATGTCCTCCTATAATTTGGTACAGTCCTTCTTAGTGATGACATTCCTGTCAGTTTGGTGACATGCACAAATTTAGAAATTGCGACACTTATATCAACGCCGAAATTGTTCATGTAAATTATAGAAACATGAATCATAGAAGATAGGAGTAGAAGGAGGTCTTTCAGCCATTTTAGCCTTCTCCATCATTCATCACGAACATGGCTGATCATCCAACTCAATATCCTATTCCTGCTTTCTCCCATAACCTTTGATCCCTTTCACCACACATGCTATATCTAGCCACTTCTTCCATACATTCAATGGTTTGGCATCGCCAACTTCCTGTGGTAATGAACTCCACAGGCTCACCATTCTTTGGGTGAGGAAATATCTTTTGATATCCATCCTAAGTGGTCTAGCCTGAATCCTCAGACTGTGATGCCCATTCTGGACACACCTACCCTTGGGAACATCCTCCCTGCATCTACCCTGTCGAGTTGTTTTAGAATTTTATAAGTCTCCCCTCATTTGTCTGAATTCCAGCAAAAGCAATCTTAACCTAATCAATCTCTCCTCAGACATCAGTCCTGCCATCACGGAATCAGCCTGGGAAACCATCGCTGCATTCCCTAGAGAGCAAGAGCATCCTTCTTCAGAAAAGGAGACCATGTACAGCATTAACCCTTGCACTGAATACTGTCTAATGCCAGTTTCTCCTTCTCTGCCTTTGAAAAACCACCCTTTGCTCCTCTGCTTTGTGTTTCAAAGTTAGTTAGTATTCCATTCTGCCAATCATTCCCTGACTTCACATCCTTTGACCTTATTCAATAGTCTATTTGGAGCATCTTATCAATATTATAATACAGATAATTATATAAATTATATAATTATATAAAGAGGGGGTGACGGGCAGCAGATATGGATACAGTCAGAATTTCCAGATGAGAATTCTGGAAATATAGATTTCACACACATCTTATAGGTGTTACCTGCAGGACAACTTTTATCAGCTTTCATCAGACTTCCTGCCTTACACGCAGGTTCATTGTCCACCTCTAATAAAGAGTGCTTTAAATACCTTGCCAGTTATTTATCACCTAGTCTTTATATAGGCCATCTAATACTTTACAGAAATCAAATAGTACCACTGTTTTCAGCTTTGATTTGTAAACAAATCAGAATTGCAAATAGGAATGCCTATATAATTCTGACAACTTTCTACAGAAGCTCTTTCCCTGTAAAGGGATAAAAGAGATATTGATTTGAAGTCTAGCTCGTTGTATTTTGATGCTTGAAGTTTAATCAAAAAGTAACAACATCCCTCAGGGGGACAGGAGTCTTTTAATACAACTTAGAGAGCTATTCATCATATCTTGCTGCTGGATATGACAATTTGTCTTTTATGAAATAAAGATATGGACTCCTTTCACAGTTCAGTTCCCACAAAAAAAATCTGTAGAGAACTTCTACACCAATTACTTAAGACGAGTATTGCTTAAACTGTTCACTATTAGTGCAAAAGCTCTAGTAGCTCATTTGCATCAACATGTGCCACACACGATGGAGATGGTTACTGAAGAAGTTGCAGCAGACTATATTACAAACCCCAGTAACTCAGTGGAACAATACATAAAGGCAAGGTAGTACCAGAGTTGTCTTATCAATGGAGAAAGCACATCTGCTGTCAATCATAGATAACACTACAATGTGATAAGGACCAACTGCCTACTGAAGCGCACTTCATTTGGTCAAATATACAATAAGGCATCTGTAATATTTCTGCTAATGTTTTCAATTGTTCTTGATAAAAGAGGAAATTTCTGCTTTCTAGCTGTATTTTGCACATCATGAAAATAAATATGATCATAAAATTATCAGATGTAGGAGCAGAAGTGGGCCATTCAACCCGAGTCTGCTCCGCGATTTTATAAGATCATCAACTACACTTTCCAGCCCTTTCCTCATAACTTCTGATTGCCTTAATGATTAAAAATCAGTCTACCTCAGCCTTGAATATACAAAATGATTCAATCTTAACGGTTCTCTGCAGTAAAGAATTCCACCAATTCATATCCCTCTGAGAGAAGAAATTCGTCCTCACCTCTGTAGATGTCTTAAATGAGCAACCACTTACACTGAGATTATGGCCTCTGGTCCTAGATTTTCTCACAAAACACATCTACCCCATTAAATTCCCAAAGAATTCTGTATGTTTCAATAAAGCCACCTTTCATTCTTCTATATTCCAACAAGTGCAGGCCCAATCTATTCAACCTCTCCTCGCAAGACAGTCTTTCCATAGTTTTGGCAGGGTCTACAATATATGGAAGGATTGTACTGACTTGGTAGAGTACTGAGTTCTGACAGCTTTGCAGTTTGCTTTTTATCAACTTACACTCGTGTACAAATAAGTATTTGTATATTGAACCTGCAGTGTTGCATGTTTAATGACAAACTCTGCAAATTTGCTTAATTCTATTCATCTCTTTATGGTTCATTTAATCCTAGCTTGACCAGCAACACAGTCACTGTTGCAGCCTGTTCAAAATTTTACAGAGTTACAAATAGCAGGATTTTTCCCTACCCACATGCCAACAGACAATATTTTGATAACTTTTCTTAATCATGCTGAATATATAATTTTGCAAACACATATCTTCACACATTTCTACTTTTCCTGACCTGTCACCAATAACTCTAAACATACAATGGCACCTATAAATGTCACATACCTTTTCCTCTGAACTAACTGAAACCTGGATGCTGAGAGTAGGTCTCATACAAAATACCTGCCACAGTACTTCCCAAACAGCTATAATTGGTTCACCACTTTAGTCAAAAAGTCTTAAGTCAGTTAGTCAATTTTAGTATAATTTTCCAGAACCCAGAATTGTCTATAAAACAATTATGAAAAGAGAACCAATTTCATCAGCTAAACTAAACAATGAAAATATGAATGTATCCATGTTTTCACTTTGGAAGAATAAACCTTTTCATATTTCCAATTGAGTTTTATTGCTAGGAAACACATTGGCATCCGGATTTTGCAAGTAATTTGTGAAATTTACATGTTATCTTGTTTTATTTGCTGAAAGAAATCATCAAATGCTAATTTGGATTTGAGGAAGCAACATCTTCAATGAATGTGCTAAATGTTAAATACTTTTGCAGTGTGATAAATATATAAATATTGAGCATTACAATACTGTGCTTTTGTTAAACAAGTTGTTATTTTGTTTTGTGCTATCCTGAGATCCAACATCTTTGTGTGGTCTTCGATCAGATTTGAAATACTATGGATTAGTCCACTTGTCCCAAGATATCAGGACAACTCAGCGGTTCTATTTTTTTAAATAGACATATAAAATTCTTTGTTTTACCAGTTAATAACTTCTGTTTTTGTTGCTACTGCCTTTATGTTCCATGTGTTTTCCCATATCCTATTTGTCTAACTTTGTATGCATTCCAAACACCCACTCTAAAATTAGCGATCAGCTTTGCAAACATTCAAAATTATCATGTCTATAATCATAGAATTAAAGAGCACAGAAGCAAAACTGACAAACCTCAAACAAATTTAGAAGATTGTTATCATTCTTCCCCCTCTATTCCATATATATTGTAGATCATATGTAATTAATGCTACATTAAGAAGGTTACCTCAAGTTTGGCTAAAAATATTTGACTAAGAATGTTACTAAAGTATGAACATTGACAAAGATTCTCAAATTCTTTCTGGACCACTGTGATTTTAGTCCTTCTGGAAAATAAAAAGTGCCTCTGAAGCAAAACCTGTCACTATGAAATATGCAGGTGATCTTGAGAATTCGGTGAGAAATTTAATAGCATTTTCTTGTGTTTATTCATCCCATCTTGGGAAAATAAAGAAACTGAAGTCATTAATGATGTGAAATGTGTGATAAACAAAGGACATTCTTCTCATTACATTCTGTATTCCTCAGTTTATCTCATATTTCTAAGTGAGGAGATTTTGAATTTGAGCTTAAGACAAATACATGAACACATAGTTAACCTTGATACTTCAGTGTAGTCTTAAAGAAATACTACATTGTTAGAAATGCTCTATTTTGGATGAGATGTTACATCCAACTGATATGGAAAACAGGCAGGATCGTGATGTGGGATTACGATCTAATGCAACAGCACAGCGACATTGTGAAGCTGGCTAATTTACTTGATTTTTCTGTGAGCTCAATGGGAACAGTGCTGTTTTGTGACAGCATGTGTTAGTAGGGGTCTAAAGCTGAGAGGTAAAGCCATCCTGACCTTTCAAAGTGGATTTGCAATGTTGCTGTCAGGCAGAAGATATAAAAGTTTGAATACAAGCATGAACAAATTCAAGAATAGCTTCTTCCCCACTGTTGTCAGACTTTTGAATGGACCTCTCAATGTTAATTTTGATCTCTCTAGCTCTGCACCTTCTATGCGGCTGTAACAGTGAATTCTGCACTCTGTTCTGATATCCCAGTATTCTGATATTCTGCACTTTGTACAGTATGATCTGCCTGTATAGCACGCAAGACAACACTTTTCACTGTAATTCGTTACATGTAACAACAATAAATCAATCAATGAACTTACTCTGAAATCAAAAAAGACATAATAATGGTACAACATACTGGAGGGCAGGCCAAATGATCTCCTGACACAATGCTAAAGGATTTGATCAAAGGAAAAGGGATGTGTTTCATCAATGGGGGACAGAAAGTCCTTCCGACATTCTTTTAGAAATCAGTGGCCAAGGTTGTCAGTGCCAGGAGTCAAGCAGCAGTGGCCTAGTGGAATGTCACAACATGGTCAATGACTTCCACGAGTGACAAGATCAGTAATTCAAATGCAATATTCCACCAAATGCACTACTACTCTCATCTTGGTCCAACTGCCAAGTGCACCACATCATACTCTCTCATCTACTAAAAATCTCGATCAATCACAACTCATGCCTAACATTCATAACAACAGCTCACCCTCAACACTTGCTCATCAGGGATTGATTGACTTTGTGGATTAGTTTACTTAAATCAGTAAAGTATATTACAAATCATGAAACAGACATTATAACAAATCAACTGACTAGAACAGAAGTAAGGAGAAACTTCTTCAGCCAGAAAGTGATGACTCTATGGAATTCATTGCCACAGGAGGCTGTAGAGGCTAAGTCATTGAGTATATTTAAGACTGAGATAGATATGTTCCTGAATATCATGGGGATGAAGGGTTATGAGGAGAAAGTAGAGAATGGGGTTGAGAATGGGGTTTATCAGTCATGATTGAATGGTGGAGCAGATTCGATGGACTGAATTGTCTAATTTCTACTCCTATGTCTTATGGTCTTATGAATTCCTGTGTCTGCAGCTGGTAAACACACAGTAAACATATTGGCAAGTGTTGTTATAAACTTTGTATGCATCAATGTGGATTCATTAAAGATGAACTCTCTTAAAGGCAAGGTACTCTTACAATAATCCCTCTTTTCCAAAATAAAGTTTAACTATTTACAATCATAAGTGAATCTACAAGTGTCCACAATGTAAAGACAATTTTCTGATATGTCTAAATTTCATGATGATGACTTTACCAGGTAATGGTACTGTTTTCTCCAGTCACCAGTTATATTTTCAGTCATTTCTCTTTATCACATTTTTTGTCGTGCACTGCAGTAGTTGTTCTAGGACTCATTTATCCTAATACATTACAGCCAGGCTTTCCTTCAGATTAACCATTGTCTGATTTTGTTCCGCAAGCTGCTCCGATGGAGCCTAATCTGTTTTATTGCAAATTGCTCCAGATCTTTCTGTAAATTGTTAATTTTCTCATCACATTGACGATGGATTTTGTTAACTTTCTTTCTCTTCCAGATCTTCATTCATTTGTATGAGCTGAGGTATCCCTGACAGAAGATTTCATCATCAAAGAGAATTTTCAAATTTGGATTTTTTTCTCAGTCTCTTCTTCATGACCTTTATTTTTCTTCTCTCCATAACAGAAAGGTGAGATTTTGATTCCACTAATTCAGAAAGAAGTGTAATTTTCCATTCTTTCTTCATACAAAGTTCTGCAAGTATTTCTGGAGGACTTGGATGTGGTTTCTGTCGTTTCTGTGTTATTTGACTTATTCCATGAATTACATCTAGAGTGAAGTCACAGCATGCTGATGTACCTGCAGTTGCCGGTCCAACATCTGCATTAGAGAACATCTGAGGTATCCAGGCATATTGCATATTTACTCTCGCACAAGTGACGCTGCACATGGAATTGGTGAACAGTTGAAGACCGAACGTTTTATATTCATACAATTTGTGGCTTCTTGTATCTGTGGGTTTCTTACAATTTTCAGGGGTGGTATATTGGCACTTGTCCCTGTGTCAATCTTAACCAATAGTGAATTGTCAGCAGTTTTCTGAGAATGGTTCATTTGAATTTTCACAAACACATTAGACAATGTGATTTTTGCTGGACAGCAACTGAATTTACATCTGCTGTCCTCTTTTGGCCTGTAGCAGACTTCTTCTAAAAAACATATTTTGAGATTAAACTTAACAATTTCTCCCTTGCTTTGTTTTTTCTGATATCTAACAATGAATGTAGTACCCCAGATGTGATCTCACAACCACACCTGTACAGCTGCAGTAAAATTTCGTACTTTTATATCTAATTCCACTTGCAAAAATAAAGTTCCATTATGTGCTTAATCACCCACTGTACTACAAACTGACTTCATCCGATTGATGTACCAAAAGACCTACAACCCTCTGTATCACTGATTTCTGCAATCTTTCTCCATTTAAATAAATGCTACTTTCCTATTCTTCCTTTCCAAAGTGGACAAGTTTACCCATGTTATATTCCGTCTGCCAAATGTTTGCCCATGTCTGCAAAAGGATTACCTCCTCCAATCTGAGGCATCTGTAAGGAGAGAAAAGAGCTGTTATTTCGAGACTAACTGACCCTTTGAGAGTTTCCAGCATTTTCTCTTTTGGTTTCAGATTCCAGCATCCTCAGTAATTTGCTTTTACCTCCTCCAATCTATCTGACTTCTCCAATCTTTGTTCATATCTAATATTAGGTGAAGGGGTAAATGTAGGGGAATGGGTGGGTTGCGCTTCGGCGGGTCGGTGTAGACTTATCGGGCCGAAGGGCCTGTTTCCACACTGTAAGTAATCTAATCTAATCTAATCTAATTTAATTCCTCATCCTTCATTCTCATGAATCTTTCCTTCATTCTCTCCAATGCCGTTACATCCATTGTTAATTCTGGCACCCAGAATTAAGCTGTTATTAATCCATCATTATGTAGTGATTAGATTTAGATGACAACAGTAAATAACTTCATGCACAAATGAAGTCGTGTACAAATGTAATCCACTGATATATCCATGGTCCGTACTATTGATGGCAAAGAGTCAGATAAAAGGAATTCCTTAAGTCCACAAACATAAGTCCACCGTAATTCTCTAGTCCATGTTTAAACTTTAAGGTCACAAAAATACATTAAAATAATTCAATCACAACCCTCCCACCTTCCTCCAATCTCAAATTGAATTTTCCAATAGGATTGATTCATCAAGTTCAGATTGGGAAAAACATCAGATGAAAATGGACACTATTTTCTGAATGTGAACTATTGAAAACTTAATGATATCTGATAAATCTACTTCATTATATTTCCATGGAATGTGGTATTCCACCGGATATATCAAAGGATAAAGAAATTCATGGTTATGGGCCAATATCAAAGTACCAAAAGATTCTTGAAAACCTGGCTTTAAAATATATCAAAATGGATATTGAAATGTGCAAGAACTATCAGTTTAAAAACTATGCTATTTGAATAACTTTGAATGACAGTGATTAACTTTGCAGATAGAGATGGAATTGAGGCACAATATTATAATAAATCTTTCAAGTCTAATGATATATTATTTCAAGATAGAAGTTCATTTAATCCTGACTGAATAGCTTTTGGAAAATTCAAGTCATTTCTCTTAAAGCCAGATGTTTATTAAGAAAGCAATCAAAATAACTTAAGCCATGCTGCGAAAAAAAATACTCATTCTTCCTAAGAAACTTAGAATTATGATGTTCTCTGCTGAAAGATGAATAATTATCTTACCTTGTATCTACTGTAGCACTGCATTACTTTATAAAGAAAACCATGTCTTCCCCACTCATTTTGAATGATTTTAATTATTATTTTATCTTGTTTCAAAATTCTATTATTATGACAATAAAAAGGGATTAATGCTACAGACAAAGAAACGAAGGCTTTTCCTGCTCCCTGGGTTCATTATCTCAACAGTACGTGTGATATGGCAAAGATTATTGCAGGTGCCATCATTGATGCATCATAAGATGTATTTCTCATACCTGAAGGTCCTGCAGTATAGAAAACAAAACAAACATAATCATTGAACCATATTGTCATAAAAGCAGTAAGGTCCTTGGAAATTCCAATATGGGATCCAAAGAATTTTTACTCCTGAGTTGTATTTTAACAAGGACAACATCTCTTCTTCTCACCATATTCTTTTCTCTCTTGCCATCATATTAGATTCTTAAATGTTAGCAGACGAACAATCATTAATTCTTCCCACTACTCCTTCCTCAACTCACATTATAAACAGTTCTCTTTATATTCATCATCCACCCAGCCTCATTCCTGTTTTTGCTTTCTTCAACTCTCATATTTAATAAACCTATAACTATATCAGCTTAACTTCACCACGCATAATACTATGGAGTGGAAGAAAATAAGTAGCAAAAGTGCTATCCAATTGTCCTTTTAAAGCCAGAAGCCATGGCAGAGCAGAGCCATGAGGATCAGGGAAAGTGACACTCACAGCTTACCTTAACAGGGCAGCTGCATACTACTTAAATCCAAAAATTGCAGCAAGTTTCTCAACATCAAGCTGTATTCTCATCACCATCTTTATAAATATCCCTTCCCTCATCCTATGTGTCCTCTGTAAATGCAGGAGGACCATGCAAAAGAAAGAAGTATTTCTGAAGATGAATTGTCACAACTTAATCCCTCAAAGCACCTTCACAGATGCGAGTGTTGCATGTGGAGTAGATAATGAACTTGATTTTTGTACATGGTGAAAATTCCATTCGCCATAGCCAGCAGCAGAGGTCAGTAGCAATATAACTAGGATAATGGAAAACAGGCTAAAGGACAAGACCCTCTCCCAGCTCTTCTAAAGAGGAGTAACATGTATCCAGGTTTGGGAGGGAAACTGCTAGCCTTAGATATACAGGTTTTGGAAGAATGCTTATGCAACCGTTTCCTGGAACACTACATTGTGGAACAAATTAGGAATAGAGCTATTTTACATCTAATCTTGTGTAAAGAGGCTAGGGTTTATGAGTAATCATAATAAACAATCTTCTGTGAAAAACATGACACAATACAATGGAATTCCATTTTAAGGTTGAGACTGACAAATCTAAAGCTTAAATCCAAATACATGCATATGAGGAGGAGCTGTCTCAAGTTGACTGAGTAAATACACTAAACGAAGCTTAGCAAATAAACAATGCAAATATTTAAAGAAGCATTTCAAAATGTTTGGTAAAAATATACTCCATTATAAAAGAAAAACTCAGTGAGAGAGATCCATTTATAAGTTACAAGAGTAGTTAGGGATAGCATATAATTAAGAGAAGAAGCTGATAGTGTTGCAATGAAAAGTAGTAAGTATGAGGACTGGGAGTGTTTTGAAATGAGCAACAATCTCCAAAATATAAAATGCAAAATAAATAATATGCAAGTCATCAAGTCAGAAATATAAAAACAGAATGTAAGAACCATGACTAGTGCATATAAAGCTGGAGAGTAGCTAAAGTAAACAATAGCCCCTGAGCAGCAAAGATAGGAAAAATTATCATGAGAATGAGGAAATAGGAAAGACATTAGACAAATACAGTGGAAACTCGATTATCCGAATGAGATGGGCGGGCACTATTTGGAAAATCGATTAAATGCCTTTCCTCTGGTGCTCAGAGTTTTAAAGCCTGCTCCCCGTTCAGAGACTGCAGCAGCACACAGCATGCGAGGCCCCGCCCCATCCAACACTGCTCCCGCCCCCCCAGCACAAAGCGTGCGAGCCCCCACCCCCCACACCACCTGCAACCCTGTCCAACCCCGCGCCCTTCAAACCCGATCTGGCCCAAACCCCACCCCCCCCGCCCCCAACTCCTTCCAACCCTGCCCTTAACCCAGTCCAACACCGCCCCCGCTCCCAAGCACAAAGCACACGAGCCCCTGCCCCCAACAGATCCCCTGCCCCCTCCCCCCCCCCCCCACCCACCCTGGCCCCTCTTCGGGTCAGCTGGACTGCACACTAACAAGAAGACTGCTGCTTTAGCTGCCTTTGTGGGTAAGTCTCCAAATAGCGCACACACAGCCACAGCCACACACACAACGTTTCACTGCAACATTTTGACAGGTTGCACATTTGCCCTGCACAGGACAATGTTGGAGAGATTATTCCTGGGAAGCAGGGAGTGGGTTAGGGTACACCCCTCTGTAGAACTCCAGGGAAAGTGTGGAGAGAGAGCGCGGGGTGGCGGGGTCAGTCATTTGGAGACGGTGCCTGTTTAATCACTGTAACAAAAGTCGCGATCACTGTTGGAAACACATCTTTGATGTAATGTTTCCATTGGGACCTTGAGACCTCCTTCGGATAATCTGATTTTCGGATAATTGGCATTTGGATAATCGAGGTTCCAATGTATATTATGCCTGGTTTTGGGTAGAAGATATAAATTACATGCCAAACATTAAGGGTAACCAAGAGGCTAATACAAGTAAAGAAATTAAAGTAATTCATATCAATAGAAAAATGTTATTAGATAAACTTTAGGGACTTTATGACCTACACCTAAGGTATATATGTTGAAAATGGATGGGCTAATTACGATTTTCAAAGCTTCCCCAGATAAGTCCAGTGGATCCAAATTTAGTGCTGTACTACATCCACGGGTTAGTGCAAAAGGGTGCAGGTCTGAATATATATCTGGTAGGCACTTTCTGTTCTGTTGTACCTTGAATCTCCAAAACAGACACAACCATTTTCAGGAAAGTAGCCAAGTATTTGCCTGCTGGAATTAGACCAATGGACAGAACTTGTATATAATCCTCCTAAACCTAAGAAAAGTCTTGATAGAATTTTCAAAATCAAAAGGATCTGATCAAAGTAGATAAGAAGAAACTCTTCCCTCTAATAAAAGGATTGTGAATGAGAGAGCACAGATTTAAAATGTTTTTAAACAAAGCAAATGTAATATGAGAAAAAAAATCAGCAAGTAATTCGATGGAATGCACTGCATGGAAATGTAGCGAGGCAGATTCAACTGGGACATTCAAGAGGGCATTACACAGTTATTGGAATAGAAATAGAGTGCAAGGTTATGGAGAGAAGGTCATAATGCTCGTTCCGAGAACAGGTGCAGACACAGTGAGGTAAACAGCATCCTTCTCCAGAATAAAAGTCTATGATTCTGAGAACTTTATCAGTTGCACCTATCCGAGCATGGACTCTAACATCTCTGCCAGACATGACTCCTTGATGCCCATTTGTCAACAGCAGACTGGAGGTAACCTCATTGGCTTGCTGTGATCTTTGGTCTCAGTCCCAGTCCCTCACTGGCAGCCTACTCCTTCAACCACCTCCTCAAAGGAATTGAGGATTCTTATAAAAGGTGATATTCCCGCCCTCCAATCGTAAGCTCTATTCTGCTGCAAACAGAGGGAATGCTGGAGTTTTTTGAGCATGTAGAACTCTGACAGTTTCCATATTCAGTGTTCCAAAATGACACTGTCCTGGACTGGTAATTTTCATAATATGAAGTAGGGCCTGTACATCTGCTTGTTTCACTTGACAATGAGGCCTACAAAGCAAACCCTTATCTGACAGCCATTCACACTTTCACAATAGCACCATGTCTCGCCCTCATCAGGTTTTAGGGCCTTTTTTTGTAGTTCTTGGGTCAAACTTACAAGAAAAGTAAACAACGTTTATGACTGGAAAACAGAAAATCTGACACCACTGTTTAAAAAGGAGATGGACAAAAGACGAGGAATAATAGACAGGTTAGTTTAACTTCTGTACTGGGGAAAATGCTTGAATCTATAATCAAGGAAGAGATAGCAAGAAGTATAGATAGAAACTGTCCCATTGGACAGATGCAGCATGGGTTCATGAAAGGCAGGTCATGCTTAACTAATCTATTAGAATTCCATGAAGACATTATGAGCACAGTAGACAATGGGGGCCCAGTAGGTGTGGTGTATCTAGATTTCCAAAAGGCATTTGACAAGGTGCTGCACAAAAGGCTGCTGCATAAAATAAAGATGCATGGCATTACAGGTAATGTACTAGCATGGATAGAGGATTGATTAACCAACAAGAAGCAAATATCTGGAATACATGGTGCTATTCTGGTTAGTGATCAGTGACTCGTAGTGTGCCTCAGGGATCAGTTTTGGGACTACAATTATTCCCAATTTATATAGATGATTTGGAGTTGGGAACTACGTGTAGTGTGTCAAAGTTTGTGGATGACACTAAGATAAGTGGTAGAGCAAAGTGTGAAGAGAACTGTGAATCTTTGCAGAGGGACATAAATAGTTTAAGTGAGTGGGCAATGATCTGGCAGATGTAACACAATGTTAATAAATGTCAAGTCATCCATTTTGATAGGAATAACAGTAAAAAGGACTATTATTTCAATGGTAAAATATTGCAGCATGCTACACTGCAGAGGGACCTGGATGTCCTTGTGCATGAATCACAAAAGGTTGATCTGCAGATGCAGCAGGTAATTAAAAATGCAAATAGAATGTTGTCCTTTATTGCTAAAGGGATTGAGTTTGAAAGCAGAGAGGTTGTGCTTCAGCTGTATAGGGTGCTGGTAAGGCCAAATCTGGAGTATTGCATGCAGTTTTGGTCTCCTTACTTGAGAAAGGATGTACTGGTACTAGAGGGAATGCAGAGGAGGTTCACTGGGTTAATTCAGAGTTGAGGGGGTTAGCTTATGAGGAGAGACTAAGTAGACTGGGATAATATTCATTGGAATTTAGAAGAATGTGGGGGTATCTTAGAGATGCATATAAAATTATGAAGGGAATAGATAGGATTGAACTATAGAGGATGTTTCCGCTGGCGGGTGAAACTTGGAAAAGAAGGCACAGCCTCAAAATTAGGGGGAGCAGATTTAGGACTGAATTGAGAAGGAACTTCTTCACCCGGAGGGTTGTGAATCTGTGGAACTCCCTACACAGTGAAGTGGTTGAGGCTGCATCATTGAATGTTTGTAAAGCTAAGATAGATCATTTTTTGAACAGTAAAGGAATTAAGGGTTATGGTGAGAGGGCAGGCAAGTGGAGCTGAGGCCACAAAAAGATTAGCCATGATCTTATTAAATGGTGGAGCAGGCTCAAAGAGCCAGATGGTCTACTTCCGCTTCTATTTCTTATGTTCTTATGATACACGGTCAGGTGTATCATAAATTTCAGAAAACAGATACTTATTCAATGGAGGAGCATCTCTTGAAGAGATAACTTTAACAGATTGCATAAGTAATTGGCAAGATCCAATTTGAGGATCTCTGGATTGGTACTAATATTTAATTGTGTATTATATATGGTTTATTGTTGATTCCAACTGGTATTAGGCTATGGAAGAGGGAGACATTGTTGGATCAGATGGCTGGAAGAACTCCCAGTGAATCAATCAATTACTTCAGCCTTTGTGGGACAAATGGAACACACCACAGTTAAACAAAGAATATAGGATGCAACCATTGCCAGATTTTTAAATGGTAAGACCAGCATTTATTGAAGTTGGTCTCAAAAGATGTTTGTATGAATTGCTTTCCCAAGTTTATTGAACTGCATTAATCAATTGGACCTGCTCCATTAGTGGAACTGATTTAAAATTTTAGCATTGGAGCCAACTTATTTATCTGCCAAACAGTGACATATGCACAGACTTTATGGCAATGTATATGAAATACTTTTCATAATCATCCTCATCATAGCATGAATTCAGCTTCAAGAAGCAAAATGGTGTTTAATAGGTTATTCGATGGCAACCTCTCAATTCATTATGAGGAGAAAATTGCTTTGTGTACCACTTTTACCTAAAAACAAAGTTACTTACTCACTCACTCAAATGTTTTGCACAGTGTGTGTGTTTGTTTTGTTCGTGGGTTTGTTTTCACCTCAGTTAGGTTTTGTCATCTATGGAACATATTTCATATTAGGTGATCTTCTTTTGAGTCTACCGAAATTTAATTGTGGTGTACTGGCATAGCATCATATTTAAATGGTTAATGGCATTATCTTTAGATATCTACATTGCATGCTGTGGAAAACCCTAATTAGTGTGATATGAGAAATACTGCCAGTGAAAATTGGTCATTTTCTTGCCACTACCATGGCAGATCATAATGTAGAGATCCATCACGTTGTGTACGTCTCAAAATGTCCTCCTTGCTTCCTGAGCTCTGATATTACACCTGCCCATCCTGATCCTCTATGCTGTGCCCTGTCTGACGATGCTGCTCCTTTAACAAGGTTATGTTGTCCGTTTTTTTTTGAGAGGTCATAAAAGACACAGACTCTGAAAAGTCTAAGTTGAAAAGTTTCAGGGCCAATTTGATTCTCGCTAACGGATACTGTCTCAGGCAAAAGGCTTTTAAGTTTAAAAAAAACACTTGTACAATGAAAGGGGAATCTCCCAGCTCAGTTTTTCTCTGATTTGGGTTGTGTTGGTTTTAGCAATAGTGTTTGGAAGCTGCTGAACTAAGAGAAGCAGGTCCAAGCTGATTTGACTCTCTGACTTCTATCCTGTAAAAACCTGTGTTTGATTTTATTTTTTGTGCCAAGGGGTGTTTATGGAAATTGTTGCCAGTATTGGGAACAGCATTATTAAGGTAGGATTATCCATTGGGTTTTCAGATAGATTAAGCTATTCTGTATTCTGTCCTTTTTTGTTTGTGTTTCATTTGGAATTTTGTAAATAAATTCTGTTTGGTTTAACACTAAGTGGTTTGACCAGTAACGTTTTTCCTAAAATATCTACTTTCCACCTGTAAAACAGCTCACAAAGTTAGGGTTTGGTATACCTTCTTGAAATGTTTTGAGGGTGTCTGATCTGGTCCATAACACCTGTGACAGTCACTGTGGTGGTCGTTGCCAATACCTCCTGTCCTGTAGCCCACAACTTCATTCTGCATGACCCCATTCTCATTGGGTACTCCACACTCCCTCACCCCATCACAATTTTCATCCTCACCAAATCCCTCCCATTAACTATGCCCTCTCTGCCCGACCACTGACCCTTGACCTTTTCTTGCCCCACTTGTCTTGGTGGTGACTCTCCCTCAATGGCCTGACAGTACCCCCTCACTCGCTATCAGCACAGCTAATATTCCCACCTCCATGCAGACTCTTCATTCCTTTGGAAGGCCTCTACATCTTTGTCTCTCGTACTCCAGCCCTAACTGCACCATCATCCACTCCCATTTTACTATTCAATCCTTTTATATCATTACAGGAAAGGCAAGGTCTGCTGCAGCTTTGATGTGGAGACATCTTTGCCCCAACACCCGATTCAGTGACAACTTGTCATCCCATTGCAACAGTCACATTAACCAGAGATCAAACACTATGACTAACCAATGGTTGCAAAGATATCTGTCTCTTTTGTCTTACAGTGGATCCTCGTCACAAGGACCAGCCCATCTCCCACAGAGAAAATATCCATGAACTCCCTGGATGATTGTGCTGTCATATTGGAGGAGCCACTGTCTGCCCCCCAGATAATGATATCTGACTGGGCTCTGAAAGGTTGCCCACTGAGTTCCACACTGACAGCTCCACAGACAGGTGAGAGAGGAACACTCCAGGCCACTAATATCTAGAGAAGTGCAGAGACCAGGCACCTGCTGAGCCCTTGGCAGGACGATGTCCCCGAGATGCTGGGGCAACGCAGCTAATGTATCAATTCACTGTCTGTTATCACTCGGGCTATACCACAATGCAGCCTGTCCTACAATCATCTGACTGCCGCCTGGAGATACAGGCTCAGCACCCTCAGAGGCTGCTTGTACTCCGTCGCCCTCAGGACTGAAGACAAAATAAGAGTTGGGATGGGGAACCTGGAGCCTAGTTCATGTATCCTGTCCTTATAAAGAGGCAGGGCAATGCCATATGGCAGCCAGCAGGAGGAAGAGCCACACACAGGCCCCTCGACAGTCTCCCCTCCACTTCTACCCTGACTTCTGACTATTGGAAGTTGCAGCTGAGAAGGATCTGCTTCCTCAGGGAAGAAGACCTCAGCCTGTCTGGCCATTCAGATACAAACATCCTCTTATCAACCGATCAAATCTCCATAACCAATAGGATCCCTCACTCCAGCTGTGGAGCAAGGGACCTCTGCGCATCACAGTTGGAGGGTCAGAAGGAGAAACGTGTATAAATCTCAAATGCAGATGATAGCCGGAAAACCTGTACAATTTGTTATATCAGATTATATCTAATGCAAACACTTCATTTACCATGTTATATCCCCCATTTATTTAGAAAACAGTTTCATGTCAAAAGTTTATTTCAAAATCCATGGTATGTAAACAGTTGTAATAATTAATATACCCTTGAGTTTCATTATTCAGTTGGTTGTCCCTGCCTCTGTTTTGTGTGTGAAGACACTTTGTAGTCTCCTGCCCTTCACTCATTGTCCAGCTGTGAGGATTTGGAGGTGCCGGTGTTGGACTGGGGTGTACAAAGTTAAAAATCACACAACACCAGGTTATAGTCCAACAGGTTTAATTGGAAGCACACTAGCTTTCGGAGCGACACTCCTTCATCAGGTGATAGTGGAGGGCTCGATTGTAACACAGAATTTATAGCACAAATTTACAGTGTGATGTAACTGAAATTATACATTGAAAAATTGATTATCTGTTAAGCCTTTCATCTGTTAGAATACAGTGACAGTTTCACTTCTTTCATGTGTAAATCACAAAACCTTTTTTTAAAGTTGCATTCTCAGGTTAGCTGTTAACAATGGTGATAGCTAGACAATATGTTGAAGGTGTTGGCCCCCTGTGTTCTCTGTGTATGCCATGATGTTTAGATTGATTCTAATCTAAAAAGTGAGATAACTGAGTTTTACATAAATTCATGCAGTTTTTGAGTTCAGAGTTCTACATGAATGCATGAAGTTTTTGAGCAAAGTACAATGTAACTCTGCAAGCACAAATTCACCCCACAAAATATATGTGTGCATGTGGGTCTTTGTCTGTGTGTGTGTGTGTGTGTGTGTGTGTGTGTGTGTGTGTAGTGAGTGCAGAGTGTCTTAAGTCTGTGAGGAGGTGTATGTGTGAGTGTGGGAGTATGTGTATCTGTAAGAGTGTGTGTGGGTGTCTGTGTGCGCGTCTGTGTACCTGTGTCCGTGTGTATGTGAGAGTGTGTGTGTGTAGGAATATCTGTGGGTGTGTGTAGTGCAATGGTGATCACCTGTAATGTGACATGAACCCAAGGTCCCGGTTGAGGCCCTCCCTGTGAGGCGAGGTGTTTGGGGGTCTCTAATGATCGCAGAATGCAGTTAGCAGATGGCGTACTAGGCATCAGCTCACAACGACACCTTAACTACCGCCCCTCATCATTGCCTACTATTTGCCTGACTGTGTGCTCAGGTGTGGATAGCTCAGAGAATTCTCCAGCAGTGATGGTGACAGGAGGTTGTTGCTGAGACCAGCAATGTTGCAAGATGGCCAGGGGTTAGGCACATTTCATGTCTATGTGGCCAATTATCATGTGCTGGAGGACAATGTTGTTTCCGTGTGAATGGTTCCAGTATGCAACCCCCTCCCTCAGACGTCAGCTCTCATACTCTCCCCATTACAAATCATTTCACAATTGTTCTCCTCAACATAAGTGCCATCCATGTGATTCATGATTAGCATGATAATGAATGGTCTCTGTGAGTGACTTTCAGCCTCAATATTAACATGCTGTTGAGACCCAACCATTAAACTCCTTTTTAAGTGCCTAATCCATTAATCTCACAGGCTTTGCACTTCTCCAGGTCATCACCTAAGACATGTACATGTGACTAAAGTTGCCTGTCTTTCAAGTCTTGTTTGCAGAGCAAGCACATTAAATGGAAGTAATGTTGGTTTCAAAGGTATTCCATGTTTGGCCAAATATGTATCTTAGGTTATTCAATGTCTGCAGGAATGATATACACTGTAGATATTTAAAATGTTACTAGTGCATGAAATTGCCTCGTATGATCTGTAAATGTTTGCCTAGAAGCAATTAAACTTATGCTCACACTAATTAAGCATTGATTTGCTCGTGTTATATTGCAATGAGGTTGTAAGTGCTGAACATAAATATTCCCTTTTCACGTTAATTACATATTTCCCTGCTGCAATTGTGAAAGTCTATTGATTCTACAAATAGTTCTCCAGGAGGTGCTGCAGTGCATTGTTGAATCAAAAGCTGCAGGTCTTCTCTTTCTGATAACCTGTCACCAAATTAAGTCTAATTTGTGCATTCTGCCTTTAAAATGACACCAAGCTAAACCTTGTCTCAGTTTTTTCCTGCTTTGCCAGAGTTTAAGTGGAAATGGAATTTTACTATAATCACTGAAATTCACTGAACCTCTACTGATGTCACAATGGGTGGAGCTCCAATAGGAACAAAGAAATTTGGCCTCCACATAGAACAAGGGGAGCTCAGAATTTCCAACAATGACACCATCATCCAAATTGGCCCCAACCCTTGATCAGCATGGGCAATAGCTTGACATTTGGGAGAATATGGGGTGAATGAAACAAAATCAGAATCTAACATAGACAAAAAAATGACTGTTTTTCTTTTCCTTAAGTTTTCAACAACTGTGGAAGAATCATGCAATTAAGCAGCATCTACCTTTATATGGATTTATATTTCATTATTAGTTAACCTCTCCTTATGCCCATGCAGTTCATAATTTTCCCAGGTGTGACACTGGATGGAACTAATTCCCAAATTAAACTTCAAAGTCAAAGCAAAACTGCAGAATGCTGGAAATCTGAAACACACACAGAGAATGCTGAAGAAACTCAAGAGGTCTGATAGCATTTGTGGAGAGAGAAACAGAGTTAATGTTCTGATTCTGGTATGACTTTTTTTTAGTTCTTAATATGGTGAAAATTGCCCAAAGTTTCCTTCACAGCAAGGATAATCATTAGCCCTTTCTCATTATATTATAGTCATGACAATAGCCAAAATCCTAATTGATCCTTCACTGTACTGTTTCAGAAACCCAACTTGTAACTAAATATAGGAGATTGGCAATGTTATTTCTTGTCATCACTGCTGGGTTAGCCACCAAAGCCATGGAAGAAGAATTCACTCTGATCTATGGCAAAATATTATGTTTGGGCTGACCACGAGAGGTGTCAAAAATTAGCTGCAGTGTTTGTTTCAAATCTGTTGTCTTCCCGAGTACAAGTGCTGACCAGCATTTACATTTGAGAAATTGAATCTTTCTTTTAACTCTGCCACAACAACTGGAATAGTTTAAACCTAAATGATTCATTTTAATTCTGGTCACTAGATTTTTGAATAATTAATTTTGGTAAACAATTTAAATCAATTAATGTTAGAAGTTCCCTTCACAATACAGAAAACGTTAAATAATTTGCATTGAAGTATTTCCATTTCCAAAGAGAATAAGCTGAAATTCTCTCATTCTTTATTCCAGTATATATTTTAATATCATCTCAGTTGAAAATTTCTATGATTGGAGATTAGAAATGAATTCTATAGATGTGGTCCAACTAGGCATGGACAAAAATAAAATATTTTTAATTCCATACCTCTGGGTTAATTTTGAATCACCGATAGTGTTTTCTGTCAGAGTCTGTATTCTTGTAATTCAAAAGGAGCTTACAGATAAGAATTCTGCAGAGCCTTTATAAAATATTTTGCTCTTCATCTGGACTCTACCTAGACAATCCAAAATTAACAGATGGTGAGAATGAAATTGGCTGCTTAATTAAATTTGTTGATTCTGTCTTTCCATCAATTGTTTAGCCTCCAGAACTTGGCCACATTAGAACATAAGAAAGAAATATAAATAATAGGATGATTTGGAGATGCCGGTGTTGGACTGGGGTGTACAAAGTTAAAAATCACACAAAACCAGGTTATAGTCCAACAGGTTTAATTGGAAGCACACTAGCTTTCGGAGCGACACTCCTTCATCAGGTGACAATCACCTGATGAAGGAGCGGTGCTCCGAAAGCTAGTGCTTTCAATTAAACCTGTTGGACTATAACCTGGTGTTGTGTGATTTTTAACTAAATAATAGGAGCAAGACTAGACCAAACAGTGCCTGGGCTGAAAATGTGTTGCTGGAAAAGCGCAGCAGGTCAGGCAGCATTCAAGGAGCAGGAGAGTCGACGTTTTGGGCATGAGCCCTTCTTCAGGAATGAGGAAAGTGTGTCCAGCAGGTTAAGATAAAAGGTAGGGAGGAGGGACTTGGAGAGGGGCGTTGGAAATGCGATAGGTGGAAGGAGGTGAAGGTGAGGGTGATAGGCCGGAGTGGGGGTGGGGGCGGAGAGGTCAGGAAGAAGATTGCAGATTAGGAAGGCAGTGCTGAGTTCGAGGGATTTGACTGAGACAAGATGGTGGGAGGGGAATTGAGGAAACTTGAGAAATCTAAGTTCAACCCTTGTGGTTGGAGGGTTCCTAGGCGGAAGATGAGGCGTTCTTCCTGCAGCCGTCGTGTTGCGATGGTCTGGCGATGGAGGAGTCCAAGGACCTGCATATCCTTGGTGGAGTGGGAAGTGGAGTTGAAGTGTTTAGCCACAGGTGGTTGGGTTGGTTGTTCCGGGTGTCCCAGAGATGTTCTCTGAAACGTTCAGCAAGTAGGCGGTCTGTCTCCCCAATACAGAGGAGGCCACATCGGGTGCAGCGTATGCAGTAAATGATGTGTGTGGAGGTGCAGGTGAATTTGTGGTGAATATGGAAGGATCCCTTGGAGCCTTGGAGGGAAGTAAGTGGGGAGGTGTGGGCGCAAGTTTTACATTTCTTGCGGTTGCAGGGGAAGGTGCCGGGAATGGAGGTTGGGTTGGTGGGGGGTGTGGACCTGACGAGGGAGTCATGGAGGGAGTGGTTTTTTCAGAACGCTGATAGGGGAGGGGAGGGAAATATATCTCTGGCGGTGGGGTCTGTTTGGAGGTGGCGGAAATGACGACGGATGATATGATGTATATGGAGGTTGGTGGGGTGGTAGGTGAAGACCAGTGGGGTTCTGTCCTGGTGGCGATTGGAGGGGCGGGGCTCAAAGGCGGAAGAGCGGGAAGTGGAGGAGATGCAATAGAGGGCATCGTCGATCACGTCTGGGGGGAAATTGCGGTCTTTGAAGAAGGAGGCCATCTGGGTTGTACGGTATTGGAACTGGTCCTCCTGGGAGCAGATGCGGCGGAGACGAAGGAAATGGGAGTATGGGATGGTGTTTTTACAGGGGGCAGGGTGGTCAAATCCCTCGAACTCAGCACTGCCTTCCTAACCTGCAATCTTCTTCCTGATCTCTCCGCCCCCACCCCCACTCCGGCCTATCACCCTCACCTTGACCTCCTTCCACCCATCGCATTTCCAACGTCCCTCCCCCAAATCCCTCCTCCCTACCTTTTATCTTAGCCTGTTGGACACACTTTCCTCAATTCCTGAAGAAGGGCTCATGCCCGAAACGTCGAGTCTCCTGCTTCTTGGATGCTGCCTGACTTGCTGTGCTTTTCCAGCAATCCATTTTCAGCTCTAATCTCCAGCATCTGCAGTCCTCACTTTCTTCCAAACAGTGCCTGGAGCTTGTTTTGTTATTTGATAATATTTTAGCTGAACTTCCAAGTCAGCTCCACTTCCATACCCTATCTCCACATTTCTGGAAGCCCATAGTAATCAACACTCCTTCGATCTCTATCTTGAATGTAATCAATAATTCCAGCATCTACAGCAACCTGAGGTAGAGAATTTCAATGGTTCAGAAAATGATGAATAAAATTTTTTATCCTTATTTGAATCATAAATCGCCAACTCTAATCCTGAAATTATTATCTGTCAACTGTCCAATGAGAGAAATGGGTTTAAGCATCAACCCTATTCCAGCACTAAGAATGTGGAGCACCAATCTCCAAATCTTCTTAATTTCAGAGAATGTGGACCCAATTAGATCTCTCCTCATAGAACAATTCTCTTAACCCAGGAATCAGTTTAATGTGCCTTCATTGTACCCCTCCAAGGAAAGAATTCTTTAATAGAACTGCTAAAACTGATCACCATGCTCTTTTTAATTAATATAAACTACTTCACTCTTACACGGCAATCGCTTTGTAACATAAATTAAAATACAATTTGTTTTCTTAATTGTTGTACCTACACAATAACTTCTCATGATTCATAGACAAAGACACCAAATACCTCCTTTTAACAACAGTTTCTAATCCTTTAAAAGTAAACATTTCTATTCTTCCTACAAAAATGTATAATTTCCCCATATCATAGCCCACCTTGTACATTTTTGCCCCAACACCCACCCTATATATAAATTCCTTTATTGCTTCTTTGCATCCTTTTCACTGTTGATTTTCCCAGCCAGCAAACTTAGTTGCATTACACTTGGTTCCTTGAGCTAAGCTTTTCTTCTTCTAAATTATAAATAGTTGAAGTCTAAGCTCTCATCCATTCAGCACTCCACTCATTACCTATCATTCCAAAAATGACTTTTTGTTCCTAATTCCTAATTCCTAGGCATTAACCAAATCTCCAAATATGCTAATATTTTACCCAAATCCCATAAGATCAATCTTGTCCGATAACTACTTATATAGCGTCTACTGAATGCCTTCAGAAAATTTAAACTTACTACATCAACTGATTCCCCTTATCTATGCTGTTTATTAAATCCTCGAAGAAAACAAATAGCAAATTGAGCAAGCATGATTTCCTAAAACTATATTGGCTTTGTCCTTAAAGATAGATTGATAAGTGGGTGCATGTAAATATAAATTCTAAGGAGAAATGACAAAAGAAATTTATCAACAGTATGGTGTTTCTTTATGTGCAGCATGAGCACATGCAGTTCTGATGCTAAAATATCTCATGCATCTTCCCAAGAAAGTCATCTCCATGGAAACAGAAGTAGGCCATTCAGTCCATCAAGTGTACTCCCCCATTCAGTGTGATGTGATAATCCTCAGTTCCACTTTTCTGCCTTTTCCCTATAACCTCTGATTCTCTTAATGATTAAACATTGCCTTTCTCAGCCTTGAATACACTCAATGACCCAGCCTCAACAGCTCTCTGTGGTAAAGAATTCCACAAATTCACAATGTGATGAGTGAAGAAATTCTTCTTCACCTCTGTCTTATATGTATGACCCCTTATTCTGAGCTGATGCTCTCTTGTCCTAGACTGTCCCACAAAGGGAAACAATCTTTCTAACCTGTCAAATCCTCTAATATCTTGTACATTTTAAAAAGATCATCTCACACTCTTCTGTACTCCATTGAGTACAGGTCTAACCTACATCACTTCTCCTCATAAGACTGTACCTCCATATCTGGTATCAGCCTAGTGAGGCAGCATCCAAGGAGCAGGAGAGTCGATGTTTCGGGCATGAGCACTTCTTCCTGAAGAAGGGTTCATGCCTGAAACGTCGACTCTCCTGCTCCTTAGATACTGCCTGACCTGCCGCGCTTTTCCAGCAACACATTTTCAGCTCTGATCTCCAGCATCTGCAGTCCTCACTTTCTCCTATCAGCCTAGTGAACCTTCTTTGGGCTGTCCCTAATGTTAATATATCTTTCCTTAGATAAGGAACCCAAAACTGTTCGCAGTACTCCAGTTATGGTCTGATTAGCATCTTGTACAGTTTTAGCCAAGGCTAACTGGTTTTATATAATATTCCCTTTGAAATAAAGGTTAAAATCCACACCCTCTCTGTTACCCACCCTACTTAGATGCTAGCTTTTTTCTGGTTCATGGATGAGGACTTCTGAATCCCTCTGTTGTGCAGCTTTCTGCAGCCTTTGTCCATTTAGATAATATTCAGCTCTTACATTCTTACTGCCAAAATGCAGAGCTTCACATTTCATACATTATATTCCATCTGTCAAGTTTCTGCCCACTCACTTAACCTGTCAATAACCCTGTGCAAGCTCTTTGTGTCATTTTCACCACTGCCTTTCCACTTATGTCCTTCCATTTTTGTGTCAACTACAAATGTGACTGTGTGAATGTAGTCATTCAGTTATCCCATCCAAATCAATATATATTATAGATAATTGTGACCCCAGAGCAGATCTTTTGGTCTGCCACTAACTACACTGCAAACAAATCCTTGTCCCGACTCTCTGCCTTCTATTGATTCCTGATAAAGGGCTCATGTACAAAACATCAATTCACCTGCTCCTCGGATGCTGCCTGACCTGCTGTGCTTTTCCAGCACCACACTCTCGACTCTGATTTCCAGCAACTGTAGTACTCACTTTCTTCGATCAGTTAGGCAATCCTCTACCTGTGCTTATATAATATGCCTAATGTGTTGCACTAGATCAAGAGCCTTCTGAACTCCAAATATATCATGTTCACTACTATCCCTATATCCATACTGCTTGTTACCTCCTCAAAGAATTCTAGCAAATTTGTCAGACATCATTTTCCCTCATGAAACCATAATGGCTCTGCTTGATCATATTATTCCTTTCTAAATTCTCTACTACTACAACTTTTATAACAAACACTTACATTTTCCCAATAACAGATATTAAAAGCAAACTGGCCTCTAGTTACCTTGTTTTTAGTTAAAATGTAACATTTGCAGTCTTCCAATCCTCTGGGACTTTTCTAGGATCTAAGGATCACTGGAAGATTATTACCCGGGCATTCATATTATCTCTGTGGCTTCATCCTTTCATACAGTTGTTCTTCTATAATGCGATGGTTGCATTCTTGTCCAATCCTATGTTATAGAAAAATTGCACTTTAGAAACAGCACTTAAAATGTTGGCAATGTAATCGCATTACAGCCAACACTTGCTTTAAAAGTTGGTGCTTTAGAAACAGTGTCCCCAATTAATCGTATTATAGTGAATTAGCATTAATGAAATGTGCATTATAGCAGAATGACCTGCATCCAAAGATGCATCCAATCAAGTTAAGGGAACTTATTGGTTTGTAGCCCCATTAGTTTTCCTATCACCTTTTTTTCTACTTGGAAATGCTGGTGTTGGACTGGGGTGTACAAAGTTCAAAATCACACAACACCAGGATATAGTCCAACAGGTTTATTTGAAAGTACTAGCTTTCGGAGCACTGTTCCTTCATCAGGTGGTTGAGGAGTATAAGATCATAAGATATAGAAATTATAACAAAATAAACCGTGTACGTGGCAGGTACTCATGCAACTCAGTCAATGTTGTCTATCTCATATTGCAGGTCAGGATGCATGGTATACATTGGTGAGACTGAGCAGAGGCTACAGCAATGGATGAATGGACACCATACAACAATCAACAGACAGAAGTCTTCACTCCCAGTCAGAGGAGACTTCAGCGTTCCAGGACATTCGACCTTGCACCTTCGGGTTACCATCCTCCAAAGCGGATTTCAGGACAGGCAACAACGCAAAGTGGCAGATCAGAGGCTGATAGCCAAGTTTTGTACCCATGGGGATGGCCTCAACTGGGACCCCGCATTCATGTCACACTACAGGTGACCCCATTGCACTATACACTCACGCACACATACATATCCCTATAGACACATACACACTCCTCCAGACCCATACACTCACGCAGACCCTCTCTCATACACAAGGTCTTTCTCATATGCTTACACATACACCCCCCCCACACACACACACATGCGCGCACACACACACCCTCTTATAGACTTATACCCTTTTATATTCATACTCAGACATATACACACACTTTCTCACAGACATTCATAACCACCACCAGCTCCCCCCCCCCCCCCCCCAACAGACACACCCACATGCACACACATATAAGTTTGTGGGGTTGATTTGTACTTGCAGAATTACATTTGTTTTGCTCAAAGTATACGAAACCATTTAAGATTCTACAAATCCATTTTTAGATTAGAATCAGTCTGGCCAGTGTGGCACAGGCAGTCTCACACAGGGCAGCTCACACCTTCAATGCATTATCCGAGCTGACATGATACCTATTATTAAAGTTCACTTGAGAATGTAACTTAAAAAAAGTTCTTGGATTTACATATGAAAGAACTGAAACCAATAAGTTCATTCTAAAAGATGAGAGACTTAACAAACAATCCAGGTCTTTTTTAATATATAATTTCAGTTACATCACACTGCAAACATTTGATATAAATTCTGTGTCTTATGATCTTATATTCCACAACCACTTGATGAAAGAGCAGTGCTCCGAAACTAGTGCCTCCAAATGAACCTGTTGGACTATAACTTGGTATTGTGTGATATTTAACATTTTGTCTCGTGTTGGTTGTTGTATTCAACTCCCATAATTTTGCCCTTTGACTATTGTGTAAATTTGAGGTGCTATTTGTTTTATTATAATTCAAGGACTGACTACGCCAAGCTTGCAAAACTTAATGTGTCCAGAGAAAGCCAGAGGTGTCACAGCTGCAAAGATCCACCAAGTACCAACAACAATGACTGCCACTTCTGAGAGACATCTATGCCAATCACACATCAGTCATCAGATGATCAATAGAATACAGTGAAATCACTTATATCTTGGACATATTAAAATAACAGGAGATATCACTGGACTAACGTACTCATTAATTGGAGCTAATTCTCACTCTTTTGCCTTGTCTAGAATATTCATGCACATTAGTCTCATGACCAAATCTATTTTCAGCTAAAGTAATGTCCTAACCTATTCTCGGTGAAGTTTCACTTAGTCCACTAGCACAACACATTGCATCGAAAGGAAACTCCCTAATGACTCTGACAGGACTTCATAATGATCTGATAACCAATGCTTCAGTTGAAGTTACATAATTAGAACAACTCAGTTCATACAATTGACATTGCTGCTCAATTTTTTTTAAAAAACTTGTTTCATTCAGCAGAATCCCCACACAGCCTCAGTGACACTCACCACAATATCACCATCTTGTTTTAGGCAAATTTAATGCCTTTAACGCTTCTAAGCAAGTTCCACAAATTTGAAATCTCACATACATAACAAGTTAGTATAAAGAATCGTAACAGCCTTAGGGAAATGCAAACAGTTCCAGTTGTTTTCTCTATCATGGGAGTAGTTAGTTCAGTTGGTTAGGTTGTTAATATGTAGTTGAGAATGCACATGGAGTCAATTCTAATTCTGACTGGGGAAGACTTGAGTCCTGCCTCATGACTGTTTCCTTGAGAATGCAAGACAATAGGAAACCAAATGACAAAAAAACCTGCCGTGAAAACAGCTCAAGATGAAGCATCAGCAGAAAATGAGCCAAGGACCTGCCTTTGGGCAGAAAACACTTGAATAAATGAATTTTTTATCCCAGCTGTTTCTTATATGGAGAATAGCTCAAATACCTAACTTGATGGACATGGTAATAAAACTTACAATTTTTTTTTATCAGTCCCACTACCACCTATTATAATAAATATGAAATTAAGTGTAATATTTGTCACCATTATTTGCAGAATAATTTTTCACAGCTTGGGGCTGAACAATTAACAATGCATTTTTGCTAACTGAAACTTGACGTAACGATCACACACAACACAGGTAGGTTTCAGATGTGGCAAGGAGAAATGGTCACCCAGTATCATGAGTAGTACATTTTTTGAGAACAGTGAAACCCCATTCTACTACGAATGTCAAAAGTCAACCCTTTAGTAAAAATCATGACAAAAGCATGTAGGTAAAATTTGTTTTGATATTCCAGGGCCTCGATTTGTGCAGTATGACTGTTACCTTTTGTTAGATATTAATCCAGTTAGGTTATGTTGCAGCAAAGTGTATAGTCACTGGTAGGTGAATTACAAGCAATTATAAAAGTAAAGCATATGTCACAGGAGCATGTATCTTAAATTTAAGGTCAAATAGGAAGGCATAACTGTTTTACTATTGTTGAAAGTCTCCGTTGAACCTCTATAAAATAATAATCAAAATGATTCCAAAATGTCAAAACTGGATTACTGTGGGATTGATATCTTATCTGTAGATTTCCAGGATTAAGTTGTTCAGCCAAAGTGAAGAGCAACCATCTTGTTTGCACCTAGAACAACACAGTTTCTTTAATAACCTTCAGCTGCACTTATGAGCAAAGTGAGTAGAGCACGTTTCCCATTACCTGTCAAGCCTGTGTAGACAGCTATTTTCCCCTACAGTAATAGCAGGCTGCTGTTGAACAGGGTAATAAACACCTACTGAGTGGGATGTAGCGTGAAAAGATCTCATCACCTGCCATTAACACGCTAATGAATAATTCAGCAAGGACTGTCGTATCTGTCAGAAAAGCTCACGTCTAACCACTCTGCTGTGTGCAGCCTTGCACCAAATGAGCAGAGACAGAGTCACTGAAATCCACATGACAAATTGGTGGCTGGGTGCTGTGTATTTCAGTGATGGAGCAGGTGTGTTTACCTCAGGACGACTGTCTTTACTACACCGATTCACTCTGATGAGGACCCTAATGTGTAATATCTCACAATAAAGGGGAGCTTTTGTGAAAGCATTAAATTATTTATTTCCAGTTCACTCTGCTGAAGATAAAGACTATCGGTTGAGGGAATTGGAAAAAAGAAATGTAATTTACATTTTTCCTTTCTATTGCCTCTGCATAAATAAAAATACTTCACCAATAAAAATTCTAAATATCGACAATTATATTTATGTCTTGCTTACAAGGCCACATTTTCAAATTTTATGCATTAATATATTATGAGTAAATATTTTGCAGTTCACTACAAAATAGGGAAAAAAAACTTAGATTGTTCTGAAATATATAATAAAACACACAATATTTATTTGCAAGTAAACAACATATAAATGTAAATAGCATATGATTATTTCATGTATGTAGATAAAATTTGAAAATATGTTTAAATATTGAATTAATGCATTAAATACTTGACATAATGTAGTCAACATTGAAGATTTAACCCACAGCAGTATCACAATCTGTTACAGTTCATACAGCACAAATGGAGGAGCAAGTCCTTAGGTTGTGGGTTCAATGAAGAGGGATTGTTTACTTTATGGCAATGCAAAACTTCATTGTACAATAAAAATACATTTTTTATTCTTCAAGTTCCATGATGATGACCTTTTTACAAAATTAAATTAATCCTTGAAGAAACTCAGTCATTCATATCATAGAATCACATTCGTATATTTTACTTAGTCGAAGAAGTTTAAAGATCAAATGAGGAAAAAAAAGGCCAATAGTTGATTGCAGAGACAACTGAATATATTAGTTTGATTACCAGGATGTTAAACCAAGCATACGACTGCCTCAGTACAATATTGAGACACAAAATTAGGATACGTTAAAGGAACACAGAAAGATGGATTTGCAAATTTACACTTAAACTTAGTGTTCCCAGGCGAGAAAAAGTAGCAGCTGGAAATCACTATACTGTAAATCTTCCTGGGGGATGTGCCTACATCATGTAGGATTGGATTTGTCTCTGACCCTCTCCTCAGAGAAATAAGCTGTTGACATTCAACGTCTAGGCTTGCTCATGAAGAATGATTACTTGACTAAAGTTCTGTCGGCTTACTAGTATCCAGAAAGCATTCCCAACAAACCTTTGCCTTGAAGCTTAAGCATCAACAAAATTCAACCCACGTCTAAACTTTCCACCTCACTCCAGACTCAGTGGACTTTGTCTCCACTAATAGTTTTGAAATCTTAACTTTTAGTTCACTCATTCATTGAATAAGAATAAAGCTACTAGTATTTATTATATAATCCCTACAGTGTGGAAACAGGCCATCAAATCCACACCAACCCTCTGAAGAGCATCCCTTCCAGACCCATTCCACCTAACCTCCACCTACAACCCTGCATTTTCATTGGCTAATCCACCTAGTCTGTATATACCTGAATACTATAGGAAATTTAGAATGGTCAATCCACCCAATCTGCATATTTTTGGGCTACTATCAATTGGGATTGTGAGCATTAAGTCAGTGTTAACCACATTGTTGTGTGTCTGGAATCACATGCAGGCCAGCCCAGATAAGGAAAGCAGATTCCCTACCTTTAAAGGTAATAGGGAACAAGATGAGCTTTTTTCTCTGTCGATCAATGATGGTTTCATGGCACCACGACTGAAATTAGCTTTCAATTCCACATTTTAATTAATTAGTTAATTAATTGCATTTTAATTCCACAAACCTGTTGGTTTTGAACCCATTTGCCCAGGATATTAGCCCAGGGGACTTGATTGACTAGTCCAATGATATTACCACTAGTATCCCCTAAAAAACATAATCCTTCCCAAATCATCATGAACCCTGAACCAGTGACACAACGTTCAGAAATCAAGGAGCTGTCGCCATGGTAAAGGCATAAATAAAGACAGACAGCTACCAGCAGCACATTTGTTGAGGTCATCCATCAACTGAAGAAAGCGCTAACAACTGATTTGAAAATCACACAACGGCAGGTTATAGTCCAACAGGTTTAATTTGAAATACTAGCTTTCAGAGCGCTACACCTTCATCAGGTACCTAGTGGGGCAGTTTGATAAGACACTGAATTTACAGCAAAAGATCACAGTGTAATGCAACTAAAACAAGACATTGAACAAGCCTAGATTGCCATTAGGTCTTTCATTTTTTAGAATGGGTTGCAGGCTTCGGTTCATTAATATGTAAATCCCAGAATTTCCTTTAAGTCACATTCTTGAGATAGCTTCAGGTTTTATAAAGAAAGGTGACATCTCAGTTCAGACAATATATTAAAGGTGTGAGATTAAAGTCTGTCTGTATCCTAATCCTGAGTCAGACTGGTTCTATTTCCAAAGATGAAATTCATAAAATGTTATATGCTGCATGCAAGGATGCCCTGAGGCATGGTACATTGGCGAGATCAAATAGATGCTGCACAATGGATAAATGGACACTGCGCAACAATTGCCAGACAAGGAAGTTCCATCCTAGTCAGGGAACACTTCGGTGGTCAGGAACATTCGGCCTCGGATCTTTGGGTGACCATCCTCCAAGCCAAATTTCAGGATATGCAACAACGCAGAGTAGAGACCGATAGCCAAGTTCAGTATCAATGAGGCTGGCTTCAACCAGCACCTTGGGTTCATGTCTCACTGACCCCACTACACTGTACACTCTCAAGCACACACAAAAGCACGCATACCCACACACTCTTGCATACTTACACACTTACGTACACCCTCTCTCATACACACGCTCTCTCTCAGAAACACACACATACACCCCCACACTCACATCCATGCACACACCATCTTACAGGCTCATACTCCATCACACTCACACACACATCTACCAAGCACGCTCACATGCAAACACACACTTTCTCACACTCAAACACACACACTCACATGTACACACTCTCATGCACATCCTCACATGCACACATTTGCATTCTGTCTCTCTGTCTGTCTCTCTCTCTCTCCCTCACATGCACACGCACACACATAGGTCTATGGGGTGAATTTGCATTTGCAGAATTGTTTTTGCAGATACATTCCATTCTTGCTCAAAATGTACACAACCTGCAGGCAGTCAATGCAGACATTAATCCATAACACATTTTATAAATTCCGTCTTTGGAAATATAACTAGACTGATTCGCGATGGGGATGCAGACAGACTTTAAACTCACATATTGTCTGAAATGAGATGGCACCTTTTTTTATAAAACCTTACATTATCTCGAGAATATGACTTAAAAATGTTCTGGGATTTTCATATTAATGAACTGAAACCTGCAACCCAATCTAAAAGATGAAAGACTTAACAGCAAACTGGGTTTGTTCAATCTGCCATTTTAATTGCATGGCACTGTGATCTTTTAGTAAAAATTCTGTGTCTTATGATCCTATTCCACTAATTACCTGATGAAGGAGCAGAGCTCTGAAAGCTAGTACTTCCAAATAAACCTGTTGGACTATAACCTGGTGTTGTGTGATTTTTAACTTTGTCCACCCCTGTCCAAACCCGGCACCTCCATATCATATCAACGGGTGTTAGAAAACATTGATAGCTGACAAACTGTAGATGCCTGTTTTTAAAATACCTCCCTCTTCCTCTTGGCAGACAGGTTAAAGTTTGATATACCCTCTCAGATGAGGTTCACTTCAGGTCGAAGGTTCTCATTGAGTTCTGTTGCTTTGTTTGCTGGCTTTTAACATCAACAAGCAATGGGAGATATCATTAAGAAAAATCTTGAAATAATGCTATTAAAATGTTCCCAAGAATAATTTTTAAGTTTAAAATGCATTCTTACCAAGAAAAAAAGTAACTTCTTTGAATAAATATTGCTGAATGTGGAAGCACAGCAGGCTCTTTACAGCTTTATGCAGTATCTTGAACAGATAAAACTAACTCCTGCCAATTTTAGACACATTTCTTCTGCCATGAAATATTTCCCATCCCTGAATGTGAAGTGGAGGTTTGTATAAACTGTCACATGCACATGTCACTGTCACTGAAAAGACAGTTTTGTCCGTTTCTGAAACAGTCTATAATAGGTTCAATTATGTATAATGGTTATTTTTAAAATAGCTTCTATTATGAATAATCTCCCTGTCAAACGGTTGTTATCTGACTTCTACTGCTGCAAGTTATTGTAATGGCCACATTATAGACAGAGACAGTCAAACTGTCAAACTTTAACAATGGGTGTGTTTTTTTTTCCCCCAAGAGAAAAATTGATAATCATCATCATTTATCTACTAACAGCTCCATAAGGTCAGTGCAGGGAGAATGACCATTAGCACTTCTACAAGTAATAGAAAAATTGCATGAATCATCTACAGCTGCACGAAAGTGCAGCTTAAACAGTGCGTCAACAGGAAAATGCAAATGTGGTCCTCTCATATATGATTTTAGAGCATTCCCAATGTATTTTTGTGGGCTCACAAGTCTCAGTTTGGGTCAGTGGACACTGATCTCAGGGTAGAAGAGTGTGATGCTGGAAAAGCACAGCCGGTTAGCCAGAAGCCGTGGAGCAGAAGAACCAATGTTTTGAGCATACGTTCTTCATCAGGAATGAAGGGGTGACCCAAGGGGGCTGTGAGTTAAATGGGAGGGGGTGGGACTGCAGTGAAGATAGCTGAGAATGCATTAGGTAGATGAAGTTGGGGGTGAATGTGATAGGGTGGAGAGGAGGGTGGAGCGGATAAGTGGGAAGGATTTTGGACAGGTTAGACAGGTCAAGAGGGCTATGCCGAGTTGGAATGTTGGATCTGAGATCAGGTGGGGGGAGGGGAAATGAGGAAGCTGGTGAAATCCATATTGATCCCACGTGGTTGGAGGGTCCAAAAAGGTAGATGAGACGCTTTTCCTCCAGTTGTCGGGTGGTATGGGTTTGGCGATGGAGGAGGCCCTGGACCTGCATGTCCTTGGCAGAGAGAGAGGGAGAGTTAAATACTTAGCCAAGGGACAGTGGGGTTGTTTCATGCATATGTTCCAGAGATGTTCTCTGAAGCGTCCCTCAAGTAGGCATCCTGTTTTCCCAATGTAGAGGAGACCACATCAGAAGCAACAGATACAGTAGCTGATGTGTGGAAGTGCAGGTAAATCTCTGACAGATGTGGAAGGCTGATCTCAGGGTAAACAGTTCTCCATTGCTTATTAAAGCTGCTTGCCCAAAAACGTCACCAAGTTATTTTAGAATATGTGCCATAGTTGTAAGTGAGCTGTATAATGCTGTACAATCACTATAATGTGAAAACCTGTGCTTCAAAACTACCTGTTTCTTTAACCAAGCTATCCATTTAGAATGCACCCATACTCCATTAATTTTGAGTAATGTAGTTTATTAAGAAGATGTTAAGGGCCAACTTTTTCAACCTCAACACATTATATCATGAGTTCTCAGGATGTTGTCCCAGGAACAACCATCTTCAGCTACTTCATTAAAGAGCTTCTCTCCATCATTAGGGTCAGAAGTGAAGATTATCACTGATGATCGCACAATACTTAGTTTCATGCACAACTCCTCAGATACTGATGCCGTCCTTGGTAGCAGTCAATAATACCTGAACATCACACATAGTTAGACTGATAAGTGGAAACATTTGATATGAAGATTCATGTACAGAAGTGTCAGCGAATAGATGGCACAGTGGCTCAGTGGTTAACACTGCTGCTTCACAGAACCAGGGATCTGGGTTTGATCACAGTCTCAGGTGACTGCATGGAGTTTACACATTCTCCCCAGACCTGTGTGGGTTTCCATCAGGTGCTTGGGTTTCTACCCACAGTCCAGCAATATGCAGGTTAGATAGTTTGACCATGCTAAATTGCTCATAGTGTCCAGGGATTTGCAGGTGAAATGGATTAGCCATAGGAAATACAGGTTACAGGGATAGGATAGGGGGTTGGTCTGGGTAGGATGTTCTTTGGAGATTTTGGTGTTGACTCGATGGGCTGAATGGCCTACTTCCCCACTGTCAGATTCAATAATGCTCAAAGTATCATTTCCAATACAAGAACCTAATCACCACCACCTTCCTTTGACAAAAACATTCCTATTGCTAAATCCCCGTCAATAACATCTTATAAGTCACCACTGACCAGAAACCTAACTCAGCCGTATGTATTATGGCAACAAGATCAAGTCAAAGACTGAGTTGTCTGCAGCCAATAACAAATGGCCAATGGCCAGCTACAGCTTGTCAAGCATTTACAAAGCACAAGTCACCAATGTGATAGAATAATTTTGTTTACCTGAATGAATGCAACCCCAAGAACATTTAGGAAGTTGAGTCATGCAGAACAGGTAACCTGTTTGATTAGCACTTCATTCATCAGCATGTAACCATACATGCAGTCTGCTACTGCAAAACTGCGGCTGCAACAACTCACCAACACTTCTTTGTCAGCACCTTCAAAGCTGCTGCTTTTACACCCTAGGAGGTCAAGGTTGCTAATGCACAGGAGCACCTCCAACTGCAAATGATTTTTAAACAGTGATTCCTCGTTCTAGATTCTTCTATAAGAGAAAACATCTTCTCCACATCTATCACATCAAGCTTTCTCAAGTTCTTTATGTTTCAATGAAATCACCTCTTACTCTTTTACACTCCAGGTACTTGTCTAGTAAACCTTCTCTAAACTGCATTCAATATATGTGCATTCTTCCTTAAATAAAATGACCAATATTGTTCATAGTACTCTAGATGCTATCTCACCGATACTTTATATAATTGAAGTATAACCTACCCACTATTGTATTCATCTCCCCTTGCAATAAATGATAAAATAATATTAGCCAGAGGCTAGAAAATAGATCAGTAAAGAAGCAGTGACTGACAGTTAAAGGGATATTTAAAATGCTCAGAATAAGTACATTCCTACTACAAAGGAAAATTCCAAGGGGAGGACAAACCTTCTGTGGTTAACTAAATAAGTTAAGAAGAGTATCAAATTTAAGGGAAAAAACACACTTGTGCAAAGTTAAATGGCAGATTAAAGGAATGGTCAGAATACAAAGAATGTCAGAGAAATAGTAAATGGTTATACGGTTGAAGAAACTGTGAGAGGAAGCTAGACAAGGATGTAAAACCAGATAGCAAGAGTTTAGACAGATAGTTAAAAAGGAAGAGATTACATGAGTCTTCCAGAGCATGAGAATTGGGAGTTAATAGTGGTTAGTGGTAAAATTATGGAAATAATAATACATATTTTACTTCTGTTCTCAACATAGAGGGTGTAATAAATACTCCAATAACACCTGTAAGTCAGGAGGTTGAAGGAAGGCAAGCATTTTGTGACATTATAATCACTAGAGGGAGCATTACTCAGCAAATTAACGGAGCTGCAGATTGATAAATCTCCGGATTCTGATAGGTCTCACCATTGGCTTTTAAAAGTATTGGCGAATGAGTTAGTGAATGCATTAGTGTTAATTTTCTAAAACTTGGCAGATTCTGGAAAGGTTCCATTTGGCTGAAAAGTAGCAAATATCATCCCTCTATTCAAGCAAGGAAGGAAGCCAAAAACAGGAAATTATAGGCCGGTTAGTTTGAGGTTTGCCATGGGAAAGCTGTTGGAATCAATCATTAAAAGACAATTGCCACACACTTAGAAAATCTCAAGGTAATCATGAAGAGTCAGAATGATTGTTAAAAAATGGAAATTGTGTTTAATCGATTTATTGGAATTCATTGAATAAATAACATCCTTGTGAATAAAGGAGAGCCCATTGATGTACTCTACATGGATTTCTAGAAGGAATTCAACAAAGTTCCATTTAAAAAGTTATTGTGCAAAGTAGGAGTTCATGGTACAGTGGTAACATTAGCATGAATACAAGATTGGCTGGCTGGTAGATAACAACGAGTATACATAAATGGGTCTTCGTCTAATTGGTAGAATTTGATAAGTGGGATCTCACAAGGACCTGTGTTGGCCATCATCTTTTTACAATTTGTATCAGGATGTAGATAAGGGAATCAAAGGCAATGTGGTTAAATCTGGAGATGACAAAAAGATAGTCATGAAATTAAATTGTGAGGATGATGTAACACAGGTGCATACTAATCTAAGAAATTTCTCCATAATCAAGCAATCCAGACTCTAACAAAATAAAAAACTGCAGATGGTGGAGATCTATAATAAAATAGATATTGTTGGAGAAACATTTTGCCTACAGCCCTACTAGTATGAAGTTGCCTGATTTCTAAAGCTAAGTAGATTCAGGCCTGGTTAGTACTTTGAAGGGAGACTGCCTGGTAAAGGTGCAGTAGGATAGGGGCCCCTTGTGGTACAGTAGTAGCATTCTTATCCCTGAACTGGGAGGCCAAAGTTTAAGCCTCACTGCAACCATAATATCTTTAAATAATATGGTTTAAAAAATGTGAAATAAATAAAGATTAAGTGAGCAGGTATAAATCTGGCAGATTGTGAAAATGTGAAATGCTTCACTTTTAGATGAAGAGTATTATTTAAGTAGAGAATAATTGCAGAATTCGGAGGTGCTGAGGGATCTGGGTGTCCTAATGCATGAGTCACAAACAGTTAGTAAGCAGGAACAGCAATAAATTAAAAAGGAAAATGAATAATAAAAATTGAACATGCAAGAAAAGATTTTATGTTTCAGTCCTGCAGGGCATTCGATAGCTATCATCTCAAATACTGTGTCTAGTTTGGACTCCTTGGGAGAACGTAAATGCATTGGAGGTGGTTCAGAAGAGGTTTACTAGATTGATACCTGAAATGAGCAAGTTGTCTCAAGAGGAAAGTTTCAACAGACTGAGCTTGGTTTACAGCAGAGTTCATATGGATGAGGAATGATTTGATTGAAGTTTATAAGATCCTGAATAGTCTTAACAAGACAGATGTGTAAAGGATGCTTACTCTTGTGAGTCTGTCCAAAACTAAGAGGGCATTATTTCTAAGTTAGGACAGAGATGATAGGAAATTCTTTTCTCTCAGAGGTTGTGAGACTTTGGAACTGGTTGCCACGGGCAGAAGTGGAGAAGAGGTTGTTGGATTTTTTTAGGCTATGGTAAATAAGTTATTGCTAGGCAAAGGAATTAAAGGTTATTGGAGTTGATGGGAATATGAAATTTGAAACCCTAACAGATCACCATTATCATATTGAATGGCAGAGTATGCTTTAAGGACGAAAGGGCCTTGTCCCGTTTTGAATTCATATTTTCATAATTGTCCTGCTTTTTGTGAACAGGGCATACCTCAGCAAATTTCCACATTGCTGGATGTATTATCAGGTTGAAAGTACTTAAGGAAATCTTTTAGGTTTGATCAAAGTTAATACAAGAAGACACTTGCATTTTAATATGAAGCAAATTTATTAGCTTAATCTACTTTACATATATTCGAGACATATACAAGCTAATAAGTGAATCTATTAGCTTAAACTACTTAATATACATATATTATGTTTACTTAATATACATATACATATCTCATTAACTCCAGCCTGATGGTGAAAAGTTCAATAAGTGGGGCAATGTCCCTGATATTAATATTATTCTGAATCCAATATGATGTGCTGAATCTCCATTTTTTAATGACTACACTACTTTTTTAACCTTAATGACAAGCTAAGGAACAAATCCAGGGGTCCATATAACAAATAAAAACAGGACAGTTCTCACAGACAATTCAGTTGTCACAGACTTACTTCCCAGGCTGTTTTTGCCTTTGGCCTGATTTTCATGTACTTTCCCACTTTCGTTCAATTGCTCAATGCCATGGGCATTCTAATGATTCATACTTAATGGTCTGTTTTGAAGATACCATTTTCAAGTCCAACACAATACTAGGTGATGTGCAGCCAATTCTGGAACACACAACTTCAGTACTATTGCCAGGGTGTTGTCTAGGCCTGTAGTTTTCAGCCATTTCTAAAAATGAAGTGCAATGAATTGCGCTGAGGCAGTCAGGAGGAAGCTGAAATGGATAAGCCACTCAGTACTTTTAACAGACAACATTTGCAAATACTTCAGTCTTCTCCTTTTGCATTGATGTCTTTGACACCCATGTTGTTGAGGATAGGGATATTTGTGGAGCCTCCTATTAGTTACTTAATTGTCCACATCCTTCACATTGAATGTGGCAGGAGTGCAGAGCTTAGATCTTTGGTTGTGGTAACCCTTAATCTTGTCTATCAAATGCGGCTTCTGCTGTTTGGCATGGACGTAGCCCACTTCTATAGTTTCAATAGGTTCTTGCTGCTCTTGGCATGCACCCCTACACTCTTCATTGAACCAGTGTTGGTTACCTGACCTATGATCTCGTCATATTTTGTTGGATCATGCTCCTGTGGAGCACTTTGGAATGTTTTATTATATTAAAGGAACTATATAAATCCAAGCAGTTATTTTGCATAGGTTACTTGGGGTTATCACAGACATAATTATTGCCTTAAAGGTTAATGTTGGCTTAACTTTACATAGTTTTTATTTAAAATTTAGCAAGTTTAAAGACAGCGAAACAAATTTGTTTAGAACCAAAGCCGTACCTGCATCTGCGTACTTTTGTCACTCTGTCATGACTGCCAGGAATTAGTGGAAGCATGAGAAAAATAGAAGAGCTTTGTTTGGCATAATTTGGTGTGGCTTTCCATAGTAAGAATCATCAAAACAGCTAACGACCATTGAATTACTAGCAATGAGCCTTTATGTGTACAACGTGTGAGACACAAGAAACCCCCATTTAGTGTACAGAGCTCTGTTTATTATTATTCACAGGCATGTAACAAAAAGAAGTTACATGGTTCGGAACCACAATTGAAGTGAGTGAAACTTGACAGGTCTGATTCAGACTCTCAGAATCAATACAGCTATAAATATACAATTGTCAACATTAATATACACATTTCCTTATTCTGTACTCACTGTACGCTGACAGCCACTGTATTAAGTCACATTTGTTGTGCCATACTTTCTCTTTTTTTTCTCTCTCTACTCCTCTCTATTACTGAAACAAAGGGGCTGTATGTCCTCATCTATTGTTTAAACAGAGAAGCAGTCGGATGGCTTGCTCTGCGGTCACAATCAAAGTTGTTTGGTGGATGACTGACGGAAGATAGAAAAGATGAATTTCAGTGTGTTCAAATCTATCCTGACTGCTAAAAGGAGGTGTTCACTGACGGGGACGTTAATGAGAATTCACAGCAATTGTCTACTGTCTTTGACCTCTCAAGCCACTGATGACTAACAACCTTCACATGCAGTTCATGTTCCTTTACAATGCATGACTGAATAATACAGTCACATATCAGCTCCTGTAAAGGAGTCTCATAAATGGAAAAAATAATAGAAACCAAAAGAGGGTGCTGAGTGCTATGTTTATAGCATTGAAGTCTGTTATAACGTGGTTCAATTGACCACAAATTCACTTATGACATTGTGATCTCATGGCTCCCAAAAGAAGCAATTCTCTATTTAAATTTTTATTTTGCTAATTAAATATAGGAGAAAATAGGAGTTTTTTTTTGTTAATGCAGCCTAGCTATAACAAGGTTTCACTTTTTGAACCTAAAATCTACATTATTATGGTCTTCATCTGTACATGTGAGTCATGAATTTCATTCAATAACGTGAGAATCTAAAATGGACATAATCTTTAAAAGGATGTATTTGTGCAGAAGATGGCGTCAGTCCCACTGTTGGGTATGAATAATGGCACAGAATTAGGATGAGTGATAGTGCACCTTTCATGTGATGCCATTAATGCAGACATTGTAAAATTAATTTCAGAATGCCTTATGAGATTGCAACAAATTTCCTTTCAAAATGTCAGTATTTGTTTAGCTGTCTTGAATAGGTATTGTTGTTAATAGCTTGAACTATACCCTTTTTTTAAATCATCAAAAGAGGTGTTGCATCTTAAAGAACAAAATAAAAGCACAGAACTCTGATATAATATCTCATTAGGAAGTAATGATCAAATTGAATTTCATGTTCTGAAGGTTTACGTGGAATCACTGTAATTTTATTTGAGTCCCAAGTCTCTCCTTTCATTTCTACTGACATCAGCAGGAGTTTGGCAACTTGCCAGTAAAACCACACATTAGAAATGGCACAGTTTTCATATCTGATTGTATAAAATGACTTCAGCAGAAATGCAGACCTGGCAAGTTTGTGGTTTTCCTATAAATTACACTAACACTGTGTCCAATTGTATATATAATTTCAGATTTTCAATTTAAACTTGCTGCTGTGTCAGCTTTGCCTATTCTGATATGTCTAACACATTTAACTTAAAATGAAGGGTATGGCATTTCATTACTTTGAAGATAATATTGTCAAATGTATTTGCTGTAGGGCAGGAGCCCCCTCTTTTGCCATTGTGATCTCTCAAGTGTGCAGTAACTTTTCAATTGCTTGTTTTTTTTTGTTGTTGCTCATACAATTGCAGTAATATTTTTATAACTGGCTCTGTAATTTCAATTTAATGCACTTGAACATGATTTAATATAATGTTAAATTATATGCAGAAAAGCAACCAAACCTGTATGAATAACTGAAGCTGCTTAAAGGATTATTTTTCAGGGTGATAAATTTCATCTTGTTTTTGTATTTTCTTTAATCTCTCTGTTTTATATGTATGCATATTTCCCTTTTATTGTGTCAGTAACCCAAACAGAAAATTCCTCAAAAGATCTTAATATCATTTAAAAGTAACTTAGATTCAAATTTTACCACTTAAATAGAACAGAATTTATTTACAAGTATTCTATTTTAATCTGTTAACAGCATAGCTTTTTCCAATGACCTGGAACCTAACCAAGCAGATCAATCAAATTAATATCAAATATATAATTTAAATGTGATACCTTATTTTTCTTTAGTCAGTAGATAAACCTGTTTATCAGCATGTCAAACATAGTGATTATTGAGTTGAATATTTAACATGCTGATAGACATCAGAATTATCTCACAATGGATCTATTCTCCTGGTGCAAGTTATTCACCAAATTTCCTGCAATTAACTAACCAGAAAGATAAATAAAAGCAAAGTACTTCAGATGCTGGAGATCAGAAACGCAAACAGAAATTGTTGGGGAAATTCATCAGCTCTGGCGGCATCTGTGAAAAAAATTCATTAACGTATCAATTCCAAAGCCTCTTCTTTGGAAAAGAGTCCTGAAGAAGAATCAAATTGGTTTTGATAAGTTAAGTCTGTTTCTCTCTTCACTGATGCTACCAGACCTGATGAGTATTTTTGATATTTCCTGTTCTTAACTACACGCTTACCTTGTATCATCCAAACTGTACAGCGTTGTAATGTCACCATACTGTTGCTTGGCTCTACACTTTGGATTTCTTATAATCTAATCCTCTACTTCTATACTCTAGGCAATCAATATTCCACACACCAGTCTACCTTTATCCCATACTCTACAATCCAGACATTTTGTAATTCCATGCTATAATTTCAAAACATCTAACTTAATTATATTCACTGAACAACCCTTATTCACTGGTTTATTTAGCTCTTCAACTAATTCCCACAGGTCAGTGAGTAATGACCTATTGTTTTGAATTTCATGTTGATTATTCCATTAGGCCTGAAAGTCTCTTTAGATGAGTACTGATAGCATCCTTTATAATCCTCTGAAACATTATCTCCACTTGCCCTTTAATTGATATAATTTTGCCTTCCAAAATGCCTTTTGAAAACATATCCTGAGAGTTTCACTTCCAAACTAATGTCAATAGCTGTTAAGCGTAAAGCATTGAGGTGGGTCAGGATTTGGTTACGTAGGAAAAAAAGTGAGACTAGATGATTGGTGATATTAAGGCAGTTGTCCAGTGATCCAAGCCTGGGTAATATAAAGAAAATTTAATACAATCTATAATTTTACTGCTCTTGGCGCACTAAACTAAGCTGTCAAATATAATAATTTGATATACTAAAAATAACAATGAGAGATTTACAGTATTTATATGTGAGATAAAATCTAAAGTCTTAGAGAACTCTTACTCAACCCTTGCAACACCAATCCAATCACTACCCACCCACTACCTTTTTCAACCTGACAGAATTTCCCCCAACTTGAACACATCTCCTTTAATGCAGAATATTTCCTCAGATAAAATTGATCACTACAGTAGCACCAAACAATATCAGCTTTTCTTATCTTTTGGTAGAACGTGCTGAACAGTCTTTGTTCAAATATAACGCATTCTGGATTTCTTTTCTCATTACATTGTTAACCAGGTCAGTGCTGTTTCTGGCTTTTGTCCCAGTTTGGAAAATCTCATGCTCTTTCCTTCAAATGTTAACCTGTCCTTTAGGTTTAGATAATCTAAAGGACTTGTTTTATACCAGACTGCAAAGTATGTAACATCCATTCATTCACAACTTACCCAACTTCAAAACTTACATCATACTCAAAATGTTAACTTTATTCCTCTCTCCACAGATGCTGCCAGACCTGTTGAATTTCTCCACCACTTTTTCACTTCAGATTTTCAGCATCTGCAGTAATTCATTTTTATTTTACTATTGCCATTGAACTTCCAATGTGGACTACATGTCCTTCTCCATGAGTTCTCACAAAGTAGCGTTTAACATCAATATTTCTAAAATGTTCTTTTGCCTCTGCCAAAGGTTCTCCATTTCCTGGGGCTGTGACTCACCCTCCTCACCTCCATCTCATTACCATGACAGGTTTTGTCTTGTTTGTATCTTTTGCCATTCCATCTTGCCATTACCACTTAAATAGTACAGAATTTATTTACAAATATTCTATTTTAATCCGTAAACAGCCTAGCTTTTTCCAATGACTTGAAACCCTTGTATGTTTCTGACATTTCCAATTAACTAGCTTCCCTTTTGTCTCCACTTACTTTTCAAAATGATTGACTGTTCAGTGACACACACACACACACACCCTGTCCACTACTGTCAGTCACCATCTTTTCCTGGATACTATCTTTTCCTGGACACATGCAAAGTATGTGACATCCATTCATTCACAATCACCTACACCACAGCACTGGACCTCAAATAAGTCTTACATATGACTTACAACATGGCAAGCTGTACCAAAGTGGGAATTAGAAAGAACTCTTCTGTAAAGAGAAGAATATGCACACCTTTTTTCACCAGAAGGTAGTGGTAACCTGGAAGGCACTGCCTGGGAGGGTAGTTGAGGTAGGAAATCTCAATCTTTAAAAAGGACTTGAGTGTGCACTTGAAATGTCATAACATTCAAGGCTACGGGTAAAGTGATAGAAAGTGTGTTGACGTAGCTTTAAAGTAGCTTAGTCAGAGCAGGCTCAATGGCCCAAAGTATCTCTTCTGTGCTGCATGATTCTATAACTGTCATTCTATGACAATTTAGTTGACTGCTTTGCCTAAAACTTGCATCTGAAAATGAAACGCAGCTCTTTGTCATTCGTCACTTCAATTATTCATTTATTACAAATATGAGACTTCGTAAGATGATGGCATGACTGTCTTCTTTCAATTTAACATAAAAAAAAGAACCAAATGCCTTTGAATTGGAAATAAAATGAAATTGTGCTGAAATCTGTCCAATGATAGGCCCATCTGATTCAGTTGCCATAGGTACAGATTGAAACTCATAAAGCTCAACTGCTAGTATTTTTACCCTGATGAGGTCAGGTCTTGTTCAACATAGACCAGTATTCAAAGTCACAGAGAGATTTAGTGAGAAAGACTGAAAGCAGGAGTTATCATTAGAAGCAGATAGGGAGACTGTTTTATGCTACAATCAAGCAGAAGTTTAGTGAGAATAGATTTGCTTTTTGAAGAGAAGCAACTTGAGATTTAAACATCCAAGAGTCACCAGAAGGAAAAGCAGTAGAAGGAAACTGATTGGCTTTTTGGGCTTCAGTTGCACATCAAGCACTACTGCCTTTATGAAATTTTGAGTAAGGATGGAGACTAAAAGATTTTTTTGTTTCTCTTTATGCCACCTTTGGATCCCACTTCCAAACCGAAACAAATAAAAAGAGCTGTGCCCCTGAGGCGATCTCTGCCAGCCACTTGAACATACCTTTGACGGAGAACAGTATGAGCCTCAGAAGATGAATCATCAAGGCTTTTCTCTTCAGCCAGTACATACAGTGGTCTACTGAAGAACTGGCTCTTGCTGACTCCAGTCAAGACAATGAGCCTCTGGACCCAGCCATTTGTGTGGGAATGGAGATGTGCAGACAAGCAACGGAATGACTGGCAGAGGTTATGTGCAAACTGGAACAAAGGGCAGAGGAGCCTGTTCAAGTCTTATTTGTTGGTATAGCTGCAGCATCCACGTGTATAGCTGCTTCCATGGAATGATTGATGGTTGTCCAGGGAAATCCAGGTCCAGTGGAGCAATCAGCATCCCCAGGATATGCACAGGGACCTTCATTCCATTGCTGATGCTAAATGGGTGAGACAGGACGGAAGGACATTGATAGGTCTTCAGGTACTCATCACTTCAAAGGGTGAAGGAAATGCCATTGAGCACCAGCAAGGAGGGTGGAGTAACTAGCAGGCACACAATGATTGACATCTCAGGGTACTCCAGGGTTTCACTGCTGTACCCTCTTCCTTCTGCCAGGGAACTAAATATTTCCATCAAATCAGGCTTAACATTAAAGTTTGTGTTATGTATTGATAGGAATGGTTAAAAATGTGTTTAGCACACTTGCCTTCATTGTTCAGTATAGGAGTTGAGAAGGTAAAAACAATGACTGCAGATGCTGGAAACCAGATTCTGGATCAGTGGTGCTGGAAGAGCACAGCAGTTCAGGCAGCATCCTAACTGCAGCGAAATTGATGTTTCGGGCAAAAGCCCTTCATCAGGAATAAAGGCAGTGAGCCTGAAGCATGGAGAGATAAGCTAGAGGGAGGGCTGGGGGGCTCTATTGTAGTTCAGAGTGACTACAACTAGAGCAAGTATTGATTGCTTGAGGAACTCAAGCTCAGAATTAATGAGCTTCAAATACTATGACACGTCAACAAGAGGAAGAGTTATCTAGGCACAGTCATTCAGGAGGCAGTCGTACCCCTGAGATTAACTACCTTAAATTCAGGCAGTGATCAAGGACAGGAGGGTGTGACTGCAGGTGAGGCAGATAAAGGAGTCAAGGAGGTTGTGCTGAAGAAGTCTCAGCCATTGATCTTGTCAAACACGTTTAAGATTCTTGCTCTCTGTAAGGATGAGAGTGGGGCCATAGGGGGGAATGAGTGAACTGGCTATAGCACCATGGTACAAAGAGCCATTCAAGAGGGGGGAGAAAAGACAAATGTAGTTATAATCAAAGATAGTATGGTCAGAGGAATAGACAGTGTTCTCTCTGGGCAGGATTGAGAGCCCCAAAGGCTGTGTTGCCTAGTTCGAGATCTCTCATCTGGGCTGCAAAGGAACTTGGAATGGGAGGGGATAGATCCAGCTATCGTGGCCCACATTGGTAGAAAGAGGAAGAGGTTCTACTGAGGAAATATGAGCAGTTAGGGGTTAAATTAACAAGTAGATCCAAAAAGGATTACTACCTGAACCGTGACCTGTCTTACCCACCAGATCAGGCCCCTCAAAACATTTCAAGAAAGTAGTCCAGACCCTAACTTCACTAGTTGTTTTAAACAGGTGTAAAGTGGATATTTCAGGAGAAATGCAGCTGATCAAACCACTTAATTTTAAACAAAACAGAAGTTATTTACAAGATTACTGAATGAAACACAAACAAAAGAGAACAGTGAACAACTTAATCTATCCAAAAGCCCAACAGATTATCCCAACTTAATGATGCTGCTCCAAATACTTGCAACAATCTTCATAAACACCTTTGGCACAAAAGATAAAATCAAATACAAGGTCTTCCAGGAGAGAGAGAGAGATGGTAGCATAGAGCACCTTCTTCCATGGAGCTGTTTCTTGGACTAGTGCCTCAAACTGACTGACTGCTTTCAGAGAACAGCCAGACTGCTAAAATCAAACCAAACCAGAGAAAGGCTGAGCTGAAAAACTGGCCACTCCCCTTTCATTGTGCAAGTGTTTTTTTTAATTTGAAAGCCTTTTGCCTGAGGTAGTATCTGTTAGTTACAATTAAATTGGCCTCAAAACCCATCTAAGCCAGACATTTTGGAATTGCTGCTTTTACAACCTCTCTGGAAAAAAAAGCCAAGGACAGCATACTCGTATTAAATGAGCAGCAGCATCACACTCGATAGACACAGAATCAACAAAATTAAAAAGATAAATGCAAGGCTCAAAGATTGGCATCGGAGAAATAGGCTCAAACTCCTAAGACATTGGCACCAGTACTGAGAAAGAATGAAGCTGTTCCAATGGAAAGAGGCTCCACTTGAATCATACTGGGACCAGAGTCTTGGCAAATTGTATAACTAGGTCTGTGTATTGGACTTTAAACTAAATAGTAGAGGGTGAGTTCAGTGGCATGGAAAATGATAAAATTAAAGATGGAGAAGGTATGAGTGCAGGTTAGTGATGAGGCTAATTGCTGCCGGAAAGTAAGAATATGTGAATGTTATATTCTACCAAGGAATTTAAAATGTAGAGAAATGTGATAATAGAATAAATTTAAAGGCTTTGTATCTTAATGCATGAAACATTCAGAGTAAGTAGATGAATTTACAGTGTAAATTGAAGTAAACGAATATGATCTCATAGCTATTACAAAAATGTGGTTACAAGTAAATCAAAACTGGGAACTAAACATTCAGGGATATTTGACCTGCCAGAAAGACAGGAGGAATTGAAAGGTTGGTGGGATAGCACTGTTAATAAAGCTGCAATGAGGACGGTTTTGAGACATGGTTTAGGCTTGGATGACGTAAAGTTCATTTGGCCGAGGTAAAAAGCAGCAAGGGAAAGAAAACAATGTAGGAGTAGTCTACAGTCAGCGATAGCCCTGAACACTGAAATAAATTCAGAATCCAGCAAAGGAGGACTAAAAAAGGAATAAAGAAACAGAAAATAAGCTATGAGGGTAAATGACATTAAAAGCTTTAAGTGCATAAGAAGAAAGAGTGAGGTCAATGTGAACACAGAACTCTTAGAAAATGAATCTGGAGAGATAGTTACGGAAAATGGCAGAGGAGTTAAACAGATACTTTCCATCAGTCTTTATGATGGAAGATTCTGAACACAGCATATTAATTCAAAAGAATTAAGTACCATCACCATCACTAGTGAAATACAGTTACACAATTAATGGGGCTAAAAGCAGGTAGGACTTCTGGCCCTGACAGCTTGCATCTTAGAGTCCTAATAGGGACAACCTCAGAATTTGTGGGTGCATTGATTATAACTTTCCAAAAATCCTTGGATTCTGGAGAATTAACGGAGGATTAGAAAACTGCTAATGTGACACACCTATTCAAAAAGGGAGAGAGGCAAAAGCAAGTAACTATTGATTGATTGGCTTCACATCCATTGATGGATAAGTTTTAGAATTAATTAATAAGGATGTAAAAGCAGAACATTTGGAATATCATAATTTAATCAAGCAGAATCAGCATGGCTTCATGAAAGGAAAATTGCATCTGACTAATTTATTGGAGTTTTTCAAGGAGGTTTCAACCTGAGTGGATAGAGAGGAACCAGTAGATATGTTGTATTTGGACTTCCAGAAGGCATTAGACAAAACCCCACAATATTGGAGGTAGTACATTGACATGATAAAGAATTGGCTCATGGGCAGGAACCAGCGACTAGGGACAAGGTTTTTTTCCGGTTTGTGACCTGTGACCACTAAAGTTCCACAGGGGTCAGAGCTGGGACCTCAACTCTTCATCTATTAATAACTTAGAGGAATGAAGTGAAAGTACTGCAGTCAAACTTGCTGATGATACAAAAATAATGGAGAGGCAGCTTGTAAGAGGGATGCAAACACTTCACAGAGAGATATTGATAGGTTAAGTAAATGACCAAAACATTAGTCAATGAAATATAATGTGGGGAAATATGAAATTGTTCATTTTAGAAAGAAGAATAAAGAAGAGAATTTTATTTGAAAGGAGAAAAACTGCAGAAAGCTGCAACACAAAGAGACTTGGGGGTACTTGTACATGAAACACAGAGAGCTAGCACATAAGTATAACAGGTAATCAGGAAGGCTAATGGAATGTTGGCCCTTATTTCAAGGGGGTTAAAGTATAAAAGTAGGGAAGCCTTACTGCAACTGTACAAAGTGCTGGTGAGAACGCATCTGAAGTGCTGTGAGGTAGTTTTAGTCTACTTATTAAAGAAGGTATGTCATTTCTTAAAGGCAGTTCAGAGAAGGTTCCCAAGAATGATTTCTGGTATGGAGGGATCAACTTACCAGCAAAGGTTAAACAGATTGAGATTCTATTCATTGCAGTTTTGAAGAATGCAACGAGTTCTTATTGAAATATGTAGGATTCTTAACAGGCTTGACAAGATAAATGCTGAGAGAATGTTTCTTCCCAAGGGAGAGACTAAGACCACAGGGGATAGTCTCAGCGTAAGGGAGTGTCAATTTAAGATTGAGATGAGGAAGAATTTCTTTTCTCACAGAGGTGTGAATCGTTGGAACTCCTTGCCATGGAGAACTGTGGAGGCAGAATCTTTGTGTATATTTAAAGCTGAGGTAGATAAATTCTTCATCAGTAGGGGGAATCAAGGATTACAGGGAAAGGGAGGAAAGTAGATGTGAGGAGTGTTGGATCAGCCATGATCTTATTGAATGGATGAACAGTTTCACGGGGCCAAGCTGCCTATTATAGTGCCTATTTCTTATTGCCTTTTGGTCTTCTTGTCTGAGTAAAATACTGTATCACCTGGAAGGTGTGTTTGTGCCTTTAACAGTGAGGAGGGAGGAGCTGAATGGGCAAGTGTTCTTTCTGCTGTGATTGCATGGAGTTGGTTAGTGTTAGGAATAATGAAAGAGTGGAACAGGAAGTTACAAAGGGAATGATCAATGGTATGCTGACAATTGAGGATAAGAGAAGATATGTTTGGTGGTGGTATGCTCCTGGAGGTGGGAAAAATGGTGGAAGAGAATCCTTTGAATGCAGAGATAGGTGAGTTGGAAAATGAGGACAAGAGGACCATATTTTTGTTCTGGGGGTAGGGGGGAAGAAGTGGGGATAGTTTTGCAGGAGATAAATCAGATATTATTGAGGGCTCAGTCAACCTCGATGGGGGATATTCACGGTTGAGAACAAAGGAGGACACAACAGAGGCATGCCCATGTAAGCAAACATTGTTGGAACAGATATGATGGAGATGAGAAACTGGCCACTCTCAGGTTCTCTCAGGGTTGTCTGCCTCATCAGTACTCTCCTTGCTTCTTTTGCATGCTTGTCATCAGCAGTGGTTCCCTCATCATCTCTGTCAGACTTGGTTTCTTCTTCATCTGAGGAGATGGGTGACTGGTCTACCTGCCTTCACCCATGTTCTCACTCCATCGCAGAGCTATTTTGTGCAGAATGCAGCAACCAGTCACTAACTGGAGACATAGACTGGCAAGTAATGAAGTGTCCTCCTGAGTGGTCCAGGCAATGGAAGCACATCCTCAGAAGACAAATTGCTTATTCAGTATTAGATGACCAGCATTCTGGCAGATGTAAGTGCTGACATTGCTAGTCATCCACATAAACCCCTCTCTACTCCCTTAAGTAAATAATCCTCTGTCAGTACTGTCCTTTATCTCTTTTACATCATTTCCTGTACAGATGGCCTACACATGATGCCACAGGCATTGTTTTTGCTGCACTTCTCCAAGGATCCATCACCCTCACTCATAGAAAACTGCTGAGTAAGCAGGATCTCTGGGGGACGCTACACTACCTGCCTGTTACTCTTGGACTACTGTTGCTCTCTGCCTTCCTGCCCCTAAGTTACTGTATGACCACCTCGCTGCACATGCTATTGGCATAATTCCATAAGAGCAGAAGACACAGGAGCAGAAATAGGCCTTTCAGCCCAACCAGTCCGCACCACCACTCAATGAGATCATAGCTGATCTGAGAACCCTGCCTTTCACATAAACCTGGTACTGCTAGTAATTAAAAAGTCTGTTAGTTCTATTTTTGTTACTCATTCATGCGATGTGGGTGATTTATTGCTTATCCCTAATTGCATAGAGCACGGTTAGTATTCAACCACATTTCTGTGGGCCTAGACTCACATGTAAGCCAGAGCAGGTAAGGAGAGTTACACCCAAAACATCAACTTCTGCACCTTCTGACCTGCCTGTATATTTCGGATTCCAGCATCTGCAGTTTTTTAGTCTCAGACCAGGTAAGGACAGCAGATTTCCTGCTCAAAAAAGTATAGTGAACCAGATGGGCATTTACAATGATTGATAATGGTTATATGGTTGTCATTAGATTACCTTTTTGATTTTTTTTACTGAACTCAAATGTTATTCACATCTAAACTTAACTTACTTTAACCTTAATTGTGGGCGGCACAGTGGCACAGTGGTTAGCACTGCTGCCTCACAGTGCCAGAGACCTGCGTTCAATTCCTGCCTCAGGCGACTGACTGTGTGGAGTTTGCACATTCTCCCCGTGTCTGCATGGGTTTCCTCTGGGTGCTCTGGTTTCCTCCCACAATTCAAAAATATGCAGGTTAGGTGAATTGGCCATGCTAAATTGCCCGTAGTGTTAGGTTAAGGGGTAAATGTAGGGGAATGGGTCTGGGTGAGTTGCGCTTTGGTGGTTCAGTGTGGACTTGTTGGGCTGAAGGGCCTGTTTCCACACTGTAAGTAATGTAATATAGTTAAACTTGTACTATTAACTAAGGACTGAGTGGGGATTCGGCAAGATGGCGGCGATTCTGTGGATGGCTCTGCCTAACAGCCAAGGCACACTGGTGTTTTTTCCCATCTCTGGCCAACTTATGTGGTGGAATTATTAGTTTAAAACCTTACAGAACACATATTTGTTAACATTTGGAAGTGGGAAGGATGCCAGAGGTAAAAGGATTGAGCAAACAGCAGCAGGGAGGACACTCTCCTGCAGCACATACCACACCAGAGACTACAACAGGAACAGCCTCTCCTGAACCCGCTGGGACCTGACAGACTCACAGGAATTGGCTGCAGCAATGGAGAGACTTACCTTGAAAGTTGGGGCTGCGATTGAGGAGATCCATGGGGAGATTCGTGCCCAGGTCCAACCTATCGCATCCATGCTGCAGAAGCATGAGCAGGAGATCCAGGGCCTCAGGGAGAGGCTGGAGGAGGTGGAGGGTCAAACTAAGGCCTCGGAAGCTGCGATGGAGTCCTCATCCAGTCGGATCCAGGTGCTGGAGCGAGAGGTGAGGGCCTTGCGAGACCATATCGACGACCTCGAAAATTGAGGCTGGAGGATAAATCTCCGAATAGTTGGGCTCCCTGACGGTGAGGAAGGTGAGCAGCCAGGCTGGCTGCCACAGTTTTTGGGCATTCACATCGAGTCCAGCAGGCTGCAGATTGAAAGGACTTAACGGGTTACAGTGCACAGGTCAGTGCCGGTGCAGTGCCCCCGCTTGGTCCTAGTGCACTACCACTCTTATAAGGCCAAGCAAAAAGTAATAGAAGCTTCCAGATCCCTGGGAAAAGATCCGCAGGCACTGCTGCACAAGAGGTCAAAAATCATGTTTTTCCAGGATTTCTCGGCAGCTTTAATTCAAAAGAGGAAATCCTTAATAAAGTTAAAAAGAGGCTGAGGAACCTGGGCATCCAGTACTCCACGAGTTACCCCGCAGTGCTCCGTTTCAGCCACAAGGACTCAGTTTATACATTTGATTCAGCGGATAAAGCTACAAACTTTGTAGACACTTTAAAATAGATGGATCGGCCTAAAGGATATGGTTAATGTTTGTTCTCTTTTCCTTCCTTTCCCATATTTTCCCTTCCTTTTTGTATTCCTTTCTTTCTCCCTAATAATTTCTTTTTTGGAAAGGGAGATAAATAACTTGGAATAAGTTGTTCCTATTTTCTTTAATAACTGGGTTTTCTGATGGGAAATTTTGTGTATGTTCTTTATTGTCTCTCCTTTTTTTCGTTTGTTCTATTTCTCTTTTAGTCACAAGTCGGGGTGACATGAAGCCAGGGATGGGTGGAGTGCTCATCCTGACTTTCTCTTTATTCTATTGACTTAAGGATCATCTCCTTGTTTTTTTTCTGGTCTAAGGCTGGGGCACAGTTCAGGTTTGAAGGAGCTATGAAGGAGGGGATGGGTTGGGTGAGTGCCCCCTATGGGCAGGAGGAAGAATCTTCCATTCAAGGTTTTATAGTTGGTTTCCTTTGTAGTTTTTTGGTAGTAATAGTTGTTTACAGTTATGATAGAGTAGTTTTTCTATATATAGTTTTTCAAATCTATGAGTCTTTATTTACTTGTACTCGGCACTTTGCAAGCATGGTTCTCCCTCCCAAGGGTTCAAGGGTGTCTGAAAGGGGATTTGGCTAAGTGACTTATTAAATGGTGCACCTGGAACATTAAGCGAAGTCATTCGCCTGTCAAAAGGAAAAAAGTGCTTTCTCGTCTTAAGAGGAAAAGGGTTGATATTGCTTTGTTGCAGGAAACCTATCTTGGTGATGGGGAACACTTGAAATTACAACAGGGAGGTTATGACCTGGTATTCTTTTCATCCTTTACTATTAAAAGTTGGGGAGTGGCAGTACTCATCCAGAAAAATCTTCTGTTCACATTATTAGAGCAGGTGAAAAATAAGCAGGGACGGTTTGTGATACTTAAAGCCCTGATACTTGGGGAGGAATTTAGCATTTTAAATGTCTACTGTCCTCTGGCACATCCCCTCAAATTTTTGATTAGTATATTCTCTATGCTGAGTGCTTTTAGAAAATGGCACATGATTATGGGGGGGGGGGTATTTTAATTATCTTTTGGATCTGACAGTGGACAGGATGCCTTGTGGGCCCCCAACTATTTCTTCGCAGGCCAAGCAGGTGGTTGACTTATGCAAGGAGTTGGGGCTGGTGGAAATTTGGAGATGTCTTCACCCTACCGGTAGGAACTTCACCTTTTTTCAAACCCACATAAATGTCACACAAGGATTGATCTCTTTCTGACTCCCTCGGCTCATCTGGATTCGATTATGGGTTATAAAATTGGAATATAGCTATCTCTGATCACACTGCGGTATAGTTGGAGGTTAAAGCCAAGAATGAAGGGCTAGGTTTGCCTCACTGGCATTTGGACCCTTTTCTCCTTAGGGATTCCAAATTTGTGGATTACCTTTTGAAGGAGTTTCAGGAGTTCTTGGCTATCAACTCAGGCACGGATAGTAGTTCATCTATGCCACGGGAGATTGCTAAGGCCTTTGCTAGGGGATTAGCTCTTTCCTATTCGGCTAGCCGGAAATGACAGAAGGAGGGACAGCAGCGTCTACTTGAGACGTGGTTGAAAGCTGCTAAGGCGTGTTAGGTAGAAGTAACACTCAGGCAAATGTAAGATGGAAGTAACACTAAAATGTTAGATAGAAGTAGCTCTCAGGCTGATGTGGCCAGGGGGCCCCAGAGGGGAAAAAACAGACACGAGGTCTGAGGAAGATAATTGAACCAGTGGAAAAGTACTGAAAGAGCAGTAAAACTTGAAAAAACAGAACAAAGGGGCCATCTGGTACATAGCAAGTTGAGCTAACTGATAGCCGAATAAGGCATGTTAGAACACTGATAAGAGACTGGGGCCAATGGCAAACTATAGAACCGACCATTACCAAATAAGGGAACGGTGCAGGAATAAGGGGGGTATAAGAATAGACAACTTAGAACAAAGGATTAGAACACCTTCTCCAGCAAGCCTGATACCTTGCTGTAACTCGATTCTCTCTCGAATAAAGCAGTCTGTTTCTTAAAATCTGACCCGGTGTCTCATTCCTCCGAAACGAACACGGGGACGGTAGAACCGTCTTAACAGGCGGAATATTTTGTGCAGCCTTCGGTGACTAAGCTGCAGCAAATCATGGCCCTCCAAGCTGCCTTGTATTCAATACTGACACAAAACGTAAAGAAAGAACTTGTTTTTGCTAGCCAAAGGCTGTTCAAATATGGGGATTGGCCAGGGAAGTATTTAGCATCCCTGACTGGGAAAAATCGTACTCCCAAATCCAATACTGCAATCAGAGACTGCGCCGGTGTCCTTACATACGATGCTAAAAAGGTTAATGGGGCTTGGTGGAGCTTTTACTCTGAATTGTATCAGTCTGTAGGTTGTGAGGACAGCAGGGCTAAAATGGACGCCTTTTTTAAGAACCTGGACTTCCCAGGGGTAACCTTGGAACAGGCCTCTGTCCTTAATATCCCCTTGACAGTTTAGGAAATACAGGAGGCAGCTAGGCAACTGCAGAGTGGGAAATGCATAGCCCTGATGGTCCCCCGGGTGAGTTTTATAAAGAGTTTATAGGGATTCTGTCAGGGCCAATGTTGGAGATGTACAATCACTCCTATATGCGTGAATGCCTACCACCATCTTTGAGAGAAGCTAATATTTCCTTAATTCTTAAGAAGGGGAAAGTTCCTGAGGATTGTGCCTCATACAGGCCCATCTTCTCTATTAAATTCAGATTTCAAGATTCTGTCCAAGATCCTGGTGCCAAGATTGGAAAAGGTGTTGCCCTATATTGTTAAAGAGGACCAGACAGGTTTTATAAGGGACTGTAGGTCCTCTAATAATATTAGAAGGTTACTGAATATTGTCCAAGCATGTCAGCAATGATCGATTCAGGGGTTGGTGATTTCTTTAGATGCAGAGAAAGCATTTGACCGGTTGGAATGGCCGTATCTTTTCTATTTCTTATAAGAGTTTGGGTTGGGTGGGATCTTTGCTAGGTGGGTGGAGATTTTATATCACCACCCTCTGGCCGCGGTCATCACCAACGGGGTGAAGTCTGGGAATTTTAGGATTGGTAGGGGTAGTCGGCAAGGCTGCCCCCTCTCACCGTTGTTGTTTATGTTGGTGATAGAGCCATAGCAGAGGCCATTCATCAGAAAGTCCACATAACCGCTCCAGAAGTGAGATCGAGGGCAAACAATATTATACTATATGCGGATGAGGTCCTTCTGTTTTTATCGAACCCGCTGACCTCCGTACCCCATTTGATACAATGTATCAATTCATTTGAGGCTATTTCAGGATATAAGATTAACTTTGCAAAATCGGAGGCTATGCCTTTGGGGAACCTTAAGGATGTGCCAGAAGTTGAAGTTCCCTTTTAAGTGGTCACATGCAGGGTTCCAATACCTAGGCATTTTTATTACCCCCAAGTCTGGTCTGTTATTTCAGATTAACTTTCCTCACTTGCTCGACAATATTAAGCGAGGTCTCCAGAAATGGGAGGCTCTTCCAATTTCATGGCTGGGCCGAATATCTCTCATTAAGATGAATATTCTTCCTCATTTGCTTTATCCCATGCATATGCTCCCTATAATGTTTCCCAGGTCAATGCTGCAGAAGCTTATGGGATGGTTTGGGTCCTTTGTCTGGCATCTTGGTCAGCCCCTCATCAAACTTACTAAATTGTAGTTGCCTCCAGGAAGGGGAGGAACAGATTTCCCAGACATCAGGAGGTATCAATTGAGTTCCCTACTGTCCTTTGTCTGCGATCCAAACTCAATTTGGCTGGATATTGAGGCCTCGCAAGCAAAGTGCCCTCTTATTAATCTGTTGTTCAAATGAGGATAAGATGAGAACAGTTATGGACCACTGCCGGAACCCCATTGTCTTTATTACAGTCAAGGCAGGGAGGGCAAATACAGGTTGCCCAGCAGAGATCTTTTCCGTTTTTTTCAGGTTAGGGATTTCATCCAGAAGAAGACTACGCTTCTCACTAAGCTCTATAAGCCTGATATAGAGAGGCTGTTGCTACGTTCCACAAGCACCTTTCGGTTAGTGCCCTCTATCAACTGTTGGGTGGCAGGGCGTGGCAGGATATTAACTGGTTTTGTGAGGTCTGGGAGCAAGGGCAAAGAGTGGAGATCTCTTCTGAAACATAGGAGAACATTTGGGAGAATGCTCAAAAGATCTCAATCTGTAATAGGACATGCGCTACGCAGTTAAAAGTTCTGCACAGGGTTCATCTGGCACCAGACCATCTGGCGAAGTTTAAAAAAGGGGCATCTTCAGTGTGCCCCAAATGTAAAATAAGTGTAGGTACTCTTACCCATTGCTTCTGGCCATGCCACAGACTCCATGTTCATTGGAGCGCTGTGGTGGGAGAGATAGGGAGATTATTGAGGACTGAAGTCAAAGTAGACCCAATATCTCTCCTCTTAGGTCTACCGAATTTACCATCTTTAGACGGACATGGGAAGAAACTATTTAATATTCTTGCATACTGTGCACGGAAGAATGTTCTGATGAACTGGGTGTCTGAGAATCTGCCGGGCTTGCTGGGGTGGCAGAAATTAATTATGGAGCACATTCCCTTCGACCTTTTTTACAAACATGGTGCACCACACAACAGACCATTTTTATTTGGATGTAGATTTGTCAGTTATCTTAACTAGGGAGTTTGTTTAACTAGGATTGTTAGGTTTATCAAGCTCTGGGCCCTGGAGGGGTCTCCTGAGTTAATACAGGTATATACATATATAATGCTCTCACTGTTCTGTTTGGGAGATTTGTGCCGAGCAGAGCTGTTCTGTATTCTGTGGGGTTTTTTTTGCTTTTCTTTCTTTTTTTTGATCTATTAGTTATTTACTTATCTATTGGTGCTGTTTTGCACAGTGTTAGGGTTTTCTTTTGTATTATAGGGTAGGTTAGCAGTTAGTAGACAGTAGTTGTAATATAACTTGTGTTTTGTTTTCTTTTTATTATACTGATATTTGTTATTGATTGTAATTTTGCAATAATTTTATATGTTTGTAAAGTTAAAAAGAATTGCTAATAAATAAATTTACAAGAAAAAACTAAGGACTGAGTATTAATAGGAATTACAAACTCTTCACCTTGTCTCACAAAACAGGTCCCCCTCCTGTGCCAATACATTCCTTCCTGGCTAGTTTAAATTTTTCAAAATTACTGGAGTCGAAACACAGTTGCTAAAGTTTCAACAACAAATTGATTCACGATTTTCCTATGATACCATCTTGGACTTTTTTTTTATTCTCACCATGCTATTTTATCTGTTATGCACTTCCTCTCCCTATTTTGATCTTTGAGGTGCTACTATCTTCACTCCATTCCTCTCTCCTCTGTCTCACCGCAATACAATGAGTCTCCATCTTGCTATAACATGGATACGCTCAAATCTGACCCAGCTGTTCTTTGCTTCTTCATGCTTCACAGTTTGTAAATTTTAGAAAGGCAATTCTTTAAAATTATCGAGCAGTCCTTGACTAGCCACTGATTCCTGAACATCTCCCACTACTGCTCTGGGGTAATCCAAGAAAATTCAACAAAATAACCAGAGCAAATCTTTATCAATATTTGTTGCAAACTGGTAGGAACAGCTCTTTATTAATTTCTTTAAGTTTTGTGTAAGACCATAAGACATAGGAGTGGAAGTAAGGCCATTCAGCCCATCGAGTCCACTCCGCCATTCAATCATGGCTGATCGGCATTTCAACTCCACTTGCCTGCATTCTCCCCATAGCCCTTAATTCCTTGTGACATCAAGAATTTATCAATCTCTGCCTTGAAGACATTTAGCGTCTCGGCCTCCACTGCACTCTGCGGCAATGAATTCCACAGGCCCACCACTCTCTGCCTGAAGAAATGTGTGTTTTCAAAGTACTGTACAGAACTATATCTCAATGTCAAATCAAGTAAAGACATTCTGAATGTTCTACATTTACTCAATTCCACCAAGTAATGTTATAAAATTACATGTGCATATTTTGAATTACAAAAAAGATTTTGATTTCCCTTTGAGATTTTTATATGCTCATTTGATTTATTTTTGCCATCTCTTTATTCAGTGTCTTCTCTCTCATGCCAGTGAATCACTTTCATTTAATATATAGATTTAGAATTTGCAGCATCTTGCTTTTTCATTATTCTCTGTACAACTTCTATGGTTCCTCCAAGTTTTTTTCACACAGGGAACTCTTTTATCTTATAGAAATCACTGCCATTAATATGTGCATGTAGAACATAGCTTATGCCAATTGAAACCTACAAACTATATTCTTCACAAACATATTGCAATTGTATTTCTTTCAGTATTTATTCAGAGCATTGCAGTAATACAATGTTAGACAAATAGGTTTCTTGCACCCATTGAACTAAGCATCAATGCTGGAAAACCTATTTGTGTCATTTCATGTAGTAGCACAGTTTAAACACTTATTTTTAATTGAGAATTCCATCAAGTATGAAAAGGATGTCACTGAAACTATTACCTTAAGTCTATCAGTACTAATAAAACTTGCTTTCAGTAGAACATATTGTACTGCTGGCATAAAGGCTTTGAAACACAAGAATATGCCCAGCTATTTAAACAAATTCAATTCCTCACTTTATAATTAGCCAAATTGCTGAGTTTGATTCCCTGACGATAATCATTCATCGTGTGATACATTCAGAATATCCATACTGCTTTAACTTATTCCAAGTACCTTCAATGCCTAAATTGCATTTGTTCATCAATATTTGTGTAGCAAATTCATAAAAATTGCAAATAACTGCCTGATAACTTGATAAAAGCTTAGAAGATAAATGGAGGAGGCCATTTAATAGTGAAAAATATGTCTAAAAATAACAAAACTATAAAATGAATGATTTTGTGTCCAGTGCATCAATCCTTTAAAGTCCCACAGCTCAAGTGTACCTTCTCTAAAGCCATGTGTACTGAGAAAGGAAAAGCCAAACTACAATGCAGTTCAGGCCTTTCGGCCCTCAATGTTGCGCCAACCTGTGGAACTAATCTGAAGCCCATCTATCCTACACTATTCCATTTTAATCCAATAGCCATTTAAGTGCCCTTAAAGTTGGTGAGTCTACTGCTGTTGCAGACAGCACGTTTCATGCGCCTACCTCTCACATCTGTCCTATATCTATCACCCTTCAATTTAAAGCTATGTCCCTTGTGCTAGCCATTGCCATGTGTGGAGAAAGGCTCTCACTGTTCAACTTTTCTAACCCTCTGATTATCTTATATGTCTCAATTAAGCCACCTCTCAACATTTTCCTCTCAAATGAAAACAGTGTTAAGTCCCTCAGACTTTCCTCGTAAGATCTACCCTCCATACCAGGCAATATCTTAGTAAATCTCCTCTGAACCCTTTCCAAAGCTTCCACATCCTTCCTGGAATGCAGTGACCAGAACTGTATTGAATTGAATTTACTGTCACATGTACCGAGGCACAATGAAAGGTTTTGTACTGAATACTTCAAGTGCGGCCACACCAGAGTTTTGTACAGCTGCAGCATGACCTCATGGTTCCAAAACCCAATCCCTCTACCAATAAAAACTAACACATTGCATGCCTTCTTAACAAGGCATATCAACCTCGTGGCAACTTTCAAGGATTTATGTAGCTGGACACCGAGATCTCTCTGCTCATCTATACCACCAAGAATCTTACCAATAGCCCAGTACTCTGCATTCCTGTTACGCCTTCCAAAGTGAATCACCTCACACTTTCCAAATTAAACCCCATTTGCCACCTCTCAGCCTAGGTCTGCAGCTTATTTAAGTCCCTCTGTCACCTACAACATTCTTCGTCATTATCCACGACTGTGCCAACCTTAGTGTCAGCCGCAAATGTACTAACTCATCCTTCTATGCCTTCATCCAGGTCATTTATATAAATAACAAACAGCAGTAGACCCAAAACAGATCCTTCCAGTAACTGAACTCCAGGATGAACATTTCTCATCAGCCACCACCTTCTTTCAGTGAGCCAATTTCTGATTCGAAGTGCTAAATCACTCAATCCCATACTGTGGTGAACCTTATCAAATACCTTACTGAAATCCAAATACACCACATCAACCACTTTACCCTCATCCACCTGGTTGGTCACCTTCTCAAAGAACTCAATAAGGTTTGTGAGGCATGACTTACCCTTCACAAAATCATGCTGACTATCCCTAATCAACTTATTCCTCAGTGGATGATTATAAATCTAATAACTCTAATTAATCTCTAATAGCTCTTTCCAACACTTTACCCATAAACAAACTAAGGCTCACAGGTCTATAATTTCCAGGATTGTCTCTACTCCCCTTCTTGAACAAGCTGGCAACATTTGCTATCCTCCAGTCTTCCGGCACTATTCCTGTAGACAATGACAACATAAAGATCAAATCCAAAGGCACAGCAATCTCCTCCCAGAGAATCCTAGGATAAATCCCTTCCGGCCAAGGGACTTATCTATTTTCATACTTTCCAGAATTGCTAACACCTCCTACTTCTGAACCTTAATTGTATCTAGTCTAGCAGTCTGTATCTCCATATTCTCCTCAACAACATTATCTTTTTTTAGTATGAATACTAATGAGGAGTATTCATTTAGCGCTGCCCCTATCTCCTCTGACACCACATCCAACTTCTCACAACTATCCTTGATTGGCCGTACTCTTACTCTAGTCATTCTTTTATTCCTGATATACCCATAGAAAGCCTTAGAGTTTTCCTTAATCCTCTCTGCCAATGATTTCTCATATCCCCTCTTGGCTCTTTTTAGGCCTTCCTTGGCTAACTTGTAACTCTCAAGCGCCCTAACTGACCAATCATATTTCATCCTAACACAAGCCTTCTTCTTCCTCATGACAAGAGATTAAACTTCCTTAGTAAATCATGGCTCTTGTACTTGACAACTTCCTCCCTGCCTGACAATTATATAGTTATCAAGGATCTGCAGTAACTGTTCCTTAAATAAGCTCCATATTTCAATTGTGCCCATGCCCTGTAGTTTCCTTCCCCATCCTATGCATCCTAAATCTTGCCTAATCACGTTATAATTGTCTTTCCCCCAGGCACCTGGCCGGGTACATTACCCAGCTGCTGTAGTCTCCTGAACAGGGAGCAGTCTTTAAAACTCCGAGCCCCAGAGGAAAGGCATTTAACCGATTTTCCGAATAATCGATTATCCGAATGAAATAGTGCCCTCCCATCACGTTTGGTTTATCGAGTTTCCATTGTATATGGAGGCCTATAGAAAACTCCCAACAGGGTGACCTCTTCTTTCCTGTTTCTAACCTCAGCCCATTCTACCTCAGTAGATGAGTCCCCAAATGTCCTTTCTGCCACTGCAATACTGTTCTTGACTAACAATGACACCAACCCCCCTTTTACCATTTTCTCTGTTCTTACTGAAACATCTAAATCCTGGAACCTGTAATAACCATTCCCTGCTCTATCCATGTCTCCAAAATGGCCACAATATCAAAATCCCAGGTACTAACCCATGCTGCAAGTTCATCCACCTTATGCTCCTGGCATTGAAGAAGAGACACTTCAAACTAATGTCTTGCTTGCTGGTGCCTTCTTGCAACGTTGAAACCTTAGTTCTAACCTCAGTACTCACAACCTCCTGGGTACACGAACCACAATGTCGGTTCCCATCCCCCTGCCAGGAGCTATGTAAATTTGGGCAGGGCGCAGCTCTCCACTTTACTAGAACTTCACTCATTGGCGATTCAGCTGCACTTGGCAGTTGGTTCCTTTCTCCATTGGTTCTGCAAAAAAAAAAGAACAGGTGTCCACATCTACAACTAAGGAACTTTCTCACCAGAACAAAAAAGAACTTAAAGAGGATATAATACTGAAAATCCTAACTGACAATGCTTCCAAAATTCATTAATTAGAAATTTCATTGAAGCATTTCTGGTATGTGATACCAATTATCATGCGAATTAATATCTATGACACTAGTTTCTAGCCTGATATCTTGCTCTCGTGACAATCCAATGATTATTTTTAACTCAGATCGATATAACAGTATGATTAATTGCTCACAACTATATCCACGTCATGAATTATGACTGTATAACCATGTGAAGAAGTATTTGTATGTATATAGTACCTTAGACACAGATAAATGTTTCATGGTGCTTCATGTAGACAGATGTAGAAGATGGAATGCTGAGCAGACAAGAACTTGCTAAGGGCTAAATCTTACATTTTCTGGATTAGTGTGAGTTGTATCAGGTTTTTTGAAGGACTCGTCACAACAAAGCCAGCATGTTTTCTCACCGTATCTTACCAAACTCACCTCATTAATTACCTACACTATCCTTATGGCATTCCTCATGTCCGATTTCAGCCCTTACTTAACATCTGCCTTTCCAAGGACATCTCACTCCTACTGGGCTGTCCAGAATTAACCACTGTCCTTTGTGCCATTGCCATCTTTAAAAGTCCATTGTGAACCCATACATACACTGACAGTCCAGAGTTGCCCAATACGATCCAAAACAAATTGCCTGGACATGGCAGATCGGGGGATGTTGACTCTGCACTTTGCAGTCAGTGACCTGGAGGTCCTGCTGCATTGTGTGGTGCACAAGCAAGACTTCCTCTTCCCTGAGGACAATCAGTGGACCAGCAAATTATATCAGCCTGGTCCAAAGTTGCTATTAAAGTAGTCTCAACCCTTTGGGCAATACCCAGCAGTATAAGAAGAAAATCAATGACCTTCTCCATTCCACCAATATTGGTGCCACCATCTTCCCTCTGATATCTCACTTCAGTTTATCTCTGCTTCTGAGCCCATCTCCACCAAGGTTCATGCTCCACCACTCTCACTATGGCCTACATCATATTTCCTTAATCACATCCATCCATTTCCAACCCCTGACCCTAGTAACCCCACTTGTCCTCTGTGCATCCTCCTCACTCACTCAGAACCATCTCTCCCCCCCCCCCACCCCCCACCGCAGCAAATGTAGAACTGTGCCACCCATTCTCAGGTAGTCTCAGAGTGAGTGAGTGCTATGACGATGAGTGAAGAGCCCAGAGATGCAACATAGTCCCCTTTATGAGCTGGATGCATGCCTGTGAGTGCCCAGAGCCCTTGCTGCAATGTTGCATTGTCAGATGTTGGAGCAGCCCAGGGTCAGCATTGCAGAGCTGTAGTTGGATCAGAGATGCACCATGTGGGTTCTTAGAGACTGGTAAGTGTTGGATACCAATATTTGTGAATGCAGTGGGCATGTGGCCAGTATTCATGGAGTATGCCCTGAGATGTTGGTGCCCATTATCCAACGTGGAAATCCTTCAGAGTAGAGTTTTCATGATGTCCAGCTTGTTTGGCACTTTTGTTAAGATTGGGGCTGAATATTAGTGAGATGGGTTGAGCAGTTTAACAAACAACAATCTACCTTAATTGGCGGCTCAGCGCTGACTAGTGAGAAATCATTGCTGTTGGTTGTCAAAAGCATAAAAGATGAAGTGAGATATTCCCTTAGTCAAGATAGGCCTCACTGGGTTTCTTGTCTGATCTTGCCATAGGCCATGTCACTCAGACCCTGATAGATTTTCATCCTAAGATTTTGCATTACAGGAAAAGTCTTGGCCTTCCCTTTGAGATTTATACAATCCTCTGATTTATTTTTTATCATATCTTTATTCAGTGTCTCCCCTTTCATGTAGAGAATCACTTACATTTAGTATAAATATTTGAGATTTGTAGCATGCTGTTTTCTCATTATCCTCAGCATAACTATGTTTTCTATAATGCTCTGTTACATGGCACACACTTTTACCCTAAAGAAACTTCTGCTATTTAAATTTGATCAAAGTGAAGAGTCTTAAAGGAGGAGAAGTAGTTGGATATACTAAGGGATTTTCAGAGGAAATTATAGCATCTGGAGCCAAGGCTGCTAAAGGCATGACAGGTTATAGTGGGGCAAGAGTGAAGGGAAAGATGCACAACACATTTAAGGCTGACATAGGTTTTAGAGATGGGTGAGGTGGCTAAGGCCCTGAAGGAATGTCGAGACAATAGAATTTTAATGTAAGTTATAGGGCACAGAGTTCATGAGTGAATAGCATTTGATGCAAAATATGAGCTAAGGTGGAGCATGGAATGTTGACCAGGACACTGTGAATCTGTAGATGGCAAAGATTTGATTGATGGTTTTAATAGCAGCTAAATTGAAGGCAATTCTCTGTTACCACATTAGTTACCGCATAAGGCTGAGTGTTGGCAGACTCTTTAATCACAGATAGGGCCCTTTCTAACATGAGCATTTGCATTCCAACAGAATTCATAATCAGTAATGGGAACGCTGACAAATTTATATACTCCATGATCTAGGAATGCAGATAGAACATAGAACATAGAAAAGTACACCACAGAACAGGCCCTTCGGCCCACGATGTTGTGCCGAGGATTATTCCTAATCTAAAATAAAATAACCGAACCTCCACACGCCTTAATTCACTGCTGTCCATTTGCATGTCCAGCAGTCGCTTAAATATCCCTAACAACTCTGCTTCCACCACCACCTCTGGCAATGCATTCTATGCATTCACAATTCTCTGCATAAGAACCTATCTCTGACATCCCCTCTATATCTTCCTCCTATTATCTTAAAACTATGACTCCTCATACCAGTCAATCCTGCCCTGGGGAAAAGTCTCTGGTTATCAACTCTATCCAAGCGTCTCATTACCTTATACCTCGATCACGTCACCTCTCTTCCTCCTCCTGTCCAGAGAGAAAAGTCAGAGCTTAGTCAGCCTTTCTTCATAAGGCAAGCCCTCCAGTCCAGGCAGCATCCAGGTAAACCTGCTTTGCACCCTCTCCAAAGCCTCTGTATCTTTCCTATAATAGGGCAACCAGAACTGGACACAATATTCCAAATGTGGTCTCACCAGAGTCTTGTAGTGCTGCAGCAAAACCTCGTGGCTCTTAAACTCAATTCTCTGTTAATGAAAGCCAAAACACTATGTTTTCTTAACAACCCTATTCACTTGGGTGGCAACTTTGAGGGATCCATGCACTTGAACACTCCACACTGCCAAGAATCCTATCTTTAATCCTATATTCAGCATTTGAGATAATGTCACTTATTGTGGCCTCACCTGCTCCATAATGGAATGCGAACATATTTTGAACTAGGTTATCAAAACATATTTGAGAGCTGTTACAATATCTGATAACTGATATTTTGAGCAGTTAAACAATAGGTAGCCTCAATTATGGAGCAGGTAGGCCTAATACATCAGCACAAGAAAATTACAGATAACACTGGACTAAAAACATTGACCTGGGGACATTCACAGGTGAGATTCCCTACAGTGTGGAATAAGCCCTTAGCCCAACAAGTCTACTCTCACCCTCTGAACAGTAACCCACTTCAACCCTATATCTACCCTGATGAATGCACCTAACACTATGGGCAATTTAGCATGGCCAATTCACCTGACCTGCACATCTTTGGGCTGTGGGAGGAAACTGGAAAAAACCCACGGACAATGCACAAACTCCCACACAGTCACCCAAGGCAAGAATTGAACCGAGGCCCCTGGCGCTGTGAGGCAGCAGTGCTAACCATTGAGCCACTGAGCCATCATGCCACCCTGTCAGAGTTGAGACAATAAACTGGCAATGTTCCGAATACTATAAAACCAACCATACGAGCATAAAAACTTAAAAACCAAACTCAGAGGTCAGCAATTTGGAAACTCAAGCCTACTCCACTATTCATGGCTGATCTGAATGTGTCCACAACCCCAATTTCCTGACCATTCCTATACCCTTTCACTCTCTGAATAATCAAAATCAAACCTGCCTTCACCATTTCTGGGGAAGGGAGTTTCACAGATCCACAGGCTCTCCAAAATAAATTCTCCTCATCTCCATCTTAATCTTATATTTAAACTGTGTCCCCTAGTTTTCTACTGTCTGCTACAACAAGGAACATTCTTTCAGTATCTACCCTGTAAAGTCTTCACAGGACCTCACATGTTTCAAAACAATTACCTCTCATTCTTCTTAACGTCAGTGAATACACATCAAGCTGTCCAACATTCATAAAAAAGCTCATCATCCCGGGAATCATGGAATCCCTACAGTGCAGAAACAGGTCTTTCAGCCCAACAAGCCCACACCGACCTTCCACCCAGACCCATTCCCCTCCCCATTACTCTACATTTACCTTGACTAATGCACATTACCCACACATCCCTGAAAACAATGGGCAATTTAACATGACCAATTCATCTAACCTACACATCTTTGGCTAGGAATCACAGAGTGGACCAATAATATATCAGAGCAACAAGCAACAATTTATATAAAAACTGAAAGAACTGCTGTTGCTGTAAATCAAAAACAAAAACAGAACTTGCTGGAAAAGCACAAGAGAAATCAGAGTTAACGTTCCAAGTCCAGTGACCTTTCCTCAGAACCAATGGTAGGTAGAAAAATGTCAGTTTATATACAGAAAGCAGAGGGTAAGGAGTAAACAATAGGTGGGGACAGAGCCCAAAGAGAGAAAAAAAAGTTAGACAAAAGAGTCGATAACGATCTGGCTAAGAGGTTGAATTGCTGTTAATGGAAACTGTTTGTGGCAAACAATAGGTAGTGTGTAATGGCAGACTATGTGCGGGTCACTTAGGTAGACAGCAATTTATTTGTTATTTTTAAACATTTTTGTTTAGGTAAAGTTATTGCACAGTTGGACAATTATCCTGTTCATGTCTCAGTGTTTTGTAAACTGTCCAAAATCAGTACCACAGCTTGTTGCTAAAACTGCCCTCAGTACTGAAAATTACACTTCCCTGAACAGACACAGGTTTAATACAAATGATTGTATTCTGTTCTTTAAAAAATGAACAAGAGCATAGAATGTTTCACAGCAACACTAGACGGGAGCAGTTAGCTTCAGTGGGTTGTATTGATGATTCATTCAACCCAGAGGACTACCCAAACAGATATTTCTAAGAAAACATTGTAGAATATTGTTGTTACTACTGCACTCAGGGGCCATAGATTCTGCTTGCTTTTCTGAAATGCGAGTATAATTACTGCACTTACTGTTGTAACATTCCCGCTGTTACAGATATTTCCAAGGCCTCTGTAGTTCAGGTTATTATTTTTGTTGAAACTCTGAGTTCCTGCAGGTGTTCAGTGTTAGGTGCATCAAAATTCCAATAATTGATTGATACATTTTGACTTTTTTTTTGCCAGTTGTACTGCACAATCATGTGAAGTAAAAGAAAATTCACAGTAAATGCTTTGATCTAACAAGAATTATTTAAATCAATGAATGGTGATGTTAAATAAAGGCCACTTCAAAAAAAAGACACACATAGGTTCCAATTTGTTCTTCTATAGAGAGGAGGAATGTAAATATGTGCATAGGTTTGTTTTTTCCACTTTTATAGTGTGCTGTTTTCAAATCTGTCAGAGATTGAGGAAAGCATTTGAAGTTTCAAAATTTATGGCAGGGATGAACGTTTTTGTTTCCCATTCTCCAATTTCTCCAGGTCTTTCTCCTCGGATAGGCTTTGCACTCCTCTATACTACTGTAATTATTGCTCAATCTTTTTAAAATGCAACTTGAACTCTGTACATAATGTTACAACCGGCATACTTTTGCACCAACCTTTGTATTACATTCTTATTTTCCTTTCCTTATGATTTTTAGTTACCATTCCTAACTCTCAACATCTTTACACATGCCACTTCTACTGTTAATTTTTCATCCTTGAATTCCTTTTCTCGCTTTCCTGATGAACTCTTTGAAGTTGATCACATCAGCAGCAGCAGCAGCATTGTGATCAGTGCAGTCAGCGAGCTATCATCTGCATTTCTGTGATTATTCACTGTAACTCTTTCAAGCAATTGTTTTGGTTAAGATTATATCTGGCCACACTTTTATTGACTGCTTCTGTATTGTAATGGTGCCACAGCCTACTGACTGTAAATGCAGCATTGAATTTGCGAATTAGTTCACCTTCCTCTGGGTGTAATTCCTAATACCAGAGGTTCCAAACTCAATCCTAGGCTTTGTGCACCCAAAGATGACCTATTATAGTTAGGGCTATCCATTTTCATAAATAATGAAGACAAAAAGTGCTGAAGAAACTCAGCAGGCCTGATAGCCTGTGGAGAGAGAAACAGAGTTAATGCTTAAAGTCCGATATGACTTTTCTTCAAAACTGAATTGGACGGGAAAATTGTGATTTAAACACTGTTGTTAAAGGAGGAGGAGCAAGTGGAAAAGATATGCAGGTGCCCGGAGGAAAAGACAAACTAAGTGAGAATGATTGTAAAGCAGAAATAGAAATGTAAAATTGGTGTAAGTAATAGATGTCAAAAAGAAAAAGTGAGTTGACTTTGATGAGAGTCGAGCATGTGGTGCTGGAAAAACACAGCAGGTCAGACAACATCTGAGGAGCAGGAGACATTTAGGGTATAAGCTCTTCATCAGGACTGAGGGGCTTGTGCCCAAAACATCAATTCTCCTGCTCCTTGAATGCTGCCTGACCTGCTGTGTTTTTCCAGCGCCGCACTCCTCAACTCTGATCTCCAGCAGTCCTCACTTTCTCCTGGCTAACTTTGATGAGAGCAAAGCCAACAAAGCACAAACAATCCAATACTCACAGGTGCTATAATCGAAATAGTCGGACAATATGCTCTAACATATTGGACTCAATGTTGAGTTCTAAAGGCTGTAAATTGGCAAATGGAAGAGTTATAAAGAAAGACTGGAAAGGCTGGGACTTTCTTTACTGGAGCACAGGAGGTTGAGCACAGAAAGTTTAGGGGAAAGTGAGGACTGCAGATGCTGGAGATCAGAGCTGAAAAATGTGTTGCTGGAAAAGCTCAGCAGGTCAGGAAGCATCCAAGGAGCAGGAGAATCAACGTTTCGGGCATAAGCCCTTCTTCAGGAAGCCCTTCCTTAAGAAGGGCTTATGCCCGAAACGTTGATTCTCCTGCTCCTTGGATGCTGCCTGACCTGCTGTGCTTTTCCAGCAACACACAGAAAGTTTATAAAATCATGAGAGACATAGAAAGGGTTATTGGTAGCCGTGTTTTCCCTAGGATGAGGGATTTCATGATTGGGGGAACATTTTTAAAGTGACAGGACAGAGATTTAAAAAAGACATAAGGGACATATTTTTTACATAGAGGATGGTTTGCGTGTGGAATGAACTTCCTGACAAAGTGGTGAATACAGACACAATTACAACATTTGAAAGACACTTGGATAAGTACATGGATAAGAAAGGTTTGGAGGGATATGGACCAGGAGCAGGCAGATGGGATTATGTTCAGCATGAACTGGTTGGACCAAAGGGTCTGTTTTCATGCCGTATAATTGTATGACTTTATGAGGTGTTGTTCCTCCGATTTGTGTTGTGCTTCACTAGAACACTGCAGCAAGTCAAGTATGGGAACGTTAGCATGGGAACAAGGTGAATTATTGAAACAGTAAGCAACTGGAAAGTCAGGATCATCCCTGTAGTCAGAGCGGAGGTGTTCCACAAAGCAATCACCTATTTACACCAATCTGTATTTAGTCTTGTCAATGTAAAGGGATGTTGCATTGTGAGCAGCAGATACTGTAGTCTAGTTTGAAAGAAGTTCAAGTAAAATGCTGCTTCTGATGAAAGGTGTGATTTGGAGCCTTGAGCAGTGAAGAATGAGGAGATAAAAGGGTGAGTGTTCTAGCTTTCACAATTGCTTGGGAAGGTTCCAGGGTGGAGGCTGGGCTAGTAAGGGGGTGTTCGAAAGTATGGAAAAGTCGATCAGTCTGCCAGGTTTGGGAATTACGGTATCCACATTGAATGCTGATAGAAGGGGAGAGGGGAAAATGCGTTTGAAATGGTATCCTAATGGAGGTATTTGAGATGGCAGAGCATGACTCTTTGTATGCAGAGACTGAAGAGGTAGAAAGTGAGAGCAAGGGGATTTCCATCATTCTTCCGGGAATGAGGGGAAGGAATGAGGATAGAAATGGGAAATGGTTCAGATACAGCTAAGTGTGCCATCAGTTATGAAGGAGCATGGAGGGATGGGGGAGGGGAGGGGAAGGGGGAGCGTGTTGATTGGTGGTGATGGCAGGGATGTGGAATCGCAAGTTAAGGAAAAAGGAAAACATGTTGATGAAGATGGCATTAGCAGAATAGATGCGACAGAGATGGAGAAGCTGGGAAAATGGAATGAAGCCCTTGCAGGAAGTAGGATGTGAAGAAATGTAGTCAAAAGGTTTTGGAATTTGCTATCTATTCTCATAATTGCAGCAGGTTTTAATATCTGACATGACATCATTCGATTCCATGGACTTCATTTATTGCCCTTGTACATTAACCTTTATATACTGATCATCCATATTCATAGAAGAGCACAAATAACTGAAGTTATCCAAGAAAAACTGGGAGGAGCAGATAGATGGCTATCTCAGAATAACATGGGGAACAATGACATGTAAACAACTAATAATTGACATTTGTTCAATTAAACCACATTATATTATAAATGTCAAGGTTTAATATCATATGCTGAATGGTTCAGCTAATAAAATGGATTAGGATATCTGGTTGGCATGAATGAGTTGGACCGAAGGGTCTGTTTCCATGTTGTACACCTCTATGACTCTATAGACAATGTGATGCTCGCCTGTGGTATATCTGTGTATCTTCAATTTGTTTATCTCAGTTGCATGAGTCACGTGAGTTCTTTATCAATCACTAGAGGGAGCAGCACAGCACAGAATCATATAAAGTATGGAATTCCAGCTCAGGCCTGAGGAGCTGGGGGAAAACACACTGACCAGATGAAAGCATCTCCCACTACCTCATTAAGGAGTGACATTGTCCGTCATGAAACTAGTTCACATTCGGATGCTAAGCAGAACACATTTTTCAATCTCGAGGAAAAGGAAAGGTGGAAAGATACATTAATTGAAATATAAATGGCAAAAATAGTATAATTACTAAAGAGTGCAATTACTGTACTTAAAAGATAAAATTAGGAGTAAGTTGAAACAATACGTGTGGTTATCTGTGACTTTAATACTTTGCAGATTTGAATTTTGCTTGCCTTTTTATCAAAGAATGACATAGCTTTTACCTTCCCATATGTTTTTCAATGCATTGTTCATTTTAATTTAACATCCCATTCACTTTTTTTTACTTTTGAGGTCTTTCAAACCAGCCTTATTTATAATTATACCTTATTGTGTGATTTTTATTTTTATAAATTACCCATTGCTGTCCACCACTGCTGTCACAAACCTGACCAAAAAATGATGCTCAATTGAACATAAAAAAACAGTTCTCTGTAAACCTCAATTAACCATGATGTCTTATGACAGTCAGCATTTACAAGGTATAATTACACGATCACATCTGACATTTCAAGACTAAAGATAATTTAAACGACCTCTGCTTCAAGGGCTCCGTGCAAGCACTAATAATAACATCAATTAGCTTGGCACCATTACAATATAATGAGACTTCACTTAACTGAACCATTAGCTGCAGCAAAACTCTTCATTTAACACTCTTAATTTTCCAACTACAATCAAGCTCAACACTTTGTTAAACTTGATGAAAGGATAGTACATTTGCATGGTATACACATATGACCAAAAGACTTAGGAGCAGCAATAGGTTATTCAGTTCTTCAAGCCATCTTGCAATTCAATAACGTCATGGCTGATCTACTTATGTTTCCAATTCCACATTCCCATTTTTCTCCAATAATCTTTAATTCCCTAGCCTATCAAGTAACTGCCTACCTCCAACTTAAAAAGAACATTCAATGACTCCAACTCCACTCCACTACCTTCTGAGACAAGAACACCTGACACGAATTCTCATCATCTTTGTCCTAAATGTGTGACTCTTAATTTTAAAACAGTGTCCCCTAGTTTTAGACAGACCCACAAGAGTAAATGTCCTTTCCACATGTATTATGTCAAGGCTATTCAGAATTTTATAAACTTTAATCGAACTATCTCTTACTGTTCTGAATTCAAGTGAATAAAAGCCCAGTCTGTCCAATTATTCCTCATAAGATAACTCATTCATTCCAGGTATAAATCTAGTTAACCTCATCTGAAACACCTCCAATTATGTTTTTTCCATAAATAAGGAGACCAAAACTGCACATAATATTTGACATGTAATTTCATTTGTGCCTTGTAAAACTGAAACATAACATCTTTTTTTCTGTTCAACTTCTCTTGTAATTAAGGCTCATATTCCATTAGCCTTCCTGATTACATGCTGTATCTAAATGCTAACTTTTTGTAACTCGCGCACTAGAACAGTAGATATCTCTACACTTCAGAATTCTGCAGTCAATCTACAGTTAATCAATATCCTGTTTTTTTATTCTACCTGCCAACATAACATTTTTTCATATTATACTCCATCTGTCAATTTTTTTGCCCAGTGACTTAACCTACCTATAACAGTCTGCATCCCCATCCTGCCTATTTTATATCATCTGAAAGTTTAGTCACATGCCTTCAATCCCACAACTAAGCAATTGATATAAATTCTAAAAATTGAGGGTTCAGCACAGACCCCTTTGGGACTCTGCTTGTATCATTCTAAAAATCCAAAATAATTACTGTTTAATGTACATTCTGTTTTCTGTCAGCCAGAAATTTTTCTCTCCATGCTAAAATGTTATCCCTACACCATAACCTCTGAACTTATGCAATAATTCTTTCTGTAGAACCTTGTCTAAAGCCTTCTACTTATTCATGCACAGTACTTCAACAGGCACTTCTATAACATTCTCACAACCTGGAGAAGCAACACTCACTCCTTAATTTTTTTTTTCAATATCTATTACTGTCTATTTTTATATTTCTAGCAAATTGCCTTTATGGTCTAAGAGATTTATTCATATTAAACTTTTAGTCATTCGCTGCCAATGTTTACATTCTGATCAATCATCTGACCTCTCATTCACTTTGCACAATTATGTGCTTTTGCCCTAAGTTTGACATTCTCTTTAAATTCTTTAAGTTAACTACAAATGTGGGTTCTCTCAAAATTTCTCTTTATAGTAGGTACTTACTCTAAATATTTTGAGATATCCCTTTAATTGTCTGCCATTGTTTCTGTACTGATCTATCTCCTAGCCTTATATCCTAGATCGCTTCAGCTAGCTCAGCTTTCATGCACACATCATTGCAATTTTTTCAGCATTCAAATACTAATCTTAGACCCATCCTTCACGCTTTCAAACTGGATGCAAAATGCAATCATATATTGTGAACGCTGCTACCTAGAAATGCCTTTGTCCTGAACCTTTTAAGTAATCCTGTCATATCACACAATGACAAGTCTAGAAGGTATATGGCTTGTTCCTAATGTGTTATTCTAACAAACTATTTTAAAAGCATTTTATGCTCTCTTCTTTGAGGCCACTACGGATGAAGGCTATTCCTGATAAAGAACTTATGCTCGAAATGTCGACTTTCCTGCTCCCCAGATGCTGCCTGAACAGCTGTACTTTTCCATTTCCACAATTTTCGACATTGAGGCCATTACTGCCAATCTTAGTTTTCAAGTTTATACGTTGATTTAAACCTCCCATAATTATTGTTGTCCCTGCATTGCAGACACCTGATAATTCTTCAAATATTATTCAACTGAATTGTGGTTACTGTTCGGGGTCCTGCAGATCATTCCCACTATGACGTCTTTCCCCTACAATTCTGCATCTCTATCCAAACCAATTCTACATTCAGGTCTCCGCAACCAAGGTCACCTCTAACTATTACACCATCTCTAACTATTACACCATCTCTAACTATTACAGCAATACTAGCTTTGATTAGGTGAGCTACTCCTCTGCCTTTATCGAGCTATATATTCTTCTTGAATGTCATATATGCCTCAATATTCAGAATCCAATCTTTATCATCCTGCAGTCATGAATCTGTATTCCTTATTCAATATGCGCTATCAATTCATTAACTTTGTTGTGAAACCCATATGCATCCAGAAAATGAACATTTAGTATTTTTGTCATTTTTATAGTATCTAGTATTCAAAGCCAGTTAATTCTTAGAACTTTGCCTGCCATTCTTTGACCTTCTATGTTGATATTCATATTTTGCTGCCCTGCCTCGACTCTATCCTTTGATTTGTTATAATCGCACAAGCTTGATCACACACTCCATGTCTTTGGTGTAAAGGTATCTCTACTTCCCCAGGCATGCAGCTCATGGAATCACCAATCCCAGCACAGTTTAGGAGTAGACCATCCCAAATATATGGAACTCTTGCCCCCACACTCATGCCAGTACAACAACTCACTTCTCCCACTCCAGTCTTTAAGCCATGCAATCTCCAATTTTATTCATACTATACCAGTTTACATGTAGCTCAGCCATTTATTGCATGTGATTTTTTTTTGTTGTTGTTTCAGCACCCAACCTCTCATACTTCCTCCTATTCTATTATATCTAATATCTTTGGTATCAATATGGACCATGATCAGTGGATCCACTCTTCTTCACTGCAAGCTCTTCTCGTCTTTTGCCATCGTAAATTTATATCCAGCCCAGAGCAGATACCCTGAATTCTAGCATTAGGAAGACTATGTAGCCACTGGACTCACATTCTTTGCGTCAATATTAGAGTAGCGCTGGAGATGCACAGCAGGTCAGGCAGCATCCAAGGAGCAGGAAAAGCAAGGTTTCAGGCCGGAGCCCTTGATCAGGAATGAGGCTGGAAGCCTTGGGGGTAGAGAGATAAAATCACATTCTTTGTGGCAGAGAACAATGTCAATACCCCCCATGATACTGTCCCTTACTAATACTACAGAGTGGAGAGTGGGCTGGAGCATCAAGGAGCTTTAGCAAAACTGGAGTTAATAGAAATTAGGGGATAGCTCTCAAATGGTTGAAGTCATACCAAGCAGAAAGGAAGGTCATCAAGACCAATCATCTGAGCCCTGGACATCCAGGGACATGGGCGGCATGGTGGCACAGTGGTTAGCACTTCTGCCTCACAGCGCCAGAAACCCGGGTTCAATTCCCGCCTCAGGCGACTGACTGTGTGGAGTTTGCACGTTCTCCCCGTGTCTGCGTGGGTTTCCTCCGGGTGCTCCGGTTTCCTCCCACAGATGTGCGGATCAGGTGAATTGACCATGCTAAATTGCCCGTAGTGTTAGGTAGGGGGTAAATGTAGGGGTATGGGTGGGTTGCGCTTCAGCGGGTCGGTGTGGACTTGTTGGGCCGAAGGGCCTGTTTCCACATTGTAAGTAATCTAATCTAATCTAATCCCTGCAGGAGTTCTTTATAGTGTAGCAGAAAGTGCGGACTGCAGATGCTGGAGATCAGAACTGAAAACGTGTTGCTGGAAAAGCGCAGCAGGAGAATCAATGTTTCGGGCATGAGCCCTTCTTCAGGAATCCCGAAACGTTGATTCTCCTGCTCCTTGGATGCTGCCTGACCTGCTGTGCTTTTCCAGCAACACATTTTCAGCTTCTTTAGTGTAGCCCCAACCATCTATAGTGACTTCATCAATTACTTTGTGCTTGTTAATGTTGCACAATGTTGACAGCTTCCATGACTTCATAGATGCTGAAGCAATGTCTATATGCAGCAAGAACTAGACAACATTCAGTCTCGGGTTCATGAGTGTGTTTGAATGTCAAGGGTCAATGTTTAGATTCTCTCATGTAGGAGTTTATCTTTGCCTGGTAATGACCAACTCTGGCAAGAGCAAATCTAAAGACTATGTCAACAAGACCTATTCAGAAGCTTGAGAGTTTTGTCGTTAGTAATTCACCTCCTGACTCTCTGAAGATAGCTCTCCCACTTGCCATACATTCCTAGAAATCAATGAGGGTGGTTGACTTGACTAAATGTACCTTTCTTGTGCCTGAAACCTGGGTCTAAGTCAAAGACAGGTGGCACATTTGGTTTTATTCATATTATGTCTTTATGTGACAATTTGATATGACCGAGTGGCTTGCTGGGCCATTTAAATAACAGCTAAGTGTCAGTCACATTATTGTGGATCTGGAGTCACAAATACACACTAGATTAGGTAAGAATGGCAGATTTCCTTTTCAGAAGGGCATTATGAATCAGATAAGTTGTTGTGGTTCTGTTCGCCAAGCTGGGAATTTGTTTTGCAGACGTTTCGTCCCCTGTCTAGGTGACATCCTCAGTGCTTGGGAGCCTCTTGTGAAGCCCTTCTGTGATGTTTCCTCTGGCATTTATAGTGATTTGTATCTGCCGCTTCCGGTTGTCAGTTCCAGCTGTCCGCTGCAGTGGCTGTTATATTGGGTCCAGGTCGATGTGCTTATTGATTGAATCTGTGGATGAATGCCATGCCTCTAGGAATTCCCTGACTGTTCTCTGTTTGGCTTGTTCTATAATAGTGGTGTTGTCCCAGGCGAATTCATGTTGCTTGTCATCTGAGTGTGTGGCTACTAAGGATAGCTGACTCATAACAGCACACAAACCAACAGCCACTCTCAGACAATAACTCACCAGGACGAAGGACACAATACCCAGCATGAGCAAAACCAATGTAGTGCACAAAATCCCATGCAAGGACTGAACAAAACACTACATAGGACAAACAGGAAGACAGCTAACGATCCGCATCCATGAACACCAACTAGCCACGAAACGACACGACCAGCTATCCTTAGTAGCCACACACTCAGATGACAAGCAACATGAATTCGACTGGGACAACACTACTATTATAGGACAAGCCAAACAGAGAACAGCCAGGGAATTCCTAAAGGCATGGCATTCATCCACAGATTCAATCAATAAGCACATCGACCTGGACCCAATATACTGGCCACTGCAGCGGACAGCTGGAACTGACAACCGGAAGCGGCAGATACAAATCACTATAAATGCCAGAGGAAACATCACAGAAGCGCTTCACAGGAGGCTCTCAAGCACTAGACAGGGGACGAAACGTCTGCAATACAAATTCCCAGCTCGGCGAACAGAACCACAACAACAAGCACCCGAGCTACAAATCTTCTCACAAACTTTGAATCAGATAAGCTTTTATGACATTCCAGTAGCTTTACAATCACCATTACAAGTATTCTAATCCCAAATTATTTAAATGTATTTGAATATCCACCCATCTGCTATGCTGCACAATTAAACTCATGTCTCTAAATCATTGTCCATAACATTACAACACCCCAGTACCTAGTTTAATTTAATTGTACAGTTCTTATAGTTCACCTCTTATCTCATATTTGAACATGCCTGTGCTTTGTTAAGAAATCAACATTAAATAGATATACCTAAAATAAATAGCTATGAATCAGCATCAGTGGTAGCATGATTATCCCCCCTTGAAGTTCTGTGGTACTAGTCATGGGTTGTGTGAGTCCTTGTGTGGCTGATGAGCCCATTCCGAGAGACGTATATTTGAGTTGTGTTTCCAAGAAGTTGATTTGGTCCTTGGCATCAAGATTGATGCTAGAAAGAGGAGAAAAAAATGTTAAAAATAACAATATAACCTTACTTTGTGATATTTGTTGACAGATAAATATTGCCTGGAACACTTGGGATAACTCCAATGATCTTCTTTAAAATTGTTGCATAATGTCCTTTACATCCACAGGTGAAGGTAGATGGAGATTTAACTTAATATTGCAACCAAAAGGCAGTACCTTCAACATTGTATTTTAACACTGTGGGACTAGCATGGAATCAACAAAATTGCTTAACCGGACCTATGTCCAGATTAGGCCCAATTAAGCTGAGCAGCGTGCTTCAGGTCTCCACTGTCAGTTTTCTCTGTGTCACAAGGACAAGTTGGTGTCATAGCTTTCTCTGGTACTCCACACGTCATAGAGTCTACAAAGTTTCAGCATAAACTGAAACGGGCATGGCCAGAGCTGTTTGAGAAGTATTGTGTCATGCTCCTGGATCCAATACAAAAAATGCGTTAATAATTGAATGAGGCCAGGAAATGTAACTTCAGTTTCTCATTCACTTATAACTTGCTTTACCTCACACCACTCTGCCTTGTGAAGCCTACTCCACCTCTTTATTCCCCATGCCCACTAATTTTCTAAATGCCTCCATCAATTTTGTCTTGTGCACTTCTTACCAACTATACATCGTCCACTAACATTCATCCTGATCCTTATGGCATTTGAGGCCTATCCATTATTGTCACCTTCATCGAATGTATGCATTTTACCATGCAAGCACATACAATTACTTGGGTCTTCTCTTTACGCTCTGGTAAAACAAGGTACAAAACAGAAGGTGAGAACTAGAGGTAACCCTCCACGTAACTGATGATGAAGAAAATGATGGAGATTTGTGGTATCTTAAGATTCTTCCACAATGCAGACAGAGAAATAGGTTCTCTGGTTACCAAGCAGCAGAATGAAATATAATGCACCAAAATGTCATGAACTGTTCAGTCACATTGATTTGATTTTGCAGTAATTCAAATATAATCATCTTGACAGCCACTGCTACAAATGCAAGATTTTGTAATCATGATTTGGAGATGCCAGTGTTGGACTGGGGTGTACAAAGTTAAAACTCACACAACACCAGGTTATAGTCCAATAGGTTTAATTGGAAGCACACTAGCTTTCGGAGCGACGCTCCTTCATCAGATGATAGTGGAGGGCTCAATCCTAACACACAGAATTTATAGCAAAAATTTACAGTGTAATGTAACTGAAATTAGACGTTGAAAAATTGATTGTCTGTTAAGCCTTTCATCTGTTAGAATACAGTGATGGTTTCACTTCTTTCATGTGTAAATCACAAAATCTTTTTTTTAAAAAGTTGCATTCTCGGGTTAGCTGTAACAATGGTGACAGTTAGACAATATGTTGAAGGTGTTGGCCCCTTGTGTTCTTTGTCTATGCCATGATGTTTAGATTGATTCTAATCTAAAAAGTGAGATAACGGAGTTTTACATAAATTCATGCAGTTTTTGAGCTCAGAGTTCTACATGAATGCATGCAGTTTTTGAGCAAAGTAAAAATTCACCCCACAAAATATATGTGTGCATGTGGGTCTTTTTCTATGTGTGTGTGTGTCTGTCTGGGTTGGGGGTTGTGAGTGTGAGAAAGTGTATGTGTGCGTGTGTAGTGAGTGCAGGGTGTCTTAAGTCTGTGAGGGGATGCATGTGTGAGTGTGAGAGTGTGCGTGTCTGTAAGGGCGTGTGTGTGTTAGTGTGTCCATGTGTATGTGTGTATAGGAGTGCCTGTGTGTGTGTGAGAGTGTGTGTGTGTGTAGGAGTATCTGTGTGTGTGTGTAGTGCAATGGTGGTCGCCTGTAATGTGACATGAACCCAAGGTCCCGGTTGAGGCCCTCCATATGGGTACCCAACGTAGCTATCAGCCTCTGCTCGGCCACATTTCTCTGCTGCCTGTCCCAAAGTCCACCTTGGAGGATAGTCACCCGTAGGTCCGAGGCTAAATGTCCTGGACCACTGAAGTGTTCCCCAACTGGGAAGGAACCCTCCTGTCTGTTGATTGTTGTGCGGTGCCCATTCATCTGTTGTCGTAGCCAATGTACCATGCCTGCAATGTATAAGATAGACAACGTTGGCTGAGTCACATGAGTACCTGCCATGTACAAGATGGGAGGTGTCCCCACGCATAATGTGGTATCTATGTCCACACTCTGACATGTCTTCCACAGTCACACTGGCACCATCCCCCATCTTCTCCTCCACGACATTGATGACTGTATTGGCACCATCTCCTACTCCCACGAGGAGGTTGAACAGTTCATCAGCTTCACGAACACTTTCCACCCTGACCTCAAGTTCACCTGGACTACCTGGACCTACCTACCTACCTACCTATTATTTACTATCTATGCTACTTAACTATGTGATCTGCCTGTATTGCTCACAAGACAAAGTTTTTCACTGTACCTCGGTACACGTGACAATAAATTCAATTCAATTCAATTCAGATACCTCCCTCCCCTTCCTGGACCTCCCCATCTCCATCTCTGGCAACCAACTCAACATGGACATCTATTTCAAATCCACAAACTCCCACAGCTACCTGGAAATACCTCCTCCCATTCCCCCACCCACCACTGTATGAACCCACAATTCCTCCACCTCCACCTATCTGCTTCCAGGAGGAGCAAATCCACTCCAAGACATCCCAAATGGCCTTCTATTTCAAGGACCCCAATTTCCCCTCCCACGTGATCAACAATGCCCTCCAGAGCATCTCCTCCACTTACCCCACCTCTGCTCTTGCTCTGACAGCAACAAGGATAAAGCCCCCACACCCATGCTGGTCCTCACCTTCCACACCACTAATCTCCGGATACAGTGCATTATCCTCCACATTTCTGCCACCTACAATCTGACCCCACCACCAGAGATATATTTCTGTCCCCCATATTTTCATCCTGCAGAGACCATTCCCTCCATGGCTCCCTCATTACATCCATGCCCCCCCCCCACCAGTTCACCCTCCACACATAGCACTTTCTCTTGCCACCACAAGAGATATAAAACTGGGCCCATATCTCCACCATCCCTCCATCCAAGGCCCAAAGAATGTTGTCACATGTGGCAGAGATTTTCTTACACATCCATACACCTCATCTACTGTGTCTGTTGCTCTTGATGTGTTCTTCTCTATACTGGGGAAACAGGATGCCAACTTACACAGCAGTTCAGGGAACATCTCTGGAACACATGCACCAAACAACCCCACCACCTTATGGTCAACCACTTCAACTCCCCCTCCCACTCCACCAAGGAAATACAAGTCCTGAACCTCCGCCAAATCCACGCCACCCGACGACTGAAGGAAGAACACCTCATCTTCTGCCTTGGGACCCTTCATCAACATTGACATCACTAGTTTCCAAATTCCTTGGCCCCCAATTGCCCCCCACCTTAGCCCAGATACAACCGTCCAAATTGACATTGTGCTCTTGAACTGTCCTACCCGTCCATCTTCCTTCACACCTATCCACTCCTCACTCCCCACCAACCTATCATAATCAGCCCCACCCCCAGCTGTATCTACCTATCCCTTCCCAGCTACCTTACCCCAGCCCCACCTGCAGCCTCCTATTGTCTCAGCCCCTATCCTCCCCTCACATTCATTATAAAGGGCTTATGACTGAAATGTCGATTCTCCTGTTCTTCGGATGTTGCCTGACCTGCTGTGGTCTTCCAGCAACATACTCTTCGATGCTGATCTCTAGTATCCTAATGTTCTCTTAATGATTTAGTGCCAAAGAGGAGACCCGCTTGTTTTACCGATAAGAAAGGGCAAAATATTCCCATAGTTTTAGCAATGGCAAAGGCAGATGTGCTGATGGTGGCTAGATGTTGTTTGTTGCCTGGCTAGAGTATTTTAGCTATGAAGAGAAATTGCAAGACTGATTATTTTCCTAGTAGCACAGAGGACTGAGGGTGGGACATGATAGAAATGTATAAAATTATGAGGGATATAGATAAAGTAAACGGGAAGGAACTTTTCTCCTTGATGGAGTGATCAATGACCAGGGAGTAGAGATTTAAGGCAAGGGCCAGGAGGTTTAGAGAGAATGTGAGGATTTTTTTTTACCCAGAGGGTGGTGGGAATCTGGAACTCATGGCTTGTAAGGGTGGTAGAGGCAGAAACCCTCAGATCATTTAAGAAATATTTCAATATGCACTTCCAATACAAAGCATACAAGGCTATGACCGAAGTGCTGGATAGCTAGGTTAGATTAGCTGGACTAAATTCATTTGGAGGTTGTTTTTTACTGGTGCAGACTCCGTGGGCTGAAGGGTCTTTTGCTGCACTGTAGATTCTTGTGACTCTATGACTTCAGAATTAATTTAACTTCAAGATTGAACAGGGAGATGATCGATAACTAACAATTCTTCCAGATACAAGGCCCATTTGATTTATATTGCCATGCAGTTAGGCTTTGAGGATGGAAAGAATCTATAGGAGGCCATTTCAATATCGAGTTACAGGCTTTCTTCATTATTGCTGAACCTTACAGACAGAGCCTGTCTGCGCGAATATAACACGGGCAAAATACAGAGAAATTGAGGCAGTGAGTCTCTATCGTTCATTACATAAAATGTAGGTGGGAGCACAAGCTTGGATCGAAGAGACACAAGTTGTGGGAGTTAAATGTAGTTGGATGATTTGTGTAGCCTTGATTGATGGAAGACAATATTCCTAATGAAGAATTTATGCCCGAATTCTCCTGCTCCTCAGATGCTGCCTGACCTGCTGTGCTTTCCCAGCAGCACACTCTTGACTCTGATCTCCAGCATCTGTTCTCCTCACTTTCTCCCCCTGGAAGACAATATTCCAGGATAACTTATACTGTGAAAGTTAGTTCTGGGATTGGAAATTATCCAGCTGGAGAAAAAAATAAAGGAGTTAAGAATCACTCCGAATTAGATCTAGGATCATACAATTTATGTAAGAGACAGAATAAAGTGAAACAATGGGGGGGAGCATACTCAATGGGTAATCTTTTCTGTAAATTAGAATGTCAGTTGCTAACTGAAATGATGTTTAGACAATTTTACTTTAAGTTTGTTTGCTTTATTAAAAATTTTATGAGTGAAAATTCTATTCCGTGATCCTTTCGGTAATCACTAGAAGCTTGAATTTATTTTAAAATTGGTTGTTGGCCTGTATGGGCATGAAGTGAAGCTGCAACACCCCTACCTTGCCAGTATTCATTCATATCTTGTGTCTCTGTCAGATCTTTCAGTTGAGCAGCAGCAGTTGGTGGGCTTTGCCAATGACAAACCTGCAGAGGAACTGTACCTTTCTGAGGCTGTGATCATCAACGGTCAAGTATAAACTATGAACAGAGCAGCCACTCTCACTTCCATGGCACCAGATAGGCAAATAGTTGGACTTTCACCTGGTGATTTGCATTTCACAGGTGACCAAGATTAGTTTCTACTAAGAAGGACAGCAATGGGAGAGTCCGTGTCAGAGGCTGTAATGCTCTTCAAGTTATTCACTGCTGGGTATAGACACTGCATCCTGAATCATCAATGGAAAGGGTTCTCATTAAGGGCCACCAAAAAAGGTAGACATTTGACACACACTGCCCATGATTGCAGAGAGAATAGAAGAGTTCACCTCAAGCATTAGTGAGTTGATGGTTTACATGGATATAGTGGCAAACAATATGGAACAACTGATATTCCAATTAACTGAGTCCATTCATGTTTTTAGCAAATACTTGATATGTCAACAAATGTGGTAACTTAGACTTCACCTTATTCAACTCCTTTCTCTGCAGCTCCTCTTGCTGATATCCAGGTTTGGCCTCCTGTATTCCAAATTACCGTGTTGACATCATTGGATCATACTACTTCTCACATTAAAGTTAATCAAAGGCAACCAAAGGACTATTCATTTTGATGTGATTTTTAAAATGTCCAATGTGTAGAAGGCAAATTCTTAACAACAGCATTGCTTTTGTCATTGTTGGACTTCAATTATCCAAATAGAGATTGAGATACAATTAGGGTAAAGGGCAGTAAGAGGCAACTGTTCCTAGATGTGTTCGGGAAAGTTTCCTAAAGCAGTGTGTGTCCAGTCCATCAAGAAGGGATACATTGTTGGACCTGGTCTTTGAAAATGAAGTAGGGCAAGTGGATCAAATGTTTGGAGGAATAAGACTGCGATGCAACAATCCAGAGTAAGAAAAATTAATTGGCAGAGACCTGACTTCAATGGGGTAAGAACAGAGCTGGGCAGGATTGAGTGGAACAAGAGGTTGGTGGAGATAACAATAGCTGAACAACTGGCTACTTTCAAAGAGTAGATGGTACAGATATGGTAGAGGTACAATCCCTCTAATGCAAATGGTAGGACAAATCTAGAGTTTCCTGGATGACACAGGAAGTAGGAATAAACATTAGAAAGAGAAACTGTGCTCATGCTATGTGTATGGCAGAAAAATACAACTGACAACCAACCCAAGTACTGAAGGTTTAGAGAGGAGGTGAAGAAATAAATAAGAAATGTGATGAGGAACTACGAGAAAAGACTAGTCATTAGCATAAAGTGGTATTCCAGAGTCTTATGTAGGCATATAAATAATAAAACAGTGGTTACGGTGGGAATAGTACCAATGGTAATGCCAAAAAGGGATTATACATCAAGGCAGGGGCCTGTCAGGGATGTTATGCAGTCAGAGTTATACAGTGCGGAAACAGACCCTTCAGTCCAACTCACCCATGCTTACCAGATATTCTAAACTGACCTAGTCCCATTTGCTAGCGTTTGGCCCATATTCCTCTAAACCTTTTCTATTCACATACCCATCCTTTTAAATGTTGTAACTGTACCAGCCTTCATCAATTCCTCTGGCAGCTCATTCCATACACGCACCACCCTCTCTGCATGACAAAGTTACCCCTCAGGTCCCTTTTAAATCTTTCATTGCTCGCCTTAAACCTATGCCCTCCAGTTTTGGATTTGCCTATACTTGAAAAAAGATTGGTTATTCATTCTATCCGTGCCCCTCATGATTTTATAAGCATCTATAAGGTTACCCTTCAGCCTCCAATGTTCCAGGGAAAAAAGTCACAGTCTATTATAGCTCAAACCCTCCAATCACAGCAACATCTTTATAAATCTTAATGCAATATTCTAAAAGTGGCCTCACCAATGTCCTGTATACAGGTTGTTCTGATATAACATGTGTTTCATTAATGCGAATTCACTCTAACACCATTGATAAATTGGGGGCACTGTTTCTAAAGCACAGAATTTTAAATGGTGTATGGGTTATAAAGCAATTCTGGCCCCATCAGTTTAAATGGTGCTGCTTATACAGGATTTTCTTATAACACAGGATTGCACGAGAACTGACCTATCATGATATAACAGAATTAGCTGTCATTGCAACATAACATCACAATTCCCATATTCCTTGCACTGACCAATGAAGCCAAGCATGCCAAATGCCTTCTTCACCATCCTGTCTATGTGCTACTCCACTTTCCAGGAACCGTGCACTTGCACCCTTCAGTCTCTTTGTTTGGCAAAACTCTCCATAGCCCTACCACTAACTGTCTAAGTCCAGCCCTGATTTGCTTTACCAAAATATTAAATGTATACTTTGTCCTCATCTTTACAAAAGAGGAGGATACTGCCCAGACCATAGTGAGAGAGGAAACTCTGTCAATAGAATAGTTAAAAATTAATCAGGAAAATGTCTTGGATAGATTGTTGACATTTAAAGCTGGCCTACTCCGGGACCAGATGACATGCATCCAATGATTTGAAAGGAATTTACGGCAGAATTTATGGGAACATTGACTATAATCTTTCAGTCTCCCCGGGCATTGGAAGATGTACCAGAAGATTGGAGAATTGCAGACACTACAGTCTCTAACACCATGGATAGAAGCTTGGCTGTCTGGCAGAAAGCAGAAAGTGGGGATAAATGAGTCCTTCTCAGGATGGCAGCCAGTGACAAGTGGTGTTCTGTCAGGCTCAGTGTAGGGACCACAACATTTCACTTCATATGTTAACAATCTAGATGAAGGAATTGAAGGCATTCTGGCTAAGTTTGCAGATGATAAACAGACAAGTAGAGGGACAGATAGCACTGAGGAGACAGGGAGGCTGCAAAAGTATTTGGACAGGTTAGGAGAGTGGACAAACAAGTGGAGAATGAAGGACAACATGGGAAAGTGGGAGGTCATGCACTTTGGTTGGAAGATTAGAAACATGGACTATTTTCTAAATGGGGAGAAAGTTCAGAAATCTGAAGTGCAAAGACACTTGAGAGTTTGAGTCTATTATTCTCTCAAGGTAGACTGACAGTTTGAGTCAGTAGTTGGGAAGGCAATTGCAATAATGGCATTTATTTTAAGAGGACTTGAATGTAAAAGCAGGGAAGTACTTCTGAGGGTCTGGTCAGACCACATTTGGAGTATTGTATGCAATTTTGGGCCCCATATCTCAGGAAGGGTGTACTGGCCCTGGAGCATATTCAGAGGAGGTTCACAAGAATGGTCCCAGGAATGAAAATTTTAACATATAGTGGATGTTTGAGGATTCTGAGTTTATACTCAATGGAGTTTAGAAGGATGACAGGGAATCTAATTGAAACATACAGAATACTAAAAGGCCTGGATAATGTAGATGTTGGGCAGATGTTTCCATTGGTAGAAGAGACTAGGACCTAAGGGCATGGCCTTTAGAGTAAAGGGAAGACCTTTAAGAATGGAAATAAGGAGAAACTTCTTCAGCCAGAGAATGGTGAATCTATGGAATTCATTGCCACAGAAGGCTGTGGAGGCCAGGTCATTGAGTATGTTTAAGGCGGAGAAAGATAGGTTCTTGAGTATCAAGGGGATCAAGGGTAACAGGGACAAAGATGGAGAATGGGTTTGAGAAACATATCAGCCATGCTTGAATAGTGGAGCAGACTCAATGGGCTAAATGGCCTAATATCTGCTCTATGTCTTACACTCTTACGGTCTAAATTGGCATTGTCCCAGATATTCCAACCAGGCATGTTTCCACTGTGCAGGGAGGGAGCATGTAAGATAGATTAAATAGCTAGCCAACCACCTTCCCATGTACTTCAGAGCTTTCCCTCATTTTACTGGAATGGGCGAGCACTGAAATCAATAGGTTATTTGCCACATGTCAGTAAATAATTATTGGTCAATTGAAAGCTTGTTGAATAATGCCTTTTATGCAGCAGTGGCAGCCCCAGAAAAGAGTGACTCCTCTTTCATTCCAATTTGCTTATATCCCCAAGATATCCTGCTAAATAACATCACTTAATTTGGTCCAGCAATCCATGTCTGCTTTCTTCCCAAGTCAATGAGCAATGCTGACAGCATCTCAGCTGTGATACTGCTAGGACTGAAAGGCAGGAGTTCCTCCAACTGACATCCCACTATTATCTTATTAATGCTGTCTGCAGCATAATATTGTGCCTGACCAACATTTGAGTCCTCCCTTTTCCCATCCCTAACCTTCCTTGGGCTTTGCAAATGACCTTCTAATGGAGGATCCTTCAAAACTAACTCAATACCCCATACCTCAGTTGAAGTAGCTCAGAGAATCAATGCAGAAGCCACATCCCACCTTTGTGCATTAGCTGATATAAGTAAAGATTTTAAGTGTCCAAATACTTCTTTTAAAAACTATAGAGAGAAGATAAGTATGGCAGGCACGTGCATAAGATGGTGGCATAAGTAATGGTGAGTGAAGTAAGTGAGTACGGGGACAGAAAGGCAAAACTCCTTTGTTCTCATCCCTGAGTGCACCCAGTGCTCTCCACGGTTGTCAATCTTCCATACTCTGAATGTCAACATGGATCATGTTACTAACCTATTGTATGTTCAAATCTAAATTAAGTTTAACAATAAATACTGTACCTAAAACAGAAGACAGAGGATAGGGTGTTTAATCTCATTGGAAAAAGTGGGAAGGCTGACTGATTACCAATAGCATAGAGACTGGGCCTATAGTAAAACCAACTGTATACATGGGTTAATAAGATTTTCGAGAAAGAAGACCCAAATGAATTAATTTAGGACTAGTTACCTTAAGTTTTAAAGCCTGAGTCAAAAATAATAAGATTGGAAAGAACTCATAGGGTTGGAAAGCAATACCCTAAATCTAATAGGATTCAAATGACCGTGATAATGCAATTTCACGATTACAAAGATTGCTAGAAGGCTCTTGATATGGAGCCAGGCTAGAAGGAAAAATTAAGATGGATGGCAACAGGATAATAAGTTCTTCAGACATTTCACCACATTTAAAAAAAAGGAGAAAATCTGACAAGGTTAAGAAAATACTTTGGAAATCTGGCCTTCAATTTAGATTGTGCAATAAATGATTTGACTCCTTTTTTCACTGAATCTTAAATTTTATTCACAAAAGAAAGCCAACAAAAATGTAGCATAGGGAAGGCCCAATAAGAACAATTATTTGGCAAAATAATCTTCATTAACATAAAAGTTATATAGATATGAAAATAAACATAGCCTGTGCAGTAAAAATCATTTATCAATATTCATGCTTAATGTTGAAGGGACAGCTATTTGTAAGTATTTTCAGGAGCTATTTTAAACACTGGTCTCCCTTCTGTATCCTTTATTACATCTTGTTACAGTCTGATCTTTTCAGCTTATTACACAAAATTAACAAAAACAAATTGGCTATATAAATACAGACCATCTTTTCCTTTATAAAAAAGTAATCTATCAAATAGGTTTGAAAAGTGTCCACAGACAAAATCAGGTGCATTTTCAACTAACTGTTAGATGAATAAATTTCTTGCAATGTATGCATCCAGCAAAGGAACAAGATATCAGTAGGACTTACTCAGAACACCTTTGCACTCTGTTTTTATTAACGTACTTCTCTGTATAATCATTTTAGTACTCATTCCTGGAACATGGATATCACCAGCAATTATTGCCCATCACTAATTGCCCTTAATAAGGTGATGAGCTACCTTCTTGAACCACTAGATGCCTTTGGGGCTAACACAGTACAGTTGGGAATGGAATTTGACCCTTTGGAGGTAAAGGAGTGGCAATACAGTTGCGAGTCAGGGTGATGTATGACTTGGAAGGGTACTTGCAGATGGTCACTTTCCCTTGCATCTGATACCCCTACCCAGTTTTAAATTTCATGACCTGTTCAAACTCTGTCCTATTTAGCATGCTGATAGTGCCACAGAGAAAAGATGCTGAGTATCCTCAATGTGAAGAATGGACTTTGCCTTCACAAGGCCTGTATGGAGGTCATTCCTACAGATACCATTGTAAACAGATGCATCTGCAATAGATAAATTGCTGAGGATGAGGCTTTTCCTTTATTGTCTTTTCCTCACCACCTGCTGCAGAGCCCATCAAACAATTATGTCCTTTAGGACTCAACCAGCTCAGTCAGGCATTGAAGTTCCCCACACAAAGTATTTTCTGTGTCCTTGGTACCTTCAGTTTTTCCTATAAGTGGCATTCAACATCGATCCATTACCTGGGGGGAGGTGCTTGGTAATCTGCAGAAGGTTTCCTTACTCATGTTTGATCTCATATCATAAGACTTCATAGTGTCTCTGGTGGTCAATGTTCAGATCAAATTGCCCTATGTCCAATGTCTCAATCATGCACTATACATTGCAAATCAAGGGAATACCTATCCCTACCACACCCTCAAATGCACTGCATTTAACCCACGAGTGCCAAGCAACCAAACAAAGATAGTGGTAACAGTACGTTAAAGCAACAAAAGCTGTATCAGGTGCAGTAGGAATGGTTACATAGAAATAAACTAGATCAAAAACTGAAAAAAAGAAAAATCACTATTGTATTATAGAATGTAGCAGTCAGTTTACTTAAAACAAATTTCTCAAGAACAACTATATAATAAAAACCAAATCATCTATTTTAGTAGAGTTGCTGGAGGAATAAGTATTGGGCAAAACAAGAGGATAATTTCTCTCCTTGTTTTCTTTGAATTGCTATGGAATTTTTACATTCACATAGAAGGGACACAAGGCCTTTGATTAATATTTCAGCTGAAAGATGGAACCTCTGAACAGTGCAGAACTCCTTCAGTACAGATATGGAATAGATCTTGAAATGACAGCTTCAGTCTCAGAGAAGAGAGAAGTACCAACTGAGTCATAATGAGAGGCACAAGTATATTCACAGTGTTTGAAGAGGAAAGGGTGTTTGGAGTTAGGTTGCATATTCCTGCAGGAACACATGTGTGAAGAAGTTTTTTGAGGAGACAGGTGATGAGATGGCAGGTTTGAAAGGGAGGGTCTAGTACCTGAATTGAGTATACTGCTGACAATATCAGTTAACACGGCCAACCAAGTCATTATTTGAAACCTTTATTGCTTCAAGGGCAAGCTTTGCATACATGTTACACTGAGGTCCTCTCCAGCCTCTTAAGTAGATATATTTAGTTCATGGCACCATATCAAGGAAAAGTGCTCACCCTCGTGTTCCTCAAACATCACAAAAAAAAAATCATCTGGACTTTGACACAAAAACTATATTTGTAATCTTGCTGTAGGTGGACCAACAATGCTGATAGGGAGGGAATAGGCACACTCAGTGACAATGAAGAAACAGCAATATATTACCAAGTCACGACGATGAAAGTCTTGGAGGGTAATTTTCACCATTTATCTGCTGCCCTTGTCCTTCTCGATGCCAGTGGCCATGGTTTGGAAGGTGTTGGATGAGGATTCTTGATGAGTTCCTGCAGTATATTTCGTAGATAGTACACATTTCTGCTACTGAGTATCAGTGGTGGATAGAGTGAATACTTATGTATGTGGTGCTAATCAAGCTTTGAACTGGATGCTGTCAAGCTTCTTGAGCATTTTTTGGAGATTTATTCATTCAGGCAAGTGGACAGTAATCTATCATTAGATTAGATTACTTACAGTGTGGAAACATGCCCTTCGGCCCAACAAGTCCACACCGACCTGCCGAAGTACAACCCACCCATACCCCTACACTTACCCCTTCACCTAACACTACGTGCAATTTAGCATGGTGTCTTTAATACTGAAGCTAACAAAAAGAAATTGTTATAACTAATTATTTTAAAAGTGTATCTGATTTGAGTAGAACTGGAAACAGTTAGAGAAAAATTATACAAAATGTTCAGCTGCACCTAAAGGAAATTTTACTCTCAAAATTCAGTTTTTCAGAACTTCTCAAAATCATACCTCTGAAAAGACAACAGACTCAGCTCAACTTTAGATATACATTGATAAATCAAGATTTGTGAAGCAATTTCAACACTAAGTTATCAATTCATTGATCAACTATTTCCCTGAGATATTTGCTGAGAGGGTGAACAATCAGTGGCTGACGTGCACTTTAAAGACCTAAAAATATTTTATTACTAGCTGTGTTCAAGTCTTAAGAAATTTTAAAAATATGATTTTTATATATTGATGTTTATTGTACTTTTTACTGGGAGGTAAACTCTTAATATTTCCTTTGCTGATGTCTGTAAATGTTGGCCTTATGCATAGCTCTTTATCAATATCTAAGCAAATGTTTCTGTGTTGTTTTAAATACTTGCCTCAAGTTGTCAAAATAAATATTGAATTGTGATTCTGTTTGCTGAAGACTATGATTCTTTCGGAGAGAATTGCTCATTTACAATTTGATCTAAATACATACATGTTCTTCATTTTAGAGTTTCTGCTCCTTTTAATTCTCTCGATGTAATCCTAGGACTCTGACATAATGACTACATCATTATCATGCCATGTGTGTTGGATGTTAATTGTTTTATGCTGCAAATAGTTTGGCTGGAATCTTATCAAGCTCTTAATGATTTGGGCTGTGCCAAGGAATCTGAGGGAATTGCATGAGAAGTCACGGAAGGTCTTATTTGCAACAAGTAGCATTTTTCAACAAAGTTCCAGATATACTAAACAGATGCTGAACAAAAATGTGTTCTGGTAAAATGAAGGGTGAAACATGTATTGTTAGCAAAAGTGATCAAGGAGAGAATCCAAAAAAAAACAAAGGCATACAAAGTAGCAAAAAGCATGGTAGGCCAGAGGATGAGGAAATGTTTCGGTACCAACAGATAGCTAAATATCTAATAAAAACTGAGAAAATTAATTCTGGAAGTAAGTTGGTAAGAAATATAAAGACAAACAACAAGAGCTTTTATAATTTTTTACAATGAAAGACTGTGGCTAATGGGAGGAAAGATTTTGTAACAGCTTCTATCATGAGGGACAAACTAATGCGACTAAAGACAGGCAGGTTCCCAGAACCAATGATTGTCAAGGGAATGGCTGCATTAGAGGCATTGCTCAAAATATTCCAGAACCCACTGGATTCCAAAAGGGTTCCAGCAGATTGGAAAGCTGCTAATGCAATGCCACTGCTCAGAAAGGCAGCTGCCAGAAAAGAGGAAACTGTAGGGTCAGTTTGCAGAATAACAGTCGTATGGAAATGCTAGAGTCTCGTATTAAAGAAGAAATAGAAGAACATATGGAAAAGTTTAACATAATCAAACTGAATAAACAGGGTTTTGTGACAATAAAACCATGCTTGAAAAATTTGGCAAGCTGGCTCAGTGAATTGCACTGCTGCCTCATAACGACAGGGACTGGGGTTCGATCCCAGCTTTGGGTGACTGTCTATGTGGAATTTGTGCATTCTCCCTGTGTCTGCGTGGGTTTCCTCTAAGCGTTCCAGTTTCCTCCCACAGTCCAAAGAAGAGCAGGTTAGGTGGTTGGGGCATGCTAAATTGCCTATGATGTCTTGGAATGAGCAGGTTAGGTGTGTGAGCCATGGGAAATTCAGGGTTACAGGGATAGGGTAAGAGGTTAGATCTAGCTGGGATGCTCTTTGGTAGGGTGATGTGGACTCGATGGGCTGGATGGCCTGCTTCTGCACTGTAAGGGATTCTATGATTATAAATTTGCTGGAGTCCTTTTGAGTATAAAACAAGCAGAGTTGATCAAAGGGAACCTCTGATGGAGTGTATTTTGATTTCCAGGAGGCATTTGATAAAGGACTACGTGGAAGATTATCGCACCAGATGGGCAATCCAGGTATTGGAGGTAATGTATTAGCATGAATTGAGCATTAGTTATGACACAGAATGAGAGTGAGTTGCGATGCATTTTATTTACAGGTTGGAAAGCCAAAGCCTAGTGAAGTGTTACAAGGAACAATTATTTACAGACTATGTTAATGACTTAAAGGAGGAGTTAAAGTATAATGCAACTAAATGTTCTGTTGATCCAAAAATTAGGTGGAGGGAAAATGATATAGATAGGTTCAGTGAGTGGCCAAAAAGCTTGCAGATGGAGTTTATTGTAGTAAAGTGTGAGATCGTGCACTTTGTGAGGAAGAATCAAAAAACTGCCAATTATTGAAATGAAAAGCATCTCCAAAAAAAAAAGTATGGTGTCACACAACACCAGGTTACTGTCCAATAGGTTTATTTGGAATCACAAGCTTTCAGAGTGCTGCTCTGTCATCAGGTAAGCCTGATGATTGGGTATAACCTGGTGTCATATGACTTCTGATTTTGTCCATCCCAATCCAACACCAGCACCTCCACATCAAAAAAAAGTGCAGCAGAGATGGATCTGGCTTTTAGATTAGATTAGACTTCCAGTGTGGAAACAGGCCCTTCAGCCCAACAAGTCCACACCGACCCGCAACCCACCCATACCCCTACATTTACCCCTTACCTAACACTACGGGCAATTTAGCTTGGCCAATTCACCTAACCCGCACATCTTTGTGACTGTGGGAGGAAACCGGAGCACCCGGAGGAAACCCACGCAGACACGGGGAGAACGTGCAAACTCCATACAGTCAGTCGCCTGAGTCGGGAATTGAACCCGGGTCTACAGGCGCTGTGAGGCAGCAGTGCTAACCACTGTGCCACCGTGCCGCCCTTGAACATGAGTTAGCTAAAAGTTTAGCATGCAGATGTTGTAAGTAAATCATGGAATTTTGGCCTTTATTGCCAGAATGTTGGAGTTTAAGTACAGAGAAGTCATGTTACACTGTACAGGGTGTCGGTGAGTCCGTACCTAGGGCACTGTGTTTAACTTTGATCCCTGAATTTCACAAAGGATGTACAGACAATGGAGACTGTTCAAAAGAAATTCATTTGTCTGATTCTTGGGATGAAGTGGTTAACTTATAAAGAACAAATGAATGAGTTAGGCCTTTACTCATCAAAGATTAGAAGAATGAGGGGTGATCTTATTAAGACATGCAAGATTCTGAAGCGTCTTGAATAGGTTAGATGTTGAGAAGGTATCAAGACTAGTGGAAAAATCTCAAACCAGGGGACAAACTTAAAGGATAAAAGGGCATTTATGTAGAATTGAGATACAAAGTAATTTCTTCTCTCAGAGGATAGTGTGTATCCAGAATTCTCTACCTCCTTAAGTTGTGGAGGCTAGTTCACTGAAATATTTAAAGGAGGTAGATAAATTTGAAATATCAGAAAATTGAAGACTATAAGGAGCCAGAACCTCCCTTACTTTCTGGGGAGGTATTTCTTACGTTCCTCTGTGCACATCTTTGGACTGTGGGAGGAAACAGGAGCACCCGGAGGAAACCCACGCAGACACAGGGAGAATGTGCTAACCACTGTGCCACCATGCCTGACTTGTGCTTTGTAGATGTTGGATGGGCTCTGGGGAGTCAAAAGGTAAGTTACCGCATAATTTCCAGCCTCTGACATACTGTTGTAGCCATAAGATTTATGTACCTGGTCCAATTCAGTTTCTGGTTAATTGTAACCCCAGAATGTTGATAGTGGAGGTATCAGTAATGGTAATGCCAATGAATGTGAAGAGGGGTTGTCGAGATTCTTTCTTGTTGGGGATCATCCAAGATTATAATTTATGAGGTGTGAATGTTATTTGCTCAGATATTGTCGAGGTTTTGCTGTATTTGGATATCAGCAAAGGAAATATTAAGAGTCTACCTCCCAGTAAAAAGTACAATAAACATCAATATATAAAAATCATATTTTTTTAATTTCTTAAGACTTGAACACAGCTAGTAATAAAATATTTTTAGGTCTTTAAAGTGCACGTTCATCCTCTCAGCAAATATCTCAGGGAAATCAGTTGATCAATGAATTGATAACTTAGTGTTGAAATTGCTTCACAAATCTTGATTTATCAATGTATATCTAAAGTTGAGCTGAGTCTGTTGTCTTTTCAGAGGTATGAATTTTGAGAAGTTCTGAAAAACTGAATTTTGAGAGTAAGATTTCCTTTAGGTGCAGCTGAACATTTTGTATAATTATTCTCTGTTTCCAGTTCTACTCAAATCAGATACACTTTTAAAATAATTAGTTATAACAGTTTCTTTTTGTTAGCTTCAGTATTAAAGACACATAGAAAAAGCCAGAGGCAAACAAAACTAGCTGGCCCAAAGCTCTGATACGTTCATTTTTTCAACATAATAGTTGATTGAATTTGAACAGTCTATGTGTTCTGTGCTGCAAGGCTCACCAATATTCCCAGTGCTTTTGGAATATTGCAGCCAATTCTGGACCCCTGCTACAGGAAAGTTGGTGATTTAGAAAACATTTACAAAGATATTGCCAGGGCTAGTGAGTTTGAGCTATAGGGAGAGGCTGAATAAGCTGGGGTTACTTTCCCTGGAGTGCCGAAGGATGAGGGGTAACCTTACACAAGTTTATAAAATCATAAGGGACATGGATATGTTGAATAGTCAAGGTCTTTTCCCACAAATACAGGAACCCAAAACTAGAGGACATAGGTTTAAGATGAAGGGGAAAAGATTAGAAACACAGTGGGTGGTGCATGTATGGAATGAGCTACCAAAGGAGGTTGTGGAGGCTGGTATAATTACATTATTTAAAAGGCATCTGGATGGGCATTGGATTAGGAATGGTTTATAGGATATGATGGAAATGATGGCACATAGATTAATGTAGAATATCTGGTCTGCATGGATGAGTTAGATACAAGGGTCTGTTTCTATGCTCTGCATGTTTATGACTATGATTTTCCTCCTATTTTTGTTTGACTATTCCACATTTGAAGGATTTTTCTGATATGTGTTCTAACTTACCAGGTCACAGCGACATTGTAGTTACAATAATAATATTGGACTTGCAACTCAGAGATGTGAGTTTAAAAATGTATCATCCTAAGATATGAAATTGAAGCCTGCAAATCTGGTCATTTGTGGGCTGACACCAACAAACATCTTAAAAACTGATGGATTGCTGAAAAAAAACACATTTGGATCTCTCAGCAAAAGGAATCTGCCACCCAAAACCAGCTTGATCTCTGTGTGACTTTAATCCATGCTGCATGGTTGCATTTTGATGGACTCTGAAGTGGTTGAGCGAGAAAGAATAACTAAAGACAGGCAATGATTGTAGTAACATCACCAACACTGAGAGAAAAAAATCACTTGTCAGTCATTTCTACTCTTTTCTCTGCTCCAACATCCTTAAGTTACTTCAAACTAATCATCTGATTTGAGCTTGTCTTTAAATATTTATATATTTTCAGGAGGCTGCCTTTTAAAAGAGCAGTTTGCAACATCAATTAGGCTGAATCAATGATGTAGCGCCAGAACTGTAATTTTCATCTCTTGCTACCCAGGTGACATCTTCATTCGTACAGCTAAACACACAGCGGGAATGACCACAACTATATAAGGAGGCCATCATCTCTTCACTGGTTAGTTTCTGATTGATTTCTGCTGTCTCTTGCTGCATCTGTAAAAGTGTTTGGTATTATATACTGCTATTGAATTCCTTAAAGGTCCCTTGGTTTGAAGCATGAAGGGAGAATCAACTGAGAAGACATGAAGAAGGGCAAGCCATTCGAAGAAGGAGGAGAAGAAGCCTGAGACAGCTCTCAGAAGATGGTCTTTCGAGAAATGCCGAAATGAATATTTAAAGACTGAGACCTCAGATCAAAGACTAAGTTCATTGCCTACCAAGCATTTGAGATCTCTAACAACCACAATGCTGAACTATAAACCATCACAAAATAAGTATTCCAACAGCTTTATAAATCAAACCATAGCTCTTCTGTGAAAACAAAAAAATGTTGAAGAGTCATCTAGCCTCGAAACATGAGCTTGCTTTCTCTTCACAGATGCTGCCTGACCTGTTATGATCTTCAGCATTATTTGTTTTCATCACAATTCCAGCATCTGCAGTCATTTGCTCCTACATAGCTCTTGTGGTTCCTTAGTGTATTTCCCTACTTTAGTGTTTCTATACTGTGCTAACACTGTAACTGTAGCAAAGCTGGTGGAAGACAGATAACCATAAGTGAATGAGGCTACAGACCCTTTGCAGGACATCCTCATTAAAATTAGTAGACAGCGTAAGGTTTGTGCGCTATCTGCATCACAAGGAGTGTGCACAGATTAAATGCATGTAATAATCAGTTCCTGTTGTCTCTGGCTGTGAAATTTTGCTCCCATGCATTTCGAATCTTGTCTAATAGGTTATTTCTTTTATACTTCTGTTCTCCTCACTCTTTCCATGTATGTATTGTTGTTTTGTGTAGTCTGGTGACAAACATTGATGGCAATAACTAATGCGTATTTTACAAAGTAAATTGTAAAGATTAACATTTTCTTTGTACATTTAAAATGTATTGCATTATACTTATCTATTTTCTTAACCTTAGCTGCATCCCCACATTCCCTGAACACTCAAAATGATATATGTGCTGTTGCTGTCTGATATATTTTTAAATTTCTTTGAAAACTTACATTTATACTGTCCCATTGATTTTGACTATGTGTAATACTTTGGACTTAACAATCTTAAATGTTATTTGCATTGTGAATGAGGCAGTAAGCAAACAAAATCGACCAATCTAATTTTCATGCTGACTTGGTATATGTGACTTGTGTTCTTACTCAAATGAGGTTGAGGTCTCAGCGACTTCTTCAATCAGTGCACTTTACTACGTTTGCTGTCTAAGTGGAAGTTGTGGCATAATGCTAATGTCACCAGTAAACCAAAGGCCCCAGCGCAATTATTCTCTTCTAACTCCCTACACCCTCAATAGAGGGAAAGTAAGGATTCAGCAGTCAACCCTTATTGCATTGATTTTCAGAGAAAAACAACTTCAGTTGTTTTTTTAAATAGGACTCTTCTAGGTTTTCCTTTTGATCTGAAACCTTGCCTAATGATGTGACCTCCTTACAATTTCTCACTTCTGGCTTGAGACCACATACAAGCTGCTGGATTCCCCTCAGCAATACACCAATCAGCAAGTTTCCAACTGGATCCTGAAGAAAAGGTATATATGCTTTTTTTTTAAAAAAAATGATCGGTCGCCTTACAAATGGGTCCTCAGGGGCACATGATTTTAACATACTGGGCAATATCGATGCGCTTAGTCAGCCTCATTCAGTAGGCGGACCATTTACAATGATTGTGACAAAGGCTGAAGAAGTCCTTGATACAAAATAATGAAATTCTAATTGGGACTGAATTTAAGTCATTTAAATGGAGCTTTGACAATAGTGGTACATCATTCTGACTTTAAAATTGCCTATTGCAAAATGCAATTTGCACAAATCAGACCCACAAAGCTGATTTTGTACCACAAATTTGACATCATGTTGCAAATCTCTGACTTCCGATGTCAAAGCCTCACAAAACCAAACCTTGAATTCTTTATTTTAATGTACTTCAGAAAATCTTATTGCTCTTAACACTCTTCCTTTTAACTCTGCTTTTGGTTTTATTCCATCCTGGTTGGTTGTCTCTCCCAGTCTGACATCACACTTTTTTTGCCCAGAATCATTGTGTTGGCCTACAGACAACATTCTGCTGTTGATCTAGTACATTTAAGTAGTTTATAATATAGAACCATATCAGCCCAATCCCAACTCAACATTTTCTCAATTATAACTGATCACTGCTGTCACCTGCAATCTAATAATTGCAGTAATAAAGTCAGAAAATGCTGGAGAAACTCAGCAGATCTGGCAGCATCTGCAAAAAGAGAAACAGAATTAAAATGCTTTTGCTTAATGAATATAACTCTAAATGTTTTGAGGTCATGATTGAGTTATCGGGAGTTGTCTAGAATTTCCACGTTTTATCAATAAGCTATCTCTGTGAATATATTAAAGATAGCTTTCAAGATAGGATTCATGTATTTTCAGTTGTTAGTGATAATTTATACTAGGGTGTTGTGAATAGAAGGACACCAGCCTGAAGCATTACACAGACGTTACACTTAGATTTATTTGGCTGAATTGTTAAAGAGTGTGGACAGATTTAGCAGTTGCCAGCTGGCAGCAAAGATGGAAAAACATTAGGGCATTTCTCATGGGTTGCTGGGGAATTGTAGGTGGTATTGCAGTTTATGTGGCTGCGGATTGTGGAGATCTAAGGAGAGCTTGATGAACAGAAAGTAAATATGTTTGGTCAAAGTATGTTTACAGTCAATCAAAAGAGATGCTTGAAAGACAGGTATTGTTTAGACATATTATGTTTTTTTTCCATATCAAGAGATTATTCTATTTAGTACTGAATTCTTTATGCTAGCAATCTCAGAACTGATTGAAGTAAACATTAATAGGGTGAATGTGCAATTTCTCTTTGGTTTCTAATTCTGCCCAGTGAACATTATTTGTGAATTTGTAATTGGATGTCATCTCTTTCATGTCTCCTCTAACTTAGAAACTGCACTCTGAATATGCATCGCTTTTAATGAGATAAACTGAGGTAAGCAATTTTAAAATGAAAGTGAGAAAATCTAATTTAACAGTAAAATGGCGTAAATAAAGATCTGAAATTGAGGCATACTTTCAATACCAAGAGCAAAAGAAAGATATTTCTCATCATTGTAGATTTATTTGTTTGACAGTGTGAATGAAATGGAATAATATTGTAAGCAAAGAGAAACTAATCATAGAAATAGCATCAGCCATTGAAGCAGATATACCACAGACAGCCTTTGTAGAATGTCTAACACTAAATGTATTTCAGAGGATATTAGTGACCGTACATTGGATGCGGAGTGGGAGCTGAGGCAATTGGACACAAAAGATAGAATCTTGTAAAGGCCTAAACAACATGGATGATGGTGAAAAATCTAGGAGAATCATGAAAGAAATTGGGCAAGGCTTTTCTCCACATCAGGAGCAATATTTTACATATTCAAAGTTCCAGGCATTGAGACAAGTTTTTTGCTGGAAATCAGCAAGATGTTAATTAAGGTGAATTATTGTTTGTTAACAGCCTCATTAACAACAGATCTTACCTTATCAGGTGCAGCTTCTTACTCTACTAGCTGCCATGAGGAAACTGGACCTTGACAATTCCCAACATGAACGTCAGAATAGATACCTGGCGGCTTCTGCCTGTTGCTTACTCCTCTGGTACATAGTATTGCACAGTTGGAAACAATATGTCAGGGCACAACCCAAAGGCACCAGTTACACGCACTGCATATTCACAGTCTCTGGCAACCAACATCGCCAGGTTTTCAGAACCCTCATAGCATTTCTCTGATCCCACTTATAGGAAACATTTGCAGTTTGAGGTTGTTAACATCCTCGCTGAGTTGGTAAGTTTGTTTGCAGATGTTGCATCACCATTCTAGACAACATCATCAGTGCGCCTCAGGTGAAGCATGGTGGTCTGTCCCACTTGCTATTTATGTATCTGGGTCTATTGGGGTTGGTGGTGACACTTCTGGTCAAAACCTGAAGGGAAGGATGCTAGCAAAACCCCGAAGCAAAGCCAAGTCTCAGCCAAATGATTAAAAGAAATGTCCAGATTCCGGTCGGCAATCCGTGGTAGTTGCTGCCAGTATTTGGACTCAAGATAACAAGAAGCTCACCAAACCGAGCTGGAGTTCAAGAATGTATAGGCCAATATCCAGGAGAGTGAACATCCTGGAAAGTCTACTTACATCTGGCTTGGAATAGTTAAATTACTTAGCAACATCCAAATCAGAACCAAAGTCTGGTTAAATGGTCTTCCAGTTCTAATGAAGGTTGATTCCAGCACAGCCACTTCATGATTGCAGAAGCAGTCATTAACAAAATTCAATCTGGACTCCAACCCTTAAGTTTACACAAAACCTACATGGATAGACAGAGAATCTGGGTGTGCACCTGGAGCAGTTCATTGACTTTGCCAACAACTTCCACTCTGCCCTTAAATTCACTTGGTCTATCTCAGACAACTCCCTCCCCTTCCTTGGCCTCTCTGTTTCTACCTACAGGGAAAGTTTACAGATTGACATTTACTACAAACCCACAGACTCTCATAACTATCTGGACTGCACCTCCTTCCATACTGTATCCTGCAAAATTCCATCCCATTCTCCCAATTCCTCCACCTCAGTCCCACCTGCTGCGGCAAGGAGACATTCCACTCCCAAGCATCCTCAATGTCCATTTTAAACAGACTGTGAATATGCGGTGCATGGAACTGGTGCCTTTGGGGTGTGCCCTGACATATTGTTTCCAACTGTGCAATACTATGTACCAGCAGAATAAGCAACAGGCAGAAGTCGCCAGGTATCTATTCTGACATTCATGTTGGGAATTGTCAAGGTCCAGTTTTTCCTCCCTCTGCCATCCAGACAGCCCTTCACTACACCTACTGCATTCCCCACTTGACTGTTCTAAACTCCACCCTGTCCAAAAATAATAAAGACAGGATCCCCCTTACCCTCACCTAGCATCCTTCCAGTCTACGCATCCAAAATATCATCCTTAAACACTTCCAACTAGACCCTATCACCAAGAGCATCTTCCCCTCTCCACCACTCTCTGCCTTCCTCAAGGACCATTCCTTTCACCACTCCTTGGTTCATGCCACTCTTCTCACCCACTCCTCCAATCCCCTGGTACCTTCCACTGAAACCGTAAAAAATGCAAAACCTGCTGGCACACCACCTCCCTCACCTACATTCAGGGCACCAAACAGTTCTTCCAGGTGAGATAGAGGTTCACCTGCCTCTCCTCTAACCTAGTTTACTGTATCCAGTGCTCCCAATGTGGTCTCTCGACATCAGTGAGACCAAATGTAAACTAAGGGCACGTTTCGCTGAGGATCTCAGCCAGGCCCGTAAAGGCAAGTCTGACTTCCCAGTGACAGCTCATTTCAATTCCCCTTCCCATTCCCTCTCTGACATGTCCACCCTCAGTCTCTTTCATCGCCACAGTGAATCAGACCGCAAATTGGAGGAACAACACTTCATTTTCTACCTGGGCAGCCTACGGCCTGACAACTCAACATTGAGTTCATTAATTTCAAATAATCATTCCACCCACCTCCGCTCCATTTCCAGTCCTGCCTCCCCCCTCCATCCCTCCTAGCAACTCGTCCTTTTAATTACCAAACAGATTCATTCCTCCTATCGATCTACTGGGTTGTGCCTACCATCTATATGGACCTATCACTACCTCACCATTCTGCCCCTCTCCCCACCCATAACCCTTCTCCCCCTTCTTCACCTGCAGCTCCCCCTATTCCCACCTCCATTCTTGAAGAAGGGTTATACCAAAATGTCGACTTCTCCACCTCCTGATGCTGCCTGGCTTGCTGCATTCTTCCAGTCTCCTGCTTGTCTACTTTGGAATCCAGTATCTGCAGTATGTTTGTCTCTTTTTACCTTGTATGGGCAGGTTATCACATGAGGAAAGGTTAGGGTGGTATCTCCTCAGGTTTAGAAGAGTAAATGGTGATTTGATTAAAAGGTAGAAAACCCTGGGGGTCTTGATAGGCTAGATATGAAGAGGATGTTTCATCTTGTGGGAGATTCTGGAACTGGGGTGTTGGGGTGGTGTCACTGTTTAAAACTCAAGGGACAACCATTTAAAACAGAAATGAGGTGAAATTTTATTTCTCAGAGGCTTATGACTTTTTGGAACTCTTTTCCTGATAGGATGGATGAGGCAATATCCTTGAATATTTGTTGGATAGCTTCTTATTCAGCAAGGGAACAATAAGTTATCAGAGGTAAATAGGAATGTGGACTAGAGGTTATAATCAGATCAGCCATGATTTTATTAAATGGCAGAGCAAGATCGAGAAGTTGAATTGTCTACTCCTGCCCCCAAGTCAGATGTCTGTATACTCATGTGACTTGTTGTCATCATTGGTAGTCTGAAGATTCAATATAGCTGTAGCATTATGACAGCTCCACAGATGAGGAACTTCGATTATGAAGGTAGGTTGGTGCAGTTAGGGCTGTTTACCTTGGTGGAGACTGAGAGGAGATTTGATAAAGTTATCTGTAGTGATTGGAACCAGATGGACATTGCTGACTATGAGATCCTTGATTAGGGTTGTTAACCTGAGCCAGTCAGAGACTGACTCCAAACTGAATGGCCATAGTCAATGTACTGTGTACATGTAAATAAAGAGTGACATGGTGATGGGATCCCAGCCTCTGTGCAGTTATTTCAGTGGTGACTAGAGGAAACAGTATGTGCCTGAAGAACATTCGCTTGCCACAGTCATCTTTGAGTTGGGGTAAGCATCTTTGGCATCATGCCTTTATTTGGGAAACTTAATTCATTCGATCCTGCCATCAAAGACTGCGCCCAGTACGAGAAAAGAATACAATATTTTTTCCAGGCATAAGACACTGGGGCAGATGAAGAGCAACGAGTAATCCGGCTGCTTGCAGACCCACAGCATTTTCAGTTATTAGGCGCTTAACTTCCAGACATTAGAGGCACCAGACACTAAAACCTTCCAAGAGTTGACAGATTTGATTAAGGAATATTACACCCCCATACTTCCTCTAATTCTGAGACACTATCAGTTTGATTCAGCTGTTCGAGAACCATAGGAATCAGTATCGGAATTTTTGATGGGGTGAAGACAACAGGCAGAGGCATGTGATTTTGGGTTAACCTTGAATAACATGCTGAGAGACTGTGTGGTATGTGGGATTAATGACATAACTGCAAAAATGCCTACTAGCTGAAGCCCAACTGGACTTCAAACAGGCATTATAGCTGACTTTGTCATTAGAGCAAGTGGAGCATGGGAGCTACAGACATCCCAGTGGAAGTGGGCACCCTCGCCTGTCGAACTGAGTTTGTGGAACACTACTCAAGTGTAGTCCATCACAAAGCCTTACACAGGGTATATCCTGAGCAGAAGGACCCTAAGACAGCCCACAGCAGATTCCCACAACAAAGTTGAGTCTCGGCCACAAGCGTTCAAAAGGTCTTCATGGTCTGGCCAGCAAGCCATTGTAGTTGCTGCCAATATGCGGATTTGAGAAGCAAAGGACTCCTACAATGCCTGGCTTGATTAATAAAACTCATAGGTCGGTATCAAGGAGAGTGTACACACATGGATTGGAACAACTAAATTGCTTAGTTGCATTCAATTCAGAACCAATTAAAATGAACGTTTGGTTAAATGGTCATCAAGTTCTGGTGGAGGTCGATACCAACGCAGCTCTTTCTGTAGTTGCAGAATCTGTCTTTAACATGTTTACAAAAGACCTCAGCCAGACTGTGAACATACACTGGGGAAGCATTGCATTTAAGGGCACAACTCTGGTTCATATCTCTTATGAGAAGGAATTGGTGAATTACCACTGGTGGTGGTAAAAGGCTTGGGCCCAAACCTATTAGAGTGGAATTGGTTGAGAACAATTCACCTTGACTGGCTCAACATTTTTTGAATAGAAAATGACTGCCTCAGTGAAATCCTCATAAAATACCCAAGGATTTTTCATTAGGAACTATCAAAGGGGCCAAAGTCACTTTACATGGTGACCAGGACCCAATTCTGTGATTCTGCAAGGCCTGCCTGCTGCTATTTAGATTAGATTAGATTAGATTCCCAACAGTGGGCAAAAGTAGAGGTGGAAATCAGGGGGCTGGGGAGCGAAGGAATCATCAAACCAGTGCTGTTTGCTTTTTACACTAGTCACACTGACTGTGAAGCTCAGTTCGCCTTTGTGGGAAATTTAAGCAAACGGTAAACCGTTTCTCGCAGCTAGATAAATACTGAATCCCTCACATAGAGGATTTATACATAGAATTGGCGAGGGGGCTGTCCTTCACAAAGGTGGACATGAGCCATGGCTGCCTGCAAATGCAATTTGATGGGGAGTCCCAGAAGTACGCTACAATTAATGCCCAAAACGGTTATACCAATATACAAGGCTGCCATTTGGGGTATCATCTGCCTGCAGCCTTTTCCAGTGGACCATGGAGAACAGTTTACACAAGCTCCCCAGGTTACCATTTATCTGGATGATGTACTGATAAATGGGAAGACCAATAAAGAGCACTTGGAAAACTTGGACATAGTGGTTAAACATTACTGTCAGGCAGGTATATGCCTTAGAAGGGAAAAGTGTGTGTTTCAGGCACTCCAAGTAACCTACTTGAGTTAAAGAATTGATAAAATCAGATTACACCCATTGGAAGAGAAAGTGAGGGCGATCAAAGGTGCCCCAACTCCCACATCTTGCCTGAAGCTGAGGTGTTTCCTTGGGTTGGTGAATTATTTCAGAAAATTCATACATAACCTGGCCTCCACCTTGGTACCCTCACACCTGATATTGAAAAAGGGTCAGCCTTGGAAATGGTCACGTAGTCAAGAAGTAGCCTTTAGGGAAGTGAAAAAGCAGCTGTCATCATCTAAAGGTGTTAGCCCACTACGATCTGAAGTGAGAAGTAGTACTGACATACGATGACTCCCTGTATGGTATTAGGAAGTCCAACGGAAAAATAATGCCTAACAGCATACGCTTCCCAGACTTTGGTTGATACCAACACCCAAATAGAGAAGGAATAGAAATAGGTTTGGCAGTCACCTTTCGTGTGAGGAAGTTCCACCAATACCTTTACAGACGTGAATTTGTCATTGTAGCAGATTCCAAACCCCCTGCTGGGGCTACTGAAGGAAAACAAGGAGGTGCTGCCCATAGCTTGCAGTTAAATTCAGCGGTGGGCCCTTATTCCCAGTACATACAAGTTAGAACACTGTCCAAGAAGCCAAGTGGCTAATGTGGATGCATTCAGCCAGCTCCCACTGGCAGATACTCCACTGTTGGTGCCTCTCCTGGAAAAGTCTGTTCTGGCTTCAGAGTTCCTGGATACCCTTTCAGTCATTGCAGCCAATATCTGACTATGGACACATAAAGATCCTGTCCTAGCAAAACTGAAACAGCTGGTGGGTAATGGGGGAAACAGAAGGGTCATCACAACCTGGATTGAAGCCTTTCTGCACCTGGCAAGACCAGATCATTGTGGAGGGCAACATATTACAATGGGTCATTAGAGTGATAGTCCTGAGTAGACGTCATTGCCAGATACTTACAAAGCCCCACCAGGGTCATCCAGGGGTCACCAGGATGAAGATGCTGGCAAGAGGCTATGTCTGGTGACTAGAGTTGGTTACTGACATTGCTGCATTAGTGGGGCAGTGCCCAATGCCCAACAAGGACAAAAATTGCCACCTGCGGTGCCCCCACATTTGTGGGAATGGCCAGGTAAACTCTGGACTCAGTTACATGTCGATTATGCCAGTCCTTTCATGGGCTCTATGTTCCTGGTCATTGTGGATGCCCATTCAAAGTGGTCATTGGCAAACACAGGGATGATGATTAAAATGCTGCAAACATTGGACCCCCGGAAGTAATGGTCATGGAAAATGGGACATAATTTACCAGCAGGAAAGTCGAGTATTTCCTAAAGTTGAATGCAATTTGGCACATAAAGACAGCTCCATATTATCCATCATCTAATGGTCTGGTGGAAACAGCGGTCCAAATGTTGAAGAGAAGCTTAAAAAAAGTGCCAATAGCATCACTCAATACCAAACTGTCCTGGTTCCTGTTCATTTACAGGACCACAGCTCTCACAACTAGAGAGATAGCTCCAGCAGAAGGCTTCAGAGAGAAGACCATGCACCAGGTTAAACCGGATATTCCCTGAGGTGGTGCGTAAAATGGCAGCAGGAACTCCAATACCAGCCACATTCTTCCTACAAGCAAGAGAAACAATATACTTCAGGGGACTAAGTTTAGTGCCAGAACTGTGAAAATGGCCTTGTATAGGTAGAGGCAAGGTTGTTGCAAAGACAGGTCCCATAACTTACAAGATTCGGGTAGGTGAGGCAGTCTTGAACAAACACGTGGATCACCTGAAAGCTGCTATGTCATAAAACATATCTGGGCCCTCAGGACAACCAGATGGCTTGTCAGAAACCGTGGGTTCTTCCCCTCCATCTAGTATCAAGGAAACCTCAGAGTCTGAGATGGATGCAGCCTCAATACAGTTAATGCCAGAGGAGAAGGAGAAACCTCTTCAAAGGACACTCAGGATGCACGAGATGTGCCATGGCCTGTACACCACCTGGGGCAAAAACATTGCTGGAAAGCTACAAGAGAAAGACCAGGCCTATATCCCTGGACTTGGTGGAGGTGGGGGAGGCGGGGTGGGGAGGGGGGGGGGGGGGGGGGTGAGGATCTGCTGATTGGAACCAGGTAGATCACAGTGACTATGAGATCCTTGATTGGCATTGTTAACCTGGGCCAATCAGATAGCCCTGGCTGACAAACGTAAAGAGGGGATTCAGAATCTCCTCAGTTCAGGGACTGATTCTGAACTGGGAGGCCACAGCCAGTACACTGGCCATTTGTAAATAAAGGGTAACTTGGTGACAGAATACCTGTCTCCATACTGTTATTTCAGTATTCAAAATCACGAGGGATCCTATAGTAAATACAAATTAGGAGAAACTGTTCCTAAACTGCTCATAAAGGAATAAGAACCAGTGGTCACCATTTTAAAGTAATTAGCAAAATAATCAATAACAATAAGAGAGAAAGCTTTTTTTTCACACAGTGAGTTGTTAGGATCTGGATTGCAGTAACAATGAAGCATGTTCAATCAATCATTCAAAAGGAAATTTGACAGCTATTTGATAAGGAAAAGCACACAGGGTTACAGAAAGCAGACAGAAGAATGAAAATAAGGGAAATCTTCATTTGGAGAGCCAGTGCAGATACAAAGAAACAAATGGCCTCCTTCTGTGCTGAAAAGATTCTGCGATTCTGAGAGTGTATGTTTGTAATCTGTGGAAACCAGGTCATCCTGCAAATTCCCTACCTCTAGAAACAGCTTTCCAGTAACATTGTTCACCATTATGCCCAGCTTCTTTCTCAGAAACAGTTTTGGAGCAGGGTGCATTTTTAAAAATTGATTTACAGAACATGAAAGGCTTCATGGAATTTCAATTTGGATTTTAGTAAGCATGAAATAAAACTGTTATTAAAGAGCCTCTTTGCAGTTACACTGCTACAGGTTGGAAATAGAATAAATCATGTCCTACTTTTGAAAATTGTTTCCTTTAATGCCAAACTGCACTGCCAGTTTTATATTGACCCCTTGGCACTAGGATGTTGTAAACACTGGCACAATACAGGTGCCAGAGCTTTTGTAGCAAGACAGCGTTATCTTGCTGACCAAATAGAAATTCAACATAATTAATACAACTAAACACAATGCTGGCAAGAGCTCAATTGATGGTTGAAAAACTGAAAGATTTAAAAATAGAGAACTAAAAATAGTTCACAGAAATAGCCTAGAAAAAGAGATGTTTGCTAATTCTAATATTTCTTAGTAACTTACAAAACTTGACTGGAGCTTTAAGATATGAACTCTAAATTGAGAAATTTTCAGATGGTCTCATTCCTTAGCACGTTCAGCAAGGTCAACTTTTGAAAAATTGTCATGAATTTTCATGATTGTCACTGAATCTTCATTCATGTTGGGGGTTTCAAATTAGTATGTTCATAACCTGATTTGGCTGTAAATGGGGCTTCAGTTTACAATTTGCAAACATTCAAATAATCAAAATCAAAATATGATTAAAAGCATTCAGTGTGAACCAAGAAAACAATTGCCTTTGTACGATTTGAAAGGACTTAAGCAGAGTATAATCAAAGCACAGAATTCCTTTCTGTTATGCTGAACACTATATGTTTTATCACCTAAATTCCACAACAATGAATAAAAAGTAACAGATTTGGTTTTTCTTGTTAAAACATGCTTATTACAATAATATAGCACATCCCTTACCACAATCATAAACGAACACCTTGCTTCAGTACATAACCTATCCTTGGTTAGGGATGTGGAGAGGTAGAGTGGAGATGAAATTGGTCTATTCCAGTAACACAACTTGGTCTCATTGTGATACACTGTTTCATTGGACTCAATATTCTATCCATTGAAGTTGACAGAATGTTACTGCTAACATTTCTTGGATACTTGATTTCTCGTACCATTATTCTTTTTTCTTGGCTTGCCTTGAAAGTACAACCTTACCAATATTTTCCAATTTAATGGAAAGTAGAACTGGTACTGTATGTACATGGTTGCTGATTCTCTACAAGTCCATTTCACCCTGCTGATGTTGACCAATGTAATGTCAAGGGAGAATAATTCCAATTACTCCAAATTCTCCACATAACTATCCCTGGTATCATCCTAGCAAATCTCTTCATCCTTGATATGCATCCTTAAGTGTGAAGCCCAGATGTGCATGAAATACTCCATCAGGGGCTTAATCATTGACTTGTAAAAGTTTCACACACTTTTCTTGCTTTTGAATACAATGTTGCCATTTACAAAGTTTCTGAATAGCCTTATTAACTTGAACAGTCAATGTTAAAGATTTGTAAACTTGCATCCACACACACATCCACTGCTCACTCCACTTTCCCCACCCCAACCCTCTCTCCCCCCACCAGGTCCTTCTGCTCTTGCACCCACCTCAAAATAATAGAATGTTATATTGCTTAAATTATGCCAATTCACACTTACCTGCATTAGTTTACTTTTGAATTTAGAAGCCTTGAGTTCCAAGTTCACACAACCCTCTGAAAGAAAAATTGCTTCTTCTCTAACTTAAAAGAGCAATCTCTAATTTTTAAACAGTGCCCCTAGCTCTGGACTTACCCACAAGAGGAACCATGACTTTGTCCAGATCATTCAGGATCTTATATAATTCAATCAAGTCACTCCTCACTCACCTTAACTCAAGCGGAAGAAATCCAATTTGCATCTTCCAGGTGTTTGACTAATTCTCCAGTCTGTTTATGTCCTCTTGCTGTTATATTGCTCACTGTTTACCACAACTGGTTGTTTGCAAAAGTGTTATTATCCTCAAAATTCAAAATCATACCATTTATACCTGAGTCCAAGTTATTCAATGTAACAAGAAAAGTAATAGTCTTGATACTAAAGTCTGAGATTCCACTATATATTTATCTTCAACTAAAAAATATCCAGTCTACATCCTCTGTCACCAATTCCTTAGCTACAGTCCCTTTAATACAACATATTGCTTTATTTCTAAATAGATCTATTTGATATGTTAATCAAAAACTTTCAGAAATACATGCAAAAAATGTCTACTACACTACTTTTATTTTTTCTGTTATTTCACCAAAGAACTTAGAAGAGATTTTCCTTTAACCTACAGGTAGTTCTCCTATAATGCAGTAGTTGCATTCCTGTACAACACATAATATAAATAATGGTGCTTATGGGAAAAACATAGTTGGGGCAAACTGCCAAAAATATCAGTAAAAATCAAAACAAAAATAATAGCCTAACACAAATGATAGCACAGTCTCAGTAAATCTTTAAATCATATATTTTTTATGGAATAATACATTAAATTTAACACTTTAACACTAAAATCACTGACTACAGCACTGTACCTTTCACGAAGCTCTTCACCAGAAAACGCACAAGCTGACTGACCACATGATGCCAATGCAGAGGTCCAGTCCTCAAGATTCACCCCAGGTTTGAAGTAAAGTTCCTTCTAAATGTAGACTACAATTCCCAGTTTCAGGCTAAGTTTCAAGGCTTGCAGAACTGATTACGTTCCTGTTTTATCTGAACAGACTTAATTTGCATTTTGCAGACAGGATCGTGAGGCTGCGTTTTGTTGTTCATGTAAGTGCATGGGATGGAATCGTGTTATAGCCAAATCACATTCAACAAACATGTGTTATAGGAGCACTACCTGCATCTGTTTTCTTTGCTTATTGTTCTTGAATTGAGACTTAATTGATCATTAAAAATGGTCTCTGGTATAGGGCTGTCAGATGAAGAGATGCAGCTTTGCAAGTTCTGAGGCAGCAATTGCTGCCACAAAGTCTGACACAGTGCTAACAGCCGGGGGGGCTTTTTAAATCTTCATGTGTTTTGTCCATTGGTGGGTTGTGGCTTAATAGACTACTCTCTCAGGTCCCATTGCTGGGCAACAACACAGGAAGTAGAGTAGGTTAGTCATGTTTTGGCTCCAACATTCAATACGATCAGTTCTGACTCATATTATGGGCTCTACTTTTCCGTCTTTACCCCATAACCATTGACTTAATTAATTAAAAACAAAACTATGCAACTGAGCCTTGAATATATTCAATTATCCAGTCTCCACCACCCTCTGAGGAAGAGGATTCCACAGACTTACAAGATTCTGAGAAAAGGAATTTCTCCTCATCTCTTAAATCGGAGGCTCCTAATTTTAAAACTATGTCCCTTAGATCTAGACTGTCATACAAAGGGACACATTCTTTCAGTATTCATTCTCTCGTGATCTCATATATTCCAATAAGATGACACCTCTTTCTTCTAAATCTCAATGGGTAACGGTCCAACTTGTTTAATCTTTCTGCATAAGATAACCACTTCTTCCCAGAAATCAGTACAGTTAGCTTTCTCTGAACTGCTTTTAATGCAGTTATTTCCTTTTCTAAGTATGGGGACCAAAACTATACGCAGTACTCAAATATGATCTAAGGCCTGTACAATGAGAGCAAACTTTCCCAACATTTATAGTTGCTTCTGCCTGCAACAAAGCGTGACATCCTATTTGCCGTCCTGATCACTGCTGTACTGTATACCAGCTTTTTGTGATTCATGCACCAGAACAGCCAGAACCCTCAGGACTGCAGAGTTCTGCAGTCTCCATCCATTTAAATAGCATGCTTCTTTCCAAAGCAGGCAAGTCGTATTTTCTCACATTATACTCCATTTGCCAAGATTTTACCTAGTCACTTAACTTATCTAAATGATGGATGATAGTAAATTGAAGGGTATTTAGGTTAGTTTGATCTTAGCGGAAGATAAAAGGTCGGTACAACATCAAGGGCCAAATGGTCTATACTGTGACGTACTGTTCTAAATCAATTTATAGTATCTTTATGTCTTCTTGATAACTTACTTTAATATCTTAGATGGTGTCATCAGAAAATTTAGCAACCACACATTTGGTCCCCTTGCCCCAGCCATTGATACAGGCCTCAATCCTGATCACTTTGACACTCCACAAGTTACAGCTTGCCAAACTTAAAATAGCCTTTTTATCCATACTTTCTGCTTTCTGTGAGCTAACCAATAGCTTATAGAAACTGTCAAGACAGTTTATTATATTACATTGTTGCTTGGAAGTGAGATTCTCAAGTGAAGAAAAAATAGATTGTAATTTTTAATTCTGTGAAGGTCTGATTTTTTAAAAATAGTTCAGAAAGTCATTTTGAGTAATGAAACAGCATTTCCAAGAAATCAGGCTGTTATAACTATATGGCTAATGGGCTCCTGGGGAGTTCTTTGCTAAGATTGCTGACCTGAGTATTACAACCCATGGACAGAGGGTTAGCAGCAGGTTCATTCAAAAGGAAGAAGTGTGTAACAGCATGGGGTGCTGTTTGTAACAGTTTCCAAAAGCAATCAGCACAAGGCATGTACCATGACTGACCCCCATGTTAAGCAAAAAGAAAAATAAACTTGTGGTCTACGTAGCCAAGTCTCACAGTGGAAAGTACTTGCCAGTATGCACCAGCAGCTGAGGTCATAACAATATTAATATGTTACCTCTCATACAATGAGCATTAAATTGTGTTATAACCTTTGATGATTACCTCTTGGGAATCCAAGTGCAACATATCTATAGGTCTCCTTTTATCTACCTGGTTTATTATTTCCTCAAAGAATCCTAATAAATTAGTCAAATATTATTTTCCTTTCATTAGAACATATTGATACTAATTGATTGTGTTGCGATTTTCTAAATATGCTGCTATTACCCCCATAATGGATTCTACCAGTTACTCCATGAAAGATGCTAGTTCATCTGTAATATAGTCTTGTGCTTTTTCTTTGCCTCCTTTTTTGAATAAAAGTTTTAGATTAGCAATTATCCCATCTGCTATGACTTTTCTAGAGCCTAGGAAATTTTAGAAGATCAGCACCATTAACTTTGCTGTCATTTCTTGTAAGATCATAGGGTGAAATCCGTTAGGTTATAGAGACTTGTCAGCATGTAGTTCTAATTGATTCCCAGACACATGTTTCACCAGTGATAGTAATTGTTGTAGGTTCCTCCCTCCCTTTGACCTCTTGATTTTCAAGCATTCTTGGTTTGTTTTTTGAAGAAAAATACAAAATACTTGCAAAATATTTCCTCCATTTCCTAGTCTTCCAGTATTAATTCTACACACTCACCTTCTAAGGTACTAACACACTTAAGATCCTTTTCTTTGCCTTTTAAATTCTCAGAGAAATTCTTTTTTATATATCTTCAGCAATTTTCTGACAGACTCTAATTTCTCCCTAATGTTTTTTAAATTGAACTTTACTAATTTTTATAATCTGACCAATCTTCTTACCTACAACTATTACTATCTTCTAGACTTTTTAAAATTTGATACTGTACTTAACTTCTATAACTAATCACAAATGTTGCATCCATATCATAAATCTATAAAATCCTGAAAGGCTCATGTGAAGCAATAATAGTGTCCCTACCTCTGGACCAGATGTTCGGGCTCATAACATGTCCGAACAGATTAACTAAGTAACTATACGTTCTTGAATGGCGATGACTAGGTGGATTTGGACAGATATTTACCCTTGTGGCTGGATCCAGGACTAGGGAGCACTTTGCAAAAATTAGCGCAGTGATGAGACAAACTTCTGCAATGCTGGAAGGTTCTATCTCAGGAGGCAAGGTCATTGTGTATTTTTAAGGTGGAAGTCAACAGATTTCGGTCAACAAGGGAATCAAATATTATCAAGATTAGATAGGAATATAGAATTTGAAACACAAACAGAGCAGCCATAATCTTATTGAATGGTGGAGCGGGCTCATGGGCAAATAGTGCGCTTCGCCTAATTCATATGTTTGAATAACTGCTGTTGAACAACCATCCCTGGCCCTGGAAAATCCATTTTATATATTTGTATGATTTCAGATTTTTCCATTTTATTCAACTTGCAAAATTTTAATACTTTAAGCCAATTAATGATATTTTAATTTCAAATATTTTTCTTTTTCTAACATTTACTAACTGAAGACTAGTCAGTGAAGTTCACTTCATCTTTGCTGTCTGATAATTTTTCAGCATAATGATTAGATTACTTGCAGTGCGGAAACAGACCCTTCAGCCCAACAAATCCACACCAATCCTCCGAAGACCAACCCACCCCCATACATTTACCCCTTCACCTAATACTACAGGCAATTTAGCATGGCCAATTCACCTAAACTGCACATTTTGGTCTGTGGGAGGAAACAGGAGCACCCAGAGGAAACCCACGCAGACACGGGGAGAATATGCAAACTCCACACAGACAGCTGTCTGAGGCGGGCATTGAATCCAGGTCTCTGGCACTTTGAGGCAGCAGTGCTAGCCACCGTGCCGCCCTATCTGTTGGCTTATCTTTTATGATGACAATAGTCACCTGGAGATCCCCTTGACTGGTACCAGTCAGGTTAACTTTCAGTAAGATGAAATCCACACTTCAGAGGTTTTATTTATGTGGGTAGTTTTCTCAAGGTCACTGCTTTGCCACTGACTGCAACATCTGGAAGTCATACCCTGTCTGGTTAGTCACACAAGACTTTGATGAAGTAAGTTCGGTATTGGAACAGAAACAGAAATTGCTGAAAAACTCAGCAGAACTGTTCTGAAGAAGGGTCACTTATCACAAAGTGTTAATTCTGCTTTCTCTCCACAGATGTTGCCAGACCTGCTGAATTCCTTCAGGAGTTTCTGTTCTTGTTTCTGATTGCCAGCATCTGCAGTCCTTTCAGTTTTTTGTTCTGTATTGGGATATCGGATAGAAATATGCCATAAGAACCTTTAGTCTATTCCACTGTTTGCTGAGATCAGCCATTAATTCCATATACTCTCCTTCTACCACTTTCATTAATACCATTGGCTAACACAAAAGTTTAAAATTAAAAAGTGATCTAATGTCAACTGTTGTTTCTAGAAGTGGTCCAAATTCAACCATCCTTTGTGTCAAACTGTTTCCTTATCGTACTTGACTTTAAGTAAAACAGACTTTATTCTTAGCCTACAGTTAAAATACAAACAAAGAAAGAAGAACAAGTATAATTTTACTCTATTGGAAAACTTGACTGAATAATGAAGTATTTAGCTACTAAACTGCAACTGTTCCAATGTAGAAACAGCTATAAAAACCCCCGGCAAAGTCAAATTCAGTAAAATAGATTGTCTCACATGCAATGTTTGTCCAATACAGGAGGAAAGAATACCAAGAGAAAATTCTGTTAAAGAAATAGATTTGGAAGCTTCCACAACCAACTTCAAAACCTCAACAACTGCTGAAAGCTAAACTAAAATCCTGGTTCTGTGGGAGCCTGCTCCACCCTTCATGCTGCTTCTATTGTTCCAGCTTTAAAAAACAACTTAAGGCCCCACAGGCTGTTTACTTTATTGGCTTGGAAGAGACAGCTCTCCACCTATGGCTCAAAATCTATATTTTAAAAAAACTAGAACAAAATACATCTCTTAAAGCCATTATATCATTACAATTGTTAGAGCAATTATAGTGGTCAGCATGGACAAGTTGGAGAGAAGGGTCTGTTTCCATGCTGTACATCTCTATGACTCTGTGACTCTAACTGGTGTAAGAGTCAGGAGTTTTATCGCAAAAGAGCAGGGTTTCAGATAACATTTGGCCAAATAGCCTCTTTTGTGTTTTTTCATATTTTATGAACAAAATTTGTGTAGAATTGAAAGTCAACTCTGATTCTGAGTTGAATAGTATCTGAGTAAAACAACTTTACACAGAAACTGATTGAAGTGTCCAAAGCACGTGCAACATTTGGTCAAGTATTATGTTTTCACGTATTTAGTTCACAGTCCAAATTCAATGAAAGTGGCCTTGACACACTCTATGCCTATAACTCAGAGGATTCAACAGTGAATAGATGAGTAATTTTTATATTTAACTTGCAGAGCAAGAGTGGTGGGGTCTGGGAATCAGGGGAGTCAGAGGCATGAGCAGCTGGCTTTCAGAGGCAGCACCTTTGTCCTCAAATCATGCCCCCAATTGTCCATAACTAACCCAGCAAACAGGTTATTATATTTTCCTGCCATCATTTCCCACATGCTGTGGAGGCATGTCATAGGAGAGTTGACAAGTCAAGGCCTATAAATGGTGATTAACTGGCCACTTTTGGACATTAATAGGTGATGGATTAAGAAGGTATGCACAGACCTTCTTACATACAACGTAATTAGTAAAATGGCAAAAATGGGATGGGTTTCTCTCCAGGGCCAAATCACTGAAATGTTTCTCCTTTGTGCCATATCGAGGGAAAAGAAAAAAAGGCTGTCCATTATTTGCTGAGAGTTATACTTTCTTGAATGTCTGCCACTGTGTTTCTACTGTTTTAATTATTGGCCAATTTGCTCAGTTCCCTTTAGCAATCTCTGTCCTCATTCCATTGTATTTGCCTCGAAGACACATTTCACCCTCACACTGAAGATGAAGCAAAATAAAAGCCTTTGCAAAGGTCAGCTTTTATACAATTCTTGGAGATACCATTTTTTCATCAGGTCTCATGAAGAAGAAGAGGTATTGGAGGCAAGGGAGGTAGACTGAAAGGGAGTGTGAAGTAGGGGTAGAAAGCAGAATGAAGAAGGGGGTGAAGTGACTAAAGGAAAAGAATATGGGTGGTTTAAGGAATGGGAGATGGGAGGTTTGGGAAGCATCACTGACAGAGGAAGGAATATAGATCTGATGAAGCCAAGTACGGTGCATCGGCGAGATGGATGTGGGGATGAAGAGAGGAATATGGCAAAGGGGATGGGGATGGCACAATGGAGAGATGACAGATGGTGGGGGAATATAGAGAAACTGGAGAGGGAGATGGGGAGGTGAATGAGATGAAGATTGGAAATAAAGGAGAGGCGGCATGCTTACTCCTTGTCCACCGCACTCCACCCACTCAGAAACTTTTATGACAGCCAAAAACATAACCAGTGGGTCAAACAATGACTCAGGAAATGTGTGGTGCTCAAATGAAATGTTGTGGTCTGTACTCCATGACCAGACACGGATGAAAATGACTGGTTCTCCTTCAATGACACTGACAATAACCAGCATAGCAAGTTTACATCTGGTTCTGACAGTGTTACATGAAAACACAGAGGGCTATCATGCTTACAGAGCTAGCCATACATTTGAGTATTGTAGTTGCACAGTGCACTAAACACACGGTAGTAAGTCATAGAGTAATAGAGTTCTCCATTAAGGTAATGTAAGTCGCAAATTTAACTGTTTGAATGGATAAAAGTGACAAGCTATGCTAGTCACTCAAGGTCATTAACTAGAGTTAGTTCTATACATTGGAGCACAGAGCTAATTCATCAAAATGTGACTACTGAAACAACAAAGCATTTGACTCAGTAACAATTTAGCTTCCCACTCAGGGGCTTACTGAATCCCATGGAGCCTGGGCCCTCCACCTTCCACCCACTGTCCAAGTGTGTTGAACTCCATGGAAAGTAGACTGCGCTGCTCTACCCTCACCCCAGACAGGACGAACCATGTACAGGCTCAGATACCACTGCTCTTTCTTCTGCAATCAATCGCTGAACCCCACAGCTCCACCAATTCATTAGCAGCAGAACACAATGCTCTGGTGGGATGAGTGGCTGCAATTCGATTCAGGTTGCCACATGACTGAGTGATCATCTCCCAGGCCTGTTAATGAGCTCATAAAGGACAGATCAGAAACAAACTAAAAAGTCAGAGTTAAATTATCCAAATTTTCAGTACTCTGCCAAACGATGAAAATTTCAAATCAAATCCAATGTTGATGTCACTTTGCTTCTTCTGTAACTACACCAAACCCAGTTATGCCTTTCATTGAAACACTTTGCATAGCTACTGTTTAGGGCAGCTAATGGCTTAGTGGTATTATCACTGGATTATTAATGCCAAGACCCAATTGAATTCTGGGACTCATTTTCAAATGCCTGTCATGGCAGATGGTAGAATTTGAATTCACTAAAAATCTGGGATTAAGAATTGAATGATAGCCGCACATCCATTATCAATTTTAGGGGAAAGACCCATCTGATTCACTAATGTCTTTTAGGTAATAAAACTGTCATTCTTACCTGGTCTGGCCTACATGTGTTTCCAGGGGACACAGTAATGAACTACCCTCTATGCAATAGGGATGGGTGATAAGTGCTGGCCCAGCCAGTGATGCCCTCGTCCCGTGAACAAATTGAAAAAAAGTTAGGTCCAGCATTGGGATTAGAAAGTTCTCCTGAATACATATTATTGTTGCTCCACACTGTTTTATTTCTTTGAAATCTGTATTCAGTTTTGCTCCACCATTTCCTCAACCAAAAACAGGAGAAACTCAGCAGGTCTGGCAGCATCTGTGGAGAGAGAAACAGAGTTAATATTTTGGGTCCAGTGACACTCCAGTTCTGATGTGGAGATTCTGGTGCTGGTTGGAGATGGAAAAGGTCACATGACAACAGGTTATAGTCCAACAGATTTATTTGAAATCGTAAGATTTTGGATGCTGGTCTTTCATCAGGTGAAGTCACGACAAAGGGGCAGTGTTCCAAATGCTTGTGATTTTAAACAAACCTGTTGGACTATAACCTGGTGTCATGTGACTTCTGACCTATTCCAGTTCTGAAGAAGGTCACTGGACCTGAAATGTTGATGCTGCTTTCTCTCCACAGATGCTGCCAGACCTGCTGAGTGTCTACAGCTAATTCTGTTTTGATTCATATTTCTGGCATCCACTGTTTTTATTTCAAATATTTGCTTACTTCCTTTGCACTATTTTGTATCTAGAGTACATGCCTAGCAACAGCACAGCTCTTTATTTGTTCCTTAATGCAAAATAAATAGACAGACTCTTTGAACCCATTAATATATTCACTGTTTGTAAATCTGTGACATTTTATCCTTGATCTATTTTGCCATTCCTTCTTATATTTTTATGTCCTTCCCTATCCATCTTGTATTTGAGATGTTTTTATTAAACTACCAATTCTTTTTCTACATTTAGCTTGAACCATCTTTCCAAATGACCTCTTTATTCGCACTAATACTTTTTTAAAAATCCATATAAAATATTGCCTTTATCCTTCACAAGTGCAATTTTGCATCCAAGTCTTCTTTTATGCTTTATATGTTATAGCTTTATATAACTGTGTTTACACATTCTCTATTAGCCTCATGCCATGTTCCCTTCTTGCTCTTCCAATCTCATTCTCACCACCCTCCTTGATTTTTATATTTCTCATGATTTTCCTGCCCTCTGGCCTTCTTTTTAATTTCAGCTCAATTGCAATCTCAAACAACAGAACCTCTTGCCTCCCTCACATTATCCTTCTGTCTAAAACCTGCACGCTTTGAATTTCATAAATTTGTAGGTAACCTGCCCTTGACTACTCAATGTACATCATTTTCCATTCAGTTCGTACATCCCCTCAATACTTTAGCCCTTGCCTTCGACATTTCAATATTAAAGATTATTTTGAGCAGCACCATATTTGTGGAATCCTATCAGTCTTGTGGCCGTGGACCTGAAGTTGGGACCAAAGAATAACTTTGTAAAGGAATGCATTGAATCAGCGGGACAATACACTCCGGATTCCAGCCAATTTTGCCAGAAGCTAGTGAAGCTGACAGTGTGGGCAACAGTTTGAATAATTAAGCAGCCATTTGTAGAGAAATTGGAGATTAAGGATGCTGCCAGGCATCATTTTGCCAATGGATCCCCTACTCCCAGCTAAAGCTAAAACACAGTAGATCCTTCGGGGCAGTTAGTTAGTGGAGCATGAGTCTTTCGCACCTCCACTCTGCAACTGAGCCACAGGCAACTGCAGATCACAGCTATCACTACAGCTCATCCTGTGGCCAATAAACAAGATTCTGCATTTTCTGTCAAAATTAACAATTTCTTAATAATTTTGCTATGAATTCAAAGGTAATTTACTACAATATTTAAACTAATTTAACTTAAGTGCATTTCTACAGGTTTGTAATGTGTATATAATTACATTACAGAATGCAAAACAACTGACTTTGTAATTGTTATAACCTGATGCTATAAATTTCTATTCCTAATCTTTGGCTGTTTCTTAGTCATACAAGTTTAAATAAACACAAATAAGCTCAAATAAAGCACAACCAGACTGCATTATTGCAGAAAATATGCTTGTGGATTTGTAGCATTTTGTTCTGTAGAATAGGGAGAAATGTTTGTTGGCAATGTCAAAGGCTGGGGCATTGCTTCAGTGGGAATTATGCACAAAGATAAACAGGACATTTTCTATTCTATCATAAAGAGTAAAAATAAGAAGAGAGTAATAATAATTAAGTACATAGCTATCCATCACGATGGTTGATGTGTTTTTATACTTCTGTGATTTTTTTGCTTCTCTCACCCTTGTGATGAATTTCTCCTCGCACATTAAGCCCAGTTTTCAAGTAAAAGAAACAGGTTAATAACCATTTTGGATTGGATTAAGGTTCACGTGGATGGACGTAATTGCATACTGTGTAGAATACTATGACCTACTTACAATCATACAAATAGGAGCAAAAATAGACCATTTGGCCCCTCAAGTCTGCTTTTTCATTCAATAATATCATGGTTGATCTGTTCATGCTTTAATTTCCACATTCCATCTACCCTTGATAACATCCAATTCTCCTGACAAAAATCTATTCACCGCTGTCTTAAAAACATCCAGTGACATTTTCTCCACCATTTCTTTTGTGGAGGTACAGGTCGGTTGGCCTGAAACCAGTTCCAGGTGAAATGCTCAAACCCGTTATTAAGGAAGTGGGAACAGGACAATTAGAAAATCAATATATGATTAAACAGGGTCAGTGTGATCTTATGAAAGGGAAATCCCATTTTTAAAAGCTACTTGAGATTTTTGAGGGTGTAACATATAGGTTAGATATATTGGGATTTTCAAAATACATTTAATGAGGCATCACACAAAATATAGTCCAACAAGACACAGTTTTATGGATTTAAAACAAAATACTGCAAAAGCTGGAAATCTGAAATTAAAATAGAAAACGGAAAACTCAGCGAATCTGGCACAATGAGTTAATGTCTCATGCCCAATATGACTTGAAGCCTAAAGAATTTCTTTGGGATTCTTTTTTATATTTTATGTAAATGTTCATGGTTTTGGGAGCAACCTGCTTGTATGGAAAGTGGTTAAAGGATAGAAACATTAAGACAGAATAAAGTGATCATTTTCAGTTCGCACATCACTGAGTAAACCTTAAGGATTGGTGCTGGTTAGATAAAGGGACAAAATCTAATATACACAAGGTTGATGATGGTACAAAACTAGACAGGAAAGTAAGTGGTGAGGAGGACACAAACAGCAGAATTCTACAAGAACTAATCTATCAAGATTGGGGCCTGGAAATCTCTGTTAATCAGAATAGGATTTGTCATGGCTACATTAACACTTCCTGCCTCCAGGCTTTCCAACCAGAGTGCAGATATGATAACAAGCCACGCCCACCAATAAATGATCCTCTATTTCAAGGCACCTCATCACAGAATAGAATGGCTGCATTCAATATTGCTTCTGAAGGCATCAGGAAGAAGGATGGAAGCAAGACATAACAGAGCAAGGGCTGAAAATGTGTTGCTGGAAAAGCGCAGCAGGTCAGGCAGCATCCAAGGAGCAGGAGAATCAACGTTTCGGGCATGAGCCCTTCTTCAGGAAGGGAGCAAGGGAATGATCTGCCTAAATCTAGCCCTGTTGAAGTCAATCATGGTTGTATCATGCTGGAATAATAGAGAGTAGAAAAGAAAATACATCATTGTTGCACAAGAATATTCACTTAAGTGCTGATATGTTAATGTCTTTATGCATGTGAAAATGTAAATAAATAAAGTGCTTCGTTTGAATTCTCCATTATCCTGCCATTTCCAGTGTTACATTCTGAATTGCAAATGGATATAAGTTTTAAGGAAAATGGCATGACATGAGTGGAGGACAAGAAAAAGAAGTATGAATATAATTTAGAACTGTGGGAATGACTTGCGTTTTGCTTAAGGAAGGATACAATGGTTTTTGCCGTCATTGCTCCCTACAGCTGCAGACACTCACTGAATCTGAAACTTGTCTGGATGAAGTTGTTGTGGATATCTCTGGTTTACCAAGTAACAGCGTCTCCCTATCAGTCCTTCCTCATCAGGAAATGCCAAGCACTTCTCCTCCAGCTACATTTTTCACACCGCGTTTTATAAAGGACAGTAGACCATGACCATTCTCAAGGGCAGTCCAAGATCCAGGCAGACAGCTGAATGGATTCCTCAGAAAACTGATGCTTTTCCCATCCATTGCTTCTTTGCTTGTGTGGCTCCTACTGTACCTTCCTTCTGCTTTAGTTGCAGGGCTCATGTGGCTGGCCCATAGAGACAGTCCATATATCCACCTGTTGATCATGCAGGTGCAAATATTCGTAGGATATGCAACTTTTGCACATTGAACAAGTCATGGCAGCCTCCAAAACATCCAGCTCAGACACGCAGAAAATCTTCTAGTAATTAAGTAGTAGTTGAACATTGTGGAAATGGAATCCCTTTAAACTGGTGAACATGCCAGAGAAATGTGAGTGTTTGTTTTTTGCTAAACATACAGTCATGCCTCCCTGTATCTCCTGGCTATTCAGGCATTGCAACAACTGCCCTCTGGCTCTGAATAGCCTCATCATCGTACACTGTGGTATTCTTCACTAAAGTACTGTCTCCCTCATATGCTCCAGTTGTTGTTCTCTACTCAGGTTTCTTCAGATCTCTATTTGGCAAAATTATTTGTGGATCTTCAATTAATGTTGTCTCTGGCATATTTATTCTGGATTGCAAAGAGTAGATTTGCATGTCTTCTCCATACTACAGCATCTTTCATCTGTATGGTGTAGGAGACCAATCCAGTCTGTGCTTCAGTGTTGGCTGTTACCCACTTCTCACCAATGGTGTAATTCCTTGAGAAAAAATCTTGATCTCTTTGGAAAATGTAATGTGTGGCTTTGTTCTCTTATTGGAAAATCTGATTCTGTTGATTCCTGTCAACAGTGTTGTTTGTCATTTGTGGTTTCAACAAATCAAAAGCTGTCTACCACTGACACTTCACCATGAGTGATACCAGAGAACTTTGAATTAAATGGGTTGTGCTCTGGTATGTTAACAAAAATTGGCTCAGGCTTTTGGAAAGTGATCTTTGTTCTCGATTTACCCATAAGGAATGTTTCATTATCTGAACAAATCTTTCTACCAAGCCTGAGTGACAAAGATCTGGATGTGTTAAATTACATTGTGCTTTAAATAGTTCATAAATGTTTGTAAGATATATTGTGAAGCATTGTCAGTAGCAAGTGGTTTTGGATAGGAAAACCTCACAAGAGAAAAGATATGTTCCAATCTTTCAATTAATTTCTCTGAAGATGGCGATGTCATGATGGCATTTTCTGGCCATTTAGTATGTGAATCAGACACCATGCAAAACATTCAACCTTCTAAAGCTCCAGCAAGTCAATATGGATTCCTCACCATGTGCTTCTGGCCATTCTCATGGATGCAATGCCATAAATGGAGGTAAGTTGTGAACTCTGCTACAAGTTTCACATATTCCTGCCTTCTCCTAAATTTCAGAGTCAAGCCCTGGCCACCAAAATTGGTTCTGGCTATCTTATTTATTCTGACAATGCCACAGTATCCTTTGGATGGATGATCTATCACACACTTCTTTTGCGTAGTTGACTGACGGCTCTCATTCCCACTGGAGACATCCCATCATTATCAAACCAAGGGACCAACTCTGAAGATTTTAAAAGAACAAACCAGCACATAAGGTCAAAAGATGAGTAACAGAAATAAAAACAGGTGTGGATTATATGTCTGTGTGATCATATAATATGCATGCATACAATTTTTGGTATTTGTGCTTTTTATCTATGGAAAAAACACTGAAACATTTCAACACAAATGCTCAAGGTAATACACTACATGATTGCATCGTCTAATACAGAGGTAGTGAGTACAAGAATAAAGCCCCAAAAACAGAATAGAATCTCTACAGTGTGGAAGCAGGCCATTCAGCCCATCAAGTCCACATTGACCCTCAAAACAGCATCCCACTCAGACCTGCTCCCCCTACCATATCACCCTGCATTTCCTATGGCTAACCTACACATCCCTAAACAGTATGAGTAATTTAGCATGACTGATCCAACTAATTTGCACATCTTTAGAATGTGGGAGGAAACCCCACTCAGACACAGGGAGAATGTGCAAACTCTGCATAGACATTCGCCTCACTGCTCTGAGCCATTATGCCATCCCAAATCACAGAACCCCTACAGTGTGGAAGCAGACTTTCTGGCCCAGAAATTCCACACCAACCATCTGAAGATCATCCCACCCTATGCCTGTAACCCTGTATTTCCCATGGGCAATTTGGCAGGGCCAGCTCAAGTAACCTGCACGTCTTTGGACAGTTGGAGGAAACTGGAGCACCCAGAGGAAACCCACACAGAGACAGGGAGAATGTGCAAACTCCACACAGACAGTTGCCCAACGATGCAATCAAACCTGGGTCCCTGGTGCTGTGAGGCAACAGTGCTAACCACTGAGTCACAATGCCATTCCAAGGAATGGAAAGAATAATCCTTGCAAAATCAAAAATATACTCCTTTTGCATGCTTTACAAAAGGGCAGAAAACTTGAACCCTGAATTGATCCCACCAGCAATAAGTCACAGCAAAGCTCTGCAGTCCTGTCACATTGAGCTGTGAATGTTGGCAACGAGGTTTATTAACAACCTGATTCTTATTGGTGCCGCAGCCCAGTATGTGAGCACAAAAAACAAGGCTGAAATATTTTCAAACACCTTCGGCCAAAATCTTCAGCTGACTTCATGATCTATGCAACCTTTTCCTGAGCATACCTTCCTACAGAGACTGAACTTCAGCCACTTCCATTCACATTGTATGATATCAAGATACAGCTAAGTTCATATAACTAGCAATGGCCAAGCTCCCTGGTAGCATCCTGGTGTTGTTGTGATGAGGTGTTCTTCAGAATCAGTCAGGCCTCTAGTCAAGCTGTTTCAGGATAGCTGCAGTACTGTCACCCTGACAAAGTGACTTCCTCATAGTGCCTGAATGAGTCTACACCAGATATTATGTACAGTTCAAGAAAGCAGCTCACATTCTCATGGGTAGTTGCAGATGTGAAACTATTGCTGGCCTTTTCAGAAATGCTTATATCTTCTGAAAGTTTGTTTTTAAAGTGAGATGTCACCTCTTCTATTGCATACTCTGTCCATAAAATGTGGGATAAATCCCATCTCGCCATTTACAATCCACTCCTAATCATCAGTAAAGTGATGGAATATGTTGCCTGTGCTGCTATCAAGCAGCACTTATTCGGTTGGAAGCTTTTCATCAATGCTTAATCTGGGTTACATCAGACCTCATTACTGAGGTCTGCTAGTGAGCAAGTTAGTGAAAATATGGGGACATTGTTCCAAATCAGAATGGTTATGACTTAGAAGGAATTTGCAAGCATTGGTTTTCCCATTCATCTGCTGTCCTTGTTTTTCCAGATGGCCAAGGTCTCATATTTATGCCCATGCTATATGGGCAGCATGGTGACTCAGTTGTTGGCATTGTTGTTTCATAACACTAGGGACCCGGGCTCAATTCCACCCTCAGGTGACTGTCTGTGTGGAATTTACACATTCGTCCTGTTTCTACCTGGGTCTCCACTAGGTGCTCCAATTTCCTCCCAGATCCAGAGATGTGCCAGGTTAGGTGGATTAACCATGCTAAATGTGGGCATTCTCAATGCTCTACTGTATTCCCTGTACACCACGACTGTGTTGCCAAATTCTGAACGTACACCATCCACATTTGCCAATGACATCATTATGGTAGGATGGATATCAAACAATGATGAGTCAGAATACTGAAAGGAAATAGAGAGCTTGGTGATTTCGTGCAACGAGAACAACCTCTCTCTCAACAGCGACAAACCTAAAGAACTGATCATTGACTTTAGAAAGAAGGAAGGAGAACACGCCTACCCACCCACCCACCAACACTAACTGTGCTGAGGTTGAGAGAGCGTAGAGCATCAAGTTCCTCGGAGTGACAATAATCAACAACCAGTCCTGAACTTCCCACGTAAGTGTGATGGTCAAGAAGGCACACCACGCCTCTTTTCCTCAGATGGCTCAGGAAATTCAGCATGTCCACATGTCCCTCACTATCTTTTACAGATTCACCATTGAAAGCATACTGTCTGAGTGCAGTATTGATATAGCAACTGCTCTGCCCAGGATGCTAAAAAAAGTAGAGAAGGTTGGGTGCACAGCCCAGACCATCATGGAAACAGACCTTCCATCCATGGACTCTATTTACATTGCCCATTGCCATGGAATGGCTGCCAACATCATTAAAGACCCAGTGTTCCCCAGTAATGCTATCCTACAATTTCTTCCATCAAGCAGAAGATACAGAAGCTTGAACACACGCAACAGCAGGTTCAGGAACAGCTTCTTTTCAACTGTTATTGGGACTGATGAATGGACTCTGTAACTTCAAATAATGCTGATCTTGATAATGTTGATTTTGCCTAGCACATGCCATGTGCAGTTTAACTTGTGTGCCTGTCTAATTTTTTTTAACTCTATGATCTGTATGTCCTTGCTTATCTGCCTGTATGCTCATAAACAAAGCTTTTCACTGTGCTTCGGGTACACATGACAAGAAATCAACCAAATGTCAAACAATCCATAGTGTCCAGGGATGTGCAGGCTAGATGGATTAGCTATGGGAAATGCAGGGTTACAGGGATAGGATAGCGGTGGATCTGGGTCGGATTCTTTTCAGAGGATCAGTATGGACTCAAGGAGCTGAATGGCCTGTTCCACATTGTAGAGATTCTATGTTTTGGAAGGTACTATTGAAGGAGCCGATGAAGTCATAGAATCATAGAACCCCTACAGTGCAGAAATAGGCCATTTGGCCCAACAAGTGTACAGCAATCCTCCAAAGAGTAAACCACCTAGACCCATTCCCCTACTCTTACTCTACATTTCCCCTGTCTAATACACCTATCCTACACATCCCTGAACACTGTGGACAATTTAGCATAGCCAATTCACCTAAACTGCGCATCTTTGGACTGTGGGAGGAAACTGGAGCACCTGAAGGAAACCCACGCAGACACGGGGAGAATGTGCAAACACAGGCAGTTGCCCAGTACTGGAATCAAACCCGGAACCCTGGCGCTGTGAGGCAGCAGTGCTAACTCTGAGTCACCGTGCCACAATTCATCTTGTACATGGTACCCAACACTACCACTATGGGTGGTGAAGGCAGCGAATGCTTAATGTGAGGAATAGGATGCAAAATAAGTGGGCTGTTTTGTCTTGAATGGAATCAAACCCCTTGAGTGTTGTTAAGAGTTGCATTCATCTAAACAAGTACAGGGAATACCATTACCCTCCTGTCTAATGCCTTATAGGTGAATGGACCAACTGCCAGTAGTCAGGAGCTGAATTATTCACTCCAGAATTAATAGTCAGTGCTCTGCTCATGTAGCCAAACGTTTAACATGGCTGGTCCAGTTCAGTTTCTGGCAGATGGAACCAGTTTCCTCTCCCCACCCACACCAGGAATCATTTCTAGCTACATTACAATGCTGAACACTATTTAAAAATGTAAATGAAACTGAATTATATTAAACAAAGTCACAACACTTTGCATATTTTGGTATGACTAGGTGAGAGGTGTGAATTGGTTCCTCTCTTTCACTAACCACCAATTCCACCACTCCCCGACCCACCCCACTCCCACCTCAGGATTCCTGATGAAGGGCTCCTGCCCGAAACGCCGATTTTCCTGCTCCTCAGATGCTGCCTGATCTGCTGTGCTTTTCCAGCACCACTCTAATCTTGACTCTAATCCTCACTTTCACCTGATTGAAACATATATTTATAATCCTTTTCAGCACATAGCCAAATCACATTTCAATTAACACATAGTCCACTAAGTCAAAATCAAGGAACCAATTGCAAAGTTTTCTTGAATGAAAGAGAAAGGAGTTTTATTATCAATCCCAAAAAGGAGACTAAATTGCAACATTAAATATGCACAGAAATACAGGTATAAAGATTATATTCTTCTCCAAGTAGCTTTTCCCAGGGCATTGTCTTTGAGACACCAAGAGAGGGAGAAATAATCTGGGGTGACTTTCATCCCAATATGTGAAACCTCCAGAAAGATATAAATAAGGAGATACAGATCTGAGTTTTATCGTCTTTTTATAACAATAATTTCAGCTCAAATTGATTCTTGCTTACTGTTGGCTTCATTGTCCTGAATTAACCTGGTCAGGTGTGACCAATGTAAGTCAATGCTCTTCCATTTTTAAAATCGTTTTAGTCCATGAAAAGTTCAGGTATTAAAATCAGATAATAAAATGAAAAATAGTAGTCAATTTTTATTATTATCATCGAATATTACACAGTACTTTACAAAGCCCCTGCAAACAGCAATGTGGTAATGTTTCAGTGATGTTGATTGATGGATAAAAATGAACTGTACACCAAGGAGAACTCAACTGCTCTTTTCCAAAGTTACATTTTAGCATCTATTTTCTCCAATTGAGAAGGCAACATCGGTTTAATATCATATCAGAAATGTAGCATCTGACAGTGTCACATTCTTACTGCATTATAATGGAACATCAGCTTAGATTTTGTACTCATACTTCTGAAGTGGGGCTTGAACCCACATCTTTCTGACTTGAAAGCCAGGTATTATTGAACCATTACGAGTACTGAAAAAGTTCATATATCTGAAGATAAATATATCAATTGATAAAGGCAATAAATAGACTTCATCTTCAATGTCATGAGGTGACTATAAATTGCATTTTCAACATTTGCAATGAGTCAAGGGAAAATCTTGGAGTAGAAGTAGTCATGAGGTGTTAACACTTCATGAGGTTCATGAGATGTTAATTCTGGATGGGATGCTAAGAATGAACTCTCCCAATTTCACAACAGACAAAGTACAGTCCAGCTTGTCAGGAAAATTACAAAACAGAAAATATGGAAATTGATGAATAGTATATAAGAGCGGCTAAGTGGTGAGGTGGGACCAATGACAAACTGTGATATGATTGCACTATATTGACGGGACTGGATCATAAAGTTCACATCTCTCCAAGGATATAAAGAATGCAGCCATTGTCTTGCTATCTCCCAGAAAATAGCACAGTCAAATGTTTAGAAGGAACAAGGAAAGGTAACACTGTGTCATTCAGAAAAAATTTGTTGAAATTAACTTTTAAAAAGTTGACTTGAAAAAATGTTTTCTAGCTTCTATGTGTGTTTGTGTGAGAGAGAGGCTAATTCAATTACTGATGTTTAATGTCAGATAGCTAAATGGTCTATTATTATCCATAATCCATTGTTCAAAAGAGCTCATTGTCCTGATTGATCCTGACTGGAATGCAATACCTGAGAATTCACTGGCAACAGATTCTTTCAAAGCCTTCAAAACAAAATTGATTAATTATCTGAGTAAAAATGATTTGAAGAGCTATGAAGATTTTTGAGAGAATGAAACTAGAAGAATTGTACTTATGGAGAGTGAGCAAAGACATAACCGCCTTCCTTCCGTGCTGTAACATTTACATTCTATTCTATAGTTCAATCACGTTACAGCTACAACTTTTGCCAGTTTTAATTTTAAAAATTATCAACCTCATACATTAACTCTGTCTCTATGCAGAGGCCACCATACACAATAATTCTAACAGTTTTTATTTTTTAGGCTCGTTCCTCCAGTAGGAAAGCAAATTATTAGCTGTTTAAATTTCCATCCAGGCCTTTAGCAATGCTGGATGTTGATGGGCACAACTAGAGAAGAATGTGTAACATTATATATTCTATTATGTACACTGTGTCATTTTGGGCAGAATTGGATCAGAGCAATATGGGACATGGCAAGATTTGTGACAGAATCAGATGAAAAATCTGGTGATGCCTATCTCCATATTGGGAGTATCTCATTCCATCTTTATACTTTTGCTAAGTGTTGCAGTGAGTTTATTGCTTGTTAAATATCTTGTTAATGTCCCAATTTGCCCCAGTATTGTACAGCTTCCTATTTAAGCACACATGCTAAACAAGCCAGACATCAAGAAAATGCAACTTGGAAATCAGAGCAGGTACTTGATGACTTTAACTCACCACTTACTCTGAAGGATCTCCATTTTGGACATGGGGCATTAACATTCCACAAGCATGTCATCTTGTCACCAGCTTCTAAAGGCCCTTGTGTCACACCTACACTCTACTTAGAGGATGTTTCTGCACTTGAAGGCTGCATTTCAGGGAGCAACAGCACCTGTTATTGTAATAATAATACAAGGAAACTGTGTGCACAGCGACTCATAGCTCACTGCTGCCTCATGTTGCCTTGCCTTTGAGCACTTTTGCTCTCAGACAGGGATTTTATATTAGAATGAGTAACTCCCTGATTAGAAAGCTGGAATCACTCAGTAGGTAGTTGTCCTGTCTTTGAGCTGGAAGTCCATAGGCCTGTTGACCATGAAGAATCCAGCCACTGTTGGAGGACAGATATTGTGTATTGGCACCAGTCCCTAACCCCAAAGAGTAGGGATCAGGAAGACATGCAGCAGGAAAACCACCTGTCAAATGCAAAATAAAATTGTTGATATGAAGCTGATCAACTGGTGATCCCATAAAATAGAAAGAAGTCATGCTGAGCTCTTCACTTGAAATAAAACACTACTGGCTGCCATTCCAACACACAATTTGTAAATTCTTATAATTCTTTTCAAATCTCCCCATGATCTTACACCTCAAAACCCTCGCTCAGAGCCAAATCTTTTTTCAATTATGCTCCTATGAATCACTTTAGAACATTTTGATCCATCAAATGCGCTATATAAATGCAAGTTATTGTGGTTGTGGCTTCTCCTTTGTCTTTTGTCTTGGTAACAGGCTCAATCAAAAGCAGCACAGGCTCATATCACTGCAGCTCATAAAAAATGCTATTTGTGGTCACTAAAGTATATGCTTTTTGTCAGGTACAAGACAGAATAAAAGAGAAAATAACTTTTTGTTATAAATCCTTCAATCATTTCTCTGCTCCCACTTGATGCTACATGAGTCAGCACCATCTCTAGAGGCCTAATATTATTACAAACTGGACCTCAGTGACTACTGAATTAACTCATATTGACTGCATGATGGTTTTTCTCTGCTATGTAGTCTGACGCAAGGAATGAGGGCACATGCTGCTGCTTGCACATGCTGTCATTCAATGTGCTGAGAAAACAGACAGAAATCTTGTCATTTGGAGTTCAACCCATCTGGAGATCAATGTCAGTAAATCAGCTTACAGTTATGGCACATAGCTCACTCAGTTCAAGGGCATTGCCACCAGCAGCACAGTGTGATAGCAATCATTGATATGGACAGAAAACCTGGTTAAAAATTCCAGTCAAAACTTACTGTCCACTGCATAGACACCACAACGCATTCATACACCAATTCAGATCAGACTAAAATGTTATCCATTAAGTAAAATATGTCTTTAAATATTTCCATTTTTTTAAACTGTGAATAAGACCACTCTTTTTTTAGTTTCTAAGGAAATAAAAATTGCAGAACCCACTAAAATAGAGGCAGTTTTACAATTCAATAAGACTCTACATCATCTCGCTACCTGAGGATTTGTTTCTCAGTAAGATAGATAAATTTCCTTTTCGGTGTATATGCAAACAGTGGAGTTGTTTTTAAGAACATACATAAGAAATAGGCACAGGAGAAGGCCATTTGGCCCCTTTATTTAGCAAAAGTCGTGCTTGCCCAGAGACAGGTACGTAACTGTGCTGCAAAGAAATCCGATCAAAATTCTCAATATGAAATAACTCCAATTTAGAGATAGGAATATATGAACAGGAGTAGACAATTCAGTCTGTCACGCCTAATCCTCCATTCAATTAGATCATGGCTAATCATCTACCTTGATGCCATTTTCCTCACTATCACCATTTCCCTTGATGTTATTAGTTTCTCAATTTCTGCCTTGAACATGTTCAATGATTGACTTTCCACAGCCCTCTCATGTAGAAAATTTCAAAGATTCACAATCCAAAAAAAAAATTGCAGGACAATTTGCATTATACAGCTTAGTATTATTTATCTTTAAATGGAGAAATAGCAAATATTTATCCTAAGTTTACTGATTTCAAAAGTAGCTTTTACACAGTTTAAAACTTGAACCAATTAAGTATAGGATTGTAGAATTAATAGGAAAATGTTAACAACAGACTGTACATTTATATAGTATATTTAACATTTAAATGTCTCAATGGGCTTCACAAGAGTGATTACCAAAGAAAATTTGACAGCAAACAACATAAGTAGATCTAATAAAGGAATCCATTGTAGATTTACTTGAAGTATATATGGACTCCAAGGGTTAAACTATAAGGAGAGCATAAACAAATTAGTTACATTTCCTGCACATTTGAAGGTTAACAAAAGATGTGATTGAAGTTTATAAGACATTACAGGAGACTAAAGAGGGTACAGGCAGCATCACTATTTCTGCTATTTGTGAAGTCTAGAACTCAAAGGTATCATCTAATAATATAGCCAGATATTTCAGGAGTGCATTTCTACATGGTAGTAGAGGTTTGGAAAACTCCACAATGTCAACTGATGCCAGGTCAATTGTAACTTTCAAATTTGAGATTTTTGTTCACCAAGGTATAGACAAAGGTGAGTGTATGGAGTTAGATCACAGATCATTTATGATATCAATTAATAATGAAGCAGGCTTGATGGACTAAATGATCTGCTCCCATTCCTATGTTCCTCTGAAAATAGAGGATTAGTTTACGCGTGTGCATTCATGACATCCATTTTTATCTCACTGCCGCTTCTCTTGACCTTTCCTCTGTCTGTTGATTAGTCAGAGCACATATCCAACATCCAGTACTGGATAAGCTGAAAATTCCTCCAAAATCTGAAGCCTTTCTGTTTGGTCCTAACACAGATTTTGTTCTCTAGCCACTAATTTCATCCTCCTCCTTGGTAACTGTCTAAAGCTGAACTACATAGTTTACAATAAAATGAGTTTCCAGTCACATATTCACATTTCAGTAAGACTAGCCATTTCCATCTTTTTAACATCACTTAACTCCATCTGTTTCAAAACATTAGTTGTTAAAACCTACACCCATTTCTTAGTTGTCTCTAAGATCTTAGTTGCCAAAGATCTCTCTCTTTCTTCACATCATAGGTTTTATGTGATCCAAATTTCTAGTGCCTAAACTCACACTATGTCCTATACACCTACCATTCCCTGTCCTAATTGAACTACTTTGGCTTCCAGTTAAGAAATATTTCAATTTAAAAATTCTCATCTTTTTTTCATATCACCTCCTGCCTGTAATGATGGCCACCCTCTCAGATATTTGCATTCCTCTGACTCTGACCAACCGAGCATTCCTGGTTTTTATCTCCTCACCATTTCTGATCAAATGTTGATCTGTAAAGTCTCAAGCTCTGGAATTCTCTCCCTAAACCTCTTCATCTCCCTTTCTCTTCCCTCCATTCAGGCTCTACATAAAAAAAGTTATCACTTTTGCAGTGTCACATTTTAATAACGCTACTGGGAAGCACTTTAGTGATATTTTATTACATGGAAGTGTTATATAAATACAAATGGTTCTTGTAGTCATCTTTGGTTGGCCAATGATTATTCGCCATGGTGATTCATTGTCCATTCCACAATCCTTATGTTGGATTAGTGGCAGTTAATACAAAAGCAACTAAAACGCAGCAATAAAAATTGGATTTAAAATTTGGCTTCAGCTACAACAGTGGTAGAAGAGAATTCACAAAATCAAAACACAGAGGAGGCCAATTGGCCCGACCTGTCTGCACTGACTCTTCAAGTAAGCAATTCATCCAGTGCTAATCTCCTCATAACCTTGTGTATGTTTGCTTCGCAAGTAATAATCCAAATTCCTCTTGAATGCCTTGATTGGGCTTCCCTCCACCACATTCTCAGGCAGGTCATTCCAGATCAATTCTACGCAAGACATTTTTCCATTGCTTCTTTTGCTGATTACCATAAATCCATGTCCTCGCATTCTCGAATCTTTCGCTAGTGGGAGCGGTTTTTCTGACTCTATCTCTTCCATCCAGGTCATTCATGATTTTGAATATTTCCATCAAATTTCTTCTAAATTTTCCCTTCTCCATGGAAAACAGTCTCAACTTCAGCAATCACTTCCTGTAACTGAAGTTCCTCATCCCTGGCATTATTCTTATTAATCTTTTCTGCACCATCTCTTAAAGTGTAAGAAATCTTTTGTTTCGTATTTTTCATTTTTGTGGGCTTCAAATTGAATTGGAATTTGGGCTGCTATGTAACTGACATACTAGGAGAGTTTTGCAACTTGATAACAAGTTCTGCATATTTTTGAGCTGTTTTATACAGACTTGTTTTTTGAAGCAGTGAAGGACAGACTTTGAAACTGAGTGGCACCGATAACCTTTTGAGATAAGGAAATTCTGTGTGATGATGCCCTTTGATTTGTTGAACTGCAGAATGTCAAAAGCTGTAATTGTTGGGGCAGCAGGGAAGAGGGAACTATCTGAAGTCTGCAAACAGAAGGCATGCATCTATTCCTCTAACCATCATTTTCTCCATGTAGGACAAGGACAGAAACACCAATAAAGCTTAAAATAAATAATTCTACAAGAAAGGACCTTGGTCCACCTGATCAACCATCGAATTGAAGAACAACCATCACCCTACACAAAACAGTGTGTCATAGAACATAGAACAAAGACAGTACAGCATAGTACCAATGCTCTTCGAGGAAGGTTTAAACTAATGCAGCAGGGAGCTGGGAACCTGAATTGTGGTTCGAGTGTACAGGAGGTTGAGGGTAGTGAGGTCAGGGACAGGTATACAAGGTCATGAGACGTCACTGGCAATTAGGATGTTGGGTTGAAATGTGTGAACTTCAATGATAGAAGCATCCGGGATAAGGAGGGTGAACTTGCAGCATGGGTTGGTACCTGAGATTTCGATGTTGTGGCCATTTCAGAGACATGGCTAGAGGAATGGTTGTTGCAGATTCTGGGATTTAGATGTGTCAATAAGAACAGAGAAGATGGTAAAGGGAGGGGGTGGTGTGGCATTGCTAATCAGGATAGTATTACAGCAGCTGAGATAACATTTGTGGACTCATCCACTGAGACAGTTTGGGCTGAAGTTAGAAACAGGAAAGGAGAGGTCATCCTGTTGGGAGTTTTCTGTAGGCCTCCAAATTGTTTCAAGGATGTAGAGGAAAGGATATCAAAGATAATTCTCGACAGTAGCGAGAGTAACAGGGTAGTTGTTACGGGGGACTTTAAATTTCAAAATATTGACTGGATATACTATTGTTTGAGTATATGCATTGCATCCATAATGGCATCTCTTTGTAACACTGGCTAGCCACTCATGAATCACAGATTTTCAAATCTGGTCAGAGGTCTTCGGTGAATACAGTCCTGGGTGCTTGCCTGTTCATCTTTCAGTAGGGGTGAATGTGGAGGGGCAGTGGGAAGTGGGGAGTCAAGGCTGAGAGGGGAAGCAGAGGGAGTTGTAGAACTGGGCATAAGGACAGTGATGTGGAGGATCTCAAGGTGAATGGGGAAGTGCGGGACAGCATTGGATGGCACAATAGAAGGTGGGACAGTTATTGACTGCAACCATTGGTGTGGCCTCCTCGGGGGGTGGGGGAGGAGGGTGGTGGTGCTTGGCACAGGACGGACATTTTAAATGTAAAATGATGGGGTTCGGGGTTCGGGAGGCAATTGAAGATGACATTCAAGGTAGCACGTCTTCACTTTGGGAACAATGAGTAGAAATGGGCAGTCAGGATCGAGTGTGGTAATGAGAGAGGTGCAGACTCTGAGCGTGGGGGAAAGATGGTGATTGTGTCCGGCATCAGCTGTTGTTTATACTCTCTAGGTGTGAAGTGCTACTAGAAAATAATGGCTGGTGGTGGTGGACATTGAAAGCCCCTTCCAGAGTAAATATTACACCCTTACTACCCTCAGTGCTTTCTCCAAGTGTTGTTCAACATGGAGGAGTGCTGATTCACCAGATGAGGGAGAATGTTACATGACAATCTGCAGGACTCTTTCTTGCTCATGGTTAACCAACTGCCATGAGACTTCATTGGATCCAAATTCAATGTTGAAGATTCCCAGGGCAACTTCCTCTTGACTGTATACCTCTGTGCTGCCACCTCTACTGAGTCTGTCCTGCCATGGGACAGGACATTTCCAGTGATAGTGCTGGTGACATCGGGGACATTGTCTGTAAGGTATAAGTCTGTGAGTATGACTAGACCAGGCCATTGCTTAACTAGTCTGTGAGACAAATCTCAATTTGGCATTCGCTTAAGATGCTAGTAAGGAGGACTTTGCAGGGCCAGCAGGGCTGTTTTTGCCATTGTCAATTTGGTGCTTCGGTCAATGTCAGGTGCTCTGTCTGGCTTCACTTCTTTCTTGAGACTTTGCAGGAATTACCATGACTGATTGGCTTTTTAGGCCATTTCGGAGAGTAGCTGAAAATTAACCATATTGCTGTGGCTCTGGAGTCACGTGTAAGCCAGACCAAATGAGAATGGCAGATTTCCTTCCCTGAAGGATATTAGTGAGCCAAATGGGTTTGTCCGACAATTGGCAATGATCAGAAAATTCTTAGTTCAAGATTTGTTTTATTGAATTCAAATTCAAACTCAGATCCCCAGAATATTAGCTGAATTTATGGATTAAAAACCTAGCAATAATACCACTAGGGTATTGCCTCCCCCCTGTAATGGGCACTGTGAGCCAGACAAAACTTTATTGAAACCCCCATCCAGTTGATGTAGCTGGGTGCAGCAGAATATCATTGACTCTCAGGTATTTTGGTCAGGATGCTAAAAGTGCTCATTTTTGTTCATTTTCCCTTCCTGGAAATAAAAGCTAACATTTATATTTGTATTTATCTGGTTGCTATCCCATACATGATGTTCCCCTGCTGGCCAATGATAAACTGCAAGACTACACTTGGCAGTATGATTAGGATAGCGCTATCTAAGAGGTTGCTCAGACGAGATGTAGCTTTGGAAATGCAAAGTGTATACCATGGTGGTTAAACATGAACTAAGGTGACAGAATGGGGTTTTATGTATGAGGGTGTGTCAGCCATGACCCCATGTTGCTGTACCACTACATTTGCCAGTGAGGGGCAACCCAGACTACCAATACTCATCTAAGTGCATAATACTGTAGTTCTTTAAAGAAAACTCAGGTATGATGGATTCTGGTGTTTCAGCAGACTTTGCAGAATGGCAAACCCTTTCAGGAATAGCTAATGGGAAGATGGAAAGGAAATCAGATGTGAAAAACCCATGGTGTAGGCTAGATACTTAATGAGGTGAACTTGAGATGATAGATCAAAACGTCTTGTGATGCATCACACTGAATAACTCTCCAATAACTTCAATGCAACTTTGACTTTGTCAGAAAGCAAAAGATTCAGCTGAATATAAAGTTAACCAACAAAAAGAATTTAAAACTTGAGAAAAGAATTAGTGCTTCATCACATTATTCCCTTCCCTCATTTAGTGACACTACTAGAAACAAATTCTGGTGCAATTTTGCTTCTGTACCTTTTGAAACTGAAAGGAACATTAAAGGAAAAAGAAAGGGCAATTTAAAGAAAACTACTTTGCAATTTTATCGAGAAGAATGGTCATAATCTAGGAACACTGGGATTGATTGATCAGACCTTTCATGGCTAAATGCAATAACATAACTTTATCTCTGTACTCAGATTCGGAGCGCTAAAATGACAGATGTATAGAAGGATCATCCTCATACATACGTTTCTTTTCTCATAAGTTATTTTATCCATCTATTTGATGTAAGGTCATGCTTCCTTCTTTCTTTTCTATCTAAGATTATGCCTTGTTCCATTTCCATTTTCTTTGTGTTGCCTGGTCATATGTGAGCCAGAATTCACTGCATTTCCATGTAAATTGAATGTCATTTAAAATTAACCATGTAACAAGCATCCAGTTGCAAGTGTGTTAAACACAAGAGAAAATAACAAAGTTTGCAATTCTTGCACCCAGTTATGACTGTTGCTTAAGATAATTTAAGCCAATTTGGCTGTTATTATGTTTCATAATCATAAATGTTCAATAGGAGTGAGACTTGACCCAATTCAAGTCATGTATATTTGATTTAATACCATGAGGTACTCTATCAGCATTACAAATCATATTCAGACTAGACCAGAACTGCAAGAAAACAAATGTTGTCACTTCTAATTCTCAGAAAGTTTACAGTCAAAAATGAGGATGTAGAGTGAGAACAGGAGGTTATGTAAGGTATATCCATTTGACAATGTATCTTGGATATTAAGGACTCTGCCTTCAGAGTCAGGAGATCGAAGGACTGACCAGTGAGATTCACATTAGTCATATTTGAGCAGAACTCAATTGCAGTATCCAAAATTATTAAAAGAGCAAATAAAAAATATCCAATATTTTATCTATGGAAGGATGCTGTCTGTAAATTAGCTGCCATATTTCCTGCACTACAACAATCAGCACAATTCAGAAATCCAAATTTGGCTTGAGAATACTTTGGAACAGCTTGAATTTGTGAAAGTGTCTGTCTTTCTATATTTAACAGTTATGTTATTCGGTTTCAATTTCAATAAAGTACAATTAGTTGCAGGAAAACTTAAGGAAGAGCAAGCAATGCACAGAACCATCCAAGCATTCTAAATACATATTGCACAAACACTGGGAAAAACATTTTCAAGCAGCAAGTCATTAAGATTTGAAATGCATTGCCTGAAAGTGTGGTGGAGACAATTGAGGCAATCGAGAGGGAATTAGACTGTACTCATAGATTCATAGCTGTCTACACCACAGAAGGAGACCATTCAACCCATTGTATCTGCTTCAATCTGTAAAATATCTGACTATACGAATTCCACAACCCTGGAGACACTAACAACACAAGTGAGTATCTAAATACTGCTTGACTGTTACAAGAGTGTCTAACTCAACCAGCATCTTAGGTACTGAGTTTCATTCTCTCATCACACTCTGTGTGAAAAAAATTCTCAACACTCCTCTTAGCTGTCTATCTCTTAACTTCAATCTATGCCCCCAGGCTACTGACCCATCTACTAACAGAAACCGAGTCTTTCTATTCACGCTTCCTATGCTCCTCGTAATTATACAGATATCTATCAGGTCCCCTCTCAACCATGACTTTATTCACCTGCCTTGCTACTTCCAAGGATCTATTGATGTGCCTTTCAAGTTTTCTTTGATCCTCAGTACTTTCCAGGGTTCAACCATTCATAGTCTGATCCACTGTTTTATTAGCACGCCCCAAGTGATTTACCTCCCATTTTTCCAGGTTGAGTTATATTTGTCACTGCTCTACCTGACCAATCAATTGATATCCTGCAATTTATAGCTATCCTCCTCACTATTTACCATCCCACCAATTTTTGTGTTATCTATGAACATTCTTGATCATACCCTCTATATTTAAGTCTAAAGCATTAATGTAAACCACAAACAGCAAGTGCTCCAGCACTGACCCTGCACGACCCCACTGGAACCAGCATTTCAGCCAAGGAAACATATCTACAATCACATCCTGCTTCCTGCCTCACAGTTAACTTTGGATCCAGCATACTACTTTGTCTTTGATCCCATGGGCTCCTACTTTCTTGACCAGCCTGCCAGAAGGGTTCTTATCAAAAGTCTTGCTCAGGTTCACATAGATCACATCAAATGCATTATCTTTATCAACACTGCTCAAAACAAAATCAAGGTTTTCAAGCACAAACTTCCCTTAAGAAATGCCGACTTTTCCCTGATCAATCCATTTCTTTCCAAGTGCAGATATATTCTGTCTCTCAGAATTCTTTCTAATAACTTCTCCACCACTGAGGTTAGACTGACTGGCCTGTAATTTCCTGCTCTATCTCTTCCTCCCTTTTTTAATAACAGGATAATAATAGCAACCTTCCAGTTCTCTGGCACTTCACCTGCATCCAGAGAGGATTTGAGTTATTTGAAAAGGAAAACAATGTAGAGGATTACATCAAGAAGGCAGGAAAATGACATTAAATGTCACGCTCATTTGGAGAGATTTGCAGACACAAAAGGCTCCTCCTGCACTGTAACAGTTCTTTTCTCCAGTGTGCTGTTCAGACATTGAAATTACACCATACAGCAAGGATTTAATCAATAACTTTTGTGAGTCATAATGTCTGACAGTCTATCAAATAAGTAGTGCGGAGATAATAGGACAAAACGTTTATTTCTGTCTTATAAGCATTGTTGGTTGTCTGGTACAAAGACTTCCAGAGTCCCAGATACTTCCCTCACACCTTGCTCCATACTTTGCACATAGAACATGCAACAGTTGATAGCATCAATTAATTATAAGTCACACAGGCATGTGTATTATGAGTGTGGTCCTGACCATTGGGGTCATGAGCATCACGTTAACAGGACTAATATATCAAATATAGTCTTGTTGATGAACTTTATAGTTAGAATAACTTACAGCCAAATATCTGGAGAATATATTGCAGTTCGTGATTATTCTTAATCAAACTGAAAGTGCAATGATAATACAAAGGGTAATACAAAGGCAAAAGTCAGACATGGAGTAAGTCAATGCCATCCAGTTCAATTATCCCAATTAACTTTGGACATAGCTTCATCCTAAAGAAAAATACATCCTAGACAGTTATCGTAATATTTTATCAGTTATCAGGTGCAATCTTTGTATAGTATTGACCTCCATGGCTGTTGATAGTATGATACAGATTTCAGGAGAATTTTCACTTCTGCCAGTCATCTTGGATAGCCATTCATTTTTTAAAACATTCATCTACAATGCCAAATATTAAATTGTTTGGATCAGATTGAACTTTACTCATCCTTACTGAAGAAGTATAAGGGCCGAAAATGTGTTGCTGGAAAAGTGCAGCAGGTCAGGCAGCATCCAAGGAGCAGGAGAATCGACGTTTCTGGCATGAGCCTGAAGAAGGGCTCATGCCTGAAACGTCAATTCTCCTGCTCCTTGGATACTACCTGACCTGCTGCGCTTTTCCAGCAACACATTTTCGGCTCTGATCTCCAGCATCTGCAGTCCTCACTTTCTCCTGGAGAAGTATAAGTCGTACCTAGCTTTGTTTTTATACTTGTTATTGACTGTTCTGAATTGAATTGTCATGTGGCTATTGATTTCATGCTGTAGTATTGATAGAACTATTGGCCTAGAGGCACATTGAAGACTGAATAGTAAAGATGTTACAGCAGCTGTTATTCGCTTTTTGTTGCATGAGTTTTGACACCACTGAGTTTAACTTTGATTCTTACTTACAGCTGGGCTTGACCTTCATTGATTTTTGCTATTCCCCAACAAAAACAATGGGCAGTACCTTGTCGGAATCTGAGCAATGTAGGATGCGGTGGGATTTATGGAAGATTTGAACAAGAAATGTGGCAAGGGTCATCTGGGTTTCAAGGTCCATCTTTTATGCTTGCCACAAATGACAAGGCAAGAATCATGTCAGACAGCAGAGAGATGCCAATTAAAGCATGCTAAATATCTTGTTCATGTCACACCTCATCCTCATTAATATTTTGCCACCCATCTTTGAGCCAAACTCAAACACACTCGACATTGGAAAATCTCAAAAAGGAACTCAGAGCAGATACCCAGAGCACTCAGCTCACCGCTTGCTCTGAAGAACTTCCATGTTGAACATGAGACAATAACATCCACAGGTAAGGATAGCCACAGGTGAGGTGCTGGAAAACTGGAGGTTAGTTAACTTGGTGCCACCATTTCAGAAAGGTGGTAAGGAAAAGCCAGGGAACTTTAGACAGGTGAGCCTGTCATCAATGGTGGGCAAGTTGTTGGAAGTATCCTGAGGGACAGGATTTACATGTATTTGGAAAAGCAAGGACTGATTAGGGATAGTCAACATCGCTTTGTGCATGGGAAATCATGTCTCACTAACTTAATTGAGTTTTTTGAAGAAGTAACAAAGAGGGTTGATGAAGGCAGAGTGGTGGACGTGATCTATATGCATTTCAGTAAGGTGCTTAGCAAGGTTCTGCATGCTAGACTAGTTAGCAAGGTTGGAACACTTGGAATACAGGGAGGACTAGCCATTTGGATGCAGAACTGGCTCAAGGGTAGGAGACAAAGAGTGGTGGTGGAGGGTTGTTTTTCAGTCTGGAGGCCTGTGACCAGTGATGTACCACAACGATTGGTACTGGGTCCACTGCTTTTTGTTATTTATATAAATGATTTAAATGAGAACATTGAAGGTATAGTTAGGAAGTTTGCAGATGACACCAAAATTGGAGGTGTAGTGGACAGCGAAGAAGGTTACTTCAGAGCACAATGGGACCTTGATCAGATGGGACAATGGGCCGAAGAGTGGCAGATGGAGTTAATTTAGGTGCTGCATTTTGGAAAGTCAAATCTTAACAGGACTTATAATTTAATGGTAAAGTCCTAGGGAGTGTTGCTGAACAAAGAGACCTTGGAGCGCAGGCTCATACTTCAGTGAAAGTAGAGTCAAAGGTAGATAAGATAGTGAAGAAGGTATCTAGTATGCTTGCCTTCATTTGTCAGTGCATTGATTATAGGAGTTGGGAGGTCATGTTGTGGCTGTACAGGACAAAAGTGTGGCCACTTTTGGAATGCTGCATTCAATTTTGCTTTATCTGCTATAGGAAGGATGTTGTGAAACTTAAAAGGGTTCACAAAAGATTTACAAGGATGTTGTCAGGCTTGGAGGGCTTGAACTATAGGCAGAGGCTGAAATGGCTGCAGCTGTTTTCCTTAAAGCATCAGAGGAAGAGCAGTAATCTTCTAAAAATTTATAAAATCATGAGGGGCATGGATATGGTGAATCACCTAGGGTAGTAGAGTCCAAAACTAGATGGCATAGGTTTAAAGTGAGAGGGGAAAGATTTAAAAAGAGCATAAGAGGCAATTTCTTTCCACAGAGGGTGATGTTTGTGTGTAATGAGCTGCCAGAGGAAGTGGTGGAGTCTGGTACAATTACAACATTTAAAAGGCATCTGGATGGGTATATGTATAGGAAAGGTTTAGAGGGATATGGGCCAGATGCTGGCAAATGGGACTAGATTACATGAGGATATCTGGTCAGCATGGGTGAGTAGGATCGAATGGTCCATGCTGTAAAGCACTATGAGTCACAGAATGACTACCTTATGCCACAACCAACTGGCAACAGCACCCCCCCCCCCCCGCCCCCCCACACACACACACACACACACACCCTTTGTAAATGGGTATTGATACATTTTGACATGACTGAGTCCAACTTTGACCCTTGCTCCCAGCTAGGCTTTTACTCCTGTACAAAACTGAGAGTTGAAAGGTATTGTGGACAAATTGTAAGTCTCCATTTCCTCTGTTGTGGCTTCCAGAACTTCAGCTTGTGTATGATAATTTTGTGCTATATTTTAATTCAGTTGGTAGACTAATTGAGTTTGATGTTTGATATAATTTCAATAAATAAGTTTTAATGGCTAAAGCTTCTGTTAAGTTGCAATTTTTATTATTCATTCATAGGATGTATATGTCACTGAGTAGGTCAATATTTACTGACCATCCCTAATTGCCTTGGAGATTGTGGTAATGAGCTGTCTTCTTGAACTGGTCAAGATTGGAATAAAGACAGACTATAACTTCACACCTTCGTCTGATCTGAAGTGTCACCTTATTAAATAAAACCTTAAGTAATCTTGGACATGTAATTTGAAAGCAGTACTGGGATTTACACATTAATGAATCAAAACCTGCAACCCATTCGAAAAGATGAAAAACTTAACAGCGATCTAGGTTTATTCAATATATCGCATCAGTTGCATACACTATGATCTTTTGCTATAAATTCTGTGCCTAATGATCCTGCTCCACTAGCTATCTGATGAAGGAGTAGTGCTCCAAAAGTTGGTATTCCAAATAAACCTGTTGCACTATAACCTAGTGTTGTGTGATTTTTAGCTCGGTTGAGAGTGAATGACAGTATTAAGAGACTGTCATAACCGGTTGTGTCTTTGATATGTTTCTGGTGTGTTGAAACAGACTAACAGTTTTATAATTCTATAGCATTTTTCACATAGAAAAACGTTTATTTTTCAATATTAGTCATAGTGTTGTTGATAGATGCTTTTATTAGATCAGTGGGCAATTGAGTTAGAAAATGACCACATTTATAAATGTGCTTCCAAGAGGAGAATCCAGCCTCGTGGTTTCCCAAATTTTATCAGAACAGCCATTTCCCAATGGTATCCCTGTCACAACTGAAATGTTGTGAGTTCAAGTTTCACTCAGAGACTTAACTATATATTCAGTGCTAAGGAGGTTAGAAATGCTATCTTTCAGATAAGACATTAAACTGACCCCCTTTCAGGGGGAAATAAATGACCCCTTGGCAATATTTCAAAGTGGAATAGAGGAATTCTTTCCAGTATATTGGCTAATATTTACACTTAAGCTACATCACTAAGATTTGTTATCGGGTCACCTCATTGCTGTTTGTAGGGTTTGCTCTGTACAAATATCTGTCTTGTTATTAGTGGCTACTTTAAAAATACTGAATTTATTATAAATTATGGTGTAACATCCTGAGGAACTGAAAGGTGTGATCTCTATGAATTTCTCCCCTTCATTTGGTTACTGGACTTGAAAATTCTCTGTGTTTTCGATATTTCAAGAAGTATTCATCACCAGTAAAATGCTTTGAGGTGTGCTGCAATCATGAACTGCACAATTTTTCTTTTGTTTCTTTATTTAAATGTCTTGCCTCATTATTTCATTCAATTCAGCTATATCAAAATTTGCATTCATTGTGCTTCTGAGTCCAGACAACAATTTCTTTCTGCTCTTCTCACTTTGCTATCATTGGCAATGCCTTCAGCCATAGCAATGGGATTTTCATTCGAAATCCATCAGTTGTGCTTCAATGCTCTCCACTTTTAACAGCCTTCTCAAACCTACTTCTTTGACAATGTCTCTGATTACCTCCCCCTAATTTTCCCCCTGTTTCTGATTGGTGCCTAATCTGCCCCATTTATGAAGAGCTTTGGGATGTCTTACAACATTACGGACATTTAAGCATTAGTTGTTGCTGTTGTTCACAGGTACAGTTTAATTCCGTTGGAAATAAAAGCAGAAAATGCTGGAACTATAGTGTATACCAATTACGATCTGAAAAGGTAAAGATCTTTTTCTTGAAACTAACACAGCGAGCAATGGTTTCAGGTGCTGACACCACTGCTATGTCTTTCCATTTTTTTATTTCAGTTTCATATGTATTGTACACTCCTATCATGCTTCCTGTAGTGATACTTTACATTATTTCATCCTTGCAGTTCTGAAATTATATTGATTTCTTCCTTACATTTTTTCTTGCTGGTGTTAAGCCACATGAAGAAAAACAGCAAATAGTACTCGTATTAAAAATAGACCAAACCAAATTTTTCATCAAAAAGTAGAATGGGCATGAACTAAGACAGTTTACATTGGTTTTCCCATGTTTTATGACTCATTCAAAGTCAGAAGTCTATATGTGTATGATGTATGTGGCCCACGCAGGAGAATTAGCCTCTTTTGTAGGTTTGATCTCTAATTCTCTGGTTAGCACTTTAATTAAGTAACATAACAGCTCCTCACTGAATGACTGAATGCATCCAAATTTATAGAAAAAAGCCTAACTACATTTTTACAAATGCTTTACAGGGATTAAAACAAAATGCCTCTTTTAACCCACTCACATGTACATAGAGGCAACAAATCTATTAGACATTCAATAAATTTTCATGCTGAGGAAATGTTAATTCAATAAATTAATGTAAAGCAATTGATATGCTTTATAGAAAGTTTGTAAATGATTTAAACTAGCTATTGTTTCATAACTGCTCTATTTAAATGGATGTACATCCTATAAAAATTAAGTAATATAGATTTTGTTATATTTTGTAAGGCTCAGTTAGGTCTCCTATAATGGTCCTGAGGCAATACCTTCTAAACATATGAGCATTCTGTCCAGATGGACAAGAGAAGAGAAAGCATATGGGAAGGAACACCTGCACCTGAACTCTGCCTCCTAGCCACTCACCATCCTGCCTTGGAAATATATAAGCATCATTGTTTGTATTTTGAATTGCTCGTGAAGGTTACATTTTTAGAGAATCATAGAAAATAAGAGAAGGAATAGGCAATTCAGCCCTTCGCGCCTGCTTCACCATTCAATATGATCATGGCTGATCATCCAACTCACCAGCTTTTACCCTATACTCTTTGATCCTTTAGCCTTAAGAAACATATCTAACTCCTTCAATATATCAGCCTCAACCACTTGTATCTATCTGATTTGTCCACATCAGTTGGTTCCTCAGGAATGTTTTAGATATTTCCTCTATGAAGCAATCTCATCAAATGCAAGAATAGTGGTGGTTGTTCTACTTGTAGATCTTCACATATGTGACTACCAGTATTTTTATTGTTATTAAACAGTGTTTTACATCTGCACGTATTCTGAAACTGGCCTACAGTTTGCAAATGTAGCATCCCTTTTAATAAATGGCCATCGTGTAGGGACTGTTTTACCACTCCACCAGCATCCCTATCCATAGCCATTTCCACCACCTCCAGCAGAATGACTGATATGAGACTGGTCTATCTCTACTGCTTTCTTATAAAGTTGAATCACATTAGTTCTCTGGCACATCCCGTGTGACCAGATAGAAATTAAAAATTTGCGTCAGAGCCCCTGCTATTTCCTCCCTTGTCTTCCATAGCAGTTTGGGATACAAAGCAACTCAACCAGGGGATTTGCTAACTTTTAAACCCACTGAAACCTCTAATACCTCTCATTTACTTTATCAATCTGCTCAAAAACTTCACAGTCCTTCTTCTGCTTCTTCTTCTTCTTCTTCTTCTTCGTAAAGGCAAATATGAATAGTTGTTTAACACTCTCCCAATGTCCTCCCGCTTCACGCACAGATTTCCCCCTTGATCCTTAAAATGCCTTACTCTTTCCCTGATTATCCTCTTCCCCTTTATATACTAGTGGATTATCTTGGGATTCTCCTTAATCTTCCCCACCAGCATTTACACTTCACCCTCTTTGCTCTCCTAATTGCTTTCTTGGGCTCCCACCTGCACTTCCTAAACTCCTCTAGGACCCCAGTTTTACTTTCTTTGTACCAATTATACAGCTCTCTTTTCCTTTTTATCCAGTCTGAATACACATATAAACATTTTTGTTGTCCTACATTTCATCCTAAAGAGAACATGTTTGACCTATACTCTCCACCAATTCATTTTTAAATGCCTCGCATTGTTTTGTAGGAGATTTACCCTCAAGTAGCTGTTAACTGTTTATTTTGACCAGATTCTGCCTTTCCCTAGTCCTGAAGAAGGGTTACACCCAAATGTCGACTTCTCCACCTTCTGATGCTACCTGTGTTCTTCCAGACTCCTGCTTGTCCATTTCCCTAATCCAAAGCCTTTTCTTTCAGAACATCTTTTTCCTTTTTCATAATAACCTTAAAACATATAGTGCTGTGGCTGCTATCCCTAAAATGCTCTCCCAGTGCTACCTTGATATTTGCACACCTGTCTGGTTTCATTGCCCTGAATTGAGGTGTTGTGTTGCAACATCCCTTGTTGGACCTTCTACATGCTGATATAAAAAGCTCTCGTCAATACACCTCAAGAAATCTGCCCTTCTAAATCCCTTACATCATGACTATTTCAATAAATGTTATAAATCACACAACACTAGGTTATAGTCCAACAGGTTTATTTGGGGGAAGCACAAGCTTTCAGAGCACTGCTCCTTCATTAGGACAATAACCTGGTGTTGTATGAATTTTAACTTTGTACACTCCAGTCCAACACCAGCATCTCCAAATCAATTAATGTTGGGGAAGTTGAAATGCCCTTATATAATTGCCCTTTTTCATTTTTAAACATCTCAACGAATTATCTACATATCTATCCTTCTATTACCCACTGACTGTTTTGGGGGTGATAATACACTCCCAGCAATGTGACTGTCTCTTTTAATAGCTCAGCTCTACATACAAAGACTTGTTTGAAGACCCTTACAAGATACAGATCCTCCTTACTGCAGTAACTGACCCTTAATTAATTAATACAACACCACCTCCTACTTTACACCCTCCCCTGCCCTGTCTGAAGATCCTAAACTCCAGAATGTTGAGCTTCCAATCCTGTCCCTTCCTTAACCATATCTCTGTGATTACAACATTGCAGTTCCACATATTAATCCACGTCCTTAACACAGCAGCCTTATCTATAATTCTCCTCACATGAGAGGCCATGCTTGTTGAAGAGGCATTTCTGGTCAGGCTCCACCTCAACTCCTACATCAACTTCCTGGACACATCTTGGTATGATTATTTTCCACTGGGCATCCCCAGCTCCCATTCTCTATGAGGGAATCCTTCCTCTTTCCACTGGACACCTAAGGTGGAGAGTGTTGCACACAGCAGTCCCTTATAACCACAGATTGCAGCAGATCGCAGATTCCTAACCCAACTGTTCCTTTTGTTGAGCTGTGGAATCCATGGACTATGTATACATTGGTTGTGCATACCCTTTTTAGTTTTTTGTGAAGGTTTTGGTGTGTTTTTGATTGCACCTCAGCCCTAAGCTCCTGATCCTGACCTGGCCAGGCTATATATAAACAGGTGAGGCATCGGACTGTGAAGCACATGGTGTCCATCACTGCTCTTGATGCCATTAGAGAGACGTGGGCACCACCGGGAATACAGTGCTTTATGTCCCCCTCCAAATCCATTTTGCTTGAGCAGCTTCCTGCTCTCCCTACCTCCCCTTTGGATATTTCCTGAAATCATAGGACCTCTACAGTGTGGAAACAGACCATTCACTCAATCAAATCAAATCCCATCCTCCAAAGATCATCCCACCTCCCATTCCCATCCCTGTAGCCCTGCATTTCCCATAGGTGATCCACCTAACGTACACATCGTTAGACTGTGGGAGGAAACTGGAGCACCCACGCAGACCTGGGGAGAATGTGCAAACTCCACACAGTCACTGGAGAGTGGAATCAAACTCTAGCCCCTCGTGCTGTGCAGCAGCAGTGCTAATCACTGAGCCACTGTGCTGCTCCAATATTTGCCTTGCCTCTAACTGGCTTTGCATGTAAATATTGAATTGGCCATATGGGTGTTTTAATGATGGTGGTCACCAATTTAAAGATAAACAAAAGAAACCTAGGAGATTGGGCTGATGATATATGTTTAGGAGATGTGCAAAATGTAATTAATGTACCTTATGCATTACTATTAAAAACCACAAAGTTGCATGATCTATTTCAGCCAATAGAATATCTGAAGTCCATAATTAGACAACTAGGCAGGTTAGCTTTTCTCTGCAATTATCTGTGGACTCTGTTTGAGAATGTCTGTATTGTATAGTAAAGGAAATGACAAAGCAGGAAATGAAAATTTCTATTGCTGCTATTACCAGCTTAACGAACAACATCTGCTCAATTTCTACAGAATAGACTTTACCTGAAACTACCTCAAATTCTTTCTGATGCTCCATTGTGATATTTATACAGCATGATGAATGCGGCAGAATAATAGGTTCAAATGAATTTCTCTCCCAGATAATTATGAAATTGTCAATAAGAAGGACAATCTATCTATTAAATCAACCTTTAACGAACTGCCAATTCCTGGCCTTCAGAATATAATTTCTGAAACCTTCATTAGCATAAGCTAGCCGGAATTGTCAGAGGCAGATTAGGAAGCATTGAACTTATTCATTATCAACAAACATGACACCAATTATTTCATAATCCCCCACCAGAAGGCCAGGGAGTCAACTAGTTAAATTCTGTATGAAAACCAAAAGAACTGCAGTTGCTTTAAATCAGAAACAAAAGTGGAAATTGCAGGAAAAGCTCCGCAGATCTGGCAACATCTGTGAAGATATCTACATTCTATTTTTGTTTCTAAATTCTGTATGATTTCAGTAGATGGTTGTCAATGTCAGGTGGAAATATTTGCTCAAACAATGAAAGCGTGATTTTGAAGCAAGTCCTTCCCTGACAAGAGAAGCGGTTTGGATCTTGCAGCTGCTCCTGGGATTGCAGGCTTAGTTAAAGATTTATTATAGTTTTCTTTTAAATTATTATAGTCATGACAGTTTACTAATATAAGATCTTCATTCATTTTATTTCATTAACCTTCAAAAAAAACAAACAAAACAATTGTGATTTTTTTATTATACTGACTTTTTTCTTCAATGAACCTTACAGGGTCTCTAGTGAATGTTTAGTTTTTTTTATTCTAAATTCAAAAGTTAAAAAAGACTGTATGTGTTTTAGAAGGTTTTATTTATATTGCAAAAGGTTGTTTATTTTTTGAAAAACCAAAGGATTTTTTTTAAAAATAAGGCATTGTCTTATTGTTCCAGAGAGTTCTACACATGGTTGTATCTGGGGAAACTTGTTTTCTTCGAGGAATTTATTGAAGAAGAGTCGTTTTTTTTATTCCGTTAATCAGGTAAGTGGTTTATTTTATTTAAGTTTCATAAGTTTGATATACATATTTTAACTTTTTCAATTTTAACATTATTTTCTGTAAGTAATGAGAGGTAGTTTATTTTATATATAATGTATAATTGAAACATCCTGTTTTTAGGCTTAGTAGTGTTAAGAGCTTATTTGAAATACAGAGTGAGATGGCTAGTAGATTTAGAAAAGTTATTACACTATAGGATCAGTCAGAGAGCTGGGTGACTGTCAGGAAAGGCAAGAAGATAGTTCAAAATCTCCAGTGGCTATTCCTCTATCATATAGATATTCAGTTTTTTAACTGTAGAAGGGGATAGTCTCTCTGAGGAAAATGGAAGGGAATAGTCATTTATTGGACACTTGGAATGACTCTTATGTTAGGCAGCGTTTGACAAGATTTAATCAAATTATTCTTATCAGGGCTTCTCCTAACAGGAGCATAGACAGGAAATTCTGTGACAATGAGCATAAATTTATGATGGTTTGTTGCTTTCCTGGTGCTAGGATTAAGGATGTCTCTAAACGTTTCGAACATATTGTTAAAGGTGAGATTGAGAAGGCAGTAATTATTGCACATGTTGATAGAAATGACACTTTCAGGGAAAAGATTAAAGTGGTACAGAATGAATTTAAGATGTTAGGTAAAAGATTAAAAAATAGAACCTTAAAAGTAGTAATTTCCAGTTTACTCCCAATGCCAAACTTAAACGAGAGAAGGAACAAAGGGTTAAAGTAAATAAAGCAATGACTGATGAGTTGGTGTGTTGTTCAGGAATTCAGGTTTTTGGACAATTGGAATGTCTTTTGCGATAGAGGAGACCTGTTCAAAAAAGATGGATCTAACCTAAACTGGAATGAGACTAATACCTTAGCAGGGAAATTTGCTCATTCTATTAAGGGCGACCTTATACTGATAGAGAGGGGGAGTGAAGGTATACTAAGCAGAGTTGTAATTAGAACGAATGATGTTGAAGATTCTGAATGTGAGGAGAGCATGACAATTAGAAAAGAAAGACAAGAGAGATTCAGAGTATGTAATAACCCTGAAGAACTGAATTGCATTTACTTCAGTGCAAGAGGTCTTACAGGTAAGGCTGATGAACTCAGGGCATGTTTATGAACATGGGATCATAGCTATTACAGAAACTTGGCTGAGACAGACAAAACTGGCAGCTCAATGTTCTGCATTTTAGATGCTATAGGAAGGATAGAAAAGGAGGCAAGAAAGGAGGGAGAGGGAGAGCGTTTTTGATTAAGGAATACATTAATGCTGTAACTAGGGAAGGTATTTCTGAAAAATCATCCAGTCAAAATATATGGGTAGAAATTACAAATATGAAAGGAAAGATCTCTTTGATGGGATTCTACTGTAGGCCTTCCGATTAGATTACTTACAGTGTGGAAACAGGCCCTGCAGCCCAACAAGCCCACACTGACCCTCGAAAGAGCAAGCAACCTAGACCTATTTCCCTACATCTAACACTACAGGCAATTTAGCATGGCCAATTCACCTAACCTGCACATTTTCGGACTGTGGGAGGAAACCCACACAGACATGGGGAGAATGTGCAAACTCCACACAAACAGCTGCCTGAGGCAGGAATTGAACTCAGGTCTCTGGCACTGCTAGGCACCAATGCTAACCACTTTGCCACTGTGCCACTCAATAGCAAGTGGGTAATTAAGAAACAAACATGTAGGGAGATCTCAGATATATGTTGTAATAATGGGGAATTTTAATTTTCCAAATATTTACTGGGGCTACCACAGTGTTAAAGATTTGGACAATAAAGAATTTGTCAAATGTATTCGAGAAAACTTTTTTAAAAATCAAATGTGGATAGGATACTCCTATGAAAGAAGAAGCAAAATTAGACCTTCTTTGGGGCACTAAGGCAGGGAAGGTAACTGAAGTAAAACTGGGGCAACACTTTGGGTCTAGCAATCATAATTCTATTTGTTTCAAAATGGTTATGGAAAAATATAAGCATTCCATAAAAGTTAAAGCTTTTAATTGGAGTAAGGCAAATTTTAATGGTATGAGACGAGAACATTCAAAAGTTGATTGAAGTAGACTGTTGACAGGTAAAAAAGACTTGTGACAAGTGGGAAGTTTCAACAGTCTGGTGACAAGACTTCAGATGCATTTTGTTCCTGATAGAGTGAAGGATAAAGCTGGTAAGATTAAGGAACAATGGATAAGTAAAGATATTGAGGTTCTAGTCAAAAATAAAAGTGAATCTTATTCTAGATATCAACAACTTGGTTCAATTGAATCTCTTAGTTAGTATAAAGAGTGTAGGGCATTCTTAAGAGAGAAATCAGGAAGGCAAAGAGGGGATATGAGATAGCCTTAGTAGATAAGGTTAAGAATAATCCAAAAAGATTCTCCAAAAACATTAAGAACAAGAGGGTAATTAGACAGAGAGAGTAGGGCCCCTTAAAGATCAAGAAGGTTGTCTTTATGTTGAACTCCAGGAAATGGAAAAGATACTAAATGAATATTTCACATCAGGTTTTACTGTGAGAAAGAAATAGAGTAGATAGAATGCAAAGAAATAAACTTTTATGTTTTGAAACCAGTTCACATTACAGAAGAAGAAGTGTGGGATGTCTTACAGAATATAAACATGGATAAATCCCTGGGACCTTATTTAATTTATCCCAGAATGTTGTGAGACATAAGACAGAAAATTATGAGGCACTTTGCAGAAATACTTACATCATCTATTAGTATGGGTGAGGTGCCTGATGACTGAAGGGTGGCTAATATGGTACTTTTGTTTAAGAACTATAGAGCTGTGAGCCTGACTTTGGTTCTGGGTAAATTGTTGGAGCTGATTATAAAAGATAGAAATAAGAGAGGCAAAAATTGATGAAGGACAATCAGCATGGTTTTGTGCGAGGAAAATCGTGTCTCACAAACTTGATTGAGTGTTTTGAGGAAGCTACTAAAAAGGTTGACGAGGACAGAGCAGCAAACATTGTTTATTTGGATTTCAGAAGGTTCCGTATGGTAGACTAATTAGTAAAGTTAGGTCGCCTGGGATTCAGGATGAACTTGTGAGTTGGATACATATTGGGTTAATGGCAGGAGACAGATAGTAATGGTGGAGGGTTGCTTTTCAGACTGGAGGCCTGTGACCAGAAATATTCCACAGGGATCGGATCTGGGTCCTCTTTTGTTTGTCATTTCTGGAAATGATTTGGCTGAAAATATAGAAGGCATAGTTAGTAAGTTTGCGGACAACACCCACATTGGTGGCATTGTAGATAGTGAAGAAGATTGTCTAAGAATACAAAAGGATTTTGATCAAATGGGTCAATGGGCTGAAAAATTGCAGTTGGAGTTCAATCTGGATAAATGCGAGTTATTGCATTTTGGTGCAACAAACAAGGATAGGGCTTACACAATTAATGGTAGAGCCTTTGGGTAGTGTTGTAGAACAGGGGGACCTAGGCTTGCAGGTATATAATCCTTTGAAGTTTGCGCCACATATAGACAAGGTGGTTAGAAAAGCATTTGGCACGCTTGCCTTCATTGCTCAGTCCTTTGAGTATAGGAGTTGAAAAGTCATACTGAGGTTGTGCAGGACATTCTGGAATACATTAATTAGATTAGATTACTTACAGTGTGGAAACAGGCCCTTCGGCCCAACAAGTCCACACCGACCCGCCGAAGCGCAACCCACCCATACCCCTACATTTACCCCTTACCTAACACTACGGGCAATTTAGCATGGTCAATTCACCTGACCCCGCACATCTTTGTGACTGTGGGAGGAAACCGGAGCACCCGGAGGAAACCCACGCAGACACGGGGAGAATGTGCAAACTCCACACAGTCAGTCACCTGAGGCGGGAATTGAACCCAGGTCCCTGGCGCTGTGAGGCAGCAGTGCTAACCACTGTGCCACCGTGCCGCCCTTAATACGTATACAGTTCTGGTCACCAATTTATAGGAAGAATATTATCGAGCTGGAGAGGGTTCAGAAGAGATTTACCAGGATGTTGCCGGGTTTGAAAGGTTTAAGTTATAAAGAAAGGTTGGATAGGCTGGGACCTTTTTCACTGGAACATAGGAGGTTGTGAGGCGATCTGATAGAAGTTCATAAAATAATGAGAGGTATAGATAGAGTTGATGGTAGTTGTCTTTTTCCTAGGATGGGGGATTTCAAGACCAGGGGGTAAATTTTTGATGTAAGAGGAGAGAGATTTAACAAAGAAATGAGGGACGATATTTTCACATGGAGGGTAGTTCTTTTGTGGTGTGAACATCCTGAGAAAGTGGTGGATTTGGGTATAATTAATTTTTAAAAGACATTTGGATAGATACATGAATTGGAGAGGTTAGGAGGGGTATGCGCCAGAAGCAGGCAGGTGGGACTAGATCAATTTGGAATTATGTTCGGCATGGACTTGTTGGACCAAACGATCTATTTCTGTGCTATATGACTCAATGACTCTATGACTCTATTGACATTAGAGAAAGATAAATGTAAAATCACAGATCTGAAACAGAACCCCAAACACAGAAACCTCACACATACCATTTTTAGACGAGGAGGGAAGTGGAAGCAGAACAGTTTTTGCATATGTGTTCTTTCTGAAGGCATCAGCACATTTAACAGTGCAGCTCCATTTACTTAGAAGCAATACTTATTGGAAGAAGTTCTAGAATACAATGTGTGACCTTTTCACCTTCAAGGCAAAACCTACCCGAGTGCTTTGGAGAGGTCAAGTACCCATTTAGAGATCTCAGGTACCTTTATGAAACATTTAAATTTTTTATCCAAGCATCAGAGACCTGAAAGAAAATTAAATACAAGCTGAACCAAAAGGGGCTTTGAGGATGGAGCCTATTGCCTAGGAAAGGCAAATAATTTTGCCTCTGATGATTAAGCACCCAGGTGGGAAGTCGGTAACTGTGCCAGGCAAGAGTTAATGTGATGAAAACTGGAGATGGCACTTTCATACAGTCACATCAAAGGGGCACTGGGAGCACATATGGCCAGAGAGATGGAACAAAACCAGAAGCTAAAGGCAGTGCAAGGAGGAGAAATACAATCTGGTTTTACCAAGAAATAAGGGTCTATGAGCCATTTGCATCACAACTAGGTATGATGAACAACCCTTGCAGAAGATACCTTAACTGGTGAGGTGTATGATCATCAACATGCTGCAGGAAGAACTAATGCCATATAATATTCTTAGTATTATTGACCTGACATAAAGTATTTAAAGAATTTTCTGAGGTAAGGAAAATTATACCTGACTATGGAATACATCTTTTCATATGTGTCTATAAAGAGCGAGAGACAATACTGAATGCCATTTAGGTATTATCAGTTTGGGTAAAGCCAATGCAGCTTCATTTTAAACCTTTCAGAACCACTACTTTACACAATTCTTCCCCCACAATTTACTCATTATACAATCATGTATATAACCATATTAACGTTATCACTATCACTTCTTCTACATTTCCAACTTCACAAATGCAGAGAGTCTAGATATTTCACAACTTAACCAGAACATTTTCTCTTCAGATTTGGAAAAATAGATCTTCTGTTTGAAATCTGTTGACCTTAGTTCTGATCTATGGATCATTTCTCCATTGAAGGATCTTATCTCTCTTGGATAGCCTTTGTGGAGGAAATATCCTTGGAGACCTTGCCATCAGTGATTTTCAATATGTAGATTACCCCTAATCTCCTGAATTTCCTTTGCAAATGAATTCTCCTCTGCTGACTTAGATAGTTGCCAATATATCATGTGTGGGACCTTTAAGCTCATGAATGTCCTTCTTAAAAGGATTGGCTAGTTTGTTAAAACAAGGACTTTCACAGTATCCAGGAATTCTGGACATGGAAATATTTTTCTAATTGGAAAAGGTATTATCTTTGTTTGCAGTCATTGGGTGCTTAAACCAAGCAATTTGCTTCTTCCTCATCATGGTTCTGGTTCTCATGGAACTGTTTGGTGTTCATCTCCCTCAAGTTTCTGATTATGTAGGGTACATGTGTAAAACTAATAAAACTGCTGTGTAAGTCATGTTACTGGAGGTTTGCTGGCTACTCAGCATTATCGTTGTCACTAGTTTTGACTATTCTACCACAACAATATAGAACATAGAACATTACTGTGCAGTACAGACCCTTCAGCCCTCAATGTTGTGTTGACCCGTGAAACCAATCTGATGCCAATCCAACTAAACTATTCCATTTTCATCCATCTGTTTATCCAAAGACCATTTAAATGCCCTTAAAGTTGGCAGGTTGACTACTGTTGTAGGCAGGGCATTCCACGCCCCTACTACTCCCTGAGTAAAGAAACTATCTCTGACATCTGTCCTATATCTATCACTCCTCAATTTAAAACTATGTCCCCTCATGCTGGCCATCACCAGCACAAGGGGACATGGAAAAATAACAAATAGAAATGGCCCAAACCAGATCCTTGTGGTACCCCATTAGTAACTGAATTCCAGGATGAACATCTCCCATCAACCACCACCCTCTGTCTTCTTTCAGCTAGCCAATTTCTGACCCAAACCACTAAATCACCCTCAATCCCATACCTCCGTATTTTGTGCAATAGCCTGGCATGGAGAATCTTTTCAAATATGTTTACCATCCTGTCCTTCCAACTGAATAACATCAATTTAAGATTCCTGAATGAGCTCAAGTGGGTTTTATTGCTCATTCTTGTTCTCAGTATTGGCTTCTTCTTGCAAACTGAATTGCAACTGAATTGCTGAGTTTTCTCTTCAGCGAGTTCAGGAGTGTTTTCCAGTCTTGACAACTGTATATTAATGAGATCTGGTAAATTCAAACTCTTTGGAGATAGTTGTCCCCTCCAGTTCTAATAAGGTTTGGCTGCACATCTGGCAAAGTCTAAGTACATTCAATATATCCTTTCCAATACACTTTCCTGGACAGAGGCTGGAATAATTAACCTACTGCCATAAATTAATAAGTAAACCATGAAATGCTTCTGTGCCGAAGATTTGTATTCTCGGCTAACTCACTGGATTTTTGTTCTATCTTTCAATGAAATATTGGTAAATACTAGCATAGTTTTCTTCACTCTTTTGTACTTGTCAAATTTGATTGAGCGTCTCTTGGTTTTCTGGCCACAGTTTCTTCTCAGCCATAGAAATCATTTATTTTATGCTGTCAGAGGGAATTCCAAGTGATTTTTTTCTATGTTTTGGGCTCTGCCATTGCTGCATAAGGCTTTTGTTCCTAAAAGGTTAATGTTCATACATTGATTCCACTCATCTATGGATCTCCCTCACAGTTCTCCACCAGGTTTTGGAGACAGCAAATGTATGTACAGCAGCTCCCTAAGATTGTTGGAGTTATGCCTGATCAAATATAGTTGTATTATCATGCTAGTTATTGCAATCATGTAATCTTGTTACCTATGATCAGTGCTTCCTTTACTGGTATTCCATGGTGGTGTGTCCTTTCCCAATAATCATGAGACACGGCAATGAGAAAACAAAGACAAAGAAGTATAGATGGCAGCAAAATACCTCAAACATGCATTTCCCATTACTGCATGCAAATAACACAAGGTACCAAGAATGGTCAGCTGGGAAAATACCACATGGTTACAGTAGTATTAGTCTGCTCCTGACCACAAAAAGAAGAAATCTAGAGGAGCCAAAAGGAAACAGAAACAAGCAATCTTCAACAACTTTAAGAGCATTAACCCGTAAAGAAGACTCAGTCAGTCAACAACTGAAACAAAATTACTGACAGAGAAACAGTAGTAGTCATGACAGCAGCAAAATAGCAAACTCACAATGGCTAAAGGCAAAACCAAAATAGTTTACTGAAAAATTCGGTTGTAGAAGTACAAAGTTAAACATATGGGCAAATAAAGGAAAATCGGTAACATTGCAATTGTATTGCATCCAGCTGGGTCTACAGCCACTTACTTTAAAAGGACAATGGTGAATATGAGCTTAAATAACAGCAGATTTAAAGCAATATGAAATAGTACAGATTTAAAATACTTTTACAAGAATAAAATTAACCAGCACATTGGGAAGGAATTGAAAAGGTTGCAAAGTTACAAAGATTCAAGGTCAGAGAAAGACTGTACAGAATACAAGAATTGGACTTCATGATAGTGATAGATCTTATAGCACTGCCTCAAAATTAAACACTCGGGCTGAACTTAATTCTGGAGAATGAAACCTGACGTGGCAGATTCTGGTCAAAGTAGAATGGGAACAGCTACTTCGCTGTATATCTGCAGCAGAACAGTGTGGGACATTCAAAATGTAATCAATGCGAGTACAGGCCCAACAGGTTCCCTTGAGGGGGAAATGTAGGAGCAACAAGCCCAGAGAATTCTGGAGGTCTAGAAATATTTAGCACTAGATAAAAAGGAAAAGATTTTTAACAGGTACAAAGGTAACAACTCAATGGAGGCCTTAGTGCAGTACAGAAAGTACATGTGGTGGGTGGTCATAAAAAAGTAAGCATATCAAGGGGAATAGGATGACCAGGAAAAGAATAGGGCCCTATTAAGGGACAGGTGTTCAAACTGCATGTGGAGCTGGAGGACATTGGTTTGGTGTTAAATGAGTACTGGCAGAGTTTAGGAGTAGAGGGCATAATCCCAGAAGAAGAGGTCGGCCGTTTAAGACAGAGTTGAGGAGGAATTTCTTCTCTCAAAGGGTAAGAATCTATGGAATCTTTACCACAGAGGGCTGTTGTTGTTGTGTCATTAAGAATATTCAATGCTGAGATAGACAGATTTTTAATCAGTAAGGGAAGCGAAGGTACGAGAAAAGAGAGGAAAGTGCATTTGAGGATTATCAGATCAGCCATGATCTCATTGAACGATGAAGCAGACTTGATAGGCCAAATCACCACATTCTACTCTTTAGTGTTCTGGCCTTGTGATTTTTTTTCTAGTTACCAAAGTTTAACAAGTTTTATTTCACAAGATCTCAACTGTTCGCAACATATATAAATCACTTGGATGAAGGGATTAACAGTTTGGTTGCCAAATTTGTTGATGACACAAAGATAGGTCAAAAACTAAGTTGTGAAGCAGGAATGCAGAGGCTACAAAAATACATAGATAAGAGAGAGGGCAAACACTTGGCAAATGGACATAATATAGAAAAACATGAAATTGCCCATTTTGGCAGGACAAATAGAAAGAAGCATATTATCTAAATGGTGAGAGATTGCAAATGTCTGAGATGCAAAGGGCTGCGTAGCATGTGTATGAATTGCAAGAGCTTCATACGCAAGTACGACAACAACTAGGAAAGCTAATAGAACATTATCATTTATTAATACAAAAGCAGGGACGGTATGCTTTAGTCATATAAGACATGTTATAAAGATGATGTACGAGGAAAGCTTTCCCACAGAGGGTGATAGGTGCCTGAAATGCACAGGCAGGCAAGGTACTAGTGGCAGAGATATTAGCAATGTTACACATGAACAGGCAAGAAATAGAGGGATATGAACCATATGTAAGCAGATGGGTTTAGTTTAGAATGGCATCATGGTCAGTGAAGACATGGTGAGCTGAAGGCTGAAGGGCTTGTTCCTGTGCTGAACTGTTCTATGATACTGGTGAGACCACATACCTGGAGGATAATGTACTATATTAGTCACCTTTCTGTTTCGTTCATTATAGACTAAAATAGAAACATCAGGGGCTATGGAAGGCATAGCTGCACTCTTAAAAACAGGTTACTGAAATTCATTGTGTGAGATGTTAACAGTGCTGTTTTGTTCAAGCAGTGAGAAGAAAATGTATGCAGAGTGAAATTTGGCTTACAACTGGTTGGTATGTATAACCAGTAATGAATATCGAAAGCCATCAGCCTGACAGCAACTCCAATACTTTAGATGGGTCAGTTTTTGTCCAATGTGTGCAGGAGGGTTCCTGACACAGTATATAAATATGCCAACAAGGGGCGAGGCCACATTAGATTTGGTACTGGGTAATAGACCAAGCCAGGTGTTAGATTTGGAGGCAAGTGAGCATTTGGTGATAGTGATCATAATTCAGTTACATTTACTTTAGCGATGGAAAGGGATAGGTCTCTATCCCAGGGCAAAAGTTATAGCTGGGGGAAAGGCAATTATGATGTGATTAGGCAAGATTTAGGATATATAGAATGGGGAAGGAAACTGCAGGGGATGGGCACAGTTGAAATGTGGAGTTTGTTCAAGGAATGGCTACTGCGTGTCCTTGATAAGTATGTACCTATCAGGCAAGGAGGAAGTGGTCGAGCAAGGGAACCATGGTTTACAAAAGAAGTTGAATCTCTTGTCAAGAGGAAATAGGAGGCTTATGTAAAGATGAGGCGTGAAGGCTCAGTTCGGGCACTTGAGAGTTACAAAGTAGCCAGGAAGGACCTAAAGAGAGAGCTAAGAAGAGCCAGGGGAAGCCATGAGAAGTCTTTGGCAAGTAGGATCAAGAAAAACCCTAAAGTTTTCTGTAGGCATGTCAGGAATAAAAGAATGGCTCGGGCAAGATTAGGGCCAGTCTAGGACAGTACTGTGAAGTTGTGTGTGGAGTCTATAGAGATAGGAGAGGCACTAAATGAATACTTTTTGTCAATATTCACACAGGAAAAATACAATGTTGTCGAGGAGAATACTGAGATACAGGCTATTAGACTGGATAGGGTTGAGGTTACAAGGAGGTGGTGTTCACAATTCTGGAAAGTGTGAAAATAGATAAGTCGCCTGAGCCAGATGGGATTTATCCTAGGATTCTCTGGGAAGTTAGGGGGGGAATTCGCAGAGCTTTTGGCTTTGATTTTTATGCAGTCATTGTCTGGCTGTTTTCCTTAAGAGAAGAAGGTTAAAAGGTGACTTAATAGAGGCATACAAGATGATCAGAGGATTAGATAGGGTGGATAGTAAGAGCTTTTTTCCTCAGATGGTGGTGGCTAGCACAAGGGGCGTAGTTTTAAATTTAGGGGTAATAGATATAGGACAGATGTCAGAGGTATTATCTTTACTCAGAGAGTAGTAACAGCATGGAAAGCACTGCCTGCAGCAGTAGTGGACTCGTCAACATTAAGGGCATTTAAATGGTCATTGGATAAACATATGAATGATAATGGAATAGTGCAGGATAAAAGGGTTTTTTGCTGATGAAGGGCTTATGCTCGAAACGTCGAATTCCCTATTCCTGAGATGCTGCCTGGCCTGCTGTGCTTTGACCAGCAACACATTTTCAGCTGTGATCTCCAGCATCTGCAGACCTCATTTTTTACTCTTTAGATTGGTTTCACAGGTCTGTGCAACATTGAGGGTCGAACAGCCTGTACTGCTCTGTAATGTTCTATGTTCTATGTTTAACTCTCTAACTGGTTGTAGACCAGCTAAACTGCTTGTGGATGTAGCAGGTACAGAGAAAAGTCTTTGGATTGCTGGAACCTAGCAAAGGAAAATTGAAGAACAGAAAGTCTTGGCAAGCCAAAAAGATGTTTCAATGAACCCTGTGGATACTACTGAACTGTGTTTCCCATTTATTTTCCTTCCAGCCATAAAACCAATTTTCTTTTCTTAATCTATATTTGTTTTTATGTGTTTATGGGGTTTTTAAAAGAAGCTTACAGTTTTAATAGACAGATGGTGTTATCTCAACTTTTTTTTTGAGTAGTACTTACTTATTTGTAGTAAACAGTAGCTCTTGTTAAGTACAGGAACCTGGTCAGTGTTTTCTGTTAACCTGATTCCAATAGACAAGTAAATCAGCAAATTTATATCCTTTGATTAAATCATTAACTTCTGTGGAGACTTGGGAGTAGTGGGAATTGTGAATCAATGCACTTTCCCAGTGAGTCATACTCATTCCAGTTGATAATGTTCCATTGCAGATCCTATGCCATTGTTTCGTTTCAAATTGAATAGTTGCAGGCAACTTTCATCTCTCTGTCTCTGAATTTACCATGAATAAAACAAGAGATGTGGATTTCTGGAAATATCAGTAAGTTTCAGAGCCTCTCGGTTGAAATGGTAATTCTAATGCAGTGTACTTCATATGTTCCATGTGGGTTGCCTTGGCTTATTAAGTAATCACAGCAACTATTTTAGAACCAGTTGCTGTCCATGAAAGTCTCAAGTATTAAAGTCAAATGATGCAAGTTGAAAATTGACAGTTCATTTTCACTACATTGTAACAAGAGTGTTGTGGTTTGTATGTTGCAGGAGGGGGTTATCCCACAGGCAGTGAGAGTCAGGATAACAAATGGGTGAAGGGCCATCTATAAGTCTTCAGGGTAAGTGCCACTTTTAAACCAATGTTCAGCACTGATGTCTGCTGGTGCTTGAAGGAACACAGTCCAGACCATGGTACCAACTTGCACAGAAAGACAAAAAGGCTTGAGGCATTGTGTATGAAGGAGGAATTCAGATTCTAGGGATATTAGGACAAGTTCTGGGTCAGGAGGGACCTATTCAAAAGGAATATATTGCACTTTGATGCAAAGATTGACAGGAAAAACTATTAATAATCTTTAAAGAAGTAATGTTTCAGGTACAGCATAGCTCCATTCCAACAAGAGAGAAAGACAAAGTAATGAAAGCCAGGGCACTTTGAATGACAAGAGAAATAGAAAATATGAAAGTTAAAAAGAGGGTGTAAAATGCAGGTCAGATGAAGTCTTTAAGCAAGAATCAGGTCAAATTGAGTGTTAAAGTGATGAGGAAATAAGACTGGCAAAGAAAAAAATATAAGAGTAGAATTGCAGCCAGCATGAGTGGGAAACAAAATATTTTTTCCCAACATGTAAACAATAAGCAGAAATTAGGAGAAGAGGTGGGGCTTGTGTAAAAAAAGGTAGAATTTAATTCAAGGCAAACAGCAAGGCCAGAAAACCTAATGAATAATTTCCATCAGTATTTTCTGAAGAAGAGGATGCTGATAGAAATTTGATGGAAACAAAGATAATTGAGGAAATGAAGGGGTGAAAATTGATAAAAAGAATGTACCGGAAAGCTTGCCTATGCTTAGAGACAATAGATCACTTGCTCCATATTGCTTTCATCCAGGTTGTCATATTCTTTGAATATTCTCTCAATATGAGGAGAGGTGCAAGAGGTTTGAAGAGTGGCAAATGTGATAACCTTATTTAAAATATGGGTAACTTTAAAAGGATAAGAGGAGATCAGCCCATGGTACAATGAACCAAAGACTGACAGGAAAAACAATGAATAATGTTTAAAGAAGTAATGTTTCAGATATAGGGTAGAAAATAATAAGATAAAATGTAAATAGTAAGTGGGGTTTGGGAAGTGGGGTGGTCTTGTTCAGAAAGAAATGGAAATATTTGATTCAAGGCAAAGGGAAAGGTCAAAATACTTAATGAATCATTTTCATTGGTATTTTCTGAAGAAGAAAAAGCTGATACAAGATAGTTAGAAACAAAGGTGATTGAGGTAATGAAGGTAATGAGGAGAGGTCCAAGAGGATTAGAAGGTGGAAAATATGACAACCTTATTTAAAATATAGTATCAGACATTCCTTGTAGCAACAAGCCAATCAGTTTACTATCACATATGTGTAAGGTTTTAGAAACAATAATCAGAGAAAAATCTTTACAGGCAAATGAAGAGTTTTGAGCAAATTAAGGAGAGGTAGTCCTGATCTGTAAAAGCAGATCATGCTGGACTAGCATTATTGAATTGATTGACGAAGTAACAGAGAAGGTTTTTGAAGATAAAGTGATGAATAATGTCCATGTGGATTTTAAGAAGCATTTGACAAAGTACCATATAAAAACCTGGTTAGCAAAATTGAGAGTTACAAAATAGGAGATCAGCACCAACTTTCTGGTCAATGGGAAACCCTAGGATTTTGGTAGTGGAGGATGCAGCAATGGCAATGCAATTGAATATCAAGGGATGATGGTTAGGTTGTCTCCTTGGCAAGGTGGCATTGTCTGTGCCTAATATAAGCCTAATGTTGACCAGGAGTTGTTACATTTGACATAGATAGCTTCAGCATCTAAAGAATTGTGAAAGATGTCAAGTACTGTGGAATTATCAGCCAATATCTGCATATCCAACATTTTTATAAAGGGAAAGATCATTGATGACAGAGCTGAAGATAGTTGGGCATAAGCCATTACCATGAGAAATTGCTACAAAGAGGTCCTGAAACTGAGATGACTAACCTCCAACAACTGCAACGATCTTTCATTGTGTGAGGGCTGTTTCATGCCATACTCCATCAAATGTGGCCTTGATGTCAAGGGCAGCCACTCTCACATCACCTTCAATTCAGCTGATTTGTCCATACTTCACCAAAGTGTGTAATGAGGTCAGGATTTGAGTCACCTTGGAGAAAGCCAAACTGGACGTCAGTGAGCAAGTGTTGCCAAGCAAGTGCTACTTGATAACGCTGTTAATGACATATTCCATTGCTTTGCCAATGATCAAGAGTAGACAGACATAGCAGTAATTTTCCAGGGTGTATTGGACCTTTTTATTTAATACAGGCCATATCTGGAGAATTTTCCACATTGTCAGATATTTGCCAATGTTGTAGCTGTACTGAAACAGTTTGGCTGAGTGCATGAGAAGTTCTATAGCACAATGCTTCAGGTCTATTGCTGAAATATTATCAGGGTCCATAGCCTTTCCAGTTTCTATTCCCTCAAACCATTTCTTGATATCACATGGAACAAATGGAGTTGGTTGAAGACTGACATCTGTGATGCTGTGGATCTCTGGAGCAGGCCAGGATGAATAGTTTGTTGGCACTTTGGTGAGGATGCGGTCAAATATGCCTTTCTCGCTTGATGGCCCTTTTTGCACCTGTTGATGACCTAATCTAGAGCAATTTCCTTTAAGAGTTGACCAGCTCAGTCAGTACAGGTGTTGCTCAGCTATGCTTGGTGATGGTCATTGAAGTCCCCCTTTCAGAGTACTCTTGTGCCCTTGCCACCTTCAGTACTTCCTCTGAGTGTACTCAACATGGAGGAATGCTGATTCATCTGCCAACGAGGGGGTTAGATACATTGTAACATTGGGCCCTTTCTTTGCCTATACTTGAATTGATTCCATGAGGCTTCATGATGTCCAGAACCAATTTTGAAGACTCTTTGGGCAGTTCCCTCCTGACTATATACCATCTCTGCTGGGCCTGTCCAACTGGTGGTACAGGACTTATCCACTGATGGTGAAGTTGTTGTCTGGGACACTGTATGTGATGTACAATTCTGTGAGTAATACTTGACTAGTCTGTGAGACAGCTCTCCAAAGTTTGATATCAGCCTGCAGATTTTGATAAGGATCATGTTGCTGAATTGACAAGGCTGAGTTTGAAGTTGTTAGGAAGCAGATAACTATGTTGGCTCTCTGATAGATTAATTCTATTAATTCCACTCCTTTGCTGTTTTTCCATGACCATGAAAAGTTTTCATTTTCATGTGTTTTTCAAATTCTTTTTTTGAAGCTTGATATTGAATCTACACATAGCAACCTTGAGGTAATACATTCAAATTCACAACGCATGACATGAATGAAATTTTCTTCATCTCCCAACTTATTACCATGTATCAAAAAGTAGTGTCATATGGTACCTACTAATTAGTGTAAGGGCTTCTCCTCATCTACACAATTGAAATCCTTCACAACGTTGATCATCTTTATTAAGTCCTCCTTCAATCTTCTCAGGTCTGAGTGGGACTGTATGAGCTTCTCTCAACCATCCATCCCTCAGTCCTGGTGCCACTCTAGTCCATATATTTTCATCCTCTTCAAGGCCATGGAACTCTTTCATATGTTTGGTGCCTAAAATTGAAAAAGGTACTGCAACTGAGACCAAATTTTTTTTTTTAACAGATGTATCAACCCCAATTTTTTTCTGCTCTTGCGTGCTGTTTAAAACTGAACCAAATATTTTATAAGTATTTCTTGAAGCCAAGAGAACAAAGAGAAAAGCTCCTTAGAGACTCTTCACTTGAACGAGCTTACTGAAAATTTGTCCTCTAGCTTTTACTCAAATTTTGAAAAACAACTGAGGTCAAACTGACAGAATGTAAAGAAAAGTATTCTATCATTGCACTTGACTGAACAATGCAAACACACTCTCAGAAATTAAGTACAATGCATACATCATACTTCACAATCTAAATTCAGCTAATAGCATGTAGCTTCCGGCAAAAAATGTCAAATCAAAGTCCAAATTGCTAAGGGAAGCTGATGTTTAGAAGTAAACATTTTAATGAAAGCATTAAAAGCCATAGAAACAATTCAATACAATCACGACATTGTGATTTTTTTTCTATTTTTGGTTAAGCACGTATTTTACACATTGGGAAAGCAATGAAGTTTATTGTTGAGCATGCATTTTGTGTGATTTGTGAGGAAAGGATAGACGTGGGGATGAAATAGGAATCATTTTTGCCATTTTTGATACTAGAATTGCCCTTGGGCCATCAGATGACGATTGTGGTGTCAGTGTACACTTAAAGGCAAATCATGTCAGATATATAAGCATGCATACATACAAAATGGGTATAGGAGTTGACCATTCAGATCCTCTACCTTGCTCCACCATTCAATAAGATAATTACTGATCTGTTTGTGCTTCAAAATTCATGTTCTGCCTGATAATCTTTTATTCCCTTCACCAACAAGAATCTAATGACCTCTGTCTCTCCACCTTATGAGGCAAAGTTACAGAGTACCTAAACATTTTTCCTTAATTTCTGTCCTAAAAACATGACCTTTAATTTTAAAAGGTGCCCCCTAGTACTGAATTGACCCACATATTTCTTTCATAATAAAGAATTGCACCCCATTAGCCCCCTTAATTAAGTATTGTACCTATATACTCATGTTTTATGATTCATGAACTAGAACACCTAAATTCCTCTGCACCTCAGAATACCAGTTATTTGCCATTTGGGTAATAATCTGCATTTTCATTCTCTATTTCAAAGTGAACAACTTGACATTTTTCCATATCATACTCCATGTGCCAATTTTTTTTTATCCTCTTAATCAATCTGTTCACAACCATTTTCAATTTACTTGTGTCTTCATCACAACTTACTTTCCTACCTATCTTGGTGTCATTTGAGAATTCAGTTCTATGTCTTCATTCCCCTCAACTAAGTATTCGATGTAACATGTCAAAAAATTGAGATCCCCACACAGAACCTCTCAGGACTCAGTTATCGCATCCTGTCAAAGACGGATTCATACATTCTCTCCTCCCTTCCGCCAGCCAATCTTTTATCCATAGTAAAAATGTTACCTCATGCCATTTATTTTCCACTGTAACCTTTGAAGTTACACCTTATCAAACACTTTCTGAAATCTAAGTACAGCATGCCCAACTTGTCTAAAGAGCAAGGTACACTTCCAAAGAACCCTGACAAAATGGCAAAATAAGCTGACTCTTCCTAATTAGCTTGACTTTTTTTCTAAATGCTCAGCTTTAATCACTTTAATGATCAAATCTAACACATTCCCCACAATAGATGCCAAGCTAGCTAGACTACAGTTTTCTGTTTTAGCCTTCATTCCCTTCTTGAATAGAGGCTATGTTTCCTACTTTCCAATCTGATAGCAACTTTCCTGAATCAAGACAATTTTCAAAAATTAGCACCAATGCATTTACCAGTTCATTAGTTGACAAATCACCTGACCTGCCACTCACCTTTGCACACTTCTACACTTTTTTCCTCAAGTATGATGCTTTCCCTATTTTCTTTACTTAACTATGGATAGTGGATCCCCCTTTTCAATTTTTCTTTATAGTAGAAATAAACCTATTTGGAATATTCTGAAATACTCCCATTAATGTCTGCATTGCACCTCTGCTGATCAACCCCTGAATCTCATACACCTGTTTATTTCAGCTAGCTCAACTTTCATGCTCACATAGTTGCCCTTAGTTAGGGTTCAAATACAAGTCTTAGCCCTAATCTCCTCCCTTTGAAACCAAGTGTAAAATTTACTTTGAGGCTTTTAAATTATCCTGTTCATTAACGATACTAAGTCTCATATAGCCTGGCCTCTGGTCAATTCCAGAAAGTGCTGCTCCAAGAAACAATCTCAAAAGGATTTAATGAACTCTTCATCTAGGCTATTACTGTTAATCTGTTCTTCCAGTTTTAATCTAGATCAAAGTCACCTAAGATTACTGGCATCCCTTTATCACAAGCACCCAATTTTCCTTCTTACGAACTTTACCATATTAGATTAGATTACTTACAGTGTGGAAACAGGCCCTTCGGCCCAACAAGTCCACACCGACCCGCTGAAGCGCAACCCACCCATACCCCTACATTTACCCCTTACCTAACACTACGGGAAATTTAGCATGACCAATTCACCTGACCTGTGGGAGGAAACTGGAGGACACGGGGAGAACGTGCAAACTCCACACAGTCAGTCGCCTGAGTCGGGAATTGAACCCGGGTCTCAGGCGCTGTGAGGCAGCAGTGCTAACCACTGCGCCACCGTGCCGCCCATATTATGGTTGTTTTTACAGGGCCTATAGACCACTCCCAAGAATAACCTATAACCTACTATTCCTTACCTCTACACCAAATGATTCCACATCTTGATCTCCCCAAATAAGGTAATCAGTCAGACGGTATTCACTTAAACACAATAAACAGCCATTGGAGAAAGCCAGGGCAGGTATATTATAACGTAAATCAACATTCAATAATGAATCGAAGCTGAGGTGCCACTTCAGAGCTCATTGCTACACCTGGCATGTTTTCTTTACCTCATCCAACACATATACAGCACAGAAAGGATGTATCCAGTAATGCTATATAAGTGAATCATCAACTACTACCTAGCTGACTGGTGTTGATTTCCTTTATCTGTCACTGGCCAGGCCCAACATTTACTGTCCATTCCAAATTGCTCTTGAAAAGGTGGTGGTAAGCTACCTTCTTGAACCTCTGTAGGTCGTCAGGGATAGGTATACCTACAGTGTTGTCATGAAGGGAATTCCCAGCTCTTTTGACGCATGAAGAAATGACAGTACTGTTCCAAGACAGGACGATATGTGGCTTGGAGGGCAAACATTCAGCTGGTGGTGTTCCTGTGTATCTGCTGACCTTGTACTTCTCGATGGAAGTGGTCATGGGTTTGCAAGGTCCTGTCAGTGGAACCTTGGTGAATTTCTGGAGTGCATCTTACAAATAGTACACATTGGTGCTGCTGAGCATCAGTAATGGTGGGAATGACTATTTGATGGATGACATGCCAATCAGGTGGACTGCTTTGCCAAGGTTGGTGTCAAGTTTCTTGAGTGTTGTTGGAGTTGCACTAATCCAGGCAAGTAGGGAGTGTTTCATCATATTCCCCACTTGAGCCTTGTCGATGGTGGACAGGCTTTGGGGAGTCAGGAGGTATGCTACTCGCTGCAGCATTCCTAGCCTTTGACCTGTTTTTGTAGCCATAGTACTTTTTATACCATGCATCAACTGCTCTTGATCTTCTAATGGTAGAGGCTGCAAGCTTGTCAAAGGAACCTTGGTGATCTATGCAATGCACATTGTAGACTGTAGACACACTGCTGTCACTGTATATAGGTGGTTAAGGGTCTGAATGTTGATAGGCTGCCAACCAGACTGTTTTGCCTTGAATGGTGTTGAGCTTCATAGCTGTACCTATGCAGGTAAATGGAAAATATTTCATCATACTCCTGACTGGTGACTTGTAGGAAGTTCATCCAGACTTGCTCTGCTTCTGTAACCACAATATATATAACGCTCATCCAGTTCAGTTCAGAAGTACAGTCAGAATATTAACTTTCTCTCCAGAGATGCTGCCAGATCTGCTGAGCTTTTGCTTCTCATTTCCAGTATGTGCAGTTTGCGGACCCTCACTTTCCTGAAGGCACCAGCTATCAAAACCTTTCAAGTGTTGATGGAATTAGTTAAAGAATATTATGGCCTCAAGCCTTCTTTGATTCTGAGACACCATCGGCTTTATTCAATAGTTTGAGAACCAGGGATTCCTTATCAGGATTTTTCACTTGCTTAAGATGACTGACAGAGGCATGTGATTTGGCTTTAACCCATAATGAGATGCTGAGAAATTGTTTGGTATGTGGGATTAATTATGTAATCATGCAAAAGCACCTACTGACTGAAGCCCAACTGGACTTCAAACAGGTACTACAACTGGAAAATGCGGTTAGTGAAGCATATGAGTTGCAGGGTATTCCGATGAAGTGGACACCCTCACCAGGCTGACTGAACTTGGGGAACATCACTTGAATGAAGGCAATTGCATAGTCTCACTCAGGATTGATTCAAGGTCAGCCTGCAGCAAAACACCAAAATAAAGCCAAGCCTCTACTGAATGATTAAAACTTTCTTCAGGATTCAGGCTGGCCATCCATTGCAGTTATTGCCAATGTGCAGACTTGAGAAAGCAAATGAATCCCGATAGAGCTAAATGGTGTAAGAGAACTCATAGGCCAGTATCCAAGAGAATGCACACCCTAAAAGTTCTACCTACATCTGGTTTGGAACAGTCAAATTGCTTCGCAACATTCAAATCAAAACCAATCAAAATAAGTATCTGATTAAAGGGTCACCCAATTCTAATGGAGTTTGATGCCAGTGTGGCCATTTCAGTGAGTGCAGAACCAGTCTGTAACAAAAGTCAATCTAAACTCCAACAGTTATGTTTGTAGAAGATCTCATCTAGACTGAGAACCTGTACTGGGAAACCTTTACACATTCAGGGTACAGCTTCAGTTCTGATTTCTTATGCGAAGCAGTTGGTTCAGTTACCATTGATTGTAGTAAAAGGCTCAGGCCTGAGCTTGATGGGGTGAAACTGGTTGAGAAAGATTCACCTAGATTCGCCCAATGTTTCTCAATTAGTAAATGGCTGCCTGAGTGAAGTCCTAATTGAATTCCCAGCAGTTTTTCAGAAAGTCATAGGGACTACCAACAGAACCAAAGCCTCATTGCATATTGACCAGGAAGCAATTCCACGATTCTGCTTGGAACAACCCAGTAGGTAAAACAATGACTGCAGATGCTGGAAACCAGAATCTAGATTAGAGTGGTGCTGGAAAAGCACAACAGTTCAGGCAGCATCCGAGGAGCAGTAAAATCGACGTTTCGGGCAAAAGCCCTTCATCAGGAATACCCAGTCATCAGGACAACCCAGTGCCTTTTGCCTTATGGGCATAAGTAGAGGCAGACATCAGAAAGCTGGAAAGTGAAGGAACCATCAAACCTTTGCAGTTTGTGGAATGGCCAGCACCAGTTGTACTGATTGTGAAGGCCAACGGGTCAGTTCACCTTTGTAGGGATTTTAACAAATGGTAAGCCACTTTTTGTAGCTGGATAAAGATCCAATCCATTGCTTTGAAGACTTATACACAAGGTTTGCAGAGATATTGTCCTTCAGAAAGCTGGACATGAGCCATGCATACTTGCAATTGCAGTTAGATGAGGATTCCCAGACGAATGCTACAATTAATAAACATAAGGGTTAGTAATAATAAAAGAGACTGCCTTTTGGGATATTGGCAGCCAGTGCAACTTTTCAGTGGATGATGGAAAACAAGGTCTATCCCAGGTCAATGTTCTCAGTCATTGTGGATGCCTAATCAAAGTGATTAACATGCATAGAATTCATTCATCAAATACGGAGATCAGTAGAAAAACCGTATGCATCTTTTGCAGTAAATGGACTCCCAGGCATGTTGGTCACAGATAATGGGCCATAATTTACTAGAGTCATTGAGTCATAGAGATGTGCAGCATGTACAAATCCTTCAGTCCGACTCATCTATGCTGACTAGATATCACAACCTAATCTAGTCACATTTGACAATATCTCTCTAAATCCTTCCTATTTATATACCCTCCAGATGCATTTTAAATATTGCAATTGGACTGGTCTCCACCACTTCTCTGGCAGTTCATTCCATGCATGCACTACCTTCTGTGTGAAAAAGTTGCCCCTTAGGTCTCTTTAATATCTGTCTCCTCTCAACCTAAACTTATGCCACCTAGTTCTGGACTCCTCCATCCCAGGGAAAAGACTTTGTCTATTTACACTATCCATGCCCCTCATGATTTTATAAAGCACTATAAGGTCACCCTCAGCCTCTAATGCTCCAGGGAAAACAGCCCCAGCGTATTCAGCCTCTCCCTGTAGCTCAAATCCTCCAACTCTGGCAACATCCTAGTAAATCTTTTCTGAAACCTTTCAAGTTTCACAACATCCTTCCTATAGAAAGGAGACCAGAATTGCATGCAATACTCCAACAGTGGCCTAATCAACATCCTGTGCAGCCGCAACACGACCACCCAACTCCTTTACTCAATACTCTGACCAACAAAGGAAAGCATACGAAATGCCTTCTTCACTACCTTACCTACCTGCAATTCTACTTTCAAGGAGCTATGAACCTGCACTCTAAGGTCTCTGTTCAGCAACGCTTCCTAGGAATTTACCATTAAGTGTATAAGATAAAAACAATGACTGTAAATGCTAAAACAAGATTCTGGATTAGAGTAGTGCTGGAAAAGCACAGCAGACCAGGCAGCATCTGAGGAGCAGGAAAATCAATGTTTTGGGCAAAAGCCCTTCATCAGGAATACAGGCAGAGTGCCTGAAGGGTGTAGAGATAAATGAGAGGAGGGTGGGAGTGGGGAGAAAGTAGCATAGAGTACAATAGATGAGTGGTGGAGGGGATGAAGGTGATAGGTCAGAGAGGAGGGTGGAGAGAATAAGTGGAAAGGAAGATAGGCAGGTAGGACAAGTCATGGGGACGGTGCTGAGCTGGAAGTTTGGAACTGGGGTGAGGTGGGGGAAGGGGAAATGAGGAAACTGGTGAAGTCCACATTGAATCCCTGGGGTTGAAGTGTTCCGAGGCAGAAGATGAGGCGTTCTTCCTCCAGGCGTCGGGTGGTGAGGGAGCGGTGGTGAAGGAGGTTCAGGGCCTCCATGTCCTCGGCTGAGTGGGAGTGGGGGTTGAAATGTTGGGCCTCAGGGCAGTGTGGTTGATTGGTGCTGATGTCCCAGAGATGTTCCCTAAAGCGCTCTACTAGGAGACGTCCAGTCTCCCCAATGTAGAGAAGACCGCATCGTGTTCCCTAAAGCGCTCTGCTAGGAGGCATCCAGTCTCCCCAATGTAGAGGAGTCCACATCGGGGTTCCATTAAGTGTATAAGTCCTGCTAAGGTTTGTTTTCCCAAAATGCAGCACTTCGCATTTATCTAAATTAAACTCCATCTGCCACTTCTCAGCCCATTGGCCCCTCTGGTCAAGATCCTGTTGTAATCTGAGGTAACCTTCTTTGCTGTCCACCACACCTCCAATTTTGGTGTCATCTGCAAAATTAATAACTATACCTTATATGTTCATACTAACAGGGAATTTGAGTATTTCCTCAAGTTGAATGGTATTCAACGTATAAGAACAGCTCCATAACATCCATCATTCAATGGTCAGGCAGAAAGAGTAGTCCAAACTTTGAAGGCAGGCTTAAAGAAACAGCTTACAGCTTCACTGGATACCAAACTGTCCCCGTTCCTATTTGATTATAGGACAAATCTTCATGCAACTACAGGAATAGCTCCAACAAAGTTGCTAATGTGCAGAAGACTCCACACCAGGTTAAATTTAGTCTTCTGGACCTGAGAGAGAGTGAAACAACATCGGGAACTCCCATGCCAGACAAAGACTCCACTACACATGAGAGACATTTTAATTCAAATGACAAACACTTCTTGTAGGAACCACAGGAATTGGCCTGCATAAGATATGGTCAACGTAAGGTCAGGTCCAGTGACGTATAAAGTTCGGGTAGGTACGATGATCCTGAACAGGCTCTGGGCAGAAAAGACAATCTACTGTGCATTACCGAGACAGAACTGGAGGAACCTGATCCTGTACTAAAATGCCCCAGGAGGAACGACATAAAAACCAGTCTATGGCCTCAGACTCAGAGGGGAAGAGATGTAGTGATTATAATGAGGTCAACTGGGCAGAGTTCACTGATTGGGGTTGTTAATCTGGTCTAATCCAGGAGCCCTGGCTGTCAGATAAGAACAGCAGTGTCAGAGATGGTATTCATTCTGAGAGCTGACTCTGATGGAGCTGAATCAGTGTCAAGGACTTTCCACATGTAATTAAAGAATGACTTGGTGACCAGCCTCTGTGAAGTTATTACAAAACAGAGAGAGTTAGGATCTCTATCATTGGAGATGATCTTTGCCTGGCCATTATATGGTACAAACTGACACACACCAATTGCCCCAAAAATATGTGCACAGGTAGTCCTTTCCCTAGAAAGCAGTATGACACAGAGAATGAACAAAGAATGAGAATGAATTAAGCTGCTGGCAATATTCATCAAGTAAATATTTCTACCTCAACTCAGCAAGGAACAATGAGTCAGGTGTTTGTCTTTCAGATTGATCTTCTTCAATCTGACTGCAACTTCAAAACAAGACAAGGATCACACTCTGAGGGGTTGTGAACAAGATTGCTATTATAAATTCATACGTGCCTGGCTTCTTCCAAGTTTGAGGTAGAGATATTTGAAACATCTCACTGGCTGGTCTCTACTGTTATATCACTGGTGCTCTCTATTCATTTAAAGATTTCATTTCATTGTCTCTTACCATGGTGGGACAGTGCCTTTAACTGCATGCACATTATTTTGTGGATGCTGCATGTCAACTCTGCTCTATTCAGAACTGAAAGAGAAAACAATTCCTGAATTTCCATGTTATACACAATCATAGGTATCAAATTACAGACGTCAATGCCCATTTTCCTGACAGCAGCCATGATGCTTTTGTTCTGTAAGAACCCATTGCACTGACTGAGTTTGATCCACCCTGGGAAAGCAAAGAGTGGTATTTGGGCAGTGATGACAAAACCAGTAGCTGCAATCTCAAATTGCCAACCACCCATATCTTACATTCCTTCTGTAACTGACCTTGGTGTGATCTGATTGGCCACAACACTGAAATAAGACACAATAAAACATAGAATAATTATCCCAAACCATGTTTGTAAATGAAATCATGTCATGTTGCATTCAAAGCTCAATAAATTATCTTCATATAGTCCTTTAGCGCCTGCCTTCCATGTGGCTTTTTCAGTCCTAGTGTGCCTATACAAGCTATTTAATTTCAGTACAGGAGACCGAAAATGGTGGTGGATGACAAACACAAGTGGCACTACATCACCAAGGTGTGGTTGTGGATTGTGCCAGCTTGACATAGATAACAGCAATGGCACTGGCAGAGCGACAGGGACTAAAAGATGAATTCTGTCTGTCTGAGAAAGAACAGAAGTTTCTGCTTCAAGCCACTGCTCCTCCTGCAAGACAGCATGTCAGCAATCTGAGTAATCATGTTCATAGAGATTGCTGGGCTGCTGTGACATTCTGCAAACCATCTTGCATACTATAACCTACAGCCTTGATAACAATGTGAACTTCAACTGCAACACTTACACTGCTTGTAATGCAATGCAACTGAATCTCTGCCCTCAATCTCCACAAGTGTACAAATAGAGTTGCCACCACCTTTACACAGGAAAGCATGGGATGCAATCTCTGAGTGAAACCCTCAGTCGAGGTGATCCTGTACTCCTCCATGCTCCATTAAATGACCACACGATTTCTGGTGGGCTTCCCGATGCACAAACAATTGCATTGTGAATATCCATCATTATCCCTCTATCCCATTTGAGAGCTCGCTGACTCCCTAGCAGCAGAACAGTTGTGTGACTTGGTCGTCCAGCAAGCAAGCAGGAGATCTGTTTGCTCCATCGCCCTTGGCTGCAGCTCACTGACCAGTGCTCTGTCTCTCACCACATACAGAGCCCACCCCTGTGCTATGCTTTAAATTACATGCATAGTGCCTGAGCTGATGTTTATAAATGAAATTGTTTCACAATCCACTTTCATTCTTGCTTCTTTCTTGCTATTCCTCCACTGTTGAGTTGGATGGCGCTTCATGGATATCTGAGAGGGGAAAAGCACAAGGGTAAAAATGTGATCAGCAAAACCGCAAGGCAATGATGCAAAGCAAGATGTGTATGTTTCAATCATCAGAAGATTGTAAATTGGAAGGACTGATGGATTGCGAGAAGAATTAGGTACGAGGAGACATCAATTTCCAAACAATTGCAAGAAAATCACCAAATGAATACAGGTTATAAGCATAACATTTAGAGCACAGCTTATGCCTTGTGCTATGTTAGTTAAAAACTGTGTTACTGAGTATTCAGTGAATTGAACATTGCATGAGTCCAGCACTGAAGTTGATCGGACATGGCCTTTGCAGATGCATTGACTGACATCGACCACTCAAAAGAGATCAAAGAACTTCTTGTGCATGACATCCAGATCTTCAGAGTTGATTCCTGACACCGATATTCAAGACTAACTGTTCCATTGCCTTTTAACATGAGACTGGAGGGCCCCAAGCCCCTTGTAGGGCTTCTCATTATTCACAACTCCTCCATCAAGACTTCCACCTAAAAATCTTGTTGCCCACACTTTCCAATGTTGTACCACCATATACTATTGAAAGATTCACAGATCAGATTCACTCTCTGTGTGGCAACTTCCACAAATTCTATCCAATTTCACTAACCCCTATTATAGATGCAGGTGAATTTTAAGAAGTGCAAGATAACTTTAATTGGTACTGGCTGCTTATAATATTAGCTCCTGGATGAGATGTACAGCCAATTATGAGCATTTTTAATGCTAGCTGAATGCTTGAGTCATTGAAAAAGGCAACGCAACATGACGTTGATATGATCAGGAGAGACTGAAACAAAGCATTGACCTTCTTCAGAGTGCAAAACTGCCATGGCAGGAAGAGCAAGATCTTTGGTGACTGATGATTTGGCAAATCTGAAGTAACGTATCAAATAATCAGCAAGAAAAAGCTGGAACATGCACTAAAGATTTAATGAAGAGATACTGTATGCAGGATTTATTAAAGAGGATTCTTCACTTTACCTTCTGGTGAAATGAAAACATTGATCTGAATTGGATATAATCAGGAATTTAAAACAGTGCTGTACAAGCTATACAACTGTTGGCCTGCAGGCTGTATAATGAGCATCTCTACCATATTACACATAAGACATGGTACACTGTATTGTAGCATATTAGAAATCACCAACTTCCATAATGAGAATGGAAATTGCTACAACTGCATGCTCAGCCAAACTATATCTGGAAGAAAAAACGTTGTAATATTCAACACTCTAATTGACTTATTACATACTTCTTCTGTTTTCCCAGCTGTTATAATCATTTCTGTTAATTATTTTATTACCATAGTTGCAGCTACCTAATGACATTTCCCTACCAATGGTGTCTTTATTACTCTTGCGTCTGTACCATTCTGTCTCTATAATATTCAGTGTGCCAGCCACATTTCAATAAAATAACTAATATTAGATAAGGGATATATCATTAACAATAAGAAATGCTTTGTGAAATCTTTCAGTAAATGGGATCTGCCAATATTCACAAACACTTTTGGCTTTATATGTAATGATTTATTCAGAACCTCTTGATTGAATTGTTGCCTTATAATTAACCGCCAGCTATCTATTATCCTACATTTATCTGACAAGTGAAGACCTCATAAACGTTGTTTCTATCCCTTTCGCAAGCTGATTGCCACCATGCATTATATCCAGCTGAGATATCAGAATGCTCTGAGCTTTGGTTTTGCTCCAGAATCACTCTCCTGCTGCTCTGTGATAATTTCCACGGCTGTAATTCAGACAGGCCAATAGACACTCATTGAATTTTCAATCATGGTGGCCTAAATTTTTTGTATTTAATACAAATGTAGAGAAAATCAAAGTTAATCCATGCCAGCAACTCAAGCAGAAAGTGCTATACCTGAAATATTTTTAACTTGTCATTTCAATGTAAAATGTGACTTTTGAATTCTATTGAAAAGCATCAGTCTATCCTATTCATGAACACTACTTTAAATAATCTAGGAGAAAGCGAGGACTGCAGATGCTGGAGATCAGAGCTGAAAATGTGTTGCTGGAAAAGCGCAGCAGGTCAGGCAGCATCCAAGGAGCAGGAGAATCGACGCTTCGGGCATGAGCCCTTCTTCAGGAATCAATAAATAATATACCAATGGCAACTGGAATTAAGAGATTCCTAGATTGTCTGAGACGGCTTGTAAAATGAAATAGTGTAGTTAGATGTCATGAATTACTAGTAATTAAGTAATGGACACAATATTATTTAAAATCAATTTAATTATTTTGATGTTATTTATTAAACCCCAATGATTTTGCATGAAAATGATTGACAGATATTCTGGGATAAACATGACATCCAAGACTGTCCACTTCATTCGTTGAACGTCTCACAACATAACCACCACCATTAATTTTAATTGTCAGAAAAATCATAGGCTGTGAGCACATAAGCAGAAATCCCTAACTCATGCATGTTATCAAAATGCAATTATTAAATGTAATTCTTCATTTGAAATGTTGCATATGGACACAAATTAGTGTATTTTTTGTGAGTAGATAGAAAGGCCCTGACTGTAAGATGTACTAGTTGCATACTGATGAATTGATAAGTCTGGTGAGAACGAAGGCGAAAAATCACATGCTTTGCTAGAGCTGTCTCTTAAAGTTACAATAAATCAGGCAGACAGTGTCGGCCTTTGAGGATAAATCTCTGAAGGCTTGTTGTGTCTCTCTGAACTGCCTCTGAGGCCAAGGGACTGAAAAGTGCCTGAATGTCACATTAAATCTACTAGGAGAATGGAGCACTTCAAAGAGGAATGCAATCATATCTGATGGAAAATACATTTCCTGAAAGCAGCTGACAAAAAAGTAATCTTTGATGGGTCTGTTGAATAACAATTGATATTGTCTTTTCCAACATTTTTCATTATTATTGCCTTATGCTGGCTTCTTCATGTATTAGAGCAATATTAACTGTTTGACAGGGACAAACCAAAGAATCCACAAACGACACAGGCAGATGTTCTTGAACTATTTTACTCGATATAATTCTTTATATTGAAAGAAAGGACAATAGTTTCTAGTAATTGAGTTTTTAATTGTGTTCTGTTTTGCTTTATTCAACATTGGTCAAAAATATCTTCCACAAGTCAAAGTTGGATAAATTTGAAGGTTTGAGATTTGTATGCAATGGATCAAACTCCAGGAAACATTGTTTGATCTGTAATATCTATACAATAAGAATTGGTTTTCAGTTAGAACTGGAGTCATTATAATTTCATTTATGTAGGTATTTTTGACAAGGCGGCTTTGAAATAAGAACATTACAACCATCTGTAGAGACCACAAACATGAAATTCTATGAACTTTGTTTGACTCTACAGATGTTGCTTGACCAGCAGTATTTCAACCATTATGTTGCTAATTCAGCTTTATAATATCCACAATAATTTTAGTTTTACAAAGGTAATACTGGTAGCAGATTGATTCTAGTAGATTCATTAATATTGCCATCATTTTAGACATACTTTCCATAAGCCAATCAAATATTCATAAATGAATGCCAAAAGTACATTAATTGAATGAATATTACCTTGATGATATTATAAATATATTCAAAGTTTGTGCGAAGATTTGTAGCTCGGGTGCTTGTTGTAGTGGTTCTGTTCACCGAGTTGGAAGTTTTTGTTGCAAACGTTTCGTCCCCTGGCTAGGAGACATCATCAGTGCTCTGGAGCCTCCTGCGAAGCCCTTCTTTGATGTTTCTTCCGGCATTTATAGTGGTCTGTCCTTGCCGCTTCCGGGTGTCAGTTTCAGCAGTCCGCTGTAGTGATTGGTATATTGGGTCCAGGTCGATGTGTCTGTTGATGGAGTTTGTGGATGAATGCCATGCCTCTAGGAATTCCCTGGCTGTTCTCTGTCTGGCTTGCCCTATGATAGTAGTGTTTTCCCAGTCGAATTCATGTTGCTTGTTGTCTGAGTGTGTGGCTACTAGGGATAGCCGGTCGTGTCGTTTCATGGCTAGTTGGTGTTCATGTATGCGGATTGTTAGCTGTCTTCCTGTTTGTCCTATATAGTGTTTTGTGCAGTCCTTGCATGGTATTTTTTAAAAAAAACATACCATGCAAGGACTGCACAAAACACTATATAGGACAAACAGGAAGACAGCTAACAATCCGCATACATGAACACCAACTAGCCACGAAACGATACGACCAGCTATCCCTAGTAGCCACACACTCAGACAACAAGCAACATGAATTTGACTGGGAAAACACCACTATCATAGGGCAAGCCAGACAGAGAACAGCCAGGGAATTCCTGGTGGCATGGCATTCATCCACAAACTCCATCAACAGACACATCGACCTGTACCCAATATACCAATCACTGCAGCGGACAGCTGAAACTGACACCCAGAAGCGGCAAGGACAGACCACTATAAATGCCGGAAGAAACATCAAAGAAGGGCTTCGCAGGAGGCTCCAGAGCACTGATGATGTCTCCTAGCCAGGGGCGAAACGTTTGCAACAAAAACTTCCAGCTCGGCGAACAGAACCACTACATTATAAATATATGTTACTATATTCTCTGATTCCAGTCCAAGATGCCAGCAGAGTAGGACACTCCAGACAAAGCTCCTCTGCTCTGCCTGCTTTTTCTTTTTCTCTTGTCTTTCCAAACTTCTAACTTTAAACTCACGTGGAGGAGAATGGACGAGGTGACTCCCGAATCGGAGGCTGTCCCAGACGGGTGTGGGAGGCATGTCCCAGAGGTGAGTCCTAAACCAGACTGGTGCGGGAGGTAAGTCCAGAGATGAGTCACAGATCGGAGACCTGCAAGGGGAGGTAAGTCACTAAGGAGAGTTCTGGACTGGAGGCTGCCATGGGGAGGCAGGTCCCAGACTGGGGTCCATCGTGGGGAGGCGGATCCCGGACTGGGGGCCGTCGAGGGGAGGTGTGTCCCAGACTGGAGGCTGCCATGGGGAGGTCTGTCCCAGACTGGAGGCTGCCATGGGGAGGCAGGTTCCTGACTGGAGACCGTCGTGGGGAGGCAGGATCCGGACTGGAGGCCGTCGAGGGGAGGTGGGTTCCAGACTGGAGGCCGTCGTGGGGAGGTGAGGCTTGGACTGGGGGCCATCATGGGGAGGTCAGGCCCAAGCTAGGGGCCGTCATGGGGAGGCAAGACCTGGACTGGGGGTCGTCGTGGGGAGGTGAGACCCGGACTAGAGGCCGTCGTGGTGAGGCCAGGCCCAGACTGGGGCCATCGTGGGGAGATGAGACCCGGATTGGAGGCCATCGTGATGAGGCCCAGCCGGACTGGGGCCGTTGTGGGGAGGCGATACCCGGATTGGAGGCCGTCGTGGTGAGGCCAGGCCCGGACTGGGGGCCATCGTGAGACCCAGGTTGGAGGCCATCGTGGGGAGGCCAGGCCCGGACTGGGGGCCATTGTGGGGAGGCGAGACCTGAACTGTGGGCCATCATGGGGAGGTGAGACCTGAACTGGGAGCCGTCGTGGGGAGGTGAGGCCTGGACTGGGGTCCGTCCTGGGGAGGCAAGTCCCTTGCAGGCTGGAGGCGAGGTCTCGGGTTTTGAAGGCCGACATAGTCTAGAGACTTGGCCCAGAGCAGTCTGAAAGCTAGTTGCTGGCACGGACTTGGATGAAAAAGACTGTAATTCGAGTACTTTTCTTTTGTTTTTGTTCTTATGTTGGAATTTTATTTATTATTTTTTCAATTTTGTTCCAAATACTTTAATATCTGTACCTGGATATCTTGTATCTAAGATGGCGCCATAAGTGGTGACATTGCATACTTTTCACTGCACTTATTCGAGTAGACATGACAATAAAGCCAGTTCTAATTCGATTATGTCCGTGAAGGAAGGAAATAAAATGTTGCTGAGGAAATCTATACAAACTGGTAGCAGACCCTATAGTGATCACATGGTGGAACCATTTTGTTGAAGAAATTCTCAAGTTTTACAAACAGGCAAAAATTTGGAGGTAATTCCAAAGAAAGTTTAATGGAGTTTGCTGTGATCTTCCTTGGTTTGATATCATGAGGCTGTATATCACTGAGTATAAATACCACAGTGAGCATGAAGTTAGTGCACTCTCAAATCCGAAACTCTGCACTAGGGCAGATTACATCATGGACATAACAATACAAAGAAGATAAATTAGTCCTTGCTTAACGTAACTATAAATCAGAGCCTTGAATACCTATGATTACCAAAATAAACATATTTAGCATTAATGCATTATATATTGTAATTTGAAAATCTAGGCCAGATCGGTCTATAAAAACACAGACTCAAAGAGGGGCATCAAACCACATGATAAAAGAGAGACAGTAACTAAAGTCAATGTTTCCCATTTGATCAAAAAACTGAACCAACCCCATCAAGTATACTTCAATAATGACAATAAGAAAAATTAAAATGTTTAGGCAGTGCAAGAACCTCCTGAGGCATAGTCACTGTATTACAGGAATTGAACCTAGCACTGGAGTACCATTTCACTCTGTTAACTCTAAACACAAGGGTAAAGTAAAAAATAGCATCATAAACCTTGGATGAAATCAGCTAAGCAAAAACAACACAAATCACAAATGGTTTACCGTACAATCACAGAACGTACGAAATTTTAAAAATTACCATTTCAATGTTAATTTTCTACTTTCTGAGGCCAATTTCTATCTCAAAATTGTCCTATATTCAGCCATGGTAATAGCTGGACAAAAAAAAAAGAGACTAATGCCAATTTACTATTAATGATTTCAAGACTAGATTTCATTTTAGGCAAAAGCACCTGCATTCAAACAGACAGTACATTCTTGACAAATATACATCAAGGTTAGGTAGTACAATCTCATTTTTTATCTCTTCCTGTTTTGCTATACCATGAGCAGAGTAAGTAGGGAGATAGCCATTTTCAATGATATTTAAAATGCATTTACCTACCCTCAGCTAAAGCATTGCGACAGTTTGGGAAAGATTTTCCTTCTACTTGAAAGTTTTATTGATTATTGACCTGGTTTTAAGGAGTATCTAGTCTCTGTACAATTCTTCATGAGTTCCTGAAAAAGCATTTCTCTTTTCAAGATGGCAGTTCCGCCAAGTAATTTCAACATGATTACAGGAAGATGAGAAGGTGAAGTAGGAGTAATAAGGAACAAGAGATAAGTCTCCAGCTACATGGATATATTTTCTCAAGAATCCATATCATTTCAATTTGGTTTATGGAACTATGTCTACAGGCCTACACTTCTTGGAGAAGTAGTATGTAAAGAGAATAAGCTTTTTTAAAAACGCTGCCACAGATTTATGTTCATCTTTCACTGAAATATTTAACATCAATTGCCGCAAATTACTCAACATTGCCTGTTGCAGTCATGGTCACTGCAACCTTGAACCTCAATGTCTTATTACCTTCTAGGCTGGAACAGATGCTGAAATGTTACATAAGACTTTTGTCAATCCTTCAGTCTGCTCCAAGCCTACTACCTACCCAAGTGTGCACCCCTCCCCACCACTTCCCTTTCCACACCTGTCCCCCATATAAACACTGCTCTTTTCGCTGACACAATAAGAGGTCAACTGCTTGGGGATATAAACTATGCCCCGAAACTTAGCTGATTATTCTTCTTTCTGGTCACCCTGTTATAGATGACAGTATAGAAGAGATTTACCAGGACGTTGCCAGGTGTAGAAAGCTTGGGTAAAGAACGACTGGATAGACTTTTGTCACTGGAGCATAGGAGACTGAGAGGCAATCTGATAGAAGTTTATAAGATAATGAGAGGTATAGATAGAATTGGTGGTAGTTGTCTTTTCTTGGCGGTTTTCAAGAATGAGGGCACATTTTGAAGGTGAGAGCAGAGAGATTTAAAAAAGACATAAGAGGCAATTTTTTTACACAAAGTGTGGTTCATCTGTGGAATGATCTACCTGAGAACGTGGTGGATGTGGGTACAAAGACAACGTTTAAAAGACATTTGGATACATACATGAACACAAAAGATTTGGAGCGATATGGGCCAGGAACAGCCAGGTGTGCCTGATTTAGTTTGGGATTATGTTCGGCATAGTTGAACAAAAGGGTCTGTTTCTGTGTTTTATGACTATGACTCTATGCAATTAGCTGTTCTTTAGAGCAATATCTCTGTCTGAGCAGATTACTGAAATACTTAAACAATGGCTTAATCACATTTTTGTTATTTCAATGAGGGAATTTCAGGCCCTTTGGGAGTCAGTAGGGAAATCTTGCACATTGTCAGGTACACGCGATATTATTATAGAGTAAATGGTTGATGGTTTTTTACTGTAAGAATAGTTACTGAGTATGTCTGAAAGGAGTGATATCAGATTACATGGAACAAAAATTCAAATAATCAAGTCTCTGCAGTATGTCCTCTCTTCTCATCCCTTGCACATCATTACATTTAATCTAGTCTGTTAATGTTCACTTATAACAATGGTGACTGGGCCCCAGAAGCAGAAGCAAACTGCACTAAGAGCATAAACTTAAGGGTTAGCAATGAGATCAGCCAGTAATATCAAGCACACCCAGGCACCAAAATTGTGGGGAGGTAAAGATCTTGCACAAAAGCTAAAATAAAAGGCAGAGAAAGCCCACAGCAAGAAACAAGTGAAAATTAATCAACTACATTGAATAAAACAATAAAGTTAATCAAAAGACTTATAGGACAGTGAGTGAAAGGAGCATTCACTAAACCCACCAACAGGAAGTTTGCAAATAAACTGATCAAAACCATTCAGGTCGGAACATAGTTCAGTCAGTTTTATAGTGAATCACAAGTATTGAGAGACACCATGTTACATCTGCCGTCGCAGCAGACTACTGGTCACAACAGTATACAGGTGTGCCAAAGTAGAAGACACAGAGGGTCAACATAAACTCTTTTGCTGGGAGATGTGGCTAGCCCGCTGCATGATTTTGATAACCCTGATTATGCAGACCACAGGATGAATTCTGGCATGCAGATATCATGGCAATTTTAATTTGGACACAAAGGCATATGTATCCATTTGTTCAAAGGTCATGCCGTGAAAAAATTCTCAGACCATCCTGCATTCAACCTTCCAGCACAGAGTTACTAAAATCAAAGTGGAAGGGAAGATATATTGCTGCACTTTACTACAATAGAAGATAAATCTCAGAAATCCTGTATTTCATTCCTAATCACTCAATTTATTTATTAAGTGGATCTGCCTGGAGAACTTTAAATATTCTCTGGTAAGAGACACTGGAAATGCTGACGTCAATTCAATATGCCAGTTACTACTCTCCAATGCAGTCACTATAGATCTAGACAATGCAGCCCCTCCAATTTTCACAAAACAGAAGATACAAATGATTGAAAAAGGCACCAAAGAAGGCAGTGATGAGCCACTAGAGGCCATTTCAAATGCAGGTTTGCTTTTCAGCAAGTAGTCACAGAGAAGAAACCTAACCACTTACATTTTTAGATTAAATTATCTACAGTGTGGAAACAAACCATTCAGCAAGGAAATGGTGGAGGCTGGTACAATTGCAACATTTAAAAGACATTTGGATGGGTATATGAATAGTATACCCATTCCTGATGAAGGGCTCTGGCCCAAAACGTCGAATTTCCTGTTCCTTGGATGCTGCCTTACCTGCTGTGCTTTAACCAGCAACACATTTTCAGCTCTGGGTATATGAATAGGAAGGGTTTGGAGGGATATGGGCCAGGTGCTGGCAGGTGGGATTAGATTGGATTGGGATATCTGGTCGGCATGGACAAGTTGGACCGAAGGGTTTGTTTCCATGCTGTACATCTCTATGACTCTATGACTAAGTCCACACTGGCTCTCTGAAGAGTAACCCACCCAGACCCATTTTCCTCTGACTAATGCATCTAATATTTTGGGCATTTTAGCATTACCCATTCACCTAAACTGCACATCTTTGGACTGTGGGAGGAAACCAGAGCACCTGGAAGAAATCCACACAGACAAGGGGAGAATGCGCAAACTCCATACAGACAGTCACCTGAAGCAGGATTCGAACCCAGGCTCCTGGTGCTGTGGGGCAGCAGTGTTAATCACTGAGCCTCCGTGCCATCCTCAATTAGTTTTTCATTAGTGCAGGCTGAGAGTTTCAAACTTCTTGTACTCTGGATTCAGGCAGCACTCTTCTTGAAGTCTCTGATATCTCTTTCAAGGAGGATCAGTCTTTCTTTGTTGTAATGCATTGATTGTGGAACTACACAGTTTTATTTATAATTAGCTTGCTTATATTTTTAACATTTAAGGAGTGCTGTGTAGCAGTTTCAATGGATTAGTGTTTCAGTTTTTGTTATGCTAGGTGCTACCCCTGGCATATTCTTCTGCATTCCATAAGAAACTTGTTTGGTGATCTCCTACAATGCAGACTGGAAGCATTATATCTCCGACATGTGACAGCAATGATGCTAGAGTAATGGCACTGAAGATGGAAAATGTACAGAGGACTCCAACAAATTCTTTGGAAGCAATTCTTTGAATTCATTAGTAGTCATGTCTGAAATCTCTACTAGTCCTTCCACTCTTAAACAAATTTTATCCTGCCAAGAGCAACTCTAATACTTATGTCACCTTTAAAATTAAACAGCTACCATAGCAACACACACTGCACAAAGATTTCTAAAAGGCTTATCATTTTACTGCCTTATACTAACCTATCTTAGGTACTTTTCCACCAACTCAAGTTCGTTAGTCCATGGATAGTTTCAGCACACTAACTGTAAGGCCACTTACAGTTCTGCCTGAGGTGCACACAGTTAGAAAGATCCAGAAATTCAAAGATGAGAGTGCCCAGCTTCAGATGTCACCAAGGTGGCATCTACCAAGGCAGTCTAACCAAGTAGACTTCCCTATACTTGCATGGATTTTTTTTAAGTAAGTGGTGAGAATATAGAGGTGCTTCCATGCTGAAAGAAGGCCACATAGTCATTTACTTGCCATCTGAACAAATGAAGCTGCTATCATAATGGGGAGATTCATGACCTCACTAACATCTCTAACCATTAACTCTTCCATTCTGCAAAGGTGAAAGGGACTGTGGAACTCAGTACATACATGGCTCTAGTATAAACATCTGTGATACACACTATTATATTTGACACAAACCTTTGTAACAAAATCTTATTCTGTTGTTAAACTAGAAAGGGTATAGAAAAAAAAGTACAAAGAAGTTGCCGGGGCTGAGGGGTTTGAGCAATAAGGAGAGTTTGGATCGGCTGGGACTTCCTTCCCAGTGTCAGAGGCTGAGGAGTGATATTATAGAGGTTTAAGAACTCATGAGAGGCATACATAATGTTAATAGCCAAGGTCTTTTTCCAAGGGTACGGGAGTCCAAAACTAGACGGCATGGTTGTAAGCTGAGGGGGAAAGATTTAAAAGGGACTTGAGGGGCAACTTTTTCACACAGAAGGTGTTGCATGTATAGAATGAGCTGTCAGACAAAGTGATAGAGGCAGGCACAATTGCAACATTTAAAAGACATTTGGAGAGGTGCACAAATAGGAAAGGGAAATTGGCCAAATGCAGACGAATGGGACTAGTTTAGTTTAGGATGCCTGGTCAGCATGGACAAGGTGGATTGAAGGGTCTGTTTCGGTGCTGCATGACTATGACTCTATGACTCGAAATACTGAATTTCTATAGATGTTTCCTACTTGAATGCTGGAAGTTAAATTTTAAAAAGTATAGAAACACCCCAAAAATAGTGGAAATATTATTTTTGCCATCTTTACATATAATCATGTTTCTTCCAATTAAGTTGTGACAGGTAAGCAGCAGGACCTTCTGTGCAATTTCATCATCTTTTTGATCTAACCAAGGACCACCAGAGGGATAGGAGTAGGGGTTGGGTTGTTGATTTTGATTTTGTGCAATTGTATTAAAAATCAGAAAGCACACAAATTTTTCAGCAAAGCATACACTTCAGATTATTCTTGGCTACTTTGAAATGTTAAATTTCCACAGTAAAAGTATGAAAAAAACATCAATGAAAAATGATCAATATAATTGAAATGGATGCTATACTGACTCAAGGTGATGATTTTTGCTTTATTGTCAATTTTTCTGTTATTACTGTATCATTATAGTTATGCAGAGATTCTGGAAATTTGGAATTGTTCTTCGAGGGTTTATTAATGTGTAAGTGAAGTTAAAGAGGTGCAAGCAATTAAAACCAAGTCTTGGAATAGATGACAAATAATCTCTGCAACCTTAGGAATGTTTAAAATGTATTGCCTGCCAAGACTGACAAGACAGAAGGTAAAGAATTAATAGACAAAAGTGAAGTCAAAATAAATCCAAGATAAAGACCTCAATCTACAGGCAATTGACACTGCAGCCCAGTATACAATTATACTTGATATGAAAGTGTTGCTGTATTTGATGATTATAAGGAGCATGATCCATCTGGTTCTCTTTACCATCCTTATCGAGCAGCTATGCAGCATGCCTGCATGGTAGATGAAAGAGCTTTCAGCCAATTGTTAACCATCATTGCAACTATCAGCAATAAACCTGCTATTGTCATCCTCACAGCAAATTCATCGAGATCTGAACACCATGAACCAGTGAAAACAGAAGGGTACACCAGGTCCCACAGTCACATTCAGTGGCAACTTTATATGTGCAACCAAGAACATTGACAGTTAGTTAATCTGCCATGTCTTCCAAAGTCAAATATATATCCGATTGAGCATTCACATATCTTAGCGACGCTATTGGATTAGCTTCCTTTGGATGCAAAAGTAGGCATTAATCAAGTGAGCTTGCCATTGCTGGCCCCCTTCGGAAAGACTCAGGTATATGGAGCATAAAGCAATTGAGTCATATCTCAGAAATCACCAAAACTCTTGAAAGGAATACCTTGCATAAGCATTCAAGTGGAGCCAGTCCAAGTTCTTGCCTTTGTTTTCCTTTTTGTTCATCTGTGATACATTCTAGTGCAGTGGGTGCTGTAGTGAGAACAATTCTGTTTCAGCAGCAGCTAGTAGATTACAGTATTGACAAAAAAATAGCACAGATGCAAGCTTTTTGGGCCTCTAACTATGGCCTTTTTTCTGCCATAACCAGCCCACCCCCCCAAACCAACTATCATCCTCCCCCACCCCCAGGTGTAACCCTTGATGGAGAATAGTTCTGCCCTAAAAATGTTTCTTATAGAGATAGCATTGGGATGTAAGAAAATATACCTATTCCCAATTCCTGGCACCATGATGAAAATCCTGCCCAAAGTCTTCCCTAATCAGGGAACTACGAAGCTTCGGAATGATCGTAGTTGACTGTGCTATGCCTGAAAGCAAGTGTTGCTCTTCACTTTTCTGCCCTGAGTTATTTGTATGGAAAAAGAAAATTATAGGTTTTCTATTCACATTTCATACTCTGCCAGTTTCCAGTCCATGGTTCATACTGCCATTCTGCAGACATGATTTGGGAAGTATCCCAAATATGCCAACCTTTCCGAAATTGTGGAAAATCTGACATACCCACTTCCAAATAATTATGAACAATGTTCAAAAAAACAGGCATGAGGGGTTTTCCACCCTGTTTTCCCATTACACTGAAAATAGCCAGAAATAGAAATTAAGGCAGAACTTTTGCCATTACAACTCAGAAACGTTGTTTTCTATTTTCTGACTTTGTGTGATGCCTAACGATGTGAGAAAATCCAGCCCCATGAACCACATCTAGTTCATAAACACCGATGCACATGGAGAACAAACTCTGAAAGTAGTACAAAAGGCCACGAGACATATCCTTTCACTAGAAGACTGAACTATGAAGAAAGGTAACATAGGGGCATAAATGTGTTGCTGTGGAATTGCACAGGCAGCAGGAGCCCCAAATAGTGGTCCCAATTTCATGCACTACCTCAGGTAGCTTCCACATTGAAGTTTTTGAAAAGTTAGCCACTTGCCTTAACTTCAGCCATTGAAATAAAGGGCAGGAATAACGCAGGCAAATTGACGGGCAGATGGGGAGTCATTCATGATAGCTATGGAGTGAGAAGATTATGGTCATTTCTGTTTGAAAACAAAAACTTTGAAGTTTTACCCACAGGTTATCGATCACTATTTGCTTTAGTTGTCCCCTCAAATGTTGAATTTATCCCTTTTAATCTTTAAGTCTGGCTTCTGATTTTAGACATTTCTGACTCCCTGATCACTTAAAACTTGATCAGCCTGTGGTCATTATCTCTCACAGTGCTACTATTGCAGTTAGTGTATATTTCTGGATAATTTACAATATGTATTTTCAAACAGCTGTCTGGAATGAGAAGATTGCAGATAACCAGCTTATTAAGGAAACCACACCATTTTTGTTAGATTTAAATAACAAAAGCCAAGATTGTCTTGCAATGTCAGTTTGATACATTGGCAGAAAGTTAAGAACATTGTGGGCGGCACGGTGGCACAGTGGTTAGCACTGCTGCCTCACAGCGCCAGAGACCTGGGTTCAATTCCAGCCTCAGGCGACTGACTGTGTGGAGTTTGCACATTCTCCCCGTGCCTGCGTGGGTTTCCTCTGGGTGCTCCAGTTTCCTCCCACAGTCCAAAGATGTGTGGGTCAGGTGAATTGGCCATGCTAAATTGCCCGTAGTGTTAGGTAAGGGGTAAATGTAAGGGTATGGGTGGGTTGCGCTTTGGCGGGTCGGTGTGGACTTGTTGGGCCAAAGGGCCTGTTTCCACACTGGGCGTAATCTAATATGCCATTGAGTGTAACCCACTCAAGTATGATTTTACTAATTTTGACTTTAAAACAATTGAGGTTGTTAGTTTGCTTTCAGCAGCAATTTCCCACCAAAATGCCAAAGATTGCTTGACACATGAATTAACCACCAAGGAGGTATCATTTCCTTATTTTTAAATATAAATAGTGTCTTGTGAATGAGGATCACTCAGCTTTTGGGGATGGGAAATATTTATTTAGCATATTCCTGCAGCTATCAACAAAATAACATTGGCAGTGGACCTGATCATTTCTGTCTTATTCTTATGGAACTGATGTGCCAGGAAAGGGGATAGGGTGTTAGAAAATGACGATTTAAACAAAGGCATAGTATGGCGGACCATTAAAAGAATTGCCTAGGAATTTTTTTAGTTTAATCAACTGACAACTGATAGTTCAACCAGAACATAATAATGGGACACTTCTACTGATTTGTACATGTGCAGTCTAAGAGTAGGTATTAATATGTTTTGAAAGATCATTGGCCCCATCTGGTGGATTATTTTCAAAACTATGCATTTCTGCCATTCTGGCTTTACATTTGCTACAGATAACATTAAACAACTCTCTGCTATCGACTGCTTTCCCTCCCAAAGGGGTAGCGTATAGCCCACAGTTCACATCCATTGATGCATTTCGGCATCATGTCGCATTCTTATTTTAAATTCCCACAATTGTTTTTTTCTGTCTGTCCCCATATCATTACCTCTGAATTAACCCAAGAATCCATTCTTGAATCTCTTCTGTTGTTTTTTATCTCAATACCACTCTGAGGTGATCTCTTACAAAGAATGACATCAGATTCAAAATGGACTCGAGAGACACTTCTGTATCTCACCACTACCTCTCTTCATTACTCCATTATTCTGAATTGTCAGATTGGTTGCCTATCATTCAGAACTGGATGAAATGCAATTTTCTCCAGTTAAACATGAGAGAAACCCAAGCTTTTATCCTTAGTTATCACTATGACTCTATTCCATTTCCTGGCACATGCTTCAGCTTATACCAGAATGTTTGCAATTTCAGTTTCCAACTGAATCTGAGCTGAGCTTCCAGTTCCATCTCCTGTCCATTAAAAAGATTAGCTACTTTTACCCTTGTGCTCTGCCTAAGCAATCTGCCAATGAAACTTTCATTCATTCCATAGTTTCCTTCAAAAATGACTATTCCATTTATTTCCTGTCTAACCTCTCTTCTATCACCCTCTGTAAACCTGAATTCATCCAAAGTTCTACGGTCTGTAAATCATATCACTTCTGTTCTCTCTGATCACTAAAAATTTAATAATTCTCATTCGTATATTCAAATCACTCCATGGATTTGTCCCTTTCTGCATCTTTAACCCACTCCAAGTTTACAAACTTTCTGTTTTCCTCAATATTGGCCTCTTTTTCAAACATTTCTCCCTTTGCCTAGCCAGTGTTGCAGTTATACAGGGCCTTCGTGAGGCCACACCTTCACTATTGTGTGTGGTTTTGGCCTCCTAGAGTGAGGAAAGACATTCTTGCTATTGAGAGAGTCCACTGAAGGTTCACCAGGCTGATTCTCAATTGGCATATGAGGAAAGATTGGATCAACTGGACCTGTACTCACTAGAATTTAGAAACATATAAAATCCTGATTGGACACCATAGGCTATATGTGGGAAGAATGTTCCCGATGTTGGGGAAGTCCAGAACTAGGGGTCACAGTCTCAGAAAAAGGGGTAAGCCATTCAGGGCTGAGGTGAGGAAGACTTTCATCACTCAGAGTTGTGAATCTGTGGAATTATCTACCACAGAAAGCTGTCGGGGCCAATTCATCAGATATACTCAAGAGGGAGCTAGACATGGCCCTTGAAGTTAAAGGGATGAAGGGGTATGGAGAGAAAGCGGGAATGGGATACTGAGATTGCATGATCATATTGAATGGTAGTGCAAGCTCAAAGGGCCGAGTGACCTACTCCTGGACCTATTTTCTAAGTGTCTCTGTTATTGTGCCTTCAGCTGATTGAGATCCACTCCACAGAATACTCTCCTTAAGTCACTCTGCCTCTGTCTTCCTTTCAGGCACTCCCCAACCTACATAACATCTGCCTAACACCTCTTACCCCCATCTTCCCCCTACTCCTTCACCCACCAGAACACAATATCCATGACTTGGGTATGATTCTATTTTCAGTGTTTCTGCTCACTTTACCAGACACGGATGTCATTAGGTTTGTAAAGAATAAATAAAGGTGCCATCACACACAGGCCTAGCTGAGAATTCCTGGATCCAAACATTTTCCAGATTTTCTACCAGACTTCTGCCAGAAATGTGATCGGAGTCCAAAGGAAAACCTGAGGAAATCTGGCGGCTGTGGGCATCTTTTTCAAATAATGTTGAATTAAGACGTTTAAAGGTTGGCAGCTGATTTAGTCTTTCACTAAAACTAATCATGGGATACCAGTAATAGGCAATTATTTACACACTGTCAAATTGCATTATTTTTTAATTAACTATTGGAATTATTCCAGCTGTCTGACTTCTGAGAAAATATTCAGAGTATACAAACACTGCTAGTTTCACAATTACTTTAGAATATTTTGAGGTTATGAAAAGTACTCCATAAATGCAGATATTTCTTTTTATAATTCAGAACAGGTATCAACCAGTGCAACATTCCTATGATAGTTTTGCCTACCTGGCTTAAGTTTTTATATTTGCAGAGGATTCTTGGAGGCAAAAAACAGTCTATAAAAACTTTCATCTCTGGTGTCTGCATCATGATTTCTGTCGGATCTTGAAGCATATCTCCCAAATGCATTTGCAATCTCAATGATGCATGCCCCAGAAGATTTAAGCCAATGCTCTGGAAATGAAGCATCCATTAACAAAGAGAGAAATCACTAAAGCAACTCATCAGGTCTAGCAGCATCTGTGGCGAGAAGAACACAGTTAACATTTTGAGTCCAATGGCCCATTGTCAGAATTGTACTTAAAAGGGGTCACTGGGCTCAAATCACTCTATTTGTGTCTCCAATGACACTGCCAGACAGACTGAGTTTCTCCAGCACTTCTGTTTTTGTTTCAGATCTCCAGCCATCTGCAGTTCTTCATTTTATCCATCAACCTAGTCTGTCTGCTCTTACTCATTGGATTTATTTTCTGGCTGACTGCATACATCTCTTCCCCTCCCTTAACTTTTCTTCTTTCAGAGGAAATATTAAACCAGCGCCCCACCTAACCTAGATGGGTGTCAATGATCCTACAATACTGTTCAAAGAAGAACAGTTCTTCCAGTGACTGACCAACATCTATACTTTATCTTTCATAGTAAAACATTTAAAAGGGACGGGGGAAAAAGACTAGGGAAAGTTGATGGTAGAAATGGTCAAGGCCAGTGAGACCTATCTTGGCGTTGGGAGCAATTTACTCCACCTTTTATGCTTTTGTTGAGAAGTGTGGTGAGATGAGGAGAAAATATATGAAACTTGGTGATGACCTACTAATGAGAGAGATCACAGCTTGTTACAGTGTTTGTGTTTAGACTACGGTAATGTGTGTATTTTCTTACATCAAGCCTTGTAGCTCAACAATAATGGACTGAATGGAATAGCTGAATAGTTGAAGTTTTTTTAAAAACAGATACAGTGAATAAGATATGATAATTTGGACTATTTATCATTTGTAACTGTGATTGTCATGGAGTTGTGCTGTGTAAATATCATACAATTGATTAGATGACATATAAGTGGTGAACAGCAATTGTAAGCTAAAGTATCATGTCAAAGTTTATTCAGTGCAAAAAATAAGTGTTTTTTTCCAAGGAGACACGGGCAAGTCTTTCTGAGTTAATTGATCAAATTGATGTGGAACACATGACACATTTGTGACATATGTTAACGGTCAGATTGTTCATTTTCTGAAGATTGGATCATGTAAAAGACTTCAATTTTTTTTAAGCTTTCTTTATATGGAAACAATATAAAATCAGCTTGCCTCACAGTAAAAATTTAGCTAGCTTGAGGGAAGGTCTATTGATCAACAATGATTTGATTTGATTTGATTTATTTTTGTCACATGCACTGAGATACAGTGAAAAATGTTGTTTTGCAAGCTCTATAGGCAGAGAGAGAGAGAGAGACCAACATTAACATTTGAGAAGTCCATTCAAAAATCTGATAACAATGGGGAAGGAGCTGTTCTTGAATGTGACTTTGAAGTTGGAACAGAGCATGTTGATCATCTGTCTGGTCTGATCTTTGGGACAAGACCATCTGAAAATGTCACTTGTAATAGTAAGTATTTCATTCATAAGATAAGAATATTTTTACTTTGCTATATTAAAGGACATTGGGAATATTTCATTGTTAGAACTTCCTTGAGTTACTGATATCCAGAATAAACCTGAAGGATCAAGAGAAATTTGAATGATTATTGGCGAGCCAGCCAAGAGGATTGAAAATAAAGAAATAACCAGGCTAGGTAATGGAAGAGGCAATTTTTGTAGATATGGCAGAGAATCCTTTTAAGGAATGGTGAGTCCAGACTATTTTGAACAGTGAGAATCCAGTCCAGAAAGCCAATGAGTGGACTCAGGGGTCTACTTGTAAGGCATGAATGAGAAAGGCCATTTGGTTAATAACATTGCAAAGGAAAGAAAATAATTCACCACAAGAGATAAAGGAACTGGACGAAAACTGGAAGGGAGGATGGAAGTTATTGAAGCAACATGAGGGGGGGGGAAGTGGGAACAAATAGAGGAATCAAACAAATATGAGTGAGGAACAGGGAGGTGGTACAGCCGATTGCAATTTATTGAACATCAGTGTATCAATGATCAACAGTACCATGACAGTCCGAAAGAAAAGGAATTTTCACAATGCTGCAGAGCTGAGGATTTAGAACAGCAATGGGCAGACCTGAAAATAGCTTATCAGAGCCTGGTCAAAGAAAAATCCTGAAGAAGGTATCAGGAGGAGAATCATTTCAGGATAAAGTGAATAAACTACAGGAGGCTCTGAATTAGGTCAGAGGATGACAGCAAGGATGTTCAGGGTACTGGACAGTCAAGTGTATGGACCTCTTCCCAGAATACCTGTAAATACCAACCGATAGTCCCTGTGATACAGAGCCAACATAAACCAGGTTCAAACAGGCTGGATGGGATAATAGAACATGATTACATGGTACCAAATACCCCTGTACAATTATGAAGCATGGCTGAAACCTTCATTAATTAGACTTTGGGAAGGACCTGTTCCAATATTTCCAGGAGTTAGATCAGACAACTTTTCCCCATAATTTGGAGTAACTAGAAAGTGTTTTTATCTACCTTATCCAGTAGCCTGTTTGCTGTACTCCCCACTATTCCTAAACAAGAAATGAAGAAAAATGCTGCACTGCAACCTGATGTGCTAGATGCCATGGATGGCATTCAGGGAATACCGACCAACCTCTTAGATAATTTCCAACAAGGCCAAAAGAGTCTCCTAATTTAAATGTGGATCGATTTTAGAAAGCTTTTAGACAGCCATTCCTGGGGCTGTCAAATGCAGAAATGAACTTACACATGTTGCTTTAATAAATATTCAGGCTACACTTGAGGAATTTGATCCTCTGGCCACTAATAATGCAGAAGCTGCTGTGTTGAGGAAAGTAACTCCTTATTTGAAAAAGAGACAATGGGAAAAGAATGTAGAGCCTTAACAGAAAGTTATGGGGGAAGTGCATTAAGTAAAAAGTAGACCTTTACTCTGAAAGAGATCTGGCCTGGTAAGCAGGCATCAGCCTTGAGGCCAAACCTAAGGAAGGGAAGATTATGACAAAAAAGAGGGGAATTGGTCAATGGTCTGATGACTGGTTTTAATTACATGAATGCCAGTGATTAACTGCATAAATTTGGCTAATCTATATAAAAGGTTAGGGCCCTATGGCCCAGTTAAAGGGGAATCTTGAAGTCAGGCCAGCAGATCCTGATGGAGGAATGACAGAACTTCCAGTAACTAGGGTCCCAAGGTCAATCCCTACCTGGCAATAACAATTAACGCATTGCTCAAGGCCCAGAGGCTACACGAGGAGCAACTGGCACAAAATGATGTTTGCTTTACATTAGGTCACTGAGCAGTAGACCAGAGCCAGGAAAATTTGCAACAGATACATTTGGGGGAGGTTCCTTCTGGATCACTAATGACCAGCTCAAGAGCTTCATATCAGGATCGATGATGTGACTAGTTCCCAATGCAGGAGATTAACACGTGTGTATTTGGCCAAGGCTGATTGTGTGGCTAACGGTGGAATATTGATATGAATAATGTTAGTTATTCCCATAATTGTAGGGAAAGAGAAACGCAGATTTACCATGAAAGAAACATTGGAGTCGTACAAGAGAAACATCACATTTTCTACAGCTACATTCACCCAATATAGTGTAGTCAACAGATGTGATTACGGTATAAACCCTGATTTTGTGTAGGATGGGGAAAGTAGCTATCATCTGTGCCCACATTATCTCCATTACAGAAGAAACTTTGTGTGGTTTTAATGTTTCTGTTGAATGTACTATGCAAGTAGTCTCAGCTGTTATGGGAGTCATGTTCCCACCTATGAAAGGATAAAAAATGCGGGCACCGATTCATAAAAAAGGAACAATGATGTGAGGAAAAGATTTTCCATGCAGTGACTGGTTAGGGTCTAAAATGCCCTGAGAGTGCAATGGATACAGATTCAATCAAGACATTCAAAAGGAAATTAGATGGTTATTTGAAAATGAAGAATGTACAGGACTATAGTGAGATGGGAGGAGAATGGCATCAGGTAAGACACTCATTTGGAGAGCTGGCTCAAATACCATGGGCTGAGTGGCCTCCTTCTGCCCTGCATCAATTCTGTGATTCCATTTTACTTTTCCAAGCTTGATGTACCAGAAAACTAAAATGTAATGACTCAATGGCTGTCCTTCATTGCCTGTCTCACTGCTAACACATCTCTGAAAATAAATCAGATAGCAAACATTGTAAAAGGCTGCCACCCTGAACATGCAGCAAATTCAATTAATCGGACACTTTTTCACTGAATGATAAATAATGGCTCAAAAATTATGCTTTTTAATACATTCAGCTACTTTGCATCACCGTCCAATTTTCCTCTTTCCCAACATGCACATGAATTTAAACCTCTTGGATTGGATGAGTGTCACACCCAACCATAAAATGCACTATTGTAACATGAGTTCAGAATAATAAAGTCAATTGATCATTTTATGGGAGGTATAGTGATTGGAATGAATTTGGCCAGATCTCATTGAGTATGAGTTCCCTGATTGAGCTGTTAACTTGGTCCAATCAGGAAGCCCTGGCTGACAGATATAAACAAGAGTCTCAGGTGTGTGAGGGCGGACCGAGAACTGGAAGGGGCACGGGGTGGACCGAGAGCCAGAAGGTGGGTAGGGGCGGGCTGCCTTAGAGTGGTCGAAAGGTGGGAAGGGTAGGGGCTTGCTGGGTCTGTATTGTCTGCACTTCTGTATGTAACTGTATTGTTTAATGTACAAATGTCATTGTCACTATCTTGTTAAATGTGGAACTGGGATTTGAGGGTTGTCCTCATCTCCCTGTAAAATGGTCAAACGGTAGGGTTTGGGGCCTAGCTTTGCTGCTCCTCTCCCTTGTAAAATTGCTGTCTCTTGTACAGCTGTAAATGTTTTCTTGTGAACTGAACTATTTTGTAATTTGTTTAATAAAATTAAAAAAAATAAACAAGAGTCTCAGGTGTGTCAGGGTGGACTGAGAACTGGAAGGTGAGTAGGGGCAGGCTGCCTTAGAGTGGCCGGAAGGTGGGAGGGACGGGGGCTTGCTGGGTCTGTATTGTCTGCACTTCGGTATGTAACTGGATTGCCTTATGTATAAAGGTCATTGTTGCTGTCTTTTTATATTTGAAACTGGGATTTGTGGTTTGTCCTCAATTCCCTGTGAACTGGTTGAACGATAGGGTTTGGGACCTAGCTTTGCTGCTCCTCTCCCTTGTAGAATTGCTGTTGTATACAGCTGTAAATGTTAACTGTTTTTTGTAAATTGTTTTGTAATTTGTTTAATAAAATATTATAAACAAGAGTTCTAGGTGTGTCAGGGTGGACCGAAAACTGGAAGGGGCATGGGGTGGACCGAGAGCCGGAAGGTGTGTGGGGTGGGCTGCCTTAGAATGGCCGGAAGGTGGGAGGGACTGGGGTGGGGGGGCTTGCTGGGTTTCTAGGGGTCTGTATTGTATGCACTGTTTCTTATGTAATCGGATTGTCTTGTACGTACAAATGTCATTGTTACTGTTTTGTAATGATTGAAACTGGGATTTGAGGTTTCTCATTTCCCTGAAAGTTGGTTGAATGGCAAGGTTTGCGGCCTGGCTTTGCTGCTCTTCTCCCTTGTAAAATTGCTGTTTCTCTGTATACAGCTGTAAGTGTTAATTGTTTTGTAAACTGTGAATTGCTTGATAAAATAAAAAAAACAAGATTCTCAGGTGTGTCAGGGCAGACCGAGTACTGAAAGGTGTGTAGGGGCGGGCTGCCTTAGAGTGGCTGGAAGGTGGGAGGGATGGGGGTACTTGCTGGGTTTCTGCGGCCTGTATTGTATGCACTGTTTTTTTATGTAATTTGATTATCTTGTATGTACAAATGTCATTGTTATTGTTTTGTAATGAGTGAAATTGGGATTTGAGGTTTGTCCTCATTTCCCTGAAAACTGGTTTAATGGTAGGGTTTGGGGCCTGGCTTTGCCATTCCTCTCCCTTGTAAAACTGTTGTTTCTCTGTCTACAGCTGTTTATGTTAATTGTTTTGTCAACTGTGTACTGTTTAATAAAATTTAAAAAAAACAGGAGTCTCAGGGATTCTGCTCTACTGACAGTTCTGAGTTAGCTGGTTAGAGCCCATGTACTTTGCACTTGAAAATAAGGGGTGACTTGGTGATGGGATCAGTCTCCATGGAGTTATTTCAGAGGGTAAGCAGACATCAAATTCAGGGGCAACCCCTACTACACACACTTTTTGAATTAAATCAGTTATGACTTCGTGAAACATGACAAGGATGATTATTAAAAGGGATCACTTGTCTGTCTTTTAGCCCAACGGAAGCCTTGTGAGAATTGGTTAAAACTGAGGTAGAGGACCCCATGGAAATTGCCTGCTCAGCTAAAGACTGTTCCTCTTTTGGGAAATGAAGAGAAGGAGAGTGTGGATGGCAGTGAGCCATGGCCAATTACAATCTGCGAGCCAGGCAAAGGAGGAACCCAGTGCTGCTGCACGCCCTGAAAACCGAGACAACCAGCTGCAAATGGAGACAAGCTTACTCTACTGGATGACAATATGTTTCTTTCCTCTGTTTATATCCAGGAGCGCCCTTACACACAAATCATCCATGGGTTTTTTTTATCTCTTTACCATCGCCTATAAATCACCCATTTCCCTATTGATTACTTTATGGTGCAAAACCCGTTAGGAACAATGAGACATGAATATAGGCAGAAGCTCTAATACCTGAAGCTACCCCAGATCAAGTGACTTTGAAGATTGCAATTATTGCAACAGGCAGTGATCTCTATATGACATGATGGCAAGGGAGATCAGCTCCAACTGCATTAAGATCACCCTATGCCAGTCTCTCAAAGGTGACTATAGCCTTCAATATGCCAGCTATTGGCTTCTTCGTGATCATTTCCACAGATCTGGAAGCAATCAGGAAAATGTGGCATGGTGGCTCAGTGGTTAGCACTGTGGCCTCACAGCACCAAGGACCTAGATTTGATTCCAGCTTCGGGTGACTGTGTGGAGTTTGCACATGCTCCCCATGTCTACAGGGGTTTCCTTCCACAGTCCAAAGAGGTGCTGGATAGGTGGATTGGCCATGCTAAATTGCCCATAGTGTCCAGGGATGTGAAGTTAGGTTGATTAGCTATGGGAAATGCAGGTTTACAGGGACAGGGTGTGGGCATGACTCTGGGTGCGATGCTCTTCAGAGAATCAGTGTGGACTTGTTGGGCCAAATGCCTGTTTCAACACTGTAGGGATTCTAAACAAAATCTGCTTGGCATCTCAGAGATCACTGCATACCACTGTATCAAGGTGGTGGCTAATGCATTATTTAGGAGAGCAGAGGAGGTTAATGAATTTTGCTTCAGATTTGGGGTTAGTCAGCTTGATAGAGGCAGAGGCATTGGAGTCCTAGTTACCTTCCCATTGATGCATGTGACTATTAAGACACCTTCAGGCCAGCCTGGTGCTTTCATGTACCACAAGTTGTTCCCATTCCTTAAAGGTGCAGCCAGCATATTTTCACTGGTAAAGAATTCTGCAGGTCTGTGTGCAGTACCATTGGAACAGTATATCCTGAGACCCTCACAGAAAAGACTCTTAATCTCACACCACAATAGGATGCATGGATTTTTGGCAACTAGGTATACATTGCATGTTTACAGAATCATTCAGCAAAATGTGATTAAAGTGGGAATTGTTTAATAAATCTGTGAACAGCAGGGTCCATGAAGATATGAAAAAAACTATCTTATCTCCTCATGGTTACATCTCATGGAATACAGGGAGAACTAGCTATTTGGAAACAGAACTGGCTCAATCGAAGAAGACAAAGGGTGATGGTGCAGGATTGTTTTTCAGACTGGAGATCTGTGACCGGCAGTGTGCCACAAGGATTGGTGTTGCGTCCACTGCTTTTCATCATTTACACAAATTATTTGGATATGAATATAGGAGGCATAGTTAATAAGTTGGCAGATGACACCAAAATTGAAGGTGTATTAGACAGCGGAGAAGGTTACCTCAGAGTAAAATGGAATCTTGATCAGATGGGCCAATGGAATGAGGAGAGGCAAATGGAGTTTAATTTAGATAAATGCGAGGTGCTGTATTTTGGAAAAGCAAGTCCTCACCATTAAGAACTTATGCACTTAATGGTGAGGTCCTGCGGAGTGTTGCTGAACAGAGAGAGCTTGGAGTGCAGGTTCATAGTTTATTGGAAGTAAAGCCGCAGGTAGGTAGCATAGCGAAGAAGGCCTTTGGTAGGCTTTCCTTTATTGGTCACAGCATTGAGTATAGGAGTTGGGTAGTCATATTGTGGCTGTACAGGACACTAGCTAGGCCACTTTTGGAATATTGCTTGCATTTCTGGTCTCCTTCATATTGGAAGGATGTTCTAAAACTTGCAAGGGTTCAGAAAAGATTTACAAGGATATTGCCAGGGTTGGAAGATTGGTGTGATAGGGAGAGGTTGAATAGGCTGGGGCTGTTTTCTCTGGGGCGTCGGAGGCTGAGGTGTGACCCTATACAGGTAGTACAACCATGAGGAGCATGGATAAAGGGCATAGGTTTAGGGTGAGAGGGGGAAGATGTAAAGGTATCTAAGGGACAACTCTTTCTCCCAGAGAGTGGTACGTGTATGGAATGAGCTGCCAGAGGAAGTGGTGGAGGCTGGTACAACTGCAACATTTAAAAGGCATGGGTATATGAATAGGAAGGGTTTAGAGAGATATGGACCAAGTGCTGGTAAATGGGACTAAGTTAGGTTAGGGTATCTGGTCAGCATGGACGAATTGGACCGAAGGGTCTGTTTCCATGCTATACATCTCGATGACTCTATGACTCTATCTGCAAAAGACAGAAATTCTCCTTTTAGCTCCAAAAGGCAGGAATGCTCCATTTCAGCTGCAAAATGCAGAGAATACCTTCTACTAGAGAGCAGAAGAACTATTATTATTGCGAAATAAACCCTTTTAAGCAAGAAAACATTATAATCATTTTCAGATGATTTGGCATCAGAAATTATGGCCAGGAAGACTTAATTTGAGAGATGGACTGAACAGAAAACAGAATTGGAAATCTTAGAGAAAGCAAATGCCAGCAAAGCTTCAGAGGCAAAGCAAGCAATTAGTTAACCAAGAAAAGTATAAACTCACCCCTGCCTTGAGCCAATAGACAAATCTATAATTGATGCAACTTAGAGTGCAACACAGGTTGATGAACAAATTGCGATGACATTTTAAGTCTAATATTAGATGTGGAGATGATTCAAGTCAAGCAGAATCTTTGGCTTCCGTATCTTCCAAGGAGGAATCCTCAGTAACCGTAATAGAAATCGTACTAAGCCAGAAGAAAAGTTCAAATAGCAGAACTGAGGATGTGAGCACTAACAATGCTGTTGCTAAGAGTGAATGGGAGTCCAAATCAATCAATATGTTGAAGTAAAAGGCTTAACTACTTCAGTATGAATTACAGGCTAATTGAGAATAACAATCATCTGACATCATGTGCAGTTCTATGGAAGCCACCAGCATTGAAAAGCAATGACCAATGTCAAATGATTCAAGGCACCATAAGGCAGAAACTACCTGCCTCAGTAGGGAAGACATCCTCCATGAAGGGAATCCAAGAGCTTAAAGGTCCTCCAGTTTAAATTGAGCTCCAGACCTCAGATAGAGTCATAGAGTCATAGAGATGAACAGCATGGAAGCAGACCCTTCAGTCCAATCAGTCCATGCCGACCAGATATCCCAACCCAATCTAGTCCCACCTGCCAGTACCTGGCCCATATCCCTCCAAACCCTTCCTATTCATATACCCATCCAAATGTTGCAATTGTACCAGCCTCCACCACTTCCTCTGGCAGCTCATTCCATACACATACCACCTTCTGCATGAAAATGTTGCCCCTTAGGTCTCTTTTATATATTTCCCCTCTCACCCTAAGCCTATGCCCTCTCGTTCTGGACTCCCCTATCCCAGGGAAAAGACTTTGTCTATTTATCCTATCCATGCCTTCATAATTTTGTAAACCTCTGTAAGGTCACCCCTCAGCCTCCAATGGTCCAGGGAAAACAGCCTCAGCCTGTTCAGTTTCTCCCTATAGCTCAAATCCTCCAACCCTGGCAACATCCTTGTTAATCTTTTCTGAACCCTTTCAAGTTTCACAACATCTTTCCGATAGGAAGGAGACCAGAATTGCATGCAATATTCTAACAATGGCCTAACCAATGACCTGACAGCCGCACACTGATCTCCCAACTCCTGTACTCAATACTCTGACCAATAAAGGAAAGCATACCAAACACCTTCTTCACTATCCTATCTACTTACGATTCCACTTTCAAAGAGCTATGAACCCGCACTCCAAGGTTTCTTTGTTCAGCATCACTCCCTTGGACCTTACCATTAAGTGTATAAGTCCAGCTAAGATTTACTTTCCAAAAACGCAACACCTCGCATTTACCTGAATTGAACTCCATCTGCCACTTCTCAGCCCATTGGCCCAACTGGTCCAGATCCCGTTGTAACCCTCTTCGCTGTCCACTACACCTCCAATTTTGGTGTCATTTTTTTTTAGATTAGATTACTTACAGTGTGGAAACAGGCCCTTCGGCCCAACAAGTCCACACCAACCCGCCGAAGCGCAACCCACCCATACCCCTACATATACCCCTTACCTAACACTACGGGCAATTTAGCATGGCCAATTCACCTGACCCGCACATCTTTGGACTGTGGGAGGAAACCGGAGCACCCGGAGGAAACCCACGCAGACACGGGGAGAACGTGCAAACTCCACACAGTCAGTCGCCTGAGGTGGGAATTGAACCCAGGTCCCTGGTGCTGTGAGGCAGCAGTGCTAACCACTGTGCCATCTGCAAACTTACTAACTGTACCTCTTATGCTCGCATCCAAATCATTTATCTAAATGACAAAAAGTAGAGGATCCTTGTGGCACTCCACTGGTCACAGGCCTCCAGTCTGAAAAACAACCCTCCACCACCACCCTCTGATTTTTTTTATCTTTTAGCCAGTTCTGTATCCAAATGGATAGTTCTCCCTTTATTCCATGAGACCTAACCTTGCTAATCAGTCTCCCATGGGGAACCTTGTCGAACACCTTACTGAAATCCATATAGATCACATCTACTGCTCTGCCCTCATCAATCTTCTTTGTTACTTCTTCAAAAAACTCAATTAAGTTTGTGAGACATGATTTCCCACGCACAAAGCCATGTTGACTATCCCTAATTAGTCCTTGCCTTTCCAAATACATGTACATCCTGTCCCTCAAGATTCCCTCCAACAACTTGCCCACCACTGAGGTCAGGCTCATCGGTCTATCATTCCCTGGCTTGTCTTTATCGCCCTTCTTAAACAGTGGCACCATGTTTGCCAACCTCCAGTCTTCTGGCACCTCACCTGTGACTATTGATGATACAAATATCTCAGCAAGAGGCCCAGCAATCACTTCCCTAGCTTCCCACATAGTTCTCGGGTACACCTGATCAGATCCTAGGGATTTATCCACCTTTACCCATTTCAAGACACCCAGCACTTCCTCCTCTGTAATATGGATATTTTGCAAGATGTCACCATCGATGTCCCAACAGTCTTTATCTTCCATATCCTTTTCCACAGTAAATACTGATGCAAAATATTTGTAAAAATCCTTTGGATTCTATTTGCCAATGCTCTCTCATATCTCCTTCTTGCCTTCCTGATTTCCCTCTTAATTATACTCCTACTTCTACATAACAGTCATCCACTCAGTAAAGTAACTTTCTCAAAATCTGAAGATAATGTATTCCAGGAGAGAAGAGCTCTTATGGTGCAGTGATAGTATCCCTACCGCTGGGCCAGGTGGCCAGGTCCCATCTGCTACAGAGGGTGTGTAATAGCATCCCAGAGCAAGGAGATATGGTTGGTGTACTGGTTAGCTATGGATGTCTCACAGATCCAGGAGCCCAGGTTCAGCAACTATTTGTGTGGACTTTGCACATTTGCCCCATGTCTTGCATGAGTTTCCTCCTGGTGCTCTGGTTTCATCACACAGTCCAAAGATGTGTAGGTTAGGTTGATTAGCCATGCTAAATTGCCCTGTAGTGTCCAAGGATATACAGGCTAGGTGGATTAACTATGGGAAATGTGGGTTTGCATGGGTTGGTTGTTGCAGACTGGATGCACCATTTAGCCCCTGTCGGGATTCTAATAGAATAGTGAAGTCTCCATATTGCCTGAATTTATAAACTTGCGGTGAGATGGGCAATGGTAAATTAAATTCTCTCGATAGGTGTATAATATTAATAATGAAATAAAAGCTGGGGAAGGATTTGTATATGATTCTGAAAAGGTTAATAAAGTGGCGAAAGCACTAGTAGCAATGAAAATGTCAGATGCAATTGTGGGCACAACAGCTTAAGATCTCAAAGGAATGAGACCTAACATCTGATCATCTTTATAATATCTGTAACTATAACTGTCATATTGTTATGGACCAGCTTAGACCCCTCAAAACATTTTTAGTAGAGACCCTATTTCTTATTTTGAAAGGCAATTGTGAAGTGTCTATTCCAGATGTGATGTGACTGGTCAAAATACTCAACACTAAGCAAAGTCCAATTTATTTAAACACTATAGCTCAAACACAACCAAAAACAGAGGAATTTAGAATAACTTAACTCAATTGGAAATGTAACAGAATACCAAGTTACAGTAACTATTACCAATTAACTGTTCCAATAAAGTATCATCCCATAAACATAACCCTTGGCAAAAAAAAACGAAATTTCAGGCACAGATTCTCACATGCAGTTCTCCAGTCCAGCAGGAAAGAACATAAGAGAAAATTCAGAGAGAATAGCAGCCAGGAGACATTCATCGAAACGGCCAAATCTGTTGAGATCCCAATAGCTTTTGATGCTACAGAGAAAACCAAAACCCAGAAATCTGAATCTGTGACAGCTGGCCGCACCCATTCAGGCTGTTAAGAAAACCACAAGGCCCCCAAAGCTGTTTACTCAAGTAGTCTTCAGTAGCCAGCTTTATATCTCTGCCTTACAACCTCTCTTCAAAAATATCAGGACAAAATAACCTCTTAAAGTGACAGCATTGTCACAATACCAACATAACCTGTAACTTGTATAGGGAATAAACTATATCTTCAGTTTGAATCCCGTCACTGCTACCATGTGATGGGTACACTCAAATCAAATCGGTACACCATATAGCCTGTGTATTTTTTAAAAATCTACACCTCCCAATATTACAGGTGTTCTACCACCATCCTCTTTCAGTGTAGGGATCTACTGCAATTGTTTGATCTACTGTAGTAGAGGAAAGCCACTTACTTTTCAATCTAAAAAATGATCTTATAATCAACCACTTGGTGGATTTATTGCATGTTATTGCAGTGGTTTATTGCATGTTAGCAACTATTAAAAGTTACTTGATATTGTTACAGGTACAATGAGGAGGACTTGGATGTTCAGTTGCAGTCCTTTGAAAATCAGCCTTTATTACCCACCTCTAATTGCCCAGAGAGCAGCTAAGAGTCAACACATTACTGGGGTGGAGAAACATTTAGATTGGATGAGGTAACGACAGCAGATTTCCTTCTCCAATGTATAGTAGTGAACCAAACAACGGTAAGGCCAGCTTTAAATGACTTCAAATTTTCACCACCTGCCATTTGAACTGACATCATCAGAACATTAGCCTAGGAGTCTAGATGATTAGGCCAGCAACATAACTACAACTCTATCACCTTCCCCATGCTATAATTGCTATTCTATCCTCCCTGGAGAAAGTGAGGTCTGCAGATGCTGGAGATCAGAGCTGAAAATGTGTTGCTGGAAGACCACAGCAGGACAGGCAGCATCCAAGGAACAGGAGATTTGACGTTTCGGGCATAAGCCCTTCCTGAAGAAGGGCTCATGCCCGAAACGTCGAGTTTCCTGTTCCTTGGATGCTGCCTGACCTGCTGCGCTTTTCCAGCAACACATTTTCAGTTCAGTTTCGATTCTATCCTCCCTCCATGACAAGTGCAGTCAATTAAGTAAATTGGAAATAGCTATCAAACATATATCTGTCCATTGCCTTGAGCAATCACAAATTCCAAAAGTGGAGTCACAAATAGATAGGATAATGAAGAAGGTGTTTGGTATACTTTATGGCACAGTGGCACAGTGGTTAGCACTGCTGCCTCACAGCGCCAGGGACCTGGGTTCAATTCCCGCCTCAGGCGACTGACTGTGTGTGTGGAGTTTGCACGTTCTCCCCGTGTCTGCGTGGGTTTCCTCCGGGTGCTCCGGTTTCCTCCCACAGTCCAAAGATGTGCGGGTCAGGTGAATTGGCCATGCTAAATTGCCCGTAGTGTTAGGTAAGGGGTAAATGTAGGGGTATGGGTGGGTTGCGCTTTGGCAGGTCAGTGTGGACTTGTTGGGCCGAAGGGCCTGTTTCCACACTGTAAGCAATCTAATCTAATTGAGTATTGGAGTTGGGAGGTCATGTTGCAGCTGTAGAGGACATTGGTTAGGCTATTTTTGGAATATTGCATCCTATTCTGCTCTCCCTGCTACAGAAGGATGTTTGAAACTTGAAAGGGTTCAAAAATATTCACAAGGATGTTGGCAGGATTGGAGGGTTTGAGCTATAGGGAGAGGCTGAGTAGGCTGGGGCTGTTTTCCATGGAGTGTCAGAGGCTGAGGGATGACCTTATCTAGGTTTATAAAATCATGAGGCATGCATAGAGTAAATAGACAAGGTCTTTTCCCTGGGGTGGGGGAGTCCAGAACTAGAGGGCACAGGTTTAGGGTGAGAGGGGAAAGATTTAAAAGGGACAAAAGGGGCAACATTTTCATGCAAAGGTGGTGCGTATATGGAATGAGCTGCCAAAGGAAGTGGTAGAGGCTGGTAAAATTACAACATTTAAAAGGCATCTGGACGGGCACATGAATAGGAAGGGATTGGAGGGATATGGACCAAGTGCTGGCAAATGAGACTAGGTTAGGTTGTGATATCTGGTTGACATAAATGGGTTGGACCAAAGGATCTGGTTCTGTACAATATATCTGTATGACTCTATACAGTAGTTAATGTCATCAAATATTTAAGTGTATTTCAATTAACTGGTTGGATTCTCAAAGTAATGATTAGAATGGTTATTATTATTTGGAAGCATCCTGTTGAGATTTTTTTTATATATGTTGGTATTGCATTACAGCTGTAAACCAAATACAGACTTTTCAAAGCATATCAAGTTCTCTGAGATTCCGTACCGATCAAGTGAGCATTGAACAACACACTATTTGAAGTTCTCATGAATAAGTGCACTCTGTTGTACATGGCACCCTCAATAATCACTTCTTGCCAGTACCACTGCATATGGTTGGTACATTCTCAAGTTGACCCCTTGACTTCAAGTACTTTTCTACATAAGAAGTGCAGCATTTCAAAATGGAAGAAATCTGTCATTTTCAAATGCAGCTTTGCCTGAGATAGAGTATGCTGCAATTAATATGGAGTAATTTGCTCATAGTTCAAGACAAGAATTAGTTTTAGTAATAGCTGCTTGATGAAGAAGCAGATTTCCTAAGCACAGGATTAACAAAATTCTTCACGGAGAAACCTAGAATTTTTTCAAAGTCTTTCAAGTTCTCAACACTGGAGAGATTATGACTGCGTAAAGCAGACTTGGCTTTAAAAAAACTACAAAGTATTTTAGAAAAGGATTTCGAATTGCCAGACCTCTGTTGAAGAGGGAAGAGTTCTATAATGTAGGATTATTTAAAGCATAAACTTCAAAAATAATTAGTTTAGCAGGTTTGGGTCAATACAGGCTGACATGTTGAAGAGGCAGCTTCCTAGGAGCTAATATGCATTTTTCTCCTGCTAATTATCCTGGAGATTCAAAGTCTGGATGAAAGGAAAATATTTTCACTTTTTCCAAACTGAAGGGTCATAATAGGTGTTAAACAAAGATTATTACCAGAGAAAGTTTAGTAAAATGCAAGCAAATTACTTAATTGTTTTATTGCCTGTTATTGTTTAATGCCCTTCCATTCACTCTTCACAAATCTCATTTGAAAGCAGGTTATCAGGTTTGTAAATTTTCAGTAAATGAGTGGAATGAGTTTCTATGCAACCTTCATTCAAGTATATTTTTAATATATAAGGGATTATCTAGCTAAAGCCAAAGTTCATGAAACATTATGTTATATACCAAACTGAGAATCACAAAATAATTAAAAGTCTGAGAGCACAAGCTAAGTTAAATGCCTGTGCTTTTGTTCCCAATTTAGGGCAATGGGTCCTTTCTTTAGCTTATGTAGTCGAACGTTGGGCAAATCATGCAGCATTCTCTGTTATTCAGAATGCAACGGTTTTTCTGGACTGCAATAAAGACATCAAAGTATGTTGCCTTGAAAGATTATTTGGAGAAAACTAATCTGACAAAGTGTCATGCCACCGGTACTGAATACTTTGTGTTCCTTAGGCCCAACATAACTCTTAAATTGCATGAAAGGTAGAAATAACAATTTGAAAAGAAATTTGGTCCAGATTTTAACTGCAGGGCAGTTGTTGGCAGCTGAGTTTTAACATTGGTTTGCAAAACTATGTCTTTAGTTCCCACATGTAATTTAAGTGCCAAGTACCAGAGTCCAATTTATTTCAGATGGAAAATTCAAGTAGTGCTAATGATATCAGGAAAGTATTGATTTTAGCTGTCAGGCTGTGCCAGTGTAGTTCTGTGATTAGGAATGGAGGAAGTGACAGTAGCACTGTCAACTAACATTTTGGGGTTTGAAAGTATGCTACCACACCATTGGCCCAAGAAAAGTGAAAAAGGAATTTTAAAAAATACTCTTTGGTCATCATCAGGCCCCAATCCAAATCAAAGCTCGGTTCAACTGGTGGGAAATTTACTGCCACCTCACACTCACCTTGCCACGTAGGAGTTGCACATTGGTCCCAGTAATCAGGGCTGATATTCATACGTGAAAATGGACTCTGCTGTGAAGGTCTCCTCCCCACCTCCGAGGAGAAAGTGAGGACTGCAGATGCTGGAGATCAGAGCTGAAAATGTGTTGCTGGGAAAGCGCAGCAGGTCAGGCAGCATCCAAAAAGCAGGAGAATTGATGTTTCAGGCATGAGCCCTTCTTCAGGAATCCTGAAGACGGGCTCATGCCCAAAACATCGATTCTCCTGCTCTTTGGATGCTGCCTGACCTGCTGCGCTTTTCCAGCAACACATTTTCAGTTCCTCCCCAACTCCTCAGATCAAAATTGTGGAGTCTTTATTTCCCACCAGCAATGCAAGGGCAAACTCCAACATTTGTATCTTTTCTTCATATGTTACTCTACAGAAGCAAATTGCTTTAGTGACTATGCATTTTTTAATGAATAAAGCATGCTTTTGAAATAAAAAAAGATTCTCCCAGGTGTTAAATGGGAGTCAGTTCAGTTATTGGACCCTGCAGTGTCTCAAATCCACGTAAATATAATCTTGCACAATTAAGAAATGTCTTTGGTTTGTTTGTTGATGGAGTCAAACTCTAATGAAGTGAACTGCTTTAGTGACAACGTATGAATATAAAGATATTTTTATAACTAAAGTATATTTTTGGAATTAAAAAAAATCTCACTATCCTGTTTGGTTTCTGCTAACTAGGTCAGATTGAAAGTGTTCCATTTTGACATCATCAAAAAGGAATATAGTTCCATTCTTCCTTAGATTCAACAAAACTAGACTGGGGTTCAACACAACTTAGTTCATGCTTCACAATACAGAGGAACCTCAATTATCCAGCATCCAATTATCCAAATATTGGATTATCCGGCAATATCACAAGGTTCCAATGCTTGGCTAAATTATGTTATCCAGCATTTGATTATCCAGAATTTGACTAACCAAACAAAATGCTCCCTGCCCATGTCCTTCGGATATTCAAGGTTCCTCTGTATTAGAAAATAGCTATGTAAAACTAACTCCTGCACCAACAAATTTCTCCTACGTGTAAGATGAAATCTTCCATTTATATCTTTTTTTTAAAGTGAACAAGCCAGCAATCTGGTAGCATCTATGAAAGAGGCAAGAGAGTTTCTAAATGGCAACATTCAAGCTCACCCTGCAATAGGGAAGGAGCCTGTTTTTAAGTTTTGCGATAGGTCACCCAGCACAGATAACAAAGTGGAGCTCAAAGGTTAGAAGCAGTGAGTGAGGATGTAAAACCGAGAAAGAAGCAGGTTTCGTGTTAGGATATCTGCTGTTAGCCATATTTCTGGGAAGGTAGTTGTGGATTACACAGAGTCTGTGGAGGGAGCTCAATGTGACAATTAATCAATCAGGTGGGAAGGTCAATGGCTGTCTATTGGGTAAGCCATGAGGCAATCAGAAAAAATCTGCAAGAACTATGCAAATATGAGAGTGGGTTTGAAAGTCCCACAAACTGTATTTGCTTGATGAAACTGAGCCAGACTGGAGCAGAAAACTCAGGACTGTCTTGTGGAAGTTGGCAGTCAATCAAGAGCTGAAGCTATGCTTGTGAATAACTAATCGAGTGCTGTTTTCAAGTCAGAGAGTGTAGGCTCAGAAAATGAAGCTGCCTGAAGAGCCTGCATGATGGCTCAGTGGTTAGCACTACTGCCTCACAGCATCAGGTTCAATTCCAGCCTTGGGTAGTTGTCTGTGTGGATTCCAAAGATAAGTAGGCTAATTGGATTGGTTGTGCTATAGTGTCCAGGGATGTGTAAATTAGGTGGATTAGTTATGGGAAATACAGGGGTAGGGGGATGATTCTGGGTGGGATGCTCTTTGGAGAGTTGGTGGATTTTATAAAGAGACAAAACATTGAGGTGATCAATGGCAGGTTACATATTATTGGGGAGTTACAAGACTAGATCAGCAAAAGTAAAGAATTGAAATCACTTAAGAAAATGAATAAGATTTGATAATGTACTGGACTATTAATGTCTTTGGTGTGTGTGTGTGGGGGGGGGGATATTTGATTTCATTTACTATTTGATGTACAATGTGTGCTATATGATCACAGTATAACCCATGTTTATCTCATGTTAATTCTTCATGTTAGAACTAAGTTATACATGTATTACTAATTATATTGCTGTTCTAACATTGTACATTAACGTTCATTTCGTTATGACCAAGATGGGATGAGTGCACTGTCTTCCTTTAATCACACTACTTTGCTGGTCACAATGTAAATGTAATTGTTTTACCCAGTTCCTGATATAACTAATTACATACTTTCTCATTATTAGACATAGAATTTTTAAAAATCCATCATGTAGTCTTTTTTAATAAGCAAACAAAACGTAATCCACAAAGATGTACAACTGGTTCACACAGTTTATAATAAAGTCAGTTCTGCTATAATGTGGTAGTTCCTTTCTTGTGCAATCCCACATTATAAGAAAATTGCGTATTAGCAGCACCATTTAAACTAATGGGGCCGAAATTGTGTTATAATCAAAATATGCTTTGAAAGTTTGCACTTTAGAAACTGTGTCCCCAATACTGTACATCAATCGTGTTACAGCAAATTCGTGTTAACGAAACACGCGTTACAGCAGAATGACTTGTATGAAGGTATAAATGTTTTCACCTCTAATTAACCTAAAACACACGCATAAACTCACAAACATGCATCTGACAACCAGGTCAAGTGAAAAAAATGGATTCCTGTCTGCAAAATTTCATAAAAATTGACCAATAAGTCTTGAGTTGTTCCAGTAGCTATCAGTCTGATTTTCTTGTACACAAACAGAAATGTCACTGAACAGATGTGGTGGTCTCTGGGATCTTTACAAAAATATCAACAAATTCTTTCAAAGGATTCTTACACAAGAACTGCTAAACCACGATGCCAGCTACCGATTGAGATAGACAACAAGGCTTCTTTTCCTGAAACAGGAGAACTGAACAGGGAGGCTTCTTTCTGAGAGCAGGCTTCTCCCATTACTACCCAAAGCAGAAACTGGAACTTGGCAGTTACAAACCCATGAAATAAACAAACACGTCACAAACATGTGACTGTTAAATGCCTTGTTAAAAGAATTGTTCCAAAGTCCTTTCATTGACCTCTTTAAAAACAATCCATACATCCAACAATCTACAAATCTCCAATTCAAGTCCACAAAAATTCTTAAATACGAAACCTTCCTAACAATTGTTACTTGTTAAAATCAGTGGAATCATTTTGCTTTATTTTCTGAGCAAGTCCCCTGGATCTCACATTTTGCCTAATTTTTAAAAAAGTTATAGGTCCCTAGCCAGATCATAACATAAATTTGGTAGTCTTATCCAGGATTGTAACATAATTTGGGGCTCATCTGAGATTTGAAAGTACAGACAAATGCAAGTCCTGGGATATGCTGAAGTGAAGGCTGGTCAAGACTTTTATAATGAATTTTACCATACATATTTAAAAGCTAAATGGTTTTGTTAGTAGCTATGACTTCCACAGAGGGAAAATTTACAGTTGAGAAAATAATCAATGCTAGGTTAATAGCATTAGGAGAAAAATTGAAGACAGAAGATAAGGGGGGGGGGGGAAGAATCAACAATAGATGGAGATGTAGTGCAGAGAGAGAGAGAGAAAACAACATTATACAGACAAAGAAATGACTAAAGATCAGCCTGGGGGAATCAATAGCTGTTAATTGGGAAGTGTTCAGGCTCCCCGGCCCATCTGCTCCATCCCATATGACCAACTATATATTTCTTTCTTTATTTTCTTTTCTTCATTTAACTTTGCAATCAACTTAATTTTACCTTCTTTCTGTGGCTGCTGTGCTGGAGTGAGGTTGCGGAGAGGAGCTGTTGAGCAGTGAATCTGATCCATTCCTCATGGCCATGGGGGTTGTAGCTTGGGCAACTGTTCCAGTGTCAAGGGTGGGGTCCGTTCTTTTCCTCTGATATTTTCACAGCATCTGCAATGGTGGCAGAGTGAATGGTCTCCCAATCCTCAGGAGTTAACTTGGACGGTCTCACAATCCTTGAGAGTTGGGTCCTAGCTATGGCAGCAGTGAGTGCTGCTTCCTCCTTGGTGTTGTAACCTCAAGGAATAGTTTTGCAGCTGCTGAGTGAGGGCAACGTGCCATAGCCACTTAAGAAATCAAGAAGCCGTGAATGGAACCAAAAACGAAATTTGTCGTTGTGTGAATTATTTCTTTCTATAACTTATATAATTAAAATGGCACCAGATTATGGTGACTTATACGTATTTTTCTGTATTTTTGTAAATATACTAACAATAAATTCCATGCAATGCTATATAGAGGAGAGCACATTGACAGCAGCGAATAGAATAGTCTAGATAGAGTGAAGTGCAGGTAAATCACCTGGAAGATGTGTCTGGAGCCCTGGATAGTGAGGAGAGAGAGCAAATATGACAGCTTCTGGGATTGTATGGGGATATAAGGAGATGTTAAGAATGGAGGAGGAGGAATGGACCAAGGTATTCCAAGGGGAACAGTCCCTGCGGAAGGCTGATAAGTGAAGGGAGGGGAATATGTGCCTGGTGGTGGCTTCCCACTAGAAGAGTTAAAAATGGTAGTTAATAATCCTTTGGGTGTAGATTCTGGTGGGATAATAGGTGAGGGTGAGGGGGACCCTTTCGCTCTTGTGGGAAGGAAGAGAGGGGGTGAGGGCTGAAGTGTGGGAGATGTGTTGGACCTAGCTGAAGGCCCTGTCAATCACAGTTGTGGGGAATCCTTGGTTGAGAACGAAAGTAGACATTTCACCTCCCTTGGAGGAGCTGGCAACATCAGAACAGATGTGACGAAGATGGAGAAATTGGGAGGATGGAAAGGAGTTTTTACAGGAAACAGAGCATGAGGATGTATAGTCAAGGTCACTGTGGGAGTCAGTGGGTTTGTAGCGGATATCAATGGCCAGCCTATGCCCAAAAATAGAATCAGAGATGTTGAGGAATGGAAGAGAAAAGAAGAGTCAGAGTTGGACCAGGTGAAGGCGAGAATAGGATAGAATTTGGAAGCAAATAGATAAACCTTTCCAACTTCAGAAGAGAGATGGAAGCAGCACCATTGGTGTCTTTGATATATCAGAGAAAGAGTTGTGGGTACAGCCAGTGTAGGACTGGAACAAGGAACGTTCCATGTATCCCAGAAAGAGACAGGCATAACTAGGACCCTTGTGGGTATCTTTGCACACTTCTGACCTGAAGAAAATGAGAGGAGTTAAAGGAGAAGTTGTTTAAAGTCAGGATGAGCATGGCTAGGTGGAGGAGGGTGGTGGTGGATTCCTTTGTCCATCCAACTGTTGTTTTCTCTCTTTCTGGGCTTTATCTCCGTATATATTTTGCCTCACCTCAGCCCCCACTCCATCTTCAGCATATAAACCAATCTTTTCCTAGCTACAATCAATTCTGAAGAAGGGCCACTGAAGCTAAAACATTAACTCTACTTTCTCTCTACAGACGTTATCAGACCTGCTGAGATTTCCCAGCAATTTCTGTTTTTGTAAAGCATAAGTTATATGGTTTTAGGAAAACTGGTTTAGTCAATGGAAATGATAAAATAGAGAATAGAAATGATGTTAGAAAAACCAAATGTTTTCATTGCTTTAGGGTAGGATATGTAAAAGGGGATTGTGAGTGGGATGGGTAAGTAATGAGAGTAATGGGAGTAATAAAATGCTGAAGATGCCTTCCAAAAATAAAGAACTAGTAATAGAAATGTATTAAAAATGGAGATTAAATAGTGACAATTTTGCACATGAAATGTGTTTTCTTAGAATCTACTAGAACAGGGGATATGGTTCAGGTATTCACAGGAATTCATTCTTGGATACTGCTACATTGAGCCAAGTTACTGGAGGTTATAGAAGTTTTGTCTCTGAGGGAGAAATGTTACCTTAATCCTCCAACAAAAAAAATACACAAATTAATATTTCAGAGCTACTGGAGCAGATCTGTCATTGATGGCAGATGATGCAATTTACGTTCCCTATAATCTGATGAAAAAGGAAGTATTACAAGGGGTTTGTGAACCTGTTCATTTGTATACAGTCACTTTATCAACAGAATTTTGACAGTGAGAATTGTTGATTGTGGGAATTATTCTCTGTTTATATTTTTAGGAGATTGATTTTATGCTTGGGATTAATTTGTCAGCTCTGAAATTTTTCACATTTCCAAAAGTTGGAAAGCCAGTTGAAGTGAGAGCAACAGGGATTTTGCAGGAGGGTCTGGATTGTTACCCACTTATGTTGTAGCTAGACCCCAAACTCATAAGGTTAGAAAGGATCAAGCAGAAAAGAAGAACTGGCACATTGCTTGGATAAACCAGAAAATGGGCAAAGAGAATAAGACTCCCTTTCTGCAGGTTTATTAATCTGAAATGACAAAAATCTTTTGTGGATGAAGTGTTTGAGGAAGTTGAGTTTAAAGCTGGTTGTCAATCAGAAATACGTGCGTTCCATAAGAAACATCAAGAACCCAATGGAAGAACATTTCTCTATCAACGGAGAAGTAAGAAAAATAACTTTCTTCTGTATTCACATTGAGAAATTTATAATAAGTCCTTTATGTTACAAATCATGGAGTAAAAAGTGAGGTCTGCAGATGCTGGAGATCAGAGCTGAAAATGTGTTGCTGGTTAAAGCACAGCAGGTCAGGCAGCATCCAAGGAACAGGAAATTCGACGTTTTGGGCCAGAGCACTTCATCATCGGGCTCTGGCCCGAAACGTCGAATTTCCTGTTCCTTGGATGCTGCCTGACCTGCTGTGCTTTAACCAGCAACACATTTTCAGCTGTTACAAATCATGATAATACAAAATGGAATTATAACATAATTTGAGGCCCAACCACAATGTGAAGTCCAGGGTCAAATATTTTTGACTCCTCACCGAGTCCCCTAGTGAGAACCTATGTACTTCAGCTGTTTTCCCAGCAGTACAACTAACTGCAGCATGCTCAACATAGAATCTGCTTCTCCCTGGTTCTCATAACCCTACTCACCATCTATAATCTTTAACTGCGTCCTTAGTGACCCCTGAACTATCCTGAGTGACCGAATAAAGATCTTGCAGAAGCCCCTCTTCTGTTACTAGCCAGCTTTGAATGTTGCCTCTGAAAACCTCATGGAACTCTCTGCGCCATAAATACTGTCATGCACAGATTACTGGCTTGCTCAGTAGAAAAAAAAATCACATGAACAAAAATAAACCAGCCCTGTGAAATTTTAAGGTCAATACATATAGCATAATAAAAACATAAGTAAATCTAAAAACACAAAGCTTTTTCAAATATCCTATCTTCCAATATTTTTAACAGTTTTCCCCTACCCAATTCCCGTGAGGAATTTTGAAATTTGTTTCTGCTCCCATGCTAGCTCTTGCAAACTTTGAGCAGGAGCTGGTGTCTGCAATTATTTCTTCTGGGAGACTATTTCCCATCAATCATCCATTTTTCCCCTCAATGATGCATTAGTGCAGTATCAAGATGGTTTACAGAATTCTAGATACACGAGGAAATTCAACTCATGGGCACTTATGGGCAGCCAATTGTTGAAAAATGCATAGTGCAAACAAGGGTGCATTGGCAACGTCAACTTACTCATTCCCAAAACATGGCTGATGCCTCAAAATGGCTGTGCAGACTACCTACCTCAAACATGCCTTTTGCTACCTAAATCAGATTCCACAGTGGTTCCTGTCCAATTTAAAATTCAGCTACAAATAAGTAAACATGCACTACAGATTATCTGCCCGTTTGTGTGAGATTTTCAGGGTTCAATCAGATAGTTCCTAAAAACAGGAGCCATGATTGCAATGCGCAATAACTGCCTGGCCATTCATTGTAAAATGAGCAGCAGATCCATGTTTTGATATCCATTCACGAGAATGATTTCAAAAAAGATCAGCGCTTCTGTTCATTGATTGCAAACATCAGCAGGTGGCACAACATTTTATTTCCCAGCACTATTTAAAACTGGACTATTTAAACAGAATCATTCAGAGTGGAGGAAATGGTATATTCACAGTGTTGTGAAGAATCTAAAAGAACTTGGTTTTGTGCAAGGGAAATGGTGTCTCACAAACTTGGTTGAGTTTTTTGAGGAAGTAACCAAGCTAGTCTGAGGTACAGACAGATGTTTCTGTGGCCAGCAGCGAAAAAGCAGAATGGTGTGTTGCTTCCCTGGTGCCAGGATCAAGTATGTCTCAGAGAGGATGCAGAATGTTCTCACAGGGGAGAGGGGCCAGCAAGAGGTCATTGTCCACATTGGAACCAACGACATAGGAAGGGAAAAGGTTGTGATTCAGAAGGGAGATTACAGAGATTTAGGCAGAAATTTTAAAAAGGAGGTCCTCGAGAGTAGTAAAATCTGGATTACTCCCCGTGCTACAGGCTAGTGAGGGCAGGAATAAGAGGATAGAGCAGATGAATGCATGGCTGAGGAGCTGGTGTATGGGAGAAGGTATCACATTTTTGGATCATTGGAACCTCTTTTGGGGTAGAAGTAACCTGTACAAGAAGGATGAATTGCACCCAAATTGGAAGGGGACTAATATACCGCCAGGGAATATTGCTAGAGCTAGACCTGCTCGGGAGAATTTAAACTAGTAAGGTGTGTCTGTGGGTGGTCGGAGGGGGACCCAGGGAGATAGTGAGGAAAGAGATCAATCTAAGATTTGTACAGTTGAAAACAGAAGTGAGTCAAACCGTCAGGGCAGGCAGGGACAAGGTAGGACTAATAAATTAAACTGCATTTATTTCAATGCACGGGGCCTATCAGGGAAGGCAGATGAACTCAGGGCATGGTTAGGAACATGGGACTGGGATACTTTAGCAATTACAGAAACATGACTCATGGATGGGCAGGACTGGCAGCTTAATATTCCAGAATACAAATGCTACAGGAAGGATAGAAAGGGAGGCAAGAGAGGAGGGGGAGTGGCACTTTTGATAGGGGATAGCATTACAGCTGTGCTGAGGGAGGATATTCCCAGAAATACATCCAGGGAAGTTATTTGGGTGGAACTGAGAAATAAGAAAGGGATGATCACCTTGTTGGGATTGTATTATACACCCCTAGTAGTCAGAGGGAAATTGAGAAACAAACTTGTAAGGACATCTCAGTTATCTGTAAGAATAATAGGGTAGTTATGGTAGGGGATTTTAACTTTCCAAACATAGACCAGGACTGCCATAATGTGAAGGGTTTAGATGGAGAAGAATTTGTTAAGTGTGTACAAGACAATTCTCTGATTCAGAATGTGGATGTACCTACTAGAGAAGGTGCAAAACCTGACCTATTCTTGGGAAATAAGGCAGGGCAGGGGACAGAGGTGTCAGTGGGGGAGCACTTTTGGGCCAGTAACCATATTTCTGTTAGATTTAAAATAATGATAGAAAAGGATAGACCAGATCTAAAAGTTGAAGTTCTAAATTGGAAAAAGGCCACTTTTGGCAGTATTAGGCAAGAACTTTCGAAAGCCAATAGGGGGCAGATGCTCACAGGTAAAGGTACGGCTAGAAAATGGGAAGCCTTTAGAAATGAGATAACAAGAATCCAGAGAAAGTATATTCTGTTATGGTGAAAGAAAAGGCTGGTAGGTATAGAGAATGCTGGACGCCTAAAGAAATTGAGGGTTTGGTTAAGAAAAATAAGGAAGCATATATAAGGTACAGACAAGATAGATGGAGTGAATCATTAGAAGAGTAAAAAGGAAGTAGGGGTATACCTGAGAGGGAAATCAGGAGGTCAAAAAGGGGACATGAGATAGCTTTGGCAAATAGAATTAAGGAGAATCCAAAGGGTTTTTACAAATACATTAAGGACAAAAGGGTAACTGGGGAGAGAATAGGGCCCCTCGAAGATCAGCAAGCCGGCTTTTGTGTGGAGCAGCAGAAAATGGGGGAGATACTAAATGAGTACTTTGCACCAGTATTTACTGTGGAAAAGTATATGGAAGATATAGATTGTCGGGAAATAGATGGTGACATCTTGCAAAATGTCCATATTACAGAGGAGGAAGTGTTGGATGTCTTGAAACGGGTAAAGGTGGATAAATCCCCAGGACATGATCAGGTGTACCCGAGAACTCTGTGGGAAGCTAGAGAAGTGATTGCTGGGCCTCTTGCTGAGATATTCGTATCATTGATAGTCACAAGTGAGGTGCCTGAAGACTGGAGGTTGGCTAACATGGTGCCACTGTTTAAGAAAGGTGGTAAAGACAAGCCAGGGAACTACAGACCAGTGAGCCTGACATCGGTGGTGGACAAGTTGTTGGAGAGAATCCTGAGGGACAGAATGTACATGTATTTGGAAAGGCAAGGACTGATTCTGGATAGTCAACATGATTTTGTGCATGGGAAATCATGTCTCGCAAACTTGACTGAGTTTTGGAAGAAGTAAAAAAGAAGATTGATGTGGGCAGAGCAGTAGATGTGATCTATATGGACTTTAGTAAAGCGTTCGACAAAGTTCCCTATGGGAGACTGATTAGCAAGGTTAGATCTCACGGAATACAGGAGAACTATCCATTTGGATACAGAACTGGCTCAAAGGTGGTGGTGGAGGGTTGTTTTTCAGACTGGAGGCCTGTGACCAGTGGAGTGCCACAAGGATCGGTACTGGGTCCTCTACTTTTTGTCATTTAGATAAATGATTTGGATGCGAGCATAAGAGGTACAGTTAGTAAGTTTGCAGATGACACCAAAATTGGAGATATAGTGGACAGTGAAGAGGGTTACCTCAGATTACAACAAGATCTTGACCAGATGAGCCAATGGGCTGAGAAGTGGCAAAGTTTAAATGCGAGGTGTTGCATTTTGGGAAAGCAAATCTTAGCAGGACCTATACACTTAATAGTAAGGTCCTAGGGAGTGTTGTTGAACAAAGAGACCTTGGAGTGCAGGTTCATAGCTCCTTGAAAGTGAAGTCACAGGTAGATAGGATAGTGAAGAAGGCGTATGGTATGCTTTCTTTTATTGGTCAGAGTATTGAGTACAGGAGTTGGGAGGTCATGTTGCGGCTGTACAGGACATTGGTTAGGCCACTGTTGGAATATTGCATGCAATTCTGGTCTTCTTCCTATCGGAAAGATGTGAAACTTGAAAGGGTTCAGAAAAGATTTACAAGGATGCTGCCAAGGTTGGAGGATTTGAGCTATAAGAGGGAGGCTGACCAAGCTGGGGCTGTTTACCCTGGAGCGTCGGAGGCTGAAGGGTTACCTTATAGAGGTTTACAAAATTATGAGGGGCATGGATAGGATAAATAGACAAAGTCTTTTCCCTGGGGTTGGGGAGTCTAGAACTAGAGGGCATAGGTTTAGGGTGAGAGAGGAAAGATATAAAAGAGACCTAAGGGGCAACATTTTCACACAGAGGGTGGTACTGTATGGAATGAGCTGCCAGAGGATGTGGTGGAGGCTGGTACAATTGCAACATTTATATGAATAGGAAGAGTTTGGAGGGATATGGGCCAGGTGCTGGCAGGTGGGACTAGATTGGGTTGGGGTATCTGGTCAGCATGGACGGGTTGGACCGGAGGGTCTGTTTCCATCCTGTAGATTTTTTTTACTTAAACTTTAGTAAAGTCTTTGACAAGGTTCAGCATAGTAGACTAATTAGTAAAGTTAGATCAGATGGGATTCAGGGAGAGTTTGCCAATTGCATACAAAAATGTCTTGACGGTAGATGACAGAGTGATGGGGAGGGTTTTTTTTTTGGACTGGAAACTTGAGACCAATGGTATTCTGCAGATATCAGTGCTGGGTCCACTTTTGTCGTCATTCACATAAATGACTTAGATGAGAATGTAGAAGGCATGTTTATGGTAGTATAGTGAACAGTGAAGAAGATTATCTAAGATTACAAAGAGATCTTGATCAATTGGGTCAGTTGGCTGAAGAGTGGCAGATGGAGTTTAATTTGGATAAATTTAACAAATTACTTATAAGTAAAACAAAGAAGGGAAGGACTTATATAATTAAAGTAGGGCCTGGCTAGTGTTGGAGAGCAGAGAGGCCTAGGGTTCAGGTACATAATTGTTTGAAGCTTGTGTCACATATAGACAGGGTGGTTAAGAAGGCATTTGGGATGTTATGTTGAGGTTGTACAAGACTTTAATGCAGCCTCTTCTGGAATGCTATGTCCAGTTCAGGTGGCCTTCTTACAATAAGGATATTATTAAACTGGAGAATGATCAGAAGCAATTTCCTAGGATGTTGCCGGGAATGGAGGATTTGAGTTCTGAAGAGATGTTGACTGGGCTGGGACCTTTTTCACCAGAGCATAGGAGTTGAGGGGTTACCTTATGGAGGTTTAATGAAATTGTGAGTGGGAAAGGTTAAGTGAATGAAAGGTGTAATTTTCCTCAGGTGGGGAACTTCAAGAATAAAATTTTTAAGGTGAGAGGAGAATGACTTATAAATGATATGAAGGATGATTTTTTTTTACGCAGAGTGGTTCATGTGTGGAATTAACTTTCAGGGGAAGTGGTGGATCTGGGAATAGTTACAACTTTTAAAACCATTTAGATAAGTACATGAATAAGAAATGTTTGGAGGGATATGAGACAAATGCAGTTAGCTGAGACTATTTTAGTTTGGGATTATGGTCGGCATGGACTGGTTGGACTAAAGCGTCTGTATCCATGTTGTTTTACTCTATGACTCTATGATTCTAACTAACCATAGGAGAAAGAGTGCCCCAAGGATCTTAGATCCTGCACTGGAAGCCTTAATGGCAGAAGTAGAGAGGAGAAGTGAAGAGAAGGCAATGGAAGCATATAGTCACAGAAGTCAATGCCAGCAGTTAGTCCCAGTGACTGGGATGCGCGTAGAAACATGTTAAAATAAATCACATAAATATTCAAAATTAGCAAATGCATTTTCAGGGAAGAGGTTTTGACTGCTGCAGGCCTGCTGGTTTCTTTTCTGGTCTGACCTAGTTTCTCTCTGTCTTTTTTAACAGTGCAAATTGTTCAACTCCCCAACAACCAATCATCTCATTGTTGACAGAGAGAGGACATTGTCATTGTGTTATGAAGATGTACAGGTACTAAAACTTTGAAAGTTAAAAGCAAACAGAACTCGCTGACACAGCACCAAGTGTTCTGAACAAGGTAACATATAACATTTGTAGAGTAGCTGGGTTGCCTGGAGAAAAAAAAATTCAAATTCCGCCTATCGGTTTAAATTATGCCCCAAAACACCAAACTTTAATCAAGTTTGAATTTAGTATTTTGTCAATGTTAACATCAATGAAATGATCCAATGCTTTGGGGTATAAAAAAAACCAAAACAAAATTGAATAGTTGAGGAAGAACTGCCAAGCCAGCAAGACATATTGACTGTCCACAGAATACCTCTCTTAAAAGTACCTTTATCTATCAATGACCTATGACACAAAATTCCTAAGAAGAAGAAAAGATGACAGAGGGCGAAAGAAAGGAATAATCGACAGCTGGATTGTTTTGAAATTTGGATTTTTGGTAAATCTTAATCGAGGGTTTTTTTTATCGTACCGTATTTTAGAAGGGAAAGTAAAATATAGGTTAGAGAAAGGAGTTGTAAATAGCTGTTACTTAATTAGTCTCAGTTAGACTTATAAAAAGTTGTTAATTTTTACTTTAAATAGGGACTGTTGGGATAGTTCTCGAACTTTAACAGATTACCGCAGAGGGTAAACCTTTTCTGTGTTGCTGGTTGAAATTAGCAGGGGGTGTTACCCTGTGTCATAACAATTTGTTAATAAGTTCCTAAACCACAAACAAATCAACCTTGCTTTTAAACTGCCCCCAGGCTTCAGTTTGTCAGAACCCAAAAACAGGGTTCACAAGTGGCATTAAATTTCTTGCTTTCAAACCGTGCGGCCATCCTTGAAAAGACCTGCGTTTCAAAACAGTTCTTTTTCATTTCAGTACAGAGTGTTAAAAAGCACAATTTAAGAAAAGACATAGTCTTTACATCTAAAACCTATTGGCAGAATTTTCTGAGGAGTGTCAATGTCTTGCAGATCACTACTCTGCTCTTTTTTTTAACACCACAAAAAGGCAAGAGATCCCAACTAGGGCTCCTTCAGAATTGCAGAGCTTTACTTCCAATTAGACTGTTCCCTTGTAGCACAGAACTTTCGGAGGAAGACAAACTATGCGCCATTTTTCACAGAGATAAGGGCTAACATTCCATTAGCCTTCCTGATTACCTGATAGTTTTCTGTGTTCCAACACAAACACCCCAAGTCCCTTTGAGTCAAAGCTTTCTGCAGTTTTTTTTTCATTAATTAACATTCTGTCATTTTGTTGTCCCTTTCTAAATCAACAACTTCACATTTTTCCACATTTTATTCCATTTGGCAACTTTTTGTATGCTAACTTAGCTTATCAATATCTTTCTATATACTGCTTGTATATCTCTTGCAATTTATCCTTCCATCTACTTTTGTGTCATCTGCAAGATTGGCTATAGTACATTCACTTCATTCCTCTAAGTTAGTAATTTTATTGGAAACGGTTATGGTCCCATCAGTGAACCCAGTGAAATTCTACTGATCATAGTTCACCAAACTGATAAAGAGCCCATTATCCCCATTTGCTGTTTCCTGATGATTAGTCAATTCTCTCTCCATGCTAATATGAAACCTCCAACACCATGGGCTCTTATCAAATGATTTAACCTTTTGTGCGGTACCTTGTCGAGCACCTTCTGGAATTCCAAATACAACACATCTACTGGATGAAACTTTCTCAAAAACTCCTTTAAATTAGCCAGACATGATTGTCCTTCACAAAGCCATGCTGACTTGGCTTGATTAGATTAGAACTTCCCAAATATGCTGCTATTACTTCATTAATAATTGATTCCAACATTTTCCATCGACAGATGTTAAGATAGTTGGCCTATAGTTACCTGCTTTTTGGATCCCGACCTTTTGAATAGTGGTAACACATTGGCAGTTTTCCATCCTCTGGTAGTTCTCCAGAGTCAAAGGACTTCTGAGAAACTACAACCAATGTATCTACTATCTCTGTTGCTACTTCTTTAAGAATCCTAAGATGCAAGCCATAAGGACCAGGAAGATGATATGCCTTTAGTCTCATTCGTTTGTTTAATATTACTTCTTTAGTGATGGTACTTAATTCCTCCATAGTCTGGTCCTCCCTTACACTGTAATCCTCTAGTCCTTGAAAATTTTTCCAATTCTAGCCCCTATGCATTTCTGATTTTAATCACTCCATCTCTGGTAGTTGTGCGTCTAACAGTCTAGTCCCTAAGTTTTGAAAATTCCCCAATAAATATTTTCCATCTTTCTAGTTCTCTCTCCACTGTTAAGTTCCTCATTATGTGGATTGATGTCAAATTTTATTTCATAGTGCTCAAATTTAATATTTTTAATGTGCCATATAAATACAAGCTGTTTTTCTTTTTTATGCATTTTCAGGTAGTTCTAAGAGATCCCTTGCCGTGCAACTTTAAAAGAACAGAATATGTAGGAGCAGGGTACATCTCCATCAGCATCACCAAGTATGTCCTGTCCCCCTGGCAAGGCAAACCCACTAGAGGTGGCAACACAGTGGCATACAGTTGGGAGGGAGTAACTCTGGAAATCCTCTGCATGGACTCAGAATCCCAAGGAAACTCATGACATCAGATCAAAATGGACAAGGAAACCTCCTGCTGAATACTCTATACCTCATTATCACTCTCGTTCAACTCACAAATCAGTACTCCTCCATGTTGAACAATATTTAGAAGAAGCACTGATCTTGGAAAGAGAATTGAATTTTCTCTGGGTGGGTGGGTGGGCCAAGAAATTCCATCATCAAGAGTGACTTAAGAACACAACTACTGACAGCTGGTAAAATCCTAAAGGACATAGCTGCTAAACTGTTTCTGCTCGAGGTGATGAGGGAGCCAACAAAGGGTTAATATCTTAGTGATGTCATCCACACCAATCTACATGTCAGAGAAGGATCTATCTATGAGTGTATCTATAGGACTGACCATCATACAGTTTGTGTGGAGGTGAAGGCCCATTTTGCACTGAGACTACCATGCACTAGTGCCACTGTAAATGGGATAGACTTCAAATACATCCAGAACTCAAAACTAGACATCCATGGGCACTGTAGGCCATGAGCAGAAATGGATTTGACCATATTTTGTAAACCCATGTTCTGGCAAATCACCCATTTTACCGTTAGCATCAAGTCAGGGGAACAATTCTGAGTCAATGAAGACTGCAGGAGGACATGGAAGAAGCAGCACCAAAAAAACCTAGCAATAAGGTTTCAACCTGGTGCAGCTATAACACAGGACTACCTGCACATCAAACCATGAATGCAGCATGCAATAAACAATTGGTTCTGCAGAAGAATTATGCCAGACTCAAATGTTATCTCTGTTTCTCTCTTCACAGTTGCTTCCAGACTTACTGAGTTTCTCCTGTATTCTCTCCATTTGTGTAATAAACAATGTTAAGTGCTCCCCGCAACCAACAGATCAAACCTAAGCTTTGCAGTCTTGTCACATCTAGTCATAAATGGTGGGAGACAACTTAACTGGTAACAGGATATGGATGCTTCACACTATCCTTATCCTCAAAGATGAAGGAATCCAGTATATCTCTGCAAGACACAAGACTAAAATATTTTGCATCCACCCTCGGCCAGATGCCGAGGGGATGATCAATTTTAGCCTCCTCCTGTGGTCCCCAGATTCCAGTTTTCAAACAATTTGATCCACTCTCAGGAACAACTGAAGACACTGGAAACTGCAAAGACTATGAGCCCTCACAATATTTCAACATTAGTCCTGGAAAGTTGTGTTCCAGAATTTGCTGCTTCCTAAGTCAAGTTCTTGTAGTACTACTACAACACTGGCATCTATCTGACAATGTGGATAATTGCCTAGGTATGTCCTGGACTTAAAAAAAACAACTTGGTCAATTACCACTCTAAAAGTCTACTCTTGATTTTCAGCAAAGCAGAAGGAGGTAGTCACCATATGTTGTAGTAGGTTGCACTTGCAAAGGAGTAATCTGCCCACTGACACTCAGTTTCAGATCCACTGTGGCTACTCTCTTCCTGAACTCCGTGGACAAAAGAGATGAATTCCAGAAGGAAGGTGAAAGTGACTGCCAGTGACAGCAAGGCAGCATTTGACCAAGTGTGGCAACAGGAAGCTCAAGGAAAATTGGAGTCAATGGGCATCAGAGAGAAGACCACCACTTGTTGGAGTCATACACATTGCAGAGGAAGTTGACTGAGACTGTTGAAAGTCAATGATCTTAGTCGCAGCACATTACTGCAGAAATTCCCCAAAGTGTCCTATTCCCAATCATCTTCAGCTGCTTCATCATAATTATCTCCTGTCTATGGTAAGGTCAGAAGTCAGAAATATCAGGAGATTAGCACTATGTAATGATGCTCACTTGAAGGATTGCTGCAGGCATAATGGGTTAAATGGCCTCCTTCTGCACCATAGCTATTTTGTGATTCTGTGGCCAACATCATCCCTGGCTATAGTAGAGTGGTGCTGGAAAAGCACAGCAGGTCAAGCAGCATCCGAGGAGCAGGAAAGTTGACTTTTCGGGCAAAAGCTTTTCATCAGGGATGGAGGCCTTTTACCCGAAATGTCGACTTTCTTGCTCCTCGGATGCTGCCTGACCTGCTGTGCTTTTCCAGCACCACTCTAATCTAGACTCTGATTTCCAGCATCTGCAGTCCTCACTTTTGCCGAACATCATCCCTGTGCCTAAGAAGGCTCATGCAGCATTTCTCAATGAATATCGCCCAGTGGCCGTAACTTTGGTCATCATGGAGTGCTTTGAAAGGTTGGTTATGGCATTAATTAACTCCAGCCTCCCCACTACTTCTGACCCACTCCAATTTGCCTATCACACCAACAGATCCACATCAGGTGCCATATCACTTGCCCTTCACTCCTCCCTAGAACACCATGATACCAAGAACAGCTACGTAAGAATCCTATTCATTGAATTCAGTTCAGCCTTCAACACTATTATCCCCTCCAGACTGATTACTAAACTTACTGATCTTGGAATAAGCCCCACTCTCTGCAACTGGATCCTCAGTTTCCTGACCAACAAGCCATAATCAGTGAAGATTGGAGACAATATTTCATCCTCATTAACACTCAACACTGGAGACCCCAAGTGTGCATACTCAGCCCCTACTGTACTCACTGTATACCCATGACTACGTCACCAAATACCAGACTAATGCCATTTACAAGTTCGCTGATGACACCACCGCAGTTGGTCGAATCTCAGATGGTAATGAAACAGAATACAGATGGGAGGTGGAAGACCTGGAAAAATGGTGCACTGAGAACAACCTAGCTCTCAATGCTGGGAAAACCAAGGAACTCATTATTGACTTTCGGCAGGATGTTACTCACGCCCCCCTACACATTAACAGCACAGAGGTAGAACCAGTGGAGAATGTCAAGCTCCTGGGAGTGGTCATCCTCAACAAGCTTTCTTGGACTTTTCATGTGGATGCAGTAGTTACAAAGGCCCAACAACATCTCTTCTTCCTCAGGCAGCTGAAGAAATTTGGCATGACGGTGGATACCCTTGCCAACTTTTATAGGTGCACCATCAAGAACATTCTGTCTGGATGTATCACTAACTGCTATGGCAACTATACCACTCAAGATTGGAGACGGTTACAGAGAGTGGTGAACTCAGCCTGGACATTCACAAAGACCAATCTCCCATCTATAGAATCCATCTACTGGGCCTGCTGTCAAGGAAAGGCTGCCAGCATTCTTAAAGATCTATCCCACCCTGGCAATGTTTTTCTACAACCTCTCCTGTCGGGGAGAAGGTACAGAAGCCTGAACACATCACCAGCCTGTTTCAAAACAATTTCTACCCTACTGTTGTTAGATTACTGAATGGACTAACAAACTCTTAACATTCACCTGTACCTGTGTTTTTGTTTTTGCTGCTGTTTACCTATTATTTACTTATCTATGCTACTTAACTACGTGATCTGCCTGTACTGTTCGCAAGAGAAAGCTTTTCACTGTGCCTCGGTACATGTGACAATAAATTCAGTTCAATTCTATGAGTCAGATTTCAACCCCACTGCAGGCCTTACATATATAGTGGGTAAAGTTCAGTTTAATCAAATGTTCATATGGGTTATAATGTATCAAACATCTGTTTTCTACCGCAGCCATATTTCCGATCCAGTGATTTCAAGATGGAGGCTAACATCCTCAAAGAGTTCCACATCTATCAATAACACAGTACTTCAGGTGAAACCCCAAACCAAGAATTTCATTCCTAATCTTGGTTGTTTTCAGATTGCAGGAAGGTTTATGATAGTGTTCTCCAGGAATCAGTATTATGATTATTCCTTTCCTTAATCTATGTCAATGAATAGACTTGGATATGGGGAGCACAGTGATAAAATTTGCGAATAACACAAAATTTGGAAGCATTGTGAACTATGAGGAGGATAGTGATAGTCCTCAATAGAATATAAACAAAATAATTTAATATGTAAACTCTTAGTAAATGAAACTAATGGTGAGAAGTGAGAGATGAATCATTTTAGCAGGAAACATGAGGAGAGGCAATATAAACTAAAGGTTAAAATACAAAGAATTGTGGATGCTATAAATCAGAAATAAAAACAGAAACAGCTGTAAAAGCTCAGCAGGTCTGGCAGCATTGTGAAGAGAAATCAAAGTTAATGTTTCGGATCTGGTGACCCTTCCTCAGAATTGATGATTGTGAGGAAAATGTCTGTTTATATGCATAAGACAGTGTAGGGGGAGGGGCTAAGGAATAAACTATAGATAGGGATTGAGTCTAAAGAGGGAGAAGAGCAGTTGGACAGACAGAGGAGCTGATAACGATCTGGCTGGGATGGTGAATAGCTGTTAATGGAGACAGTTAGTGGCTAACAATAGGTGGTGTGTAATGGCAGACTATGTGATAACAAGGCCTGGTGTGTGTGGTAGAGCAGCTTACAGCTCCAGAGACCAGGATAAATTCCAGGCTTGGGTAACTGTCTGCACAGAATTTGCACATTCTCACCATGTCTGCGTGGGTTTCTTCCGGGAGCTCTGGTTTCCTCCTACAGTCCAAAGAAGTGCAGGCTAGGTTGATTGGCAATGCTAAATTGACCATAGTGTGTAGGCTAGGTGGGTTAGCCATGGGGATTGCAAGTCTGGGTGGGATGCTCTTCAGAGGGTCAGTGTGTCCTTGATGCGCCAAATGGCCTGCGTCCACACTGTAGGGATTCAATGAGAAATGGTTAATAAAGCAGGTAGGATGCTGGGCTTTATGAATATGGGGTACAAAAGTATTGAAGTTATGATAATCCTGGTCAAAACACTGGTTTGGCTTCAGCTGGAGTACTGATTTCAGTTGTGGGCCCACACTTTGGGAAGGATGTAAAAGTGTTAAGAGAGGGCAACAAAATTTACTAAGAATGGTTCCAGGATGATTAACCTCAATTGCATTGCTAGATTATAGGAGTTAAGATGTTCTCCTTGAAGGAGCTGATTAAGAGAAGATTTGATTGATGTGTTTAAAATCATGAGGGGCATGAGCAGATAGGAAGAAATTATTCGCATTTGGCAGGAGGGTTGAGAATTAGAGGGCACTGATGTAAGGTCACTGGCAAAAGAAACAATGGCACAATGAGGACAAGGTTTTATATGCAGCAAATAGTTAGGGTTTGGCATGCACTGCCTCATAGTTTGATGGAGGCAAATTCCACTCTGGCTTTAAAAGTGGAATTGGATAACAGAAGCAGTGCAACTGCTCGATGAGAGACTTCTAGATAGTGACAGCATGGACATGATCCAGCTAATGGCCTCACCTGTGCTGTAACCACTCTACCACCCTAAGATTGTATTTAAAAGACCTATCACACCATTTAAAAAAGAGTAGGGGTGGCATTTTTACCAATATTTTTTATTCAGCCTGAATCAAATCAATTGGAATTTATTGTTCATGGAGTCTAGAACAAAGAAGAACAAGACAGCAGTCTTAATTCAGTATAGTGTTGGTTTGGGTTGCATTACCCAGTTTACACCAGATGATCAAGTCCATAAAATCAAAACTGCAAATGCACATGAAATACCAAGACATTTTGTTTATATCATGTTAGTAGATGCATATTTAATATCTTATACTCCAACCTCAGTTTTCAGAAGATAAAAATGCAGCAAGTTAGTTAAGAGTACTGAATATGAAATAAATCAAAATTAACATGTTATCCCTCTCATGAACTTTAATTTTTGTTGGTTATATTTGTAGGAGATATTGCCTTGTCAGGAAGATTTTGCAATTGTATATATTTTAAGGTTCAAGTCTCTCAGTTGCATTGACAACAATCATACATACAGAGCAATGTATTTGAAAAGCTTTTAACAGTATAGCACGGCGTTTTAATCAGAATGACCAGTCAATGAACCATCTTCAAACTTTCATTACTGCCACAGGCTGCCTATTAAAGCAGTTTTACACACAATGTTAATCATATCTCTTTTGAATGCTGATGTGACAAGAGTACTTCAGATTCATTTGAATGGTAAGTGACATTGAGTAAAGCCACCTAAAAATATGATAACTGTTCTGATTAATTTCTTTATTCCACTCCAATGATTAATGGTTTCTTACATTTATCATGGGTGGGGTGTGGTGATGCTAGTTAGCTGAATGAGTGTGTTAAGTATACGGATATCATATTGGAAGTTCATCTTGTATCAAGTGCACAAAATAGAACATAAACATCAACTTTAGGCAAATTGCAAAATAGATAAATGTAAAATGTGTGGCCAAAGTGGATGGCATCAGTAATAAATTTTACATGAGATATATCAATTTTCTTATTAAGGACAGCTATAGGTTGAATATGGATATGCTTAAATGAACATAACCATCAGACTAGTTCGAGGACACCTCAATGTTGCCTCCTTCTGTAGTTATAATTTCTGCCATTCATAATTGCTGTATCTCCTATTCATTTCAGTCTTCCCCCAACAGACTTCTAAACACAAACTTGGTGTCACCGGATCATCATTTCTTAATTAACCACATGCAATGGAGAATTAAAGATCTTTCAGGGAGTATAATGTTGTTTTGTACAGTAGGTTGCCTTAAAGGGGCAAAACAATCAATTTTACAGAAGGTTCCCATGCAGTTTACTAATCACAATTTGTTTTTCACTTTTTCCAGCCATCTATGACCATTGTCTCATCCGGAAAGTGATGACAGTTTTGAATCATGGAGGGAGTTTTCTCAGGCAGGTGGGGACAGATTTGAATGCATGTAGGGAATTAATTCCCCCCAAAACTGGTGTCAGGTTGATATTGCAATGTCATTCTGCCCTCTCACAGCTTTCACTTGAGCAGGTTTGAAGGTGATCAAAAATTCCTGTATAGCTGTTGGGCAAGAGAAAGAATTAACTTCCTACATAACTCTGCCTCTGCCTCACTTTCTTCCTTTAAGGCATGCATTAAAATCTAGTTATTTAATCAAACTTTTAGTCATCTGACTTAATACTTGCTTGTGGGCTGAATGTCATACTTTGTTTTATAAATGCTCCTGTGAAATGCTTTGGGATATTTTATTTATCAAACGTGCTATTGTGTTTCTGTTGCATTATAGGTAATTAATTTTCTTTCAAACCAAGAAATCTGGATTTAACAGACAGGTTGTCTATTTGCCAAAAGGTCACAGAGGTGAGTGCACCTCAAGCACTGCTGCTTCAGTGAAAGTGACAGACTGGGAAGCCCTTTGATCTGTAAAACTGAAGAGTTGCAGTCATGGGCAGATGAGAGGTTCCGGCTCCTTGCACTCCTTCTAGAGAGTGTTTCCAGCGCTTAACAGGTGATTGGTGACTTCTTGTAAGTCAATTCACTTCCCTTGCATTTCACACAGCCCTAGCTGCAGTCCCTGCTGTCAAAATCTCCCATCGCCACAGAAGCAATTTATGAACCTTTATCTTATTCTTCCAACGAAGACCAGCAAATGGACCTTCTTCTCAACCACCTGCCATTCCTCAGAGCAGAGGGAATTGACATTGAGATCCAGCTTCAAGGAGGTAAGAACCCAATATAGGGTCTACAGGCAGAGAACCAGTTCTCCCACGTCTGAGGACCAGTGCCTCAGGACACACAAGTTTTCACAGGAGGTCATTATTAAATCTACTGACTCTTTGGTAAAAGATTTCCTTCTTTGTGGGCCAAGTAATCATGCACCTCTAACAGTCAAATAAGTGTCTACTCAGCCTGCCGCTGGGCATCTGTATAAACTGCAAAGAGAGAAAGTGGAGCTATTAGTGATGGTGATGCATTGTATGGATGGAGGGAAACATAAAATCTGTGAAGGGTGAGTGTGAGAAATGGATTGAAGCAGGCAAAAAGGGGAGACTGAATAGAGTATTGGTGCTGGGAATTTGAGGAAGTTTCTAGAGAGGGGCATATTTGTAGCTGCAAGATTCTCTGCACAACCCCAGGAGTATTGAGCAGAAGATGCTGGAAAATGCAGAAAGTGAGGCTTGGCAAATGAAAGCTTTAAGTCATTCAGTTTTCCCATCCTTCTGAGCTCTTTCAACCTCATTTAGCCACATATCCAGAGCTCAAGGACGCACTGCTCTGTTGGCTTAGTATAGTCAGAGAGTCATAGAAATGTACAGCATGGAAACAGACATTCCGGTCCAACTTGCCCATGCCGACCAGATATCCTAACCTAATCTAGTCCCATTTGCCAGCACTGGGCCCGTATCCCTCTTCTATCCATGCCAGCCTAGTTGAAGTGGTTGTCCTCATTCTGCCATTCCTGAATGAGCTCACTACACCACTGACCATAAATCTCACAACAACATCTTCATGTCCTGAAGTCGAAACATCGACTTCTCCACCTCCAGATGCTGCCTGGCTTGCTGTGTTCTTCCAGCCTCCTGTTTGTCCACCTTGAAAGTCCAGGCAAGTAGCCTTTCTTTGACAGGTACAATGTATCATCACAATTGCCTGCTTTGATTGGCTTGGGAGTCAGGAAACAGAATGTTAATGCCCTGGTTCAGTTAAGAAGCTGCAGTAAAGCCAGCTGAAGATCCCAAAGGTTTCCAGCTGAAAATGGTTCTGGCATGTTAGCAGAGACTAGATTTACAGAATTCCATCTCCACTAAAGGGAAGGAAAGGGGAGTTATACAAACCAGAATGTATGGTTTAGTTTTCACAAGCATTGTCAGAAATCAGCATTTATACAGCCTCAGGGAGTGGACACTAAGATATGTGCTAAAACTTCCTCATATAGACCATAGAACAATAGAAGAGGTACTTGAAATTGTAAGAAGGAAAATAACTCTAAAACTTGATGTCAAGAAAATAAAATTTGTCATTCAGTGATGTGATCAGAACTAGAAAGTTATAGAGAACTCTTCTGGAAAGCAAAGTGGGGGCAGCAAAAACAGGGCGTGACCGAGATAAAGTTGGAGGATGGTGATGAGCTGCCATCATGGACCACTGCAATCTAGTTGGTGTAGGCAGACCCCTACAATGCCAATAGAGAGGACTTTTGACCCAGTGACACTGAAGGAATGGTGATATGTTTCCAGTTCTGGATGGTGAGTGACTTGGAGGGGAACCTGCTGGTGGTGGTGCTCCCATGTATCTGCTACCCATGTATTTCTATATGGTAGTGGTCATGGGTGCTTTCTAAAGAGCCTTGGTGAATTTCTGTAGTGCATCTTGTACATAGTACACATACCTGACATATTCCTGCCTCATTTTACCAGCAGTGGGAATTTGACAGACAGCCAGTGTATCTAGAGCCAATTGAGATTCGTAAGTGCCCAATTAGGGGTCCTCTGATTCAAAGCTTGAATTTTGTCCCTCCAAAGTCTTCTCCATATTTACGTACCCTTGTAGTCTCCTCACTGCATCAACAGAACTCAACTTTCCTACAATCTTTCACTCCCACAAGTGAAACCGGGGTTGCTGCAGTCTCCCAGTGCTCTCCAGAGAAATGGGCTTGGATGGTAAAAATATTCCAAAAGTTGAACAGGACAGATAAGCGACTGAAATTTCTTCAAAGGTATTATTTATGAATATTAACAAATGATCTACATTGAAACATTTCTTTGTTCCATTCCAATGATTAGAGGTCTCATTTAGGCAATTATAGCTAACATAGTTATAGAGTTCAAGATTTATACATATAGAGAAAAACAGAATAAACTACAATTTTAAACAATTTGCGAAACAAAAGTATTGCTGCAATGATTAATGTAAAAGAGTGGAGAAAGAGAATAACATCTGTTAATCAGTTGACAGGAGAGACAAAATATTGTATTAAGGACACTTATGGGTTGAATGGAGATTTGAAAGAATCAAACCAGTGATTATTTTGGTTATGCAAATTAGGAGGTCATACATTTGACCCCACTCACTCTGGCCTGTATTGAATAAGTTTATTTCAGCTGTGAGTTCTACTACCAAGCCCAGCATGTCTGGGTGAGAGGAAAGAGTCAGCCAGTGTTCCATTCCTCATCAGTATCCAGCAATTCCAGCCACCCGCGACTGGAAGTTCCTATGTGTGTGTTTTGCTGAGGATTGTGTTCAACTACCATATCCCTTGCAGTTGAATAACCTGCTAATATTCACTGTCAGAGTTCACACGTGAATAATAGCCTTCAGATTGAGGTATTGCAGGAAGGCCAATGTTTATATTACTGTAGGCCAGTAAGAAATTGCTCCCTTGGGGAAAGGAGAGGAAAGGGATACTTTCTCAGGAGAAAAGAAATATAAATTGTGGAAATCTGAAGTAAAAACAAGCAGAAAATGTTATGAATGTGTTAAACCTGCAGTTCATCAGAGCTTTTATGAAATCTCCCATCGAAAAGGAGCCTTTGCTTTCCATTGTTGGCCCCCCTGTGCAGAGCAACAGCATTCGGGATTTAACAGAACCTAGTAATTTGAACAATAAAGAATTTTCATCAACTATATATATTTATAAAACATTAAAATTTAAGTGCCTGACTGCCTTTTCTTTATTTATTCTGTGTTATAACTTTAAAATATGCAGAAATCATAACTGCCGTCCCGTATTATTGTATTACTGACCTCCCATGACAGTTTTGAATTATTTGACTATCAAGAGTCTGCTAAACATTAAATTAAGCATCCACTCTGCCGTGTCCTAAACCATTAAGTTATGCAAATGTGCAGATAATGGGACGTATGACAGCTGGAGGCATTAATCAGGGAACTCTGTCTCTGAACTGTTGCTCTGCAGAAGCTGCATCTGCCAACATAAAGAACAGATGCAATTAGATCTCAGTTAATGCAGTGATAAGCAACTATAGAAAAAACTCCTCATTTATGTTAGGTTGTGGACTCCAGCAATGCATGATATGCAAGGCAACTTCAGTTTTTATTTCCATTAAATTGGCTTATTTATTTTCACACTCTTTTTCAATTTTAATTGCATCAAGTTATAATTAATGATTGCAAACAATATCAGTGGTTAGAGACATCAATGATTTACAAAGCAGTTTGATTATAAGTAATCCAAATATTGCATTCTTCTCTTTCAATTTAGTCTCATTATCAATACATCTGAAGGATCAACTCCCATGAAGCAAGAGTTGATTAAATGCTTACTTTGTAGTGTGTTATGAAATATCAGAATTTAAGATCATTCTGTTTTTTACTACCAACTTCAGAATTAATTTTATTTTTATGTACGTGTCCTGTTCATTTTTCTGTTACCCTGTTCATTTAAAATAAACAATTATATAGCCTTATGTTCAAAGTGCTTATAATTGTAAGACTGATAACTAATGATCTCTAATAAATCTGGTGACAAAGCATGAACCTGAAATATGAGCTGATTCTCTCATTACAGATGTTGCCAGACTCACAAAGTATTTATGGTATTTTCTGATATTTTTACCATGAATCTCTTTACTACCATGAGGACTCTTAGCCTCCTCTTTACCAAACATTCACACTGTTATCCTCATAAGAAGTTCAATTTTTTGTTCTTTTCTAAGGTGCTTAATAGAGCACTAGAAAGTTGCAGAACAGCACAATTTGGAGAGAAAAAAACACAAATGGGACAGTCTATGACTATCAGGCGGGACCAACTTGATGTGACCAACCCAAGGAGTAGAACAGACCATTTTACCCAAAGGTCAAATTATGTGGAGATGGAAAGGTAGTAAAAATAGGTAAAGGGGACTGTTTTATTTGTTCCCTATACAAGCAGTGCCACTCCAAAAGCAAATGACAGACTGGAGCCCAACATTAGAGTCTAACTTGAATTCAGCTGCTTCATTCAGCTTATTAAAGACTCAGTACCATACAAGCGATGAGCTAAAAGGAACACTGCCCTGCTCAGCTCAGTATTAGTGCAGCATTGTTTACAGATTTGTAAAATCCTTGGTCCAAGTTAAGTGTCCTTCAAGCTGAAAAGTAAAGGGAACATTGGGCATAATGAAAACAGAAACTATATGTTGAATATGACATCCCCTGTCAGGTGTGCTTTTGGCAGGGAATGACTGTAATTTGAGTATGTTTTTAAACACTTTAATCTTATGTGAAGTTGTAGTTATTATTCTTTCAATTCTGTACCAAATACTTAAGTATCTGTACCTAGGTATCTTGTACCTAAAATGGCACTATAAGTAGCGACATTGAAAACTTTTCACTGCAGTCATTCGAGTGCATGTGGCAACAAAGCTAATTCAATTCAATTCAATTCACATGAACTAGGCAGGGTAGCCAGCCCATCACAATCCCATCCTTCATGACCTCAATCTATATTAGGGGGATGGGCAGGTACCAAAATCAGGAGGGTAGTTTAGAGGAAGGATGTACTCATGGTGACATAACAGGAATGCATGATTTACAGTGAGGGCAGGAGATGGGTGGAACAAGTATCAGCACACTGGAAAGCAGGATTGAATTGCATTCTGATGTACATGACACAAATAAGAACTCCAATGTGGCTGTCTGCAGAACAATTATGAACAGTACATATTGAAATGCTAGAGTAAGGTTTACTGCCAGAAGTAAAATGTGCTGAATGAGGAGTTTGGTGAATGATGGGGAGGAGATTGTCTTTTCTACTACTCTTCCTATTACCTGTCAGCGTTTGATTTCTAAATTTTTGCAATAGAAGGAGCAGAGAGGTCAGTAATTGGTGTTATTACAAACTGTAAGGTTTATGAGGATTATAAATATTGGATTGCTTTGGCAGACTCCTGTAGAGTGCCAAGGCGGATCTGTACAAAGCTGGACCCTGAAGAGCCCAGAGCTTCTCATAGGCACCTTGCAAGGTTATCCACTGTCTTCCCCATGGAAACTGAGCAGCCACTGGGGAGGCCCTGTGTAAGAGTACCGAGGCAGCAAAAACACATGACAGGCAGGCACTACAGAAATACACAAGGGTGATTTGTCACAGCCTTTACTTCAACATTGTAGCCAAGTGGATATTATGATAGTCAGTAACAGAGGAATGGTAAGAAGCAGAGTTGTTGGTGAATGGGGAATTGGCTTGCATTCACTGACAAACTGTCCAGATAAGTGAAGCATTGGCTACCTCCATCCTTCTATCTCCTTCACCTCTTTTTTTCTCAGTTGTTTGATATGTCCCTGGTGGCAGGAGCTACACCTTCATTCTGATGAGTCTTTCCAGTATGCAGCAGACAGCCACAAATGTTGACACGTGTGCTGCTGAGTATGACAGATCTTTTCCACTGCAGTCCAGGCAGCATAAACATTGCTGAAGCATCCCAATAGTCTGTCAATCATATTTCATTTGACAGCATGGTCAATGTGTGTGTGTGTGATGTAGGGAGCATATAGCCAGGTGTCTGCAGATAGCCCTTCTCCCCCATTATCCACACTAGATTGTTGTGCTGCCTGAAATAAATGGACTGCTAAAATATGAATGCATCATGACTATTTTAATAATCCCAAGTATTAATTTGTAGAATGCATTGAGTTTGGTGATATTCTAGTGTTGTATGAAGTAATGGTTCTAAAAGAGATCATGTCATTAGGGGTGTCAGTAAGGGCACTCAGTCAATGACACAGAGGTTGGCTGTATCTTGGAATTTGATTCAGAGCGGAAATTTGGTGCATCGAGTTAAGTAAGGTTTACTGAAAGAATTGAAGTGTACTGAGTTCGGAGTTCAGTGAAGGGCATATTTTATTTCTACTATTCATTTTATCAGCTTCTGTCATTTGATTTCCAATTCAACACAGCAAAAGGAACAAGTCAATCAGATGGTGTTGTGAGAAATTGTACATTTTATCAGTATTGTAATTATTATATTGTTTTGATGTAATCTTACTGTTTTTTGCTAATGCTAAAACCTTTTTAAAGGTGTAGAATGTATTAATTATAAATTAAATAATTAATTAACATATTTGAGATGGCAGGTGCTGTGCTGCATTTGCAGAAAGTGGGGGCTTCAGGATGCTGGTTTGACCCAGAGCAAACACATCAACAGTAAGCGCTTGAGATTGAGGAACTTCAGCTCAGAGCTACTGAGCCGGACCCCAAGCTGCAGACTCCACAGTACATTGGATGGGGAGTGGCATTTTTCCTGGACACTTTATTCCAGGAGAGGAAGAGTGAGGAGGAATGCTGTGTCATTAGGAGCAGTTATAGTGAGGGGGGATTGGCATTGTATTCTGTAGCAGAGTAAGTCCAGATGCCAGTGTTGTCTGCATCTGCCTTGTACCAGGATTTGGGATATCTGCTCTGAACTTGCAATAGGAAAGGAAGGATCCAGGGGTCATGGTCCACATTGCTACCAACATCATAGGTAGAACAAAGAAAAATATTCTGCTGGGGGAGTATGAGAAGTTAGGTGCAAAATTGAAAAGCAAAATGTCAAAGTTAATAATCTCCAGAATACTAACTGAGCCATGTGCTGCAAAGAATGAATTTGTGGCTCAAGGGCCATTGTGGGAGAAGTGAGTTCTACCTTGTGGTGAACTGGAGAAAGTGGGATCTGTACCTTTTTGACAGTCTATACCTGAACAATGCGAAGACTTCACAAGCCTCATAACTGGGGAAGTCAAGAGTGTGGTGCTGGAAAAGCACAGCAGGTCAGACAGCATCCGAGGAGCAGAAAAATTGATATTTTGGGCAAAAGCCTTCATCAGGAATCATAACTGGGGAAGTAGTGACAGCTTGAAATTAAACAAGGCAAGTGAGGAACTTAGCTTGTATCATTGTAAAAAAAGTCAAGGGATTGAGTCAAGACAAGATAGCAAAATATTCATGAAGAAAATGAAGATTAGAAAATGCATGAGGAACAAAGCACAGAAAAATGAAAGATAAATTCACAGTCAAGGTCAGATGCTTTACAGATAGCAAAAAGATAAAATTAAAGGCTTTGGATCTGAATGCATGTAACATCTAAAACAAAGTAAATGGATTGATATGCACTTTAAATGAATAAGTATGATCTGACAGCCATTGCTGACAGTGCAGAATGACAGAGATTACGGTCTGAATTTTGAGGGGTGTATGACATTAATGATGGAAAGGAGACAGGTTAAGTTGGAGTGGCAGTACTCATAAGCAAACACAGCATTTGAAATAGAATCCCTACAGTATTGTAACAAACCACTACCCTAACAAGTTGACACCAACCCTCAGAAGAGTAACCCACCCAGACCCACTCCCTCACCACATTTACCTCTGACTAATGACCAAACCTACACATCCTGAACACTATGGGCAATTTAGCATGGCCAATTCACCTAACCTATACATCTTTGGATTATGGGAAGAAACCAGAGCACCGGGAGGAAACCCACGCAGACATGGGGAGAATGTGCAAACTCCACATAGACAATCACCTGAGACAAGAATCAAACCCAGGTCCCTCATACCAGAAGGCAGCAGTGTTAACCACTGAGCCACCATGTTAGTGCCATAGTTAGTGATGATTTTGGTCCAGGAAATCAGGATGTAGAATCAGTTTGGGGCATCACAGTGGCTCAGTGATTAGCACTACTGCCTCACAGTGACAGGGATCCTGTTCAATTCCAGCCTCGGGCAACTGTCTGTGTGGAGATTGCATATTCTCCCTGTGTTTGTACTGGATTCATCCAGGTGCTCTGGTTTCCTCCCACAATCTAAAGACGTGCAGGTTAGATGAATTAGCCATTGGAAATGCAGAGTTACAGGATTAGGGTGGGGAAGAGGGCAGTCTTGGTGGGGGGAGGGGCGGGGGTGGGATGCTGTTTGGAGGGCCTGTGTGGACTTGATGGGCCAGATGACCTGCTTTCACATCATGGGAGTTCTCTGATTCTAAGTGAAGAATAGTGGACTCCCTAACAGTAACCATGATGTGGGAAGTATACAAGATGAAAAATGAGGTGTTTGTCATAAGGAGGCAATAGTTAGGGGTGATTTGGATCTACATACAAACTGGAATAATCATATTGGTATTAGCAGACATGGTGGAATGTTTTTGAAATAGTTTCTTAAAGCAACACATTCAGGAACTGATTAGAGACGATTCTGGACTTGACTTGGTATTGTGTTTAATTAATTACTTCAGAATAAAGGCAGCTCTAGGTAGGGGCGATTATTTTTATTTTATTCATTCATGATGTGCTTCGCCAGCTTGGTCAGTATTTATCGCCTATTGCTAATTGCCCTTGAAATGTAGTGATGGACTGCCTTCTTGAACAGCTGCAGTCCATTGGTGCAGGCAGACTCATAATGCTATTAAGGAAGGACTTCCAAGATTTTGACCCAATAGCGCTGAAGGGACCGTGATAAGTTTTCAACTCAAGATAGTGCAGATTGGAGTGGAACTTGCAGTTAGTGGTAATCCCATGTATTTGCTGTCCTTGTCCTTCCAGTTTAAAGTGTCATGGGTTTGGAACATTCTAAGTAGCCTTGGTGACTTTCTACTGTCCATCTTGTAGGTGGTACTCAGTGCTGTGAATGAGCAGCAGTGATGGAGAAAGGGTATGTTTGTAGGTATGCTTTCTTCTGCATGGTGTCAAGCTTCTTGAGATTTCTTGGAACTGCACTCATCAAGACAAGTGGGGAGTATTCCATTACACTCCTGACTTGTGCCTTGTAGATAGTGAATAGACTTTGGGGAGTCAGGAGAAGAATTATATACTGCAGGACTCCTAGTGTCTGTTCTTGTAGCCACAGTAAATATATAACTGGATGAGATCCTATTTTGTTCAATGAAAACCCACAGTATGTTGGTAGTTGTGGGATTGCGTAATGGTAATGCAGTTGAAAGTAATGAGGAAATGGTTACATTCTCTCTGGTTAGTGATGGCATTGTAGGGCACTTCTGTGGTACCATTGTCCAGATCTTGTTGCACTGGACATTGACTGCTTCAGTATCTGAGGAGTGGCGAATGATGCTGAACATTGTGTGAATCATTAGCGAACATCCCTACTTCTGATCTTATGATGGAGGGAAGGTAATTGAGGAAGCAGCTGAAGATGTTTGAGCCTAGGATACTATCCTGAGGAACTTCTGCAGAAATATTCTGGAGCTGAGATGCAATACGCCTCTCATTGCTTTTTTATCGCGAGGACCTTTGAGGTCTGTGCAGAGCATTGAGTTCCAAAACTAGAAGCCGATCAGATTGCACATAACCTCAGAGGAACCTGGGAAGACCAATACAGCTGAAAGGGAACTTTGCTGAGATGTCTGGCCTCCAACAACCACAATCTTTGTACCAGGTATGCATCCTATCAGCAGAGAGGTCTCCCCTGACTTCCATTGTCTCTGATCTGTTAGAACTCCTTAATGCCACACTCAGTCAAATACAGCCTTGATGTCAAGGGCTGTCACTCTCACCTCACCTCTGGGATCAGCTCTTTTGTTCATGTTTGAACCAAAGCTGTAATGAGTAATCCAGATGGAAACCAAACTGTCTTCAGTGAGCAGGCTGTTGTTCACAATTGCTGTGTGATAGCATGTTGATGACATATTCCATCATGTTACTGCCAACTGATCGGGTGGCAGGGTGCTAATTTTGTGCACAGCATATACCAAGGCCTCATTCCACACTGTTGGATGGAAGTCAGTTGTAGCTGTACTGGAACAGCTTGTTTTTTTGTTTAATTCAATTGTGGGTGTGGTTGTTGCTAGCTGGGCCAGTATTTATTGACTGTATCTGGTTGTTCTTGAGAAAGTGGTGGTGAGCTGCCTTCTTGAAATTTTGCATTGCATGTGCTGCAGGTACCAATAATTGTGCTATGGATGAAATTCCAGCCTAATAAATTTTTTGGGTTTGTTATAGATGGCCAGTGGATTGGCCGTGAGACATATTTTGAGCATTAACAGCATTTCACAATTATCGTGGGCCTACTGGTGTTAAATGAAAGGCCGCTGGTTCCTGCTTCATGGCAATGATATATTCTAGACACGACACACCAATGACAGACAGGGATTACAAAGCGTGCCCACAGAAAACAAAGCAGACTGAGGACCTCGTAGCTGACCTCATAATATACACTGTAATCATTTTGAAGGATTTAAGTGTATATTGCATTGGCTTTGTTAATGTCACTGTCTGTGGGTGGGAAAAGGTGCTGTACCCTAGCTTTCAGAGGGAGTAAATATAACTGTACCCATTCCCTATGGTGCCAATCTAAGCAAAAGTAATTGTGATTATTGTTGTCATGCAATAAACCTTTTAATTATCTAAGAACATCACCTTATTAATAGATAGTCAACAATGAATTATCCTTGAGTACTAATTGCTAGATAGGACAAAGCAAGATAAAGGTGGATTGATGGCAGCAAACTACCTCAAGCAACCATTAGTCAGAGTAACATATTGGTTCAGAAAATCCCTCAAGGTGTCAGGCAGTGGTCCTCAGACAATGTTTCACAATTAGCTGGTCACTAGGGAGTGAAATCCCTTCCAGTTTTATTCTTGCATCTTAAAATTAGTGTACAATGTCTACAAAGTGACATCTATGCAACCAGTAGCAACACATTAGGAAGCTTGCAATCCCCATTCTGCCTTTTCCTTCCTTGGAAGCAGAGTATAATGTATGTTCAGTTCTCTTTACATATACAGTCTTAATGAGCTCTTTTATATTACAGTGAACAGCAAGCGTGGGAGTGGTTACAAATATTAGATTAGATTATTTACAGTGTGGAAACAGGCCCTTCGGCTCAACAAGTCCACACCGACCCGCCGAAGTGCAACCCACTCAGACCCATTCCCCTACATTTACCCCTTCACCTAACACTATGGGCAATTTAGCATGGCCAATTCGCCTAACCTGCACATTTTTGGATTGTGAGAGGAAATCTCACAAACCCACGCAGACTCAGGGAGAATTAGATTAGATTACTTACAGTGTGGAAACAGGCCCTTTGGTCCAACAAGTTCACACTGACCCGCCGAAGCGCAACCCACCCATACCCCTACATTTACCCCTTTACCGAACACTACGGGCAATTCACCTAAACTGCACATCTTTGGACTGTGGGAGGAAACCGGAGCACTCGGAGGACACCCACGCAGACACGGGGAGAATGTGCAAACTCCACACAGTCAGTTGCCTGAGTCGGGAATTGAACCCGGGTCTCCAGGTGCTGTGAGGCAGCAGTGCTAACCACTGTGCCCATAAATGTGCAAACTCCACACTAAGAGTCGCCTGAGGCGAGAACTGAACCCAGGTCTCTGGCGCTGTGCCACCGTGCCACCCATATCACCTAGTTCAACTTGGAAGAAGCTCAACAGAGACACAATCTTCACCTGCAGTCACTAGTAATGCCATTCTCACCCTGCTTGAAGTTGCAGTTGTAGCTGAAAAGGACCTTCTTATTGGAGCAGAGTAATCGGACTCTTCGGCACTGAGGTCTGGTTGTACAACTGCTTCCCTAAGATCCTGGGCTGTAAAGGCCTCCTCTTCAAAGAGATTTTCATCCCCTGCTTCTCCTCCCTGTTGAAACTTTTGTCCTCCTCTGTGCTGCCACTCTTAATTCTCTGCCCTGCCACAAACCAAGGGGAATACAAGCTCCCGCACCCAGGATGTAAATGGTCAAAACAAAATCCCTGAAGACAAGACCCAATCCATCAGCATATGCCACAATAAAACCCTGTAATCTTAAGTAAATGTAGAAGTGATCAAAGACTTACAAATTCACCGACACTCAGGAAAATTCAAACAGTAACTAACCAGGCAATAGTTGATGATTCCTTCAAATATTATTGATGGGGATTCTTCCTGTAGCTTCGCCCACCTCCATGTGTGCAATTAAGACAGGGCATTAATTGGTTTAATTACTTCCAAAATAGTAGTGCTAATTTTACAGGCTGATTGGCCTACTCTAGATGTTTCTGGTATTCATGCATTTCCTGCACTCACTTTAATGCTCTCCTATTGCCTACCACTGCCGCTCGAGAAATGGGTATGCTCGAAAAATGCCATTTTAGAAGCAAAATGCACCCGTTACACTCAAAATATAAATATTGCCCAATTGAATTCTGCAGCAGCATAACACTGTGTTAACACAGATTATTTCATGGGTAAATCTCTGTCGCCCTCCAGTGTTAATTCAAATAACTGCAAGATATCTGTGAGAGAAATTCATCAGTTGTAGGTAGTTAAACTAAAGAAATATAAATAAATCATTACATAAATGTGCAGACAAATTATATATCATGCATTTTGAATAGGTATAGGATAATAGATATTGAACAGAAAGTTGTGAAGTCCAGAGATACGATATATCAAAAGGAGTCAAAAATACATGAGCTTATTTGCTATGTGTGCATTCACATGTAATAACTTGATTAATTAAAAAAAAGCTTTTGCTGATTTTTGCCAACTTTAAAAATATATTCAATAGTAAGAGCTATTTTGGCATGTTAGTACTTGTACAAGAATCTCTACTTTTCTTCCACATAAGTTAAGATTAAAGTCTTGCTTTCCAGTTTACACTACGTCAAGAGACTGTTTTCCTCCAGAATGCTGTGGGGGTCTGGAGCTTACTGTCTGAAAGGTGGTATCAGTGGGAACCCTTAAGACAGTTAAGAACTATTTAGCTGAACATTTGAAACACCATAACGTGCCAGGCTAAGTCCTGGAAAATGCATTTAGTCTAGATGATGGTAAGACACAATGGCTGAAGGGCTTCTTCCCATGTTATAAACTATCTTATAACAGCGTCACCTCCTAGAATTTAAGGTCTACACTCTAGCAAGTCAACAACAACGGGCTTTTTTGAACGCAATTCTACACAGAGTGTTATGAGAGAGGAAATGTTGTCCGTAGCCACGCAGATCCAGGTTCCAGTTCCATGTGATCTAACATCATTGTAACATAGTTTGTTTTCCACATGCCTGACAGCTACCTTTAGAATGAAGATAGAATTCCCTTCACTCCACATCTCTTGCCAAGCTCTTTTAGGTACCACATTTTACGACTAACATTTAATCTCAAACATTCAACACTCTTAAAACACTTCTCCATAAGAAAAGACATGGAATTGAAAGTCTCACACTTCCTTGATCCAAGGGTGAATGGGATAGATGAAAAGAGAAAATGGACAACAATGCTGGAGACAATCAAATGAAAAGGTCTCTAGCAGTCTAGAGTAGAAATGTCTCTCATTTCAACACATGTTGAGGTACCAGACTGCTGAGGTGCTGCCAAGTTTGTCTTGGTGACTGCGTAGGACATGATCGTGTTCTCATGGACAATAGAATAAAATGCTGCTGCAGGATCAATAGAAATTTCCTGTGCTGTGCTGTGCTCTGATTTGCAGATCTATTTAAAAGATCAACTTTCATTCTGCAGTTGATCTCTGTCATTAGTAAGGAAATGAAGATTATTGTTAGCTCTATCTGGATTTTCTTCCTGAAATTTAGATCATTATTCATCAGCAATAAGTTTTCTTTTAGTCAATCATTCATTGTGATCTTGGAGTTCTGAACATTTCGACATGATAGGCTTTTTCCTCCATCAATGTCTCTCTCTTTTATGTCATTTGGGTAAGAAATGCTGGTTATCTGAGTGTAAGATCTTTTGCAAGTCTTCTGCATGCTTCTTATTTTCAGCTTGCAGAACTTGATTGTAATGGTTCTGTGTTATTAGTCAGATGTATAGCTCCATAGTTAGACTAAGTTAGTTGGACTGTCCCAATGTTTGTTAAGGTTTGATCTATTTAAGGCCATTATGATGTTCAAATTTAAACTTCACTATGGCATCTGTGTCACCAGGAGTTCAATACTTTGTCTTGTAGGTTTTGGATGGAAAAAAAACTTATTGGTTCCTTAGTCTAGATTAGAGTGGTGCTGGAAAAGCACAGCAGGTCAGGCACTATCCGAGGAGCAGGAAAATCAACGTTTCAGGCAAAAACCCTTCGTCAGGAATAGAGGCAGAGTGCCTGCAGAGTGGAGAGATAAATGAGAGGGGGGTGGGTGTGAGAGAAAGTAGCATAGAGTGCAATAGGTGAATGGGGGTGGGGTTGGAGGTGATAGGCCAGAGAGGAGGGTGGGGGAAGGTGGCAAAGAGTACAATAGATGAATGGGGGTGGGGCTGAAGGTGGTAAGTCAGAGAGGAGGGTGGAGTGGATAGGTGGAAAGAAAGATTGGCAGGTAGGACAGGTCATGGGACAGTGCTGAGCTGGAAGGTTGGAACTGGGGTGAGGTGGGGGAAGGGGAAATGTTCAGGACATGGTTGAAGAGCTTCAGAGAGACTCACTGAGACTCTTGTAGAGAGAGGAGGAAAACTTCTTCAAGGCAGGATCCCTGCAAGAGGATTTGCAGTAGGGTTAAAATCAATTAGGTAAAAATAAGGGCTGCAGATGCTGGAAACTCCTCCTCTCTCTACAAGAATCTCAGTGAGTCTCTCTGTCACTGCAACCCCCAGGTCATCTCCTGTGCCCTGAAGCTCTACAACCATGTCCTGAACATTTCCCCTGCCCCCACCTCACCCCAGTTCCAACCTTCCAGCTCAGCACCGTCCCCATGACCTGTCCTACCTGCCTATCTTTCTTTCCACTTATCCATTCCACTCTCCTCTCTGACCTATCACCTTCAACCCCACTCCCATTCACCTATTGTACTCTATGCTACTTTCTCCCCACCCCCCCTTCATTTATCTCTCCACTCTGCAGGCACCCTGCCACTATTCCTGAAGAAAGGCTTTTGCCCGAAATGTCGATTTTCCTGCTCCTCAGATGCTGCCTGAACTGCTGTGTTTTTCCAGCACCACTCTAATCTAGACTTTAGTTTCCAGCATCTGCAGTCCTTGTTTTTACCTTATTGGTTCCTTAGCATGTGGATTGATTTCTTTTACCGTGTCTAGCTGCTATCTCTACACACTAACAAATCCTACATTCTGAATATTAACATGGTCCATTTTGGATTTCAGGGTCTCTTGGCGTTGTTGGTCAGTTCGCCGTGCCGGATGATTGTTTTCCACACATTTTGTCGTCCTTCTGGGTGACATCTTCAATGTTGTATAGGCTCCGGATGAAGTGTTTTTGTTGTGATTTTCCCAGAATTATATATTTCTGTCTGCCATGGCGGGTGGTTCTAATTCCAGTTTTGTACTGTAATGGTCTGTAGATGTTTATTCATGGCACAAGTGAATGAATACCAGGCCTCCAGGAATTCCCAGGCTTATCTTTGTTTTGTCTTTTCCAGTATCATAAGTGTCCCAGTTGAATTAGTGTCCGTCATTGTCAGTGTCCTTCATTGACATGAGAGAGAGCTGTTTATGTCATTTTGTTGCAGCTGATGCTCATGTATGCTGGTGGTGAGTTTCCTGCCCATTTGTCCTACATAATGTTTCTCACAGTTGCTGCATGGTATTTCATATACAGGAGCGCATCGACTTATGAACTTAATCCGTTCTGGACCCGGTTTGCAAACCAAATCAATTTTTCCCACTGTTTGGATAGCATAAGAATGCTTGGACGTAGCAACGAACGATGTTCACAGCGTGTGCGCCAAAGACGAACTGAATGAGATCACACGGGGCCCGAGAGCTTTTGTGTTCAAAGCGCGTGTAGCAAAGCTGAACAATGAAACCACATGGTTGCACACGGGCTTTTTGCGTTCGTACCTTCATTCGTTCCTTGAATTTCGTATGTACGTTGAAGCAAAATTTTACATACAATCCTGTTCGTAAACCGATTTGTTCGTGAACGGGGTCGTTCGTATGTCGAGGCACGTCTGTATTACATTCCTCCTGCATGTTGTGAGCATCGGGTCTTTAGTCCTGGATAGCAACTGGCAAAGTGCGGCTGTTGGTTTATGTGCTAGGCGTAGAAGTCTTGTAGTCAGTTCTGAGATGTTTCTAATAAAGGGTATGGTGGTCAGTAGGTTGGGGCACACACTGTCTTCTTGGTGTTGTTTGTGTGTTAGGTATTGGCAGATGCAGCTGTTAGAGTACCCATTAGTGGAAAGACTTTGCATAGATTTCTTTTTTTAACATCTCTGCGTGTTGCAGTGTGTTGTAATTCATTTAAACAAAGTCTTGAGACAGCTTTGGTTGTGGACATTGAAGTGGTTACTGCTGTAATTAAGGCTCTCTTTTCTGTAAACAGCTTTTCTCACTAGTTACTTAGAGTTGTTGCACATCTTGATAGGCAAAAGTGAGGACTGCAGATGCTGGAAACCAGAGTTTAGATCAGAGTGGTACAGGAAAAGCACAGCAGGTCAGGCAGTATCCAAGGAGCAGGAAAATCGATATTTCGGGCAAAAGCTCCTTGGATGCTGCCTGACTTGCTGTGCTTTTCCAGGACCACTCTGATCTAAACACACCTTGGTAGGCCTTTTCTAGTTACATTAACAGAATAGATATTGGTAGTTAAATTGAGGAAACCTGGAAGATAGGTCTATCTCCTTCAAGATCCAGAGCTGCTCTCCCAATCTGAGTCCTTATGACAATATTCTACTGAGTTCTGCACTTCTTGCTATTAACCATTCCAGAACCAAACGCTACATACAACATACCCTGACAAGCTTTTGTCCCATTACTAACATTGATACATTCATGTATGTAATTACTTTTATCCCATCCCCTCGAAGTCTCTGACTTCACAAATCCAGGTGATTGGAAAGTTTCACTATTGTTCCAGAAGGTGTTCGTGAAAGTTGAAAGATGGTAAGCCTCTGCTTGGGGATTTTTGACCTTGATTATGTTCTCGACTGTACGGGGTCTAAAAATCCCTTTTGCCACTACATACCTCACTGAGTTTGTCCAACCCAAATATTGATAGACAATTGATCCACAATTGGATGAGATTCTGGGTTCCTTTGCATAATCTCCTCAGCTGTACAAACAATATACGATCACACCTGATCTGCTGTATGTTTCCTATTGAGGTCCTGCATCCATACATATTACTTGATTCAAAGTGTGCCACTGTCATGTATGGTGGAATAGAATATAATGGGCAGCTTAATGCTCCCAGTAAGGCTGTTCCTTCTTATATGCATTGTGGGGTAAAATCCCCAAAATTACCTTTAATTCGTATACTTACTAAGAAATCCCGCAAAACAATCAACACTGAAACAATAATTTAAACTTTATGTAACAACCAAAGTAAGGCCCCTCAAGTAAGCAAGTTAAACCTCACAGCTTAGCTGTTATCCAATTAATGGTGGAATGTGGCCAGGATTCCAACCAACACCAATCTGTCTCTAAAAAGTGTCCAACGTTCAATCTATGTCGGTCTTCAAAGTTCTGCTACTGACTTGTTCTGGTGTTGGATTCTTAGACTTTTTTTTCTCTTTCAAGTTTATGGTGTGACATTATGATGATTCAATAGGTTGTTTCATCCCCAACATTGATTACTCTTCTGAAGACCTCAACTCTGCAGCTTTTTTTTTATCAGAAGCAGCTTCCCTGTTCCTTATTAAATTCAGAGTTAGCTACCTGCATAAAACACAGTTTTTCTTGCAATTAACTCCTTTATTTCAAAACATTACTTCTACAGACAGTCTTAATTGCCCATTTGTCACAAGGCAGCAGATTACTAAACAGTGTTGTCACCTCTCTCCCAGGAAACAGCTTGTTTATGTTGGTTCTTTCCAGAGATGGTTAATTCAGATGTTTCTTTTAATTCCTTTATGACAGTTTCTCCTTGCCTCTTTCATCTCAAGAAATAATTTATTCCAGAAAGAGTTACTGCTGATTCTTTCAATCCATGACGTTATTAAAGTTGTGAAATTTATATTGTCACAGTTCCTCCTCTTTGTTCATTATGTTTAATATGATGAACAAACACTAGTAATTAGCCATTTTCCACCATATGAGTTCATATCCAAGCTGAGTTGCTACACCAAGCACTATTTAAAATTGATGCACTATTTCATTATTCGGTACAGATGTATGTAAAACAATAATCAATAAATGAATTACAGAGTGATGGTCAGTAAATAAATCACAAAAGTAATAATGTACACAATGATAAACATGCATTATGCTTCATTCATTGCAGGTTTAAAATGATCATATCTTAACAAGACTGTTTCTCTTTCCATCTACTGCATTTGTTGCTGAAACCAACATGAAAACATCATAGTGATAGACACAACACAGATCCAACGACACAAAATAATAATAACAATAAGATGTGAAATAATACAACCCTTGCAACTGTGTGTATGTTACTTCCCAATTTAAGATTTCTTCTCACAAGAATGTTCCAGGATGTTTTCAATTTCTTGATTCTCAGACTATTTTGCTGAACATTAACACGCAGCCTGTATGCCTTTCTCAGTATCCTTTTTAATTTTTCCAAAATATTCCCTTTGCAGTACAGTTACTTTCCAATTACTGATTATGTTAAACAATGTTATATATTTGATGTTGACTACTCTTTCCTGCTTCCTTTACTAACCAGTTAATCACACCAATGTGAGATTCTACGATGTTGACAATACGGAGGGCTCATTCACTGAGGCAATATGGGTAGAGGTCAAAAATAAGATGGGTGCAATCAATCTGATAGGATTACAGTATAACTTCAATTATCCAAACATCAAGTATCCAAATCTTGGATTATCCAAACTAGATCTCAAGATTATGTAAAAACGGCATTAGGCAACTCAGCATTCAGTTATCAGTTAAACAGCATTATGACGTGTATTGCATGATAACCGAGAAATGTTTAGATAACCGGCACTCATAAATTACCGCTTATTAATGGTCAGATCGATTATCCAAACAATCAATTAACTGAATAAAATACTCTGCCGCCCATCTCGTTTGGATAATCAAGGTTCTACTGTATACTATAGGCCCCCACAACAGCCACTGAGAGATTGAGGAATAAATATTTACACAGATTATGGAAAGATGCAATAAAAACAGGGTTGTCACAGTGGGTGACTTTAACTTCCCAAGTATTGACTGGGACTCACTTAGAGCAAGAGGCATAGATGGTGCAGAATTTGTTAGATACAAACAAGAGGGTTTGTTGAAATACAATGTGAATAGTCCAACCCGAGGAGGGGTCTTACTGAACATTGTATTGGCTCATGAGCCTGGCCAGTTGACAAAAAAATTGCAGATGCTGGAATCCAATGTAGACAAGCCTTTCAGTGGGAGAGCATTTTGGAAACAATGATCATTTAACTTTTAAGATAACTATGAACAAAGATAAGTTAGGACCTTGCAGGAGGATACTAAATTGGGGAAAGGCAAATTGCATCAGTATTAAGCAGGAGCTAGGGAATGTTAATTGGGAGAAGCTGTTATCAGGCAAGTTCACGTTTAACATGTGGGAACTGTTAAAAGATCTTCTGATGAGAGTTCAAGACCGGCATGTTCCAGTAAGGAGGAAGGACAAGGGTGGCAAGGTAAGGGACCCTGGGATAACAAGGGAGGTTGTGAATTTAGTCATAAGGGAAAAAGAAGCATATGTAAGGATTAGGAAGCTAAAATTGGTCGGGACCCATGAAGAATATAACAAAAGCAGGAAAGTACTCAAGTAGGAAATTAGAAGAGTGAAAAGGGGCCATGACCTTGGCAAGTAGGGTAAAAGAGAATCCCAAGACATTCTATAGATACATTAAAACCAAAAGGATAATTTGGGAGAAGGTAGGACTACTCAAAGGAGAGAACTTGTGCTTGGAGGCAGAGGATGTGGGTGAGATCCTACATGAGTACTTTGTGTTGGTATTTACCCAGGAGAAGGATATGGAGCCTAGTGAGATCTGTGTGGAGCATGCTAATATGTGAGGATGTTTTGAGATCAAGAAAGAAGTGGTCTTGGATCTATTGGAGAGCATTAAGTTGGATAAGTCCCCAGGACCCAATGGTATCTACCCTGGTTTCTGAGAGAGGTAAGAGAGTCGATTGCTGGAGCCTTCACCAAGATCTTTCCATCCTTATTAGCCAGTGGAGAGGTCCTACAGGACTGGTGAGTAGCTAATGCTTTTCCTGTGTTCGAGAAGGGAAATAAGGATAATCAGGAAACTTGGGGCTCATTCTGGGGAAGGTATGACCTCTACAGGTATATGGATAATTGGAGCTCATTCTGGGGAAGGTGAGATCTCTGTAAACAGGACCGTCTTCATTTGAGCCAAAAGGGTACTAATATCCTGGGTGGGAAATTTGCTAGTGCTATTTGGGTGGGTTTAAACTAGCTCAGCAGTGTAATGGGAACCTGTGGTGTAGTTCCACTGCACAGGAGGATATGGACAGGATTTCATGGTCACAGAAGTGTGCTGGCAGACAGCTAGCTGGTTTGAAGTGTGTCTACTTCAACGTCAGGATAAGGTAGGTGAGTTTGCAGCATGGATAGGTACCTGGGACTTCGATGTTGTGGGCCATTTCAGAGACATAGATAGAACAGGGTCAGGAATGGATGTTGCACGTCCCAGGATTGAGATCTTTTATTAAGATCAGGGAAGGTGGTAAAGGAGGAGGTGTGGGTTTGTAAGTCAAGGACAGTATAATGGTGGTTGAAATGACTTTTGATGAGGACCCGTCTACTGAGGTTAGAAACAGGAGAGGAGAGGTCACGTTGCTGAGAATTTTTTATAGGCCTCTGCAAAGTTCCAGGGATGTGGAGGAGAGGATTGGCAAAACAATTCTATGTGGGAGTGAAAGGAACAGGGTGGTTTTTATGGGGGACTTTAACTTTGCCAATGTTGACTGGAAATGCTATAACTCTAGTTCATCGGAAGAATCAGTTTTTGTCCAATGTATGCAGGAGGGTTTCCTGACACAGTATGTTAAAGAGCCAACAAGAGGGGAGGCCACACTGGATCTGGTACTTGGTAATGAACCAGGCCAGGTGTTTGATTGAGTGGTAGGTGAGCACTTTGGAGAGAGGGACCATAATTCGATTATGTTTAGTTTAATGATGGAAAGGGATAGGTACGTGCCACAGCGATAGATGGGGGAAGGGCAATTATAATGCAATTAGGCAAGACCTAGGAGGCATAGAATGGGGTAGCAAAATGCAGGGATGGGGACAATCAAAATGTGGAGCTGGTTAAAGGAACAGATATTGCGTGCCCTTGATAGGTATGTCCCTGTCAAGCAGGGAGGAAGTGATAGGTAAGGGAACCGTGCTTTACTCAAGAAATTGTATCTCCTGTTAAGCAGAAGAGGGAGGCTTATGTGATGTTGAGACAAGATGGTTCAGATGAGGCGATGGAGAGTTACAGATTAGCTAAGAAGGATTTAAAGAGAGAGTTAAGAAGAGCAAGGAGGGAACATGTGCAGTCTTTAGCGGGTAGAATAAAGGAGAAGCATAAAGCTTTCTATGGGTTTGTGAGGAATAAAAGGATGACTAGGGTAGGAGTAGGGCCAGTCAAAGGCAGATGTGGGAAGTTATGTGTGGACCCTGTGGTGATCGGAAAGGTGCTAAGCGAATATTTCTATCTGTTTTCACTCAGGAAAAGAAGAATATTGTTGAGGAGAAGGCGGAGATACAGGCTACTAGACTAGAAAGGATTGAGGTTAGTAAGGAGGAGGTGTTATCAATTCTAGAAGGTGTGAAAGTAGATAAGTACCCTGGGCTGGATGGGATTTATCTGAGGATTCTCTGGGAAGCCAGGGAGGAGATGGTGGAGCCTTTGGCCTTGATCTGTGAATCGTTATTGTCTACAGGTTTAGTATCAGAGAACTGGAGGATTGCAAATGCTGTGCCCTTGTTCAAGAAGGATATTAGAGATGACCCAGGTAATTATAGTCCAGTGAGCCTTATGTCTTTTGTAGGAAAAGTTTTGGAAAGGATTATGAGAGATAGGATTTATAATCATCTAGCAAGCAACAATTTCATTGGAGATAGTCAACATGGTTTCATCAAGGGCAGGTCGTGTCTCACAAACCTCATTGAGTTTTTTGAGAAGGTGACCAAGCATGTGGATGAGGGTAGGGCAGTTGACGTGGTGTACATGGACTTCAGTAAAGCCTTTGATAAAGTTCCACATGGTAGACTTTTAGGGAAAATGCAGAGGCATGAGATTGAAGGTGATTTAGCAGTTTGAATTAGAAATTGACTTTCTGTAAGAAGACAACGAGTGGTGGTTGACGGAAAATATTCAGCCTGGTGTTCGGTTACTAATGGTGTGCCACAAGAATCAGTTTTGGGACCACTGCTGTTTGTAATTTTTATAAATGACTTGGATGCAGGCATAGGTGGATCAATTAGTAACTTTGCAGATGACATTAAAATCGGTGGAGTAGTGGACAGTGTGGAAGAATGTTGCAGGTTTCAGGGGAACTTGGATAAACTGCAGAATTGGGCTGAGAGGTGGCAAATGGAGTTCAATACAGATAAATGTATGGTAATTCACTTTGGGAAGAATAACAGGAATGCAAAACACTGGGTCAATGGAACGATTCTTGGTAGCCCAGAACTAGAAGACATAGGTTTAGGGTGAAAAGTGAACGATATAAAAGGGGCCAAAGGGCCAACTTTTTCATGCAAAGAGTGGTGCATGTATGGAATGAGTTGCCAGAGGAAGTGGTGGAGGCTGATACAATTACAATATTTAAAAGGTGCCTGGATAGATTTATGAATAGGAAGAGTTTAGAGGGTTATGGACCAAGTGCTGACAAATGGGACAAGATTAATTTAGGATATCTGGATGGTATGGATGAGTTGGACTGAAGTTTCCATGCTGTACATATCTATGACTGTATTACTCTATGACAGGCTAGAAAAACTCTGACTGTTTTCTCTTGAGCAGTGGTGGTTGTGGGGAGACTTGATCAAAGTCTATAAAATTATGAGAAGCATAGATAGAATTGACAGTCAGAATCTTTTTCCCAGAATTGAAATCTCTAAGACTAGAGGGATGCATTTAAAGTGAAAGGGAGGAAATGTTCAAAGGGGACATGAGGGGCAGGTTTTGTACCCAGGGAGTGGTAGGAGTCTGGAATGCACTGCCAGGGATTGTGGTTGAGGCAGAACAGTAAAGGCATTTAAAAGTCCTTTAGATAAGAACATGAATAGGCAAGGAATGGAGGAATATGAACCAAGGCCGGATGGAAGGGGTTAGTTTTATGTGCTATCATGTTCGGCACAACATCGTGGGCTGAAGGGCCTGTTCCTGTGCTGTACAGTTCTATTTTCTATGAAACACAACATTGTTGGTTGTATCCCCTGCCTGACTACTAAATTTTGTTATAATTCATTGCACTCAATATACCTTTAACCTGAAAAGTTAATTGTTTAAATGTACTTCCTGTTTGTCCCTTAATTCTGACGACTTCTCGACTAAACAACCTTTTTAAAAATTCATTATAAATGCTAAGTAAAGGTTTTGGATACCACGATGGTAACTGAGAGATTCAGAATAACTGATACCAATTCATGATGAACATTTTCATACAATACTTTACCCATATTTTGCATAAATATCCTTCCTCCTGGTCCATCTTTTCTCACAGGATACTCTACAGGATTTTCAGTCGCTTCTGATGTAAGCACAAGTGTGGTCTGAAGTTCTGTGCATGTTATTAGCACAAAAAAGGATCCTGGGTAGTCTGAGATGAAGGACAGGAAGACATTGTGGCTGTAAGACCTGCTCCTATTTTGATGGATTTTCAATGTTGAAGTCGATTTTCTCAAATTCTTGGAGCAGTAATTACTGTTTTATAAGTTGTTGCCTTGTTTTGGGACTTTAGAAAAAAAGATCAAAACAATGGCACTTTAAAAGAGAAAGAGAGAGCAATAGGGACCACTTGGGAGGTGAGAAAATGGCACAGTGAATCTGCACAGCTGACTGCTTCTGCTGCTTAGTTTCAAGTATCTCTGGATATCAGAGTGCATTCTAAGAAAAATAAACAGTGAAATTCACAGCTGACCTTGAAGAAGCTTGTGTGGGGGAGCTCACAGCAGGCCAGCAGTTACGTGGCCATTTTTTCTAATGTGTAACATTACAATTTTTTTCTAAATCTGCAACAGTGAGTCGACTGGGTATTTTTATTATATATTTTATGAGATCTGTCTCATGATTAAACTTTAAAAATATAAAGCAGAGGTACTAAATAGACCTGGACCAGTGGTTTTAGAGCAACATGACTGTTGCTATTTCCTATTTTCTAGGTCTGTATATTGCTAAGCTGCAAAGAAGGCCTTTAGTAGAGTGAATGCACTCTGCCTGTCAGATGTGGGAGATTACCGTGTTACTGATGATTATGTCTGCAGGAAGTATGTTTGGTTGCAAATCCTTTTAGATTACATAGATCAGTTGGAGCAACCGTTAGAGGTAGTGAGGAATTTACAAGAGTTAGGGGTGCGATGGATGGTGATTGCAGGAAGAGAAAAAAAATCGCAGACACAGCAGTAGATGGGTTACCTGCAGGAAAAGTAGGTGAGGAAGGCAGGTGGTGCAAGAGTCTCCTGTGTCTATCCCCATCTCAAACAAGTCTGCTGTTTTAGAAAATGTAGGGGGTGATGGTCTCTCAGGAGAATGTAACACTGACAACCAGAATTCTGGGACCAAGACTGGCTTTACTATAACAAGGAGCATGTCAGGTTGAAAGCGTTCGATGGTAACAGGAGACTCCCTTGTGAAAGGCACAGATTATGTTTCTCAGCTGACCACGAGACATTAGAATGGTATGTTGCCTCCTTGGTATCAGGATCAAGAGAATCCTGGAGAGGGTGCAGAATATTCTGAAAGGGGAGAGGGACCAGCAGGAGGTCATTGAACAAATTGGAACTGAAGACACAGAAAGGTAAAAGGATGAGGTACTGAGGAGAAAATATAGGATATTAGAAAGAATTTGAAAAGTAGGTCCTTGAGGGTTGTATTATTTGGATTACATCCAGTGCCATGAGTTAGTGAGAGTAGGAATAGGAGGACAGAGCAGATGGGTGCATAGCTGAGGAGCTGGTGCAGGGGAGAAGGATTCATAATTTTGGATCATTGGAGTCTCTTCTAGGGTAGAAGTGATCTGTATAAGGAGGACAGATTGCATTAGAAGGGGACCAATACATTGGTGGGAAGATTTGCTAGAGCAGCTCAGGACGATTTAAACTAGGTGGGTGGAGGAGGTGGGGCCCAAGGAGATACTGAGGAAAGAGATCAGTCTGAGCCTGGTGCACGTGGGAAAAGGAGAAAGTCAAACAGTCAGGGCAGGCAGGAACAAAGCAAAGAATGAGGTAGGACTGATCAATTAAACTGCATCTATTTCAATGCAAGAGGCCTAATAATTAAGGCAGATGAACTCAGGGCATGGTTGGAAACATGGGAACAGAATATCGTAGTGCTTATAGAGATGTGGCTCAAGGATGGACAGGACTGGAGGCTTAATGTTCCAGGGTATAGAAGCAATAGGAAGGATTGAGAGGGGGAGTGGCATTTTTGATTAGGGATGACATTACGGCTATACTTAGGGAGGATATTCCCAGGAAAATGTCCGGGGAAGTTATTTGGATAGAACTGAGACATAAGAAAGAATTATCACCTTATGGAGATTTTACTACAGACCCCCCCCCCAGTAGTCAGTGGAAAATTGAGAAACAAATTTGTAAGGAGATCTCAGTTGTCGTGAGAATAATAGGGTGGTTATGGTAGAGGAGTTTAACTTTCCAAACATAGACTGGGACTGCCATACTGTTAAAGGTTTGAATGGAGAGGAACTTGTTAAGTGTGTCCAAGAATAGAGAAGATACAAATAAAACAGAACGGGTGACTAAGGTGTAATTGGGGGAGCACTTTGGGGCCAGTGATCATAATTCTTTTAGTTTTAAAGTAATGATGGGGAAGGGTAGACCAGATTCAAAAGTTACAAGTTCTAAACTGGAGGAAGGTCAATTTTGACAGCGTTAGGCAAAAACTTTCAAAAGTTGATTGGGGGTAGATATTCACAGGTAAAAGGATGGCTGGAAAATGGGAAGCCTTCAAACAAGTAATAGTGAGAGTCCAGAGGTAGTGTGTTCATGTTAGGGCGAAGGGCAAGGCTGATAGATATAGGGTATGCTGGATGACTAGAGAAATTGAGATTTTAGTCAAAAAGAAGGAAGCATATGTTAGGTATAGACAGCAGAGATTGCGTGAATTCTTTGGAGAGTATAAAAACAGTAGGAGTATACTTAAGAGGGAAATCATGATGCCAAAAAGAGGACATGAAATAGCTTTGGCAAATAGAGTTAAGGAGAATCCATAGGGATTCTACAAATACATTAAGGACAAAAGAGTAACTAGGGAGAGAAGAAGGTCCCTTAAAGATCAGCAAGGCTGCCATTCTGTGGAACTGCAGGAAATGGGGGAGATACTAAGCAAGAATTTTGCATCAGTGTTTACTGTGGGGAAGGATATGGAATCTAGAGAACTTGAAGAAATAAATAGTAACATCTTGAAGCTTGTCCATATTACAGAGGAGGAGGTCTAGACATCTTGAAATGCACATAGGTGGATTAATCCCTACCATCGATAGTCACAGGTGAGGTGCCAGAAGACTGGAGGTTGGCAAATGTGATGCCACTGTTTAAGAAGGGTGGTAAAGACAAGCCAGGGAACTATAGTCCGGCGAGCCTGACCTCGGTGGTGGGCAAGTTGTTGGAGGGAATCCTGAGGGACAGGATGTACGTGTATTTGGAAAGGCAAGGACTGATTTGGGATAGTCAACATGGCTTTATGCATGGGAAATCATGTCTCACAAACTTGATTGAGTTTTTTGAAGAAGTAACAAAGAAGATTGATGAGGGCAGAGCAATAGATGTGATCTATATGCACTTCAGTAAGGCATTCGACAAGATTTCCCATGGGAGACTGATTAGCAAGGTTAGATCTCATGGAATCCTGTGCTCATTCCTATGTGAGTCACTGCAATATATATTTCCTTGGGATGTAAACATATAACTTTGTTCTTGACAGCAAAGTACCCCAGAGTATTTGGTAAACATTCCACAACATGGCTTCAGCCTTACTGAGCCAAATTTCAGCCACAAATTCCTCAAAGCATCCAAGGCTCATCAGTTAGTTTGCGTAGTCAAAGGATTTTATGTTTCAAATGATTGAACCTAATTGGAGCCTGTCATCTACTTCTACAAGAGAATTATTTTGACTAGACTTGGGGATGCCATGCAATGACTCCAGAAATAGTGCACTTTTGGCATGCAGCCTACATGTTGCAATCTGTTGCAGTGTCTTAAAACTATTGTTAATGTCCTTTGCTTTATTTCATTCCAATAAAGCTTAGTAACACTGAGTAATACTCAAGTGCAGAAGTATTTTTTATCAATTTGATCCAGTTATAAAGGAAATGTTAATTCTGTTTCTCTCTGCACAGATGCTGCCAGACCTGTTGAGATCTTCCAGCACTTTCTGTTTTTATTTTAGTTCTCCAGCATCCATTGTATGTTGCTTTTAGATTTTATAAATTAATTTGTTACTCAGTTTGAAACAATGACCACCATAAAACAGCAGATAAAAAAAAAGGACAGACTAAACATTTTTGGTAATATAGCGCTACAATGATAGGCTAGCAGATCTCAAGGAAAGGAATTTCTGGAATGTCTACAAGATTTTATTTTTGGAGCACAAGGGAACAGGTAGTTCTGGATATCGTGAAGAGTAATGAGGTGGACCTGATTAGGAAGCTGAAGGTGAAGGAATTCCAGGGGACCTTTGACAATAATATTATAGAATTCACCCTGCATTTTGAGAAGGCGAAGATTGAATCAGATATAATGGCATTGCAACTGAGTAAAATTAGTAAATTTTACTCTATAATGATTCAATGTAAAGTTTTGTCCTTTTGCTCTTGTTTATCTTACAAGAACAACTTTTACATTGGAAGTCTATAAAAAAGCAAATGTCAGGATTGAATATGTGAAATTATATTATGGCTGGATGTCATTGTACCTGGACCACGTAAATTTGTAAACTCCTATTTTCTCCTATTTTTAACTTGCAAAATGAAAATGTACATAAAGAGACACTGCAAGGAGCTCAGGACTGGAAACTGTTCAATACTCAACAGTCAGAGCATTGAGTGCAAGAGTTGGTTATGTTCTGGCTGGACAAGACATTGGCAAGGCCTTTCAGGTCATTCTGATGTAACATGTGTTTCATCAATGCGAATTCACTGTAACGCGATTGACGAATAGGCGATGCTGTTTCTAAAGCACAAACTTTTAAAGCACATGTTAGCAATAGTGCAATTGCATCGCCAACACTTTAAGTGTGATTTGTATTGCATGATTCTTGCAGAGTGTAGGGTCGCACAGGAATGCAACTATCGTGTTATAGAAGAAATAACTGTATTTGGAGTCCTGCATACAATTCTGATCACCTGCTAGAGGAATTATGTTATTAAACTGGAAAGTTGCAAAAAAGATTTTGAAGCATGTTACAGTGAAATGGGTGTGTGATTATCCAAAAGGGCCCTGAAGGTCTTGGTGGATGGATCGTGCAGAGGAAGAATCGAGAGTGCAGTAATTTGACAAGGATGTATAAATGTCAATACCTCCTGAAGAAACCATTATGTCAGGAATTCTTCATTTAGCAAATATTTCACACAAGACCCAAACAACTGCAAATGTGATGGTGGTGTATAACTTTTATTTACTACTGGTAAAAATAGTCAACAGCAATAAGGTAAGATAATCTGCCTGTTCCTGTTCATTCCCGCAGTAAATCTAGAACAACCAAACTTGCTTCAAAAACCAGCAAGTCTTCTATTGTGAAATGCTAACCATACTCTAAACAGGTCTTCATGGATTCCATTCCTTGCCAGAAAGGAATAGTAACACACTTTTGGGTCATTCTTCCATTTGTAGTTGTTTGACCCTATTTTGGCTTCTGTATACTACAATGTTGTGCCAGGAGCAAATCATACAACTTACTTTCATAAACAAATTCCTCATTACATTTTATAAGGTTGTCAACATTGACTCTTGGAAATGCATCAATTGTCATTTACAGCTTTGCCTGTACACATCTTTTCTCATAGGCAAACTTCAGAAAGCAGAGTTTGAATCTCTGTATCCATGGGCACATCCTTGCCAACACTTTCTCATCTAACAGGGATATCAATTGTTGATATTCATCTCTATGAACACTTTCAGGCCAAGAATATAATCTGGAAATTTCTCATGAGCATGTGTAACGAAGACAGCCTCGTTCTAAATGACTCCTTAATGTGCTTCCATGTCTGCCAACGCTCCGGAGGCTCAGTACCCCTGATGCCCATCCCGTTGCTCCTGAAACAGCATTGCTCCTAACAGTATAGCTGAAGTTTCAGTAACTGTAATGGTTTGGAAGTATACATTGTAATGAGTTAATATCAGCATGTCTTTCACCTTTTGGAAAGGATCCCCCTGGTATTGATTCCAACACCAGTCTTCAATTTCAGTAAGGAGTTGTCTCAACAGTTCAGTCATTGGAGCCAAATGAGGCAGAGAATTTTGCCAACTATCTTACCTTCCCGAGAAGTCTTTGCAGGTTACGAACAAATTTCAGGTGTGAAAGCCCTAAACAGCTTTTGTTTCCATTGGTTTGCCATTGTTCCATCATTGTTGACAAAAGATCCCTCAGAAAATTTACATTTATTTTCAATGTGTAGACATTATAAACCATGTGGTCATGATCTTCGACCATCTCATCATAGATATGTTGCCTATATGGCATATGATACTTTCTAAACATTGCAGCATATTGGATATAGCCCATTGCAAAACCCCTGTAGCTGGGGAAATCCCAAACGGCAATGTGTGGAAGCACAGTCTTCCAAACAGAGTGACAAATGTGTTAAATAGTTGTGAATGCTAATCTAATGACTTCATCAGAATCGAATTTTGTCTCCTTTTAGAAAATTTGGTTACATTCTCACTTACTATAGATAAAGAGTGTTTTTCTCTCCTCATCACCTTGCTGAGCTATGTAAGGAACAATACTAATTCTTATGGCCCCATGACTGAAGACAGTTCAATCAGTTTTTACAATGGGGAAAATGATACCTGGGCATTTCCTCAAGTTGCTTCTGACCTTGTTTTATTCAGGCAATCAGTATCTACCTTAGTGTATGGAAGTATAACAGCATCACATCTTTCTTCAAAATTAAGTCTCTTTATTACTGTTAACAATTTAGAGTACTCCTACTCAAAGTACATTTTATACTTGCTATGTCCAACTTTGATCTTTTGAATGTATCGATTGTGAAATATGTATCTATTCTGTACTACTTTGTGGTGCAGAGTTACCTCCAGCAGACCGGTAATCTCAAAATCTACACTTCCTGTACCTTGTTGTTTCACTGTTATAGGCTGTAACCGGTGTTACTTCACACATGGTATACAATCTGTAAATATAACATAATTTGCTTTCATATTGAGCTTAAAATTAATCAAATCTACATTGACATATATCTCTTCACTAAAATGACTGGCTTGGATCACTAATTTCCCTAATTTCTCTTCTACTGTATATTGCTCCACCTCACAAATATCTGTGTTTGTAGCTTTTGCTGCTCTGTAACTGTGTTCAATATCTACATGTTCTGACTCTTTGTTCTACAGCATTTTTACAAGGCAGGCAGTGCAGTTTCCTTGTTCTGCAGCATTGATACTGACTCTTAGTGTCTGTTATCTGGCCTACTGTCCTCACTTGCGTCTTTAGAATTTGTGCACCTTAGTGGGGCCAATCCACCTCACCTGCACGTCTTTAGACTGTGGGAGGAAACACAAACAGACATGGGCAAGTATCTGTGAGGTGTTTGAACTTCCACCCTTTGGGAGAATTTGAACTCAGATTCCTGACACTGGGAGGCAGCAGTGCTAGCCAGTGTCACCTCACGTTGAAAAACCAGATCAACCTGATGAAAACGGGCAAGATGTCAAGGCAGAAGGAGAAAGAAACTTGAAGAGTTTAATTAAAGTATAAAAGAAAAATAATTGATGACAAAAACAGACATCTCTAGAGAAGATCAGCAGGTCTGCCAGTTTCTATGAAGAGAATAACAGTTAACATTTACAAGTCCAGTAACCTGTCTTAAAGTCTGAAGTCCTACGGAGTTGCTATAGCAATTTCTGTTCGAGATTTCCAATATGCACAGATTTGATGTTCTGAAGGATCACTGAATCCAAAACATTCATAGATGCTGCCAGACTTGCTGAGCTTCTACAGAAATTTGTTTTTGATTCACAGTTCTTTGCTTTATTTGTCATTGTCATTGCTTCTTTTCAGATGGTGATACTTTGTTCAACATGTAAGGGTGTTAAGGAAAAGGTTTTCCTCATTTGTACGTTACTCTGGCATAATCGATCGTAAGCATTTCAGATATGATGACACTGGAAACAAATAAGCAACCCAACCTGTTCAATTATCAGATGCTGGTGTGAATTTGGTCATTTTTTACTCTGAAAAATTACATGCATGTGTCATTTGATATTTTTTAAAAAGTTATTTTTAAGTGGGGAAGGAGTGCACTGTATATTGCATTTTGTCACATCACCCTCTCTGCTGGCGTAACTAATGTCGTTCAGTAACGCCTGCTTGTACATAAGCATATTAGTTTTACCCTGTGCAATACGTAAGGCAGCAGGAAGCAGGACTGAGGCAAGCTAGTTTGTTATTCTAAATAGGATAGTACTGGAAACTTCCAGATAGCTTTGGAAACCCTAAAGACTGACGACTGGTTCTGAGAACACCGAAATCAAATAACTCAGGGGAAGAAATTAGGAAGATGAACAGTAACCAAAGCGCTACCTACTTTTCTTCTTGTGGTGGCAGTCAGTTTGTTTAAATGTGCTCGTTCTTAATCTATTTGTATGCCCACACATACATAGCAACTTAAAGAGGCTGACTTGGGCACAGGCTGTGTAGGGAAACTTTTGCTTGGCCTGCTGGTTAGTTGGAAAATTTGCAATGACTTCGTTTTAAATGCGAAACCAGGCTCAATGGGCCTATTGTGTACTGTATCACTCTATATGTAAGCAGTATCTGTGGAGAGAAAGAGAAGGAACGTTTTGAGCCGAGTGTGGCTCTGCTTCAGAACTGAAAAGGAGCTGGAAAATGCTAGTGCCAAAAGGGAAAGAGGAGCAAGATCCTTCTTGCTGGTGAGAGGTAGTGAGTGTGTACAGAGCACAAGACAAAGGCAGTGATAACGATTGTAAATGAGGGATAGCTGTGAAAACTGGTGTACATGTTTGCTGTGAAATTTAACTGAGAATGTGAAGCTGTATTGCTCCTTTCAGTGGGTGGTTCAAATGAAGATGAGAGCAGGAGGAAACTGATTGTAGCATACACTGTGCAATTTGGCAACAGGGCCTGAAAGATTTGCTAGACTTCTGACTTGCATACATAATAGATCTGGGGCAGTTCCAAAAGCACCACTCTGATACATACGGAGCTGTATGTAACCAACATACAGTAGATGCACAAAAGCAATACACCTTGACAACAACTGATCCTGTTGAGGAGATTAATGACTCCTATGTTAATGTAGATTTAATTTTGATTAGGTTTCTGTGTTACAAACTTGTGTCCTTCAGCTCAACAATATAGCAGAGAATTAAGCCCTTAAGACTGAAACAAAGAGTCCTCTGTTTCATGTTATGAAACAGACCCAGATTTTCTGATCAGGATTGGAAACCCAATTACCAACTCTGATGGCCAAGCAAAAGACACTTACATTTAGGTCAGTTCTGCTCTTTAATTCATGGCCAGGAGCTTTGTGTAACAAAGCAATAGAGACAAATTCAGGAATGTTTGCAGTCAGCAAAAGAGTAGATCAGCACAGAAACCACACACTCTTTCACCAGCGTCATATTCTGTGGTTTAAACATTCTGCAGTCACTATGAAAAGGGTGTGTGTGGAGCTAGGGTGACACATAGTTAAGAGAGCAGTGCCAGGTCAGTGGGTGGGTGAGTGACGTTGGTGCAAGGTGGGTAAGGGAGATTTGGTGCTATAATGACTGAGTGTGTAGGGGGCAAGTAGGTCAGAAGTTGGGTGGCAGGTAAATGGATAGGCACGTAAGATGGGATGAGAGATCAGGTGAAAGAGGGTTTTGTTTAGATTGGAGAGTACTGGCAGTGAGCTGGGAGTGAGAGCGAGAGCGCAAGAACAAACACAAAAGAGTGAGAGAGATTGTGGGATCAGGTCTGGATCCTGCATAGTCAGCAGCTGGAGGAGGGTTAAACACCAGGCCAAGGTGGTATATCTGGGGATGGGGGTGGGTGTCAGTAATGAGTCGAGTTCATTTTAATAGCAACACAGGAGTCAGAATAGGCTCTAATTCCTCTTACCTCTCCTGGGTAACTAAACTTCAAGTGAGAAGGTTGCAGCTCATTGAAGTCAGAGTTCAGGATATTTTTGGAAGATTCCAAAGTCAGGTAACAGCTGCAAGGAAATTTTCAATTTCCCAGAGAATTCAATTCCAACAAATTCAGCTGCATTGCAATTTCCGCATGGTGCCAGCCCACAACTCCAATCTATCTTACTGCAACAACCATGTCCCCAGTGGAATTTCTAGGCCAATGTTAGATCCAGTCCTTGGCAGATTAATGGCTTCTCTTTTCACAATGAAGGGAGGACTTATTTGGAAGCAAAATACTAGTTGTGAAAATGGCTTTGATGCGGAGATCCTGATTATATCAGGTCAGCCTCACTTAGAGAGAGATTTCTCTAGAATTAGTACTTGCAAGTTATATGGTGCACATTCATACACAATGGCTCCAAATCTGTAGATTTAGTTATGGTTTGATAGTTTATTGACACAAATTGTTTGGTTTTGTGTGTGCATGGATTGAAGAAATCATTCACTGTTTATATCAGATTTTCAATCTTGTGTGGAATTCTGGAAGGCAGATTTTAGACAAATGTCTGAAAATTACCCATCACTAAACAGCTTTTGCTTTTAAATTTTGATTTTTTTTAGCTGAATGAATTCTTGCTGATGGATTGGCTACTGAGGGAAGGGTGGCTGTTACACAAAAACATAAGAATTAAGAAGGAGCTATTTGTTCCTTTGAGATTGTTTTGACATTCAACTAATTCAAGGCTAATCTGCCAGAATTGACCTTCCTTTAAAAATACCCAAAGCACTCAATGTTCTTAGTATATAAATATCTACCATCATCTGTCATGAATATACTCAATGATCGAGTATCCGTAGCTCAACAATCAAAAATTCTAAAGATTCACAACTCTGGGTGAAGAAATATCTCAGTTCTAAATAAATTACTTTTGTTCTCAGACTGTTATCCCCAATTCTAAATTCCCCTTCCTCCCAGAGGGGAATTTTATCAAAAGGTTTCTGAAAATCCAAGTATACTACATCCATCAACTACCACTTCATGAATTTTGTTAGTACCTCAAAACTCCAACAGGTTCAACAAACAATTTTCATTTCACAAATCCCACAGTGCTTCAGTGGTTACTACCACTACCTCCCAACATCAGAGACCCAGGTTCAATTCCACCCTTGGGCAACCATGTGTGTGGAGTTTGCACATTCTCTGTGCCTGCGTGGCTTTCCTCTCATGGTCAAAACGTGTAGGTTAGGTGGATTGGCTGTGCTACATTGTCCATAGTGTCCAGGGATGTGTAGGTTAGGTGGATTAGCCATGAGAAATGCAGGGTTACAGGGGAACTTTTTGGAGGGGTAGTGCAGACTGAATGGCCTGCTCCCATGCTGTAGGGTTCTATCATTCTATCGAGACTGCGCCGAATCAGATTATTATCTGATTGTACATTTATCACAAACTTTATAAATAGATTCGAGCATTTTCCCTATTACCAATGTAAGGCCAACAGGTCTATAATTCCAAGTTTTCTCCCTTCCTAAATAGCGGAATGATGTTTACTACTTGCCAATCAACCCAAAACCATTCCAGAATCACCATTTATTTAATCAGCAATATATTCCTGTATATTCCTTAATATTCATAACAAGAACAACAGTATAAGCAGAGACAAAGATGTGCTTTGTGTGGCAACTATTAACAACTTGTATTTTTATGACATTTTAAATACAATAATATATCAAAGGCAATTCACAAGCATTTAATAAAACTCGACATCAAGCCATTAAAGGACAACATGCTAGGACAGGTCAACAAGATCTTCGAGTTGAGACAGAGTGACAGATGTACAGCAGAGAAAAAGACTCTTCAGTCCAACTCATCCATGCCAACCAGATGTCCATTTATCTCATTCCATTTACCAGCATTTGGCCCATATCCCTCCAAACTCTCCTTTTTAAATATACCCATCCCAATGCCTTTTGAATGCCTCCACTTCTTGTGGTACTTCAGTCCATGTGAATTAAATTTACAGGAACATCTTAAATGGTGAAAGAGGTAGAAAGGCTTAACAGAGGTTTAGGAAGGCAATTCTAGCCTTTGTACTAGAGATATCACCCCAAAATAGTGATGTGATGAAAATCAGAGACATTCAAGAATAAAAACCATTGGTGGAGCACAGATATCTCAAATGTTGTCAACTGGGAGGAGATTAGAGATGGGGAAAAGCAAGAATATGAATGGGTTTATAGTATAACCTGGTGTTGAGAAATTTTAACTTTGTAAATAAGCATTTTTAAAAATTGTCTTCAGGTGGTGAATCTGCTTGGTCCAGAACAGTTGTACATACATGTTCAGCACTCAGTATCCATCAGTGTTGCACAAGCTGCTCATATCAGCGAGTGGGCACTTCTATAGATTTGTGCCTGCACAAAATGATCAGAAAACAGTCCTGTCCACCACTGGCCCATGTTCTCTGCTGCCTCTCACTTGCTCCTTTTTCAATCACAAGCAAAACATTTAATTTATCAAAAACATCTTTCTTCTCTGGATTTCAGATAGTTCATGAAAAGGTTTTTGAGCATTTTCCTCACTCAATTAAAACAAATTAAGTTTTTGTAAAGCTAAACATATTCCAAGTTGTTAAATGAGTTAGTGGTTACTCAAGTTTGAAACTTAAGCAAACTTATATTGTACACAGTTAAATCATAAACGTTGGATTCAATAACTCCTCCACTTTCACACAAGAAAGCATTTTTGACCTACGAAAATTTGTTTAAAATGTTTTAATATGTAATTTCATACATTCATACATAAGACAATCAACTAAAAAAATTACAATCTAGTTATGTTGTGACAAAATATAAGAAATTAAAGCCCTATTTTTTGTTTAACCTTTATCAGATCTGTGCCCTCTATTGTTAGTCTGCAAACTTAGCCTTTTAAAATCAAGTCTTTCCTGAACTTTATGCTAAGGGAGTTCAGTGAGACTAAACAGAGGTGATGGGTGAACAGGTCATGCTTGAAAGGCAGAGTTTTGGGAGAGTAGAAACTCAATGGAAGATAGTCAGAAGAGCATTAAAACAGGCGAGTCCCAAGGTAACAAAGATCTGAAATGAGGGCTTCCAGTCAAACATGTGACTAGACATGTCACAGAGATGGTGGTAGGTCAGGGATGGCATAGATACATAGCTGGACATTCCAACTGAGTCCAAGAAGAAGCCAAGAGTGCAAACAGTCAGATTCATTCATTTAGTCAGTTATGTCTTAAACGCTGCTCAATGAGAGGGATGAAATCAATGGCTCAGGAATGGAGTTAGCAATGAGACCTGTACCCAAGGGCTTTTGATGTTCCAATATTTGGTTGGAGGAAACACCTATTCAGCCAGTACTGGAGGTTGAAAATACAATATGCAATGAGCGAATGCAGAGGAGTCAAGAGAGGTGGTGGGGATGGCAAAGTAAGATGTCATAAATGCTCTTGAAGGGCATGCTAGGTCAGTTGAAGTGTCATCTGAATTTAAAGGCGACTCCTTAAATTTCAAACCCTCACATTGAGGGTAACAGCCCTTGAAATAGCAAGAACAGGGCATGTTTGAACTCAGTAATTCAAACTGCTCTGCTGAGATTTTCCCAGTGAGAATCTTCGAGGAGAAAGTGAGGTCTGCAGATGCTGGAGATCAGAGCTGAAAATGTGTTGCTGGAAAAGCGCAGCAGGTCAGGCAGCATCCAAGGAAGCATTCCTGATGAAGGGCTTATGCCCGAAATGTCGAATTTCCTGTTCCTTGGATGCTGCCTGACCTGCTGTGCTTTTCCAGCAACACATTTTCACCAGTGAGAATCTTGCCTGTCCCATTTCCCCACCTGTCAGTCAAAATAATATTGTTCAGTAATTGAGTAGGGGTTCCAGATGTGAACATCCAAACCAATTTTAAAATTTCTCCAGAGATGATACAGCTTAGTGAAAAATCTGACTGTGGGTGTATGAATGGGCTATCAAGTAATACATTGACAGTTCCATATTTTCTCACATTTTTCATGCGGAGGTAATTAACTGAATTAAATCCCCAACAAAAATCAAATAAGCCTTCATTATTATAGTTGTTATTTAATTTTCCAAGTTATTCATTGGCACAAAATGTACTTGTTTTAATATCCATAAATCAAAAGTTCAAACTGACGCCTACACACAATTTTTTTTAAAAAGTCTATTCATTTCTTGGACACTGCTTGTTGCCCCAGTTTTCTGCTTCTACCCACCTACCAATGCATTAAATTTCCATAACGTTCAGATAGGAGGTAGTTCTGAGATATTGGAATGAGGCCTGAGAAACCAAAACTGAAAAAAAAAGGCCATGTGATGTGCACCTTGTATTCCAGGTTTAAAATTCAGAGCAGAGCAATCTACAATTAATAGATGCGTACAAATATTCAGCTACTTGCAAATTAATAAATCTGTTTCTTTTAACCCTTCAATTTTCTCTCCTTCAAAACCTGTATCAACCATGCTCAGGAAAAGCATTCCAAATGCTAATCATTGTGACAAGGAAAATGGTTTTCGTCACGAAACTTCATCCAACTATGCCACTAAATTTTTCCTTCAAAACACTTCATATCTTCAAAGAAACAAAAAGGCTGCCGAGACACAAAGAGGAATGAATCTTTATACGGGGTGAGGCGGGGTGGGGAACTGGGAAACTCTCAAAATGCATAGGAGATTGGAGAAGTAATAAATCTCCTAGCCCTTCCAATCTGGGTTATCATTCAGTGTAGTCACTGATGGATATATGGAACTGTGGCGAAGAGAGATCAAAAACAAAACTCTACTGATCTGTCTCAAGTATATTTAGGAACTGAAATGCCCCAGCCCTCTGGAATACGAGAATTCAGAGACCCACAACTCCTAGAATAAAGTCCTAAAATTGCTGATAGTCATAGCCATAGTCATAGAGATGTACAGCATGGAAACAGACCCTTTGGTCCAACCTGTCCATGCCGACCAGATATCCCAACCCAATCTAGTCCCACCTGCCAGCACCTGGCCCATATCCCTCCAAACCCTTCCTATTCATATACCCATCCAGATGCCTTTTAAATGTTGCAATTGTACCAGCCTCCACCACTTTATCTGGCAGCTCATTTCATACACGAAACACCTTCTGCGTGAAAAAGTTGCCCCTTAGGTCTCTTTTAGATCTTTTCCCTCTCACCTAAACCTATGCCCTCTAGTTCTGGACTCCCCGACCCCATGGAAAAGACTTTGCCTACTTACGCGATCCATGCCCCTCAATTTTGTAAACCTCTATTAGGTCACCCCTCAGCCTCCGACGCTCCAGGGAAAACAGCCCCAGCCTGTTCAGCCTCTCCCTATAGCTCAAATCCTCCAACCCTGGCAACATCCTTGTAAATCTTTTCTGAACCCTTTCAAGTTTCACAACATCTTTCCGATAGGAAAGAGACCAGAATTGTACGCAATATTCCAACAGTGGCCTAACCAATGTCTGTACAGACGCAACATGACCACCCAACTCCTGTACTCAATACTCTGACCAATAAAGGGAAGCATGCTAAACGCCTCCTTCACTATTCTATCTATCAGCGACTCCACTTTCAAGGAGATATGAACCTGCACTCCAAGGTCTCATTGTTCAGCATCACTCCCTAGGACCTTACCATTAAGTGTAAAAGTCCAGTTAAGATTTGCTTTCCCAAAATGCAGCACCTCGCATTCATCTGAATTAAACTCCATCTGCCACTTCTCTGCCCATTTCCCCAATCTGGTCAAGATCCAGTTTTAATCGGAGGTAACCCTCTTCGCTGTCCACTACACCTCCAATTTTGGTGTCATCTGCAAACTTACTAACTGGACCTCTTATGCTTGCATCCAAATCATTTATCTAAATGACAAAAAGTAGAGGACCCAGCACCGATCCTTGTGGCACTCCACTGGTTACAGGCCTCCAGTCTGAAAAACAACCCTCCACCACCACCCTCTGGTCTTCTACCTTTGAGCCAGTTCTGTATGAAATGGCTAGTTCTCCCTGTATTCCATGAGATCTAATCAGTCTCCCATGGGGAACCTTGTCGAATGCCTTACTGAAGTCCATAATCGATCACATCTACTGCTCTACCCTCAATCATCTTTGTTACTTCTTCAAAAAAAAACTCAATCAAGTTTGTGAGACACAATTTTCCACGCACAAAGCCATGTTGACTATCCCTAATCAGTCCTTGCCTTTCCAAATACATGTACATCCTGTCCCTCAGGATTCCCTCCAACAACTTGACCACCACCGAGGTCAGGCTCACTGGTCTATAGTTCCCTGGTTTGTCTTTACTGCCCTCCTTAAACAGTGCCACCACATTTGCCAACCTCCAGTCTTCCAGCACCTCACCTGTGACTATTGACTATCTCAGCAAGAGGCCCAGCAATCACTTCTCTGGCTTCCCACAGAGTTCTTGGGTATACCTGATCCGGTCTTGGGGATTTATCCACCTTTACCCATTTCAAGACATCCAGCACTTCCTCCTCTGTAATCTGGACATTTTGCAAGATGTCACCATTTATTTCCCTACAGTCTATATCTTCCATATCCTGATCCCTTATTCAGAGATTATTTCTGGATTTACCAACAAGGGAAAGGAATCCCCTTAAGCCCATCAACATTTCCCAAGTTATATTTTAAAGTATCATGCTAATATTAATTATCTTGCCTCTTGATTTAAATCAGGGGCTTAGTTATGGGCACAAATCACCAACTAACAACAAGACACATTTGAGTTTGTAGTAATTTGGCTCTCAGCCATTTAGCTGCCATTTCTCACTGACAGTGAAATAGCAATCACCAGCAGGTGGTCAAGACACAGCACATACCAAATCACAGAATGCATTCAGGATAGCTGCTTGGCTGAAGAATGCTTATGCATTGGAGCACATATATGCCACAAATAGTTGATCACAATAATTCCAGGAACTGCTTGTCCAAAGATAGTTTTCGTTTGCAGATCCTGCTGGAAGAGATATGACCATTTTTCACCGGTTCTAAACATTAAAAGTTCAGGTCATTCTATAAATTTCTGGCAATATTTTTTAAAAATGCTTTTGCTAAATTACTGAGTCACTCATTCCACTTAACCATTTAAATAAGGTATTTATTCACTTCTTAAATTTCTGCTACAAGTTGTCGTTGGATTAGATGTTAAATTATGTTTGGTTAATGCTAAGTAGGTCCAGCAGTGCACCTGTCATGTTGTGTATAGTTAAAATGCCCTAGTCGGAGCCTTAGCACAGAAGTCATCATTTGGTCAACTCAGTTTCTGTACAGTGATTCAAATCAGACACTATCCCCTTCTCTATTCCTGCAGCTCTGAAAGTTCATGTCCTTTAAACGTTCCTTTAATTTTCCTTTGAAATCAGTGACCATCTTCACATCCACCACCCTCTCGGGAAACAAACTCAGATGTTAACCACTGCTGGGCAATGGGAACGTAACAACAATCTGCTGAACCACAAGAAAGTTTGTGATTTCTGATGAACCAAAGTTTGTCCATGTACCAAAGGAGTTCAAAATAGAAAATGTCAAACTTCAGGTTTCTTAAAATACAGTTGTTCATTTGCATTTTGACTACCTGGCAGCAAATTCTAACATAAAAGACAGTTTCTAGATTAAGTACAAAAACCAAGTTCAATGTTATGCCAAACAAAATGCAATGATTCAATTGTCATAAATGGCTAGGCTAAGGCAAAGGCAATAAAAAAAATGCAAAAAAAAGTGTGAAAATATTTATCTTTTCTATGATTTCATTATCTTGAATATAGAAACCTAGGAATTAGGAGTAGGCAATTTAGTCCTTCAAGCCTGCACTACCACTCATTGTGATCATGGCTGATCCTCTATCTCAATACCATTATCCCCTTATCTCAAGGCCTTTTAAATTGAAAAATCTTATTCTTGAATATATTCAGTAACTTGGCCTCCACATCCTTCTGCGGTAGAGAATTCCCCAGGTTCACTACCTTTTGAGTGAAGAAATTGTTCCTCATCTCAGTTCTACTCCATATCCTGAAACTGTGTCCCTAGTCCTAGGCTCTCCAACCACAGCAAACGTCCTCCCTGCATCTCCTACATCCAGCCCAATTAGAATTTTAAACGTTTCATTCTTCTAAACTCTGAATACAGGTCCATGTGAAATGCCAGGATATCTGATCAGCTCTACAATGTAGAGCAAAGCTACATTCTATCCATACTCTTCAGGTTTTATTTTACTTGCAAATTGTGCAACCACCATTTTCCCTGCAAACAGCCACAAAATCAGTTAGAAAGTTAGCTTTACTTAGGAGAGCCTGGATTGAAGGGAGAGACTATACTTTTAAAAAAAAGCTTTGTAATGAGATTGGTTCTTGGCTAATTCAGTGGTAGTTCCTCCACTAAAAAATGTAGTTTATCACAGAGAATGATAACCTGAATAGATAGTTCAGGTGTGCCAGAATTAAAAAAAAAGACTAATATAGCATGATTTATAAATGATTAAAGATTCTTAGATGTATTTCACTAACAAGACACACATTAAAGCAAAGCTAAAGATGCTGGAAATGTTCTGCAGGGCTGTAAAGCATGAGACTGTTTAAGGTCAATGATCCACTATCAAAACCATCATTAACTGGAAATTGAGTTTTCTCAGAGACGACATTTTGTCAAAGATTTTTGTTTGTCAAAAATTTTTGTATTGCAATTACCATAATAATTTGTAAGACTATCAATTTAAGTGGAAAACCAATATTTACATGGCATGAGAGAGAATAATGGTTGGTAGCGGTGTTGCCATAGAGAAAGTTCCCAATTAATAGTTGGTTGACTGTTTGCCACCAACCTTAGTTTAACCTTCAAAAGAGATGAAGCGAATGATTGATCAAGACACTGCCCTGAGAAAAATGATCCAGTGAATCAGTGTCACTTATTTTGCTGACTTGAGAGTCAATGGTTCTCAGGGCAATACCATCGTCAACCAACCTGTCTGGTTTGAAATTTAAAGCAAATGTGGCAGTTAACAGACAACGAACTATAATTTGGTGTACTCTCCATGGCAACACTTTACGAATCAGCACTCTCATACAAAAATTGTTATTTTCCTTTAAATTAGTCAATTATCCTGATAAGCGTAAGGAGGGAAGCTTTGGCAATGCATCTTTTTCGGTAAGATTAAAGTTCTGCAATATCCAACTACTCTCTATAACCAGAAATACTAAATCAAAAAACGTTTTTCTACCAATGCCACCAAATCTGCTGAATATTTCCAGCATCTCTTGAAAATCTAGAGGTCTACATTTCAGAAATACAATGCAACGATAAAACCAAAACACTGAAATATTTTATACATGATGCTCCTTCATAAAGTCGATCATAAACTCTGCGAGTTTTTGAGCTTCTTCCACTGTCACAGCATTATAGAGGGAAGCACGAATTCCACCAACAGACCTAGTACAACAGATCATATGGAATTAGTGCTATTTATACAAACATTCAATAAACATCAGATCCCACCTTTGAAAGAGACCCATTTACACATTTGCATATTCCTTAGTTATTAAGTGGAATTCCCAAAGACTTATAAAAGATTTCCCAAAGAAGTATCAGAATCACAGTTCCACTAAGTTATATAATTTGTGCTGAGAGATTTACCTGTGGCCTTTTAATGATATCATATTGCGTTTAGCAGCTTTGTCAAGAAATTCAGTTTCAAGAATACTGTCCCCATTAGCATTTCCAATGCGGAATGGAATATTCATTCTACTTCTGTAGATTGAAGCAGGTAGACTCCTAAGAAGAAAAAATATGTTGAGCAGAGTTCAGAATGATACCCCTCAATGTCAAGGTATCACTTATGAGAGCATGGCATCAAGGAATCTTTGCAAATTGAAGTCAATGGCAGGGATGGGGGAAATAAAGTGACATGGAGAAGACTGGCTGGAGACATAAAAGGAAAATGTTGTCAGCGACCGATTGAGCTTAACCTCAGGATATTACAACAGAAAGTCCTTAGGGCAGAATCTGAGAATCAACCATGATCAGCTCCAATGGCCAGCATCAAAGAACCAAATGGCCTACTCCAGTTAAAGTCCTATGCCCTTCCCTCCATTATATTAAAAAAGTGTCAGAAGTGGAAAGTTTGCACAATGTCCAGGACCATTCATAACTCCTCTCATATTAAACCATTTGTGTTCCTTTGGAGCAAGATTGGGGACATTATGAAAAGTTATCAGGGACAAGTGGAAATGTTCTTTACTGAAGGACAGAGTAAGTTCGAACAGCCAAGTGGCTTACTCCTCCACTGAATTCATATGTTCAGATTCGCACTCAGTGAAGGAGGGTTTGAGTTTGACAACAATTGGAGGCCTCCTTAAACTGGTGTTAACTCAGCAGTTCATCTATAGTATTTCCTGTGTAGCTTGAAACCTCATCCAACTTTTACATGAGTAAGGAGGTGTCTGCACATGTAAACCAAACTCTATATGACTTTAATTCTTATGGAAACAGAGGTAAAGTCTGGTCAAAAATTTCAGATGCCACTGTTCTCAATTATCAATGCAGTTTATCAAAAATAAGGCGATTTTTCAGAACAAATGAAAACTAACATTCAGATGAAAGCCATAAACGTGGGAGGTGCTGGTGTTGGACAAAGTTAAACATCTCAACACCAGATCATAGTCCAACAGATTTATTTGAAAGTACAAGCTTTCGGGGCGCTGCTGGTTTGTCAGGTAGCTAGTGGGACAGGATCATAGGGCACAGAATTTATAGTAAAAAGATCAAAGTATCATACAACTAATGAGATGTATTGAACAAACCTAGATTGCTATTAAGTCTTTAATCACTTAGAATGGAGTGCTGTGTTCCTTGACTATCAATGAATCCACCCTCAACTCTTACAGTTCAGTGAGCAGAAAGACTGGATCAGTTATACTAATACAGTATACCTACAAAGTAGGTCAGATTCCTGTACAGAGTACTTCTGGCTCATGAAGACCCATCTGCTATCTACAAGGCATAAATCAGAAGCGTGATACCTGGATCAATACACTTAAAATCTTAAACCCACCAGGGCAAAACAACATCTTGAACAGTATCCTATACATCTCAAGCAAATCACTCCTCCATCTTTGGTGCACAGTGGCATTATTGTGCATCACACTGATGACACTCTCCAGCAACTGACAAATGGTTTTTCAACAGCACTTTCCAACCCAGAACCACTACCATCTAGAAGGACAAGGGAAGCAGACAAAAATGAGAGGGTGTGGGGACAGGCCAATATCACTGCAGCCATCCATGCCTTCCAGCTTTCCTTTCCATTCTTCCAAAAAAAAAATTCAAGTCTGCAAGTTCCTGCGGTTAGAATGCGGGGACTCGATAAGTTGCAGGGGCAGTGGCTCCAATTCGCTCTACTCTCCGATTGATTTACTGTCATGTGTACCAAAGTACGGTGAAAAGCTTTCTTTAAGAGTAGTGCAGGCGGATCATAGTAAGGGAAGTACAGATCAAAAAGGTTGTAAAAAGAAAACTTGAGGCATACAAATTATATTGCACAGGGCGTTCGCTAGGCACGATCAACATTAGCAAGATCAGCATTATTTGAGGTTAGAGAGTTCATTCATCAGTTTAATAACAGCCAGGAAAAGGCTAATCCTGAACTTGCTGATGCATGTACTCAGGCATCAGTATCTCCAGCCTGATAGAAGAGGGGGGGAGGAGGGATCTTTGATGATGTTGACAGCCTTTCCGTGGCAACAAGCCAGGTAAATGGAGTCCATGCACAGAAGGCCAACTTCTGTGATGGTCTGGGCTGTGCACACAACCTTCTGTAGGTTCTTACTGTCCTGGGCAGAGAAGTTGCCATAACAGGCCATTATACACCCAGACATTATGCCTTCAATCGTACGTCTGTAGAAGTTGATGAGGGTCCTTATGGACATGCCAAATTTCCGGGGCCGCCCAAGGTATAAGAGGCATTACCGTGCCTTCTTGATGCTCGCATTTATGTGGGAAGTCCAGGACAGGCTGTCAGTTGTTATCACTCTGAGGAACGTGACACTCTCCATCCTCTCAACCTCAGCTCCGTTAATGTAAATGGGGGCGTGTTCTCCTTTTTTTCTGAAGTCAATAATCAGTCCTTTAGTTTTGCTGACATTCAGAGAGGTGCTGTTCTCACTGCACCACATCACCAAGCCCTCTAGTTCTCTTCAGTGTTTTGACTCAACATTGCTAGAGATCCGTCCTACTACGATGGTGTCATCAGTGAAGTTGTAGATGGCATTTGGCAACACAATCGTGGGTGTACAGTATAGGGCTGAGGATGCATTCTTGGGGGAGGAGGAGTGGGGCTCTGGTGTTGAGTGTTATTGAGGAGGACGTACTGTTATCTATTTTCATCTGATTGAAATCTGAGTCAGAAGGCTGAAAATCCAGTTGCAGAGGGTGATGCTGAGACCAAGTTCTCCGTTTTGAGATCAGCTTGGAGGGGATAATGGTGCTGCAGACGGAGCTATAATTAATGACCAGGAGTCTGACGTAGATGTCCTCATTATCCAGATGTTCCAGGGATGAGTGCAGGGCAAGGGATATGATGACTGCTGTAGACCAATTACAGCAATAGGCAAATTGTAGGCAGTCGAGGCAGGCTGGGAGACTGGAGGTGATGTGGGTCATGACCAGCCTCTCAAACCACCTCATGATTATTGGAGGTGCGAGCCACTGGGCGGTAGTCATTAAGGCACTTTTCACATGCTTTCTTGGGTACTGGAGGGACAGTTCTGGCTTATTGTCATCTTACGCTAACCCACAAAAAAAACTCACTTGCTACCAAACCTCATGCTATTTCCAGGACTAAGTTTAGTTTAAACATGGCAATTTAAAATGTTCAGAAGTTTAGTATAGTACAAAAGAAAACTTACACATAGAATCCATTGGATCCATCAATTACATTGTAAATCAGCTTTGACTTAGCAATACTGTTTTGTTCCATCACTTGAGCACCACCACATTTTTTAATCCATTGCAAGACCAAACCCATAATGTAAATGCTGAAAGAAAAACAAATCTGAGTTACTACATTGTACACATTTTGCAGACAGGGCAAGATGCCAGAGCAAACAAGACTAAAGATATTTTGAGCTTCAGTAGATTAAAAACTAGCTGGTTCATTTACATTGAAAGTTTCCATCACCCTTTCGGCAGGACATAAGGTTAGACTCCATTGTGAGATGCACAAGCATATACATGCACATACTTGAAACGTCAAAGTTCCAACACAATATAAAAAACTAAAAATCACACAACACCAGGTTATAGTGCAACAGGTTTAACTGGAAGCACACTAGCTTTTGGAGCGACACTCCTTCATCAGGTGATTGATGAAGGAGCGTCGCTCCGAAAGCTAGTGTGCTTCCAATTAAATCTGTTGGACTATAACCTGGTGTTGTGAGATTTTTAACTTTGTACACTCCAGTCCAACACCGGCATCTCCAAAATCAATATAAAACTAGTCACCATAAATAAACAAACAGATAAATAAATAAATAAACACACACACATATATATATATATATATATATATAAAATGCATGAATATGCTGGATTTTTTTAAAGCTAGAATTACAAGTGCCAACTTTATGCAGGAATACAAGTACAAAAAGATATTAATAGTAACAGCCATAAAATTTCAGAGACTTCATACCAGCTCTATTTTACTTCATGTCACTTATTTTCAGTGCTATTAGCATAGTTCATTGTGAGCAGTAAGGAAACATGCCAAAACATGCTCAGGTTTTGCTATGGAGAGCATCGATGTGAGAATCATCAAGACATGCAAGAATAAGTATAGAAGTTATTTTAAAGTTGTTGAATATGGGAGCTGGGGGAAACCAAGCAGATGGTGACTCAAAACCGACAAAGGTTGAAGCATCGAGAAATAAACAAAAGGAAAACTGGACACTGGGTGCAAAGTAAACTGGTTCAGTTCAAATCAGATATAGGGAAAAAACAAATTTTTAGAAAAAGAAAATAAAGATCTGGTTGAGGCAAACCTCGAGACTATTAATATCTGAAGATTTGACATCAAGAGTCTTTTTCCAGTTTATTGACAGTAATTGAAACATTTAGGGCATTTAAAAAGAGTTGAAGTGACAAGAGTTAACATAGCGTCATAAGGATATACTGCATAGAAACAGACCCTTTGGTCCAACTCGTCCATGCCGACCTGAGGACATTAGAAAGCCACAAAAGTATAAGTTCCAATTTTACTTCTTTATCATGACATATTGGGAACTCAAGGGTTAAACATTCCACTGCTAAAAGGACTCACTGCAGTATCGATTGCAAACCTGTCCTCTTACAGAATGAGACGGGACAGCACAGCGGGCTGGGGGGAGGTAGCTGACTCCCGGAGAACAGAATCCTCACACATGGATTTCACTTGCAGCCTCAGACAAAAAAGGTGTTTGTCTTCCCTGGTCAAGACAGATGGCCTTGGCCATAACCTTATTAATGGCCTCCGGATCCCATTATCATGCTTCCCCTACCTTTTAACATGGGCATGTGTATCCAACCATGAGAACAAAGTCCTTCAGTCTAAAATCTCTATCTATAAATATATGGTTATGAAGAATATGATAGCCTGTCCCTGTAAACCATTGGCTAGTTATCACAGGAAATCGGCAATCATCGGGCATTGTAAAATTGTAATTATCAGACTTAAACAATGTAACAGCAATCAATTATGTGACTTGTCAACCTCTGTACAATAAAATTCCTATAAAATATTCTGCATGTGTGTGTGGAGCAGGGATTCATTGAGAAATGCCACCACAAGCAGGCCACATGACTCCTTTGGGGTCACTGAGAATCTCTCACCAGCTGTCCAATAATAACGCATCTACAGTTGTACTGAAACTCGTGTTGTCTGGATTTGTGGAAAAACTACTTCAGCAGACCAGATATCCTAAATTAACCTTCTTCCATTTGCCAGCAAGTGGCCCATATCACTATAAAATCCTTCCTATTCATATACCCATCCAGGTACTTTTTAAATATTGTACCAGCCTCTACCATTTCCTCTGGCAGCTCATTCCATATGCACACCATCCTCTGAGTGTAAAAGTTGCCCTTTCAGTCCCATTTAAATCTTTCTCTTCTCACCCTAAACTTATGCCCTCTAGTTCTAGACTCTCCCATCCCAGGGAAGAGACATTGTCTATTTATCCTATCCATGCCCTTCATCATTTTATAAACCTTTATGAGGTCACCCTTCAGCCTCTGATGCTCCTGGGCAAACAGCCCCAGCCTATTCAGCCTCTCCCTATAGCTCAAACCCTCCAATCGTGGCAACATCCTTGTAAATCTTTTCTGAACCCTTTCAAGGTTCACATGTGTTTGAGCGTTTAGTTTGTATTCACTGTGCAACTGTAACAAGTCCAAATTCAACACATTATGAACAAATATTGATGCAGACACTGGAATGTTAATAAGCAGGATTTAGCAACTCAGCCTATCTTTTCTGGGTGCTGGCACCTAGCCAAACATTTATAGCTGCCCCGACTTGTTTTACCATCTACACACAATACAGACCCACTAAAGACTTGAAAGCTTGGAAAAAGCTCTAATAGAAACGATGATCTCTGAAAACGAAACTGCAACTTGGAACAGCTTTTTTAACGCAAAAAAAACTATTAAACTAAATACCTGCGCTTAACAATTTAGACATGCAAGATAAAATATAAACCACTTACCTATAGGTTGAAGGAGTATTGTAAAGAGAATTGCTGCTCTCTTGTACTTTATAGTCAAACACTATTGGACATTCCTTCAATGCAAATCCCAGAAGATCCTCTCTGATTATTACCACAGTCACTCCCGCACAACCAATGTTCTTCTGAGCACCAGCGAAAATCAAACCAAACTGTTGAATAACAGCATGCAAAATTCTATTAATTTTGATGGACTGCAAGCTTGGAAATTTGGATGCAAACAAAAGCTTAGAGAACTCCTTTCCTAATGACACAGTGGGTATATCGACCACCACACCACCCTCTCCCAATCAGCACAACAACTCAAGGCAGTAGCTCAACAAGCCTAAAGGCAATTAGGGAACGTCAATAAAAGTTGGCCTCGCCAATAATATCCTACTTCCCCTTGAACAAATATAAAAGTTAAGTAGTTCATTAAAAATTTCAGCAAATTGGATTCAGCTACCAGGTATTCTGACTGAATCCAAGCATAGGTTCCAAAAGATCCAAAAGATGCAAGGGATAAGTATTCCAAGCCAAAGAAAAGAAATATTGCATTTATATATATTGATGTAAACATTGTTATATCAAAAGCAAAATATTTAAAATTAATGTATTTTAAAGGGGAGTGGCTTTGAGCATTCTGAACAGGAATAACGAACAACTCTCTCAACCTATGTCTTTGAAACCAACGTGTAAGAAAAAGAATAAAGTCCGGAAAGCAGAATATAGGAAGTTTAAAAGTTGAACCTCAAAAGTAGAATCTCAGGATTGCTACCAATTCACATACTAATCAGAGTAGAAATAGTGAAAGATCTCTAGCATTTGTTGTTTGCAGTACAGATTCCAGCATCTACAGTAATTTACTCCCACATTGTGTTTAATCAACTGCCACATGTCTTCAAGGAATGCCTACTCTGAAGAGGCTTTGCTCTTCCCTCAGACAAGGATCCCACCAGCTCGCTACATCTCACCACTGCCACAAACCACTCCCTCCACACCCCCGAAACTATCGCATAAATGCTGCCTCCTCCACATTTCACTTCAGCTCTGAAAGAAAAAAGTCATCTAAACTCAAAAGATAAGCTTGATCTCTCTCCATGGATACGGTCTGACCATTGTGATCTCCAGCATTTGTTGTTTTCAGTTCATATGAATACATAACTGGAGAAAGTGTGCAAGGGGGACGGTTTCAGATTCCTGGAACCAGTTCTCAGGGAAAGTGTGACCAGGTTGCATCTAGGCAGGACTGGGACGGATGTCCTGAGGAGAATATTTGCCAGTGAGGTTGGGGAGGGTTTCAAACTAAAATGGGAGGATGGGAACCTATTCATGGAGACAGTAGAGAAGAAACAACAAAAACAAAAAACAGCAGCATTGGCAGAAAAGACATTCTCTTCCTCAATGCAAAATAATGAGCAGGACAAAATGTTAAAAGATGACAATGATGTCCCCTAGAATCTGAAACTCTGCTTCATTTCTTGAGTACTTAGAGTCTTGCGCCTATTGCAAGTGCTTCACGTATTAAAGGTGTATGAATTAGTCACACAAATTACTATAATTGGGGGGTACTATGTAGTTGGGATTACAATCTTGTGGCTGCCGGTGGCCATAGTTGGGAATTGAATAACCAGGACTTTCAGTTTTTAGAAAGTTAAAAATCCCAAAACACCAGGTTGTATTCCAACAGGTTTATTTGGAATTGCTAGCTTGCAGAGCACTGCTCCTTCATCAGGAGCTAGTGAGGCAAGATCATAAGGCATCAAATTTATTGCACAAGGTCAAAGTGTCAGACAACTGATGTAATTGTACCTAGATTGCTGTTAAGTCTTTCACCTTTTAGAAGGAGTTGCAGGTTTTGATTCATTAATATGTAAATCCCAGAATTTCTTTCAAGTCTATGACTCTAAGTCACATTCCCAAGATGATTTAAGGTTTTATAAAAAAGGTCAATTCTCAGCTCAGACAATGCCTTAAAGGTGTGAGATTAGAGTCTGTCTGTATCCCAAACTTGCGTCAGACTGGTTCTATTTCCAAAGTAGGAATTTATAAAATGTCACATGGATTGACTGCATGCAGGTTGAGTGCTTTTTGAACAAAATAGAAATGTATCTGCAAATGCAATTTTGCAAATATAAATTCACCCCTAGACTTGTGACACACACACACACACACTCTCTCTATCCCCCAACCCCAACACTCTACCCATGCACACACCCTCTCACAGGCACATACTCCATCACACTCACGCACACACACTCTCTTCCTCACATGCACACACACAGATAAGTCTATGGAGTGAATTTGCATTTGCAGATACATTCTATTTTGCTCAAAAAGGCACACAACCTATTTTAGAAAGGAGACAAAGTAGAGAATTTTAGACCCTTAGCCTGATATTGATAATAGGAAAAATGCTAGAGTCTATTATAAAAGATTTAATAGCATAGCACTTGGAAAATAGTAACAGGATGAGACACAGTATGAATTTACATAAGGGAAACCAGGTTTGATAAATTTATTGGAATTTTGAGAGGCTGTACCTGGTAGAGTTGTCAAAGAATAATTAGTTGATGTGGTTTATTTGAACTTTCAGAAGCTATTTGATAAGGTCCTACACAAGAAATTGGCATGTAAAATTAAAGCACATAGGATTGGGTGTAGTAGACGGATATCAAAAGAAAACTGGCACGCACTGAAAATGAGGGAATAAAAGGGTCTATTTTCTATTGGTAGTCAGTGCCCAGGGAAGTACAGCAGAGATCTGTGCTTGGAACCCAGCTATTCATAAATTACATTAATGATTTTGATGATGAAACTAAATGTAAGATCTCACATTTTCTGATGACATAAAGCTGGATGGGAGGATGAGCTGTGAGGACGACTTAGAGATGCTTCAGTGTGATTTGGATAAGCTGAGTGAGTAGACAAATGCATGTGATAAATGTGAGATTTGGTAACAAGAACATGAAGACAGATTATCAGAGTGGTGATGATTGAAAAAAAAGGGGGAGTCCTTGCATGCTTACATTCAGTGCCTGGATATACAAGTGCATCAAGGTGCTGAAGGAGGCAAAGTATGCTGGCCTTCAAACAGGGAGGATTTGAGTATAGGAACAAAGATGTCTTGCTGCAAATGTACAAAGCCTTGGTAAGGCCACACCTGAAGTATTGCATGCAGCTTTTAACTCCTTATCTGAGGAAGGATGTTCTGGCGATGGATGGAGCGTAATGAAGATTTAGCAAACTAAGTCCTGGGATGGTAGAACAGAAGATAGACTGAATCAGTTAGGATTATGTTGTCTGGCATTTCGAAAAGTAGTAAAGGGATTAGAAATCTCAGAAACTTATCAAATTCTAAAAGAAAAGGGGGATAGACAAGGTAAATGCGAGAAGAATGGTCCCAATGAGTGGGGTGTCCTAAACTAGGGGCCACAGACTAAGCATACCGAGTAGGCCATTTAGGACTGAGATGAGGAGACATTTCTTCACTTAGGGAGTGTTAAGCCTGTGGATTTCTTGACCACAAAGTGGTTGAGGCTAAACATTGAATGTTTTCAAGAAGGGGCTTGAAATAGTTCTTGGTGCTAAAGGAATCCAAGGGTATGAAGCAAAAGTGAGGAGCACGATACCAAGTGGCATGATCAGCCATGATCATACTGAGTGGTGGAGCTAAAGGGCCAAATGGGCGACTCTTGTTCCTAGATGAAGGGCTCCTGCCCGAAATGTCGATTTTCCTGTTCCTTGGATGCTGCCTAACCTGCTGTGTTTTTCCAGCACCTTGAATCTAATCTCCAGCATTTATAGTCCTCACTTTTACCTACTCTTGTTCCTATTTCATGTGTCTATGTGTAGTTACCTCAGCAGGGTAATGCAGGAAACATGACAACTAATTATAGAAAACAACCTCCCCAAAAACAAAATAATGTAAATGACGAAACATTATTCCGCTTCTTCAAACTGCGTTAGGATAATTTCTCTCCAGATAGCAGTAAACAGCTTGCCATCTCATCCAAAAAGAGATCTCCAAAGTACTACTGAAAGATTGTTGGGAGTTTCATTCAGCTCTGAAACACGGAGGGGCAGCAGGATGGGTCATAAGGATTATACCTTTAAGGAATGCACTAGAAAAGGCAAAGTGATGTATTTGCTAAAACTGGCAGAAATCAATATTGAATCAATCAATCAATCATGTAATCAGCTGTCACTGGAAAAGTAGTGGCAATTCAATGTTTAAACAATAAAGTTCTATAGAGTCATTAAACAGCACTATCACCACAAAGTAATGGAACCAGTGAAATCAGATACATTCTTCAAACAAATCCTTTACTTATTAAAATTGATCAACATATCTACTGTGTTCTGGCTTGCAAAAATTCAATGATTTAATTTAAACACAATAGCCTCTAGCATAAACATAAAAAGAACAGTAATGTTGAACGTTAAAATTTATGAAAATTTAAAATTTTGTGTAACAAATGCTCTAAACCTTGGATACAACTTGGCACCAAATTACACATGGAAAGGAATGTCATGGCTTGGAGATCACTATAGGCTTGCACATAAATGGAAATATCAGGTTATAAGGATCAGAGCCTTAGGGAAAAATGGAGTTTGCTTTAAAAAGTGTGCAAAATTAAAGTAAATTGGTGAAGAAAACAATAAAAAAAGTTGAGATTGATTTGGCCCATCTCATTGCTCATAAATAAGTGTTCAAAGTTTGTGAGAAGATTTGTAGCTCGGGTGCTCGTTGTTGTGGTTCTGTTCGCCGAGCTGGGAATTTGTTTGCAGACATTGCGTCCCCTGTCTAGGTGGCATCCTCAGTGATTGGGAGCCTCATGTGAAGCAGTTCTGTGATGTTTCCTCCAGCATTTATAGTGGTTTGTCTCTGCTGCTTCTGGTTGTCAGTTCCAGCTGTCCGCTGCAGTGGCTGGTATATTGGGTCCAGGTCGATGTGATTATTGATTGAATCTGTGGATGAGTGCCATGCCTCTAGGAATTCCTGGCTGTTCTCGGTTTGGCTTGTCCTATAATAGTAGTGTTGTCCCAGTCGAATTCATGTTGCTTGTCATCCACGTGTGTGGCTACTAAGGATAGCTGGTCGTGTCGTTTCGTGGCTAGTTGGTGTTCATGGATACGGATCGTTAGCTGTCTTCCTGTTTGTCCTATGTAGTGTTTTGTGCAGTCCTTGCATGGGATTTTGAACACTACATTAGTTTTGCTCATGCTGGGTATCGGGTCCTTTGTCCTGGTAAGTTGTTGTCTGAGAGTGGCTGTTGGTTTGTGTGCTGTTAGGAGTCCTAGTGGTCGTAGTAGTCTGGCTGTCAGTCAGAAATGTTCTTGATGTATGGTAACGTGGCTAGTCCTTTGGATTGTGGCATATCCTCATTCCGTTGTCTTTCCCTTAGGCATCTGTTGATGAAATTGTGGGGTTATCTGTTTTTAGCGAATACATTATAGAGGTGTTCTTCTTCCTCTTTTTGCAGTTCTGGTGTGCTGCAGTGTATTGTGGCCCTTTTGAACAGTGTCTTGATGCAACTTCTTTTGTGTGTGTTGGAATGGTTGCCTTCACAGTTCAGGACTTGGTCTGAGTGTGTGGCTTTCCTGTATACGTTTGTAGTGAATTCTACGTTCGGTGTTCTCTGTACCATCACGCAAAACCAATGTAGTGTACAAATTCCCATGCAAGGATTGCACAAAAACACTATATAGGACAAACAGGAAGACAGCTAACGATCCGTATCCATTACACCAACTAGCCACGAAACGACACGACCAGCTATCAGCCACACTCTCAGACGTCAAGCAACATGAGTTTGACTGGGACAACATTACTCCTATTATAGGACAAGCCAAACAGAGAACAGCCAAGGAATTCCTAGAGGCATGGCACTCATCCACAGATTCAATCAATAAGCACATCGACCTGGACCCAACATACCAACCACTGCAGCGGACAACTGGAACTGACAACCAGAAGCGGCAGAGACAAACCACTATAAATGCCGGAGGAAACTTCACAGAAGCGCTTCACAGGAGACTCCCAAGCACTGAGGATGTCTCCTAGATAGGGGACGAAATGTCTGCAACACAAATTCCCAGCTCGGTGAACAGAACCACAACAATAACTCGTGTCTACACATATTAGATTTTGTTAATAAATTTTTAATATTCAAGGTATGTTTGCTAATATAGATCAGTGCATGAGTATAGGTGTTGGGAGGTCATATTGCAGGATATTGTTTAGGCCACCTTTGGAATACATTCAATTCTGGTCTCCCTGCTATAGAAAGGATGTTGTGAAACTTGAAGGAGTTCAGAAAGGATTTACAAGGATGTTGCCAGGGTTGGAGAGCTTGAACAGGCTGGGATTGTTTTCCCTGGAAAGTCAGCGGCTGACCTTATACAAGTTTATAAAATCATGAGGGGCATGGATAGGGTGAATAGCCAAGGTCTTTTCTCCGGGGTAGGGAGATCCAAAACTAGAGAATATAAAACTAGGGTCGGCACGGTGGCACAGTGGTTAGCACTGCTGCCTCACAGCGCCTGTAGACCCGGGTTCAATTCCCGACTCAGGCGACTGACTGTGTGGAGTTTGCACGTTCTCCCCGTGTCTGCGTGGGTTTCCTCCGGGTGCTCCGGTTTCCTCCCACAGTCACAAAGATGTTCGGGTCAGGTGAATTGGTCAAGCTAAATTGCCCGTAGTGTTAGGTAAGGGGTAATTGTAGGGGTATGGGTGGGTTGCGCTTCGGCGGTTTGGTGTGGGCTTGTTGGGCCGAAGGGCCTGTTTCCACACTGTAAGTCTAATCTAAGTCTAATCTAATCTAATCTAATCTAATCTAATAAGTTTAAGGTGAGAGGAGAAAGATTTAAAAAGGGACAATTCCTTTCTTTAAAAAAAGAGAGCGCATGATGCATGTATGGAATGAGCTGCCAGAGGAAATGGTGAAGGCTGGTACAAATACAACATTTAAAAGGCATCTGGATGGGTACACAAATAAAGGGTTTAGAGGTAGATGAGCCAAGTGCTGACAAATGGGACTAGATTTATTTTGAATATCTGGTTAACATGGATAATTTTGACCGACTATTCTGTTTCTATGCTGTACAACTCTATGACTAACTGTACAGCCCATGGATCATTTTGTCATCTTATTTAACATGCCAAGTACAAATTTTTGTTAACATCAAACTCCAGATCTAAGTTAGCTTTTCTAGTGGTTATTACTGACAGTTTGCTGAAACTGCAGAATGTATTACTGAATTTATGTGTCCTGTAATCCCATTTTTTTAGAAAGCAGATAATACAAAGTTAAAACCAGTTACATATAATTATGTAACTGGAGAAAAATGTCCCATTTCTAACTCTTTCCTCAGTCTGTGCAAGATGTTTCCACAATGTTAAAAGGAAATTCAATGAATACTTGATTTAATTTTTCCATCACCTTTCAAGGCCATAACCTTTCTCCCCCCAACCCACCCCCCCCCAGTCATGTTTTGCCTGGTTCTTTTATCATTTACCTTATAAGCATTATCCTCATGCTATAATCAGAAGCTGTTTCATCTCATTTTCTTTTTCAAAACATTCAGATTTTCATATACCTTTATCTAACTTTCCTCATTGGACGAACTATTTTTCCTGATCCCCGCCATGCAATTGAAATCTTTCATTTAATACACCATTTTTTTTCTAAGAATACCCACTGCAATGTAAAGACATAGGTGGTCTTGAAAGTTAGGTGAAAAGGCCTTACCTTGGAGACATCTACTGGCTTTGAAAGAAAACATGACGACATGTCACAGACCAGCACAGTTCCTTCTGTGTCTGGGACAAAGGGAAATTCCACACCATGCAGCGTCTCATTGGCACAATAGTAAACATAAGAAGCGTTTGGATTCAAATTCCAACTACTTGGATTTGGAATTGCTGGAAAACAAGATTTTTGTCTTTAAAAAAGATTAGATCTTACATATCCAGTTGGCCATAATGGATCCATAACACAAGAAGTTCTTACTTATGTAAGCATCAAGTTTGGGATGAACAATATTCACTTTTCCATATTTCGCTGCTTCAATGGCTGCTTTAGCAGACCAAGATCCAGTCACCACATAATCAGCACTCCTCTCTTCTTTCAATCCAATAAGGTTTAAAGGGACAGCACTGAACTGACCAGTTCCACCTCCCTGGAGAAAAATTACCTTGTAGTTTTCTGGAATATTCCTGCATTAAAGACATATAAACACAGGTGAATCTTCCCCTTCCTTGAGGAGGAATGCCAAAGTCTGCTGTAAACCTTTGCTGAGATTAGCTTAAATATAATTAGAATACAAATATTCTTAAATGGCAACTTTGTTGAAATATCACAAAGGTTAAATAGTTGTTCCTCCAACTGCAGCACTAATATCACGCAAGTAATTTGATATGCAAAGGAGTTAATTTGCTCTGCTAACCTACAGGAAATGGGATGCCTCTGACTTACAGATATATTGTAAGAAAATTACATCATCCTCTCCCATTATTCAGAACCATTTACATGGCCATTCCTTTGCCATTCATATCCATTTGCATCATCATTCCCTATTCAGAAATCAATAAGTTGGAATTCTGACAACTCTACTTGGTTAAAAAAAAATAGAATTCACACCAGATCTGACCATTAAGGAATAATTTGCATTACATTGCAGTGACCACCTCACCTCCAGAAACACTGTTTTGAGTGGCATGTGACCCTGACGGAGTGACTGGGGATTGTCTGGTGGACATCACTGGATGTGATGAAAAAATTTTGTATAAAGGAAGGACTGTTTCCTTTGTTCAGAAAGCTTTCCTGGACATGCATCGCAGGAATGGCAAAGAGTGTTCAGTGTTCAGTGTTTCCCCAAAGCTTGTATTGTACTTTGCTTAATAACATCTAGCTTGTTCACAGATGTTGGTGAGGTGCAGTTGCATCAAGTGTGTAAGAACCTCAATACAAAAATGGACTTAACACTTGGGCAATTTCAAATGTTCCAAAAGCACTTCACATCCAATAAGAATACACTCATCAATTCCTATCACTGAACAAGCACTCAGATGCCACCCGTCCCTGCTACATTTCTCCCAAATTAATGTCACCTCTGTGTACATCTGCAATTTACCATCTAAAACTTTAGGCTCCCCTTATCACTCAATCACAATCCCTGCCAGTTAAGCCAGGAGGAGAGGTGAAGGGAAGCAGAAGTGACAGTGACAGTCAGCAAGAAAAGGTGATGCTGTGTTTATTGCTGTCGGAGCTCTAGGACATAGCTGTAAGTGTGCAGGTTGCACACCATCTGCAACTGGGGAGTCAATCAGCAAAAGCATACAAAAATATTTCTATACGGCTATCAGTTTAAAGCAGAGGGAAAGGTAACAGCCACAATTTCTCTAATCTTTGAAAAGTGCCTTGGGATCTTTTTAGTTCACCCAATGAGGCTGGTAGAGCTGTATTTAAAATCACATTCAGAAAAGACAATATAGCAATTCAGTGAGTCAAGACTGAGACTTTAAACTAGGTAATGCAAATTGAATTGCTAGTCTCTGACCATTTTAATACAATCACCAATTCTAACCAATACAACTTACAATTGGAAACATAATTTTGTCGCATAATCACAGAATGTCACAGTGCAGAAAGGCTCCTGCCTTTCTATTTAGAGAGTTATAGGGAAAGAATTATTCAATGCCCTCTTAAATGCCTCAATTGAACCTACTCTATCACATTTCTGGACAATGCATTCAAGAGCACAAGCACTCACAGCAAGAAAAGAAGTCTCATCTTGTATTGCTTCTTTTGTCAATCACTAAGACTATGCTCGCTGGTTTTTCACCCATTCATGAGTGGGAACAATCTTTCCCGATGTACCCTGTCCAGAACCCACGTGATTTAAAGATTCCATGAAATCTTCCCTCAGCCTTCTCTCCAATCTATCCTCCCGCAAAAGGTAAAAGACAGGGTGGTGGTGAAGGGTGCTTTTCACACTGCAAGCCTTTGACCAGTGATATGCCGCATGGATCGGTGCTGGGTCCACTACTTTTTTGTCATTTATAATAATGATTTGGATGTGAACATAGGAAGTATATTAATAGTTTTGCAGATGACACCAAAATTGGATGTGTATTGTACAGCAAAAAAGGTTACCTCAAATTATAACGGGATCTTGATCAGATGGGCCAATGGGCTGAGGAGTATCTGCTCCATAAACTGGCAGATGGAGTTTAATATTGATAAATGGGAGGTGCTGCATTTTGGGAAAGCAAATCAGAGCAGGTCTTAGAGTCATAGAGATGTACAGCATGGAAACAGACCCTTCGGTCCAACCCGTCCATGCCGACCAGATATGCCAACCCAATCTAGTCCTACCTGCCAGCACCTGGCCCATACCCGCCCAAACCCTTCCTCTTCATATACCCACCCAACTGCCTCTTAAAAGTTGCAATTGTATCAGCCTCCACCACTTCCTCTGGCAGCTCATTCCATACATGCACCACCCTCTGCGTGAAAAAGTTGCCCCTTAGTTCTCTTCTATATCTTTCCCCTCTCACCCGAAACCTATGCCCTCTAGTTCTGGAATCCCCGATCCCAGGGGAAAGACTGTGTCTATTTATCCTATCCATGCCTCTCATAATTTTGTAAACCTTTATAAGGTCCCCCCTCAGCCTCCGACGCTCCAGGAAAACAGCCCCAGCCTGTTTAGCCTCTCCCTAAAGCTCAAATCCTCCATCCCTGGCAACATCCTTGTATGCCTTTTCTGAACCCTTTCAAGTTTCACAACATCTTTCCGATAGAAAGGAGACCAGAATTGCACGCAATATTCCAACAGTGAATGTCCTGTACAGTCGCAACAGGACCTCCCAACTCTTGTACTCCGTACTCTGATCAATAAAGGAAAGCATACAAAATGCCTTCTTCACTATCCTATCTACCTGCAACTCCACTTTCAAGGAGCTATGAACCTGCACTCTAAGGTCTTTGTTCAGTAACACTCCCTAGGACCTTACCATTAAGTGTATACGTCCTGCTAAGATTTGCTTTCCCAAAATGCAACACCTTGCATTTATCAGAATTAAACTCCATCTGCCACTTCAGCCCATTGGCCCATCTCCTGTTCGTTGTCCACTACACCCCAATTTTGGTGTCATCTGCAAACTTACTAACTGTACCTCTTATGCTCACATCCAAATCATTTACGTAAATGACAAAAAGTAGAGAACCTAGCACCAATCCTTGTGACACTCCACTGGTCACAGGCCTCCAGTCTGAAAAACAACCCTCCACCACCACCCTCTGTCTTCTATCTTTGAACCAGTTCTTAAATACTTAATGGTAAGTTTCTGGGGAGTGCTGAACAAAGAGACCTTGGAGTGCAAGTTCATAGTTTCTTGAAAGTGGAGTCGCTGATAGATAGAATAGTGAAGGAGGTGTTTGGCATGCTTCCCTTTATTGATCAGAGTATTGAGTACAGGAGTTGGGAGGTCATGTTGTGGCTGTACAGGATATTGGTAAGGCCACTTTTGGAATATTGCATGCAATTCTGGTCTCCTTCCTATTGAAAGGATGTTACGAAACTTGAAAAGGGTTCAGAAAAGATTTACAAGGATATTGGCAGGCTTGGAGGATTTGAGCTATAGGGAGAGGTTGAATAGGCTGGGGCTGTTTCCCCTGGAGTGTCGGAGGCTGAGGAGTGGCCTTATAGAGGTTTATAAAAGCATGAAGAGCATGGATAGGATACATACACAAAGTCTTTTCTATGGGGTGAGGGAGTCCAGAACTAGAGGGCATTGGATTAGGATGAGAGGGGAAAGATATAAAAAGTACCTAAGGGGCAACTGTTTCATGCAGAGGGTGGTGCATATATGGAATGAGCTGCCAGAGGAAGACATGGTGGCTGGTACATTTGCAACTTTTAAAAAGCATCTGGATGTGAAGGTTTAGAGGGATATGGGTCAAGTACTGGCAAATGGGACTAGATTAGGTTGGGATATCTGGTCAGCGTGGACAAATTGGACCGAAGAATCTGTTTCCATGCTTTACATCTCTGCGACTCTATGACTGAAGCTTCTTGAAACCCTCTTCTGCATACCGTTCTGTTTATTCACGTCCCTCCGGAAGGTGCATGCAACATTCCTGTTGAGGTCTAAACAGAAAAGTGAGTAACGGCTGGAGCAGAAGCAGAGCAAATGCAGGCAGAGTCCTGGAAGCGAGCCACGGCCAAAGTGAGAGAAGAGCCAGCACAGGCCAAGTAGGGAGCCAAGTCACAGCTGGAGCAGGGAGAGCCCAGGCCAGCTAGAGGGACAATCCTGGAGGAGAGTCTGGGACTGAGGCCAGAGCATGGAGACAGCTAGGCCTCGTGTTTGAATGTTGATAGGCACAGACTTGAGTATTTTGAAGAAACTTTTCATTCTCATTCAGACATTTAAAACACTGTATTCCCAGGTCAGTCTTTTTCTTTTTTACTATTTTAATTCTGTAACTCTTAAAAGTATCTGTACTAGGTACCTAAGATGGCGCCATGTGGCGACATTATAAACTTTTCACTGCACTCAAACGAGTGCAGGTGACATTAAAGGCTCCACAAATTCAGCATAATTTCGCTGCTCTTATGCCCCAATTAAATTAAGTCTAGAATATCACAGGATTTCTAAAAATAAAATCTCTCTACCCATCCTGTTACCCTGAATGACACATGCAGATACACTCAGTCCTCCTTATCCGAGACATTGGTAGGGGCACAGAATTCCTGTGGATAACCAAAAAAAAATGCAGATTCCACTAAGACCCTCTCCTTTGTACCCAATATGTCTTGAAACAAACAAACAAATACTTTAATACAATAAAAATATTTGGTTAGCTAATTTTTTAAAACCATAAGAATGCACACACCTTTATCAGAGCAATCTTGAGGAAGACAAGGTTAGAAGTAACTACAGTAAATTGTTCATACAGTATGGAACTGGATCCGATCTCATGAGTATACAAATCCACAGGTGGCAAATCAGTGGATAATGAGAAATAAGTGTACATCAGATCTCTCTGCTCTTGTACAGCTTTAACAATAGCACTCTACTGTTTCTCCATATTCTTTTTACCAAAATGTATCACTTAGCACCTCCCCATTGAACATCATCTGCCACCTCTCTGTCCACTCCATCAACTTATCAATGTAATTTTGAAGTTCGACATGGTTCCCTCACCACTTTACATTTATCAAAATTTTCAGTTATCTGCAAGCTTTGCACTTGTCCTGACTGCACAAATATGTTAAAACTCTCATTCAGCAAACAAATTCTCTGGTTAGCCACTTACATTAACAGACCTGTAAAACATTTCAGAGTAAATTAAGTGATCAGAAGGTGATTTTATTTGTAAAACGGTTCATTGGATAGACATTTATGGCCCATTCTTAATTGCCTGAGCACAGTTACCTGTCAACCACAGTGCTGGGGATTTGGAGTCACATATGGACAAAGGTGGAAATGGCAGTTTCCCTTTCATAATAGGATATTAATGAACCTGATGGGTTTTTCATTTAATAAAAAAAAAACAGCATTACACTAGCTTTTTTATCTCAGATTTGTACTGAATTCAAAATTTCATCATTGTCACGGTGAGATTCAAACCCATGTCTCCAGAACATTGAGCAAAAAAAAACTAGAGATGCTAGAAGTATGAAACAAAAAAAACAGAAGTTGCTGGAGAGACTCAGAAGGTCTGGCAGCATCTATGGAGTTAAAATTGAGTCAACATTTTGGGTCTAGTGGCCCTTCTTCAGACTTCTCATTCCGAGGAAAGGACACTGGGCACAAAACATTAAGGTATGAATTCAGATTTCTCCAGTTTCCTCATTTCCCCTCCCCCCACCTTGTCTCAGTCGGTTCCCTCAACTCAGCACCGCCCTCCTAACCTGCAATCCTCTTCCTGACCTCTCCGCCCCCACCCCACTCCGGCCTATCACCCTCACCTTGACCTCCTTCCACCTATCCCACCTCCATCGCCCCTCCCCCTAGTCCCTCCTCCCTACCTTTTATCTTAGCCTGCTTGGCTCTCTCTCTCTTATTCCTGATGAAGGGCTTATGCTCGAAACGTCGAATTCTCTATTCCTGAGATGCTGCCTGGCCTGCTGTGCTTTGACCAGCAACACATTTGCAGCTGTGATCTCCAGCATCTGCAGACCTCATTTTTTACACAAAACATTGACTGTTTTCTCTCCACAAATGCCGACGGAGCTGCTAAATTTCAGTTTTTGTTCCCCAGAACACTGGCCTGGGATATTTGTATTTCTAATCCAATGTCATTATCATGCGGCATCATCTCACCAGCTTCGTACATGCTCTTATATCCTTTAAAAATGTTCAACTAATTTATTCTGAGATTTCATCATCCCTAGATGTTCAACTGTATTCTCACTAGGGATATTGATCATTGATTACTGTGTCAGCAATGGCGAAGGTAGTTGACAGACTGCCTCTGAAACCACAAAGTACTGGATTCAAGTTGGATTTCAGGTCTGAAGTTCAAAACCTCAAAGCTGGCACACCATTGCAGAACTGAGGACGCAATTAATTCTTGGAGGTGATGAACTTCAGATAAAGTGTTAAACTTAGGCCCTACATGCCTATTGGCGTGAAGAATTCAGTTTCACAATGTTGCAAAGTTGGGTAAAGTAACTGTACATTGGAAGACTGGAAAGTAGAATTTGGTGTATGTAAAATTGTAAAATGCTAGGGGGTAAAACATTGTGTGGCATATTTAAAAGATGGGTTTTCTTTTGGTGTTTAGAGATATAAATGAATGTCTGTGAGCAGCAGCTAGGGGGTTTGCAGGTGTATTGAGAGCCTGAACTGAAACATTTGTATCAAAAGGCTGTACAGTTAGCAGGCCAAGCAGCAGTTTTTACAAAGACAACAGGTTTTTGAATTTAGCCAAATCAATTTGAACCAGGCCTTTCAGTTACTAAAAACTTTTAAAATTGGATGACTTTGACAACATTGGACCAATCCTACGTAAGGAATATTGTTATGTCATCCCGGGTATAAAAGAAGGGGGCAGTTGGACAAAGATCGGAGAGCTACCTGCCACTCGCCAGAGCCAACTGCCCCCAGCTGTTAAGGAAGAAATTGGCTTTCACTTATGTACTAGAGAACGCATCATCTGAAAAACAATAACAGTACCAGTGACGGAAAAGGCATTCCTGACTGAAGAATCGGAGGATACCTTCCTGACACAAACATGGCTCTAATTTCAAGAGACCAAATTCTATTTTTTTGTATATGATTGGGACTTGTATTTGTTGAAACAGCATGCCATTAGAATCTTGTTTTATTCAGAAATAGTTTAGTAGCTAGGAAGGATTTATTTAGTTTGTTAATAGTTTAGTTAACTTATTCATTGTTGGAGTTAGATAAATAAATTGTTACTTGTTGATTTTAAAAAAGTATCAGGGATTTATTGTATTTAACCACAATAAAGTTCCTGCAGATTAGTTTATATCACTTTTCACATTCTTTACAGGTTATAGGGCGAGGTGCTTCTCTCTGGGCATTTCAGTTTTAGTTCTTGGGGAGGTGGGGGCATGGTGTGTTTAACCTCCGCTTTACAAGATAATACATGGCTTGGAAAGGGTGGACGCTAGGAAATTGTTTCCGTTAGGCGAGGAGACTAGGACCCATGGACACCCCCTTAGAATTAGAGGGGGTCAATTCAGAACAGAAATGCGGAGATATTTCTTCAGCCAGAGAGTGGTGGGCCTGTGGAATTCATTGCCGCAGAGAGTGTAGTGGAGGCCGGGACGCTAAATTTCTTCAAGGCAGAGATTGATAAATTCTTGATGTCACAAGGAATTAAGGGTTACGGGGAGAATACTGGTAAATGGAGTTGAAATGCCCATCAGCCATGATTGAATGGCGGAGTGGACTCGATGGGCCGAATGGCCTTACTTCCACTCCTATATCTTATGGTCTTTATAACAACAGCTTCAAAGAGGGAGTTGGGGAGTTATTCCCGGAGTTCTGGATAGTATTTCTCTCATATCAACATCACAAGTGAAAAAAAGATAAAGATCATCTGGTTGTTGTCACATTGCTACTGGTGGGAGTTGACCAAGTCTACATTAGCTGCTACATTTTTTACATTGGAATGATTATTTTTGTAAAAGTATTTTCATGACTGGTAAACCACAAAAACCAGGGTGATTGTGAAAATAGTGTTATATTCTATAAACTCCTAATTGCAGTAAGTGAATTGAAGTTATCCTTACAGCAGTTCTCGCAGATCATTTTCTGTTGTGTTGACAATTTTGATGAAGTCTGAAGATCTGTGGCTCATTTCTGTTGAAACAAGAAAAAAAAGTTGAAGCATAAATGCATGAGGTTAACTTAAAGTAATCTATAGTTTTGCAGGCTCACCTAGAACACTAATTCCAAGTTCCTTGTAATCCAGCAGTTCTTTCTGTGCTTGGAGCAAGACCTGGAGACATGAAACATTATCCATTAAAATAATGACACACTAATACATCAAATCATAATATTTATCACAACAGCAGATTATAGACCCAAGTTACTTCTAAGCATATTGAACTTTTAAGTAAGACAGGCTGCTTTGTTTTTATTTAGAAAGAACATACTAGTCTGGGATGGCTGAGAATGCAACTGAGGGACTATTTAGAAAATTCCTGTGTGGATTACTCTTAGCTTTGAGAGGTAGCCTGGAATATTATACCCTAAATGGTGTTGAGAAACTTCAGAAAGATTATTTCTGAACGAAATATACAATTTTAAAAAACCTGAATCACCCTCAGAGTTACATTGTCAGATGAAGGCCATAATTACAGTAGATAAAAGAAAGAGTAGTCTGGTTGAAAAGATGTCGATGTCCTTCCAGGATCATTCACAAGAGAAAGGGTTACAAACCAGCTCAGTATGGCCTAGTCTGGTGTTCAAGTGCTAGTGGGCTAGTATATGCTGTGAGGATTATTGCTAAAAGTATCTACTGGCTATCACGGTGGCACAGTGGTTAGCACTGCTGCCTCACAGCGCCTGAGACCCGGGTTCAATTCCCGACTCAGGCAACTGACTGTGTGGAGTTTGCACGTTCTCCCCGTGTCTGCGTGGGTTTCCTCTGGGTACTCCGGTTTCCTCCCACAGTCCAAAGATGTGCAGGTCAGGTGAATTGGCCATGCTAAATTGCCTGTAGTGTTAGGTAAGGGGTAAATGGGTGGGTTGCGCTTCGGCGGGTCTGTGTGGACTTGTTGGCCCGAAGGGCCTGTTTCCACACTGTAAGTAAGTAATCTAATCTAATCTAACCTTGCTTGCAAGTGAAAAAAAAAACAAACCAATTGCTAGAAGCAAGACTTCGGTCTGAAACCATTACAGAAGAAATTAGACAACTCCTCTCAAAAAAGAATTTGCTGAAGCCAGAATCACCAAACCAATTGTTCAACTGTCACGCAGTCAGTCAATGCCACTGGATCAGCTGTTGTGGTTACTCTCCTTACACAAGACTGTGCAGGTTAAATTGGTATTTGTTGAAACAACTTTAGTCTTGCACTGGTTAAAAAGAGTACTGTCTAACTTTGTCCTTCCAATCTCAGCCCGGTGTCCATCTAATACAAACAGAAAATTTCACTCTTGTACAATATGAACGGTGAGACGTTGTCCACTCTCAGTCTCTTATCCTGTTTGTAGGAAGCTCTTCATACTCTCTAGTTTGGTGCCAAGGTTGACCAGGCCTTCAGGTGCACAAGGGTCCTAGACAGTCATTTCTTCTGGACACTTAGCAGCAAGAACCTTTAATACCCTAAAAAAGGTGCCATAAAGCACACTACAGCCTACCTTATAAAAAGAGCCGTTACCTTACTCCTGTTCGAATCCCTTTTGTAAAATCTTAATTTAAAATAGCCATCTACTCCTCAGATAGACAAACTGATTTTTAAAATCTTGCCTTTTTTTAGCCATTTCTAATGTGCGTACATCATTTGTTTTATCCCATTTTAGTAATCAATAAACTCAATCCTGAAAGCCTGGTTTAATTAGCTCCATTTAAAACAAGTACATTGGAACGAGCATAAGTATCCACAAAAAAAAAGTTTTAATTGTTTTAAGTTGATACTGTGCTGGCTAATAGAGAGAGAGAGAGAGAGAGAGAGAGAGTCACAGTGAAGGGAAACCAGTTCCTAGCTCCTCACCAAAAACCATTATGAACTGGAGACTTTGCCATCTACAAAAGCAGGAGACAGAACCTTACAGTGGTCTGATCTGCATGGTGGAATTTGTGGTAGAATCGTACAAAAGATCTCATGAAGCCTACCACGACACCAGGAGCAGCCTTCTGCATCGTTTAGGCCTTTGAATGGAGAACTGAGTTTCCTGCTACACAAGGCAAGTTGCTAATTAAAGGGGTTTACAGCTTGTTAATAACCTTAACACCAGAAGAAAATCAGCTTATTAATATTCAGCTTCCTCGCTTAGCAAATGCACCAAAAAAAAAGAATGATGCTGGGACTAGTCAACATGAGAGTCAGAGTGGTTGCCTGGCAACTTCAGTTCACCACTTCCTCCAAGAATATCCATGTTGGTGCCTGGCTCCAATATCTTAGGGCATGGTCCATGGACATGAGCGACACACCCCACATCCGCGACATCGGACACGTGACAGCCTCTAGAAATATCTCCAATCAGAATATACGTCTCTGCTTCAATGCTGCAGCAGCAACTAGCATTGTAATGCTGCAGCAAGGGCACTGAACATCCAGTCCATGACCTGGATCTTGTTGCATCGGTGGGATCTTCACTAGCCATCTTAACACTCACTCACTCACTCCCCGAGCATACTCAGAGGGATACTCTCAGCATCCAGTTTGCCTTTCTGCACTTTGACCCCTCAGCCAGAGAAACCAGACTCATGGTATTACTGTATTAGCACAGCCTAATTGAAGCTGATCCTAATTGTCGGCAGTCCTGCATTTTTTGGATGGAAAGAGGCAGGTATTAAAAGGGAGAGACAAGTGGCTGGCACAGCTGTTACTTTTGATGTAGGTGGGGAGGCGTTTCGAGCAAGTGACTAGGCAGCTCAGAGGACATGAAGTGGCGTTGGAAGTTAAAAAGTGGGTGATAGCAAGTGAGGGAAGATTGTAGTGCATATTGACCTTTTCTTACATTGCTGTGCATTCTTCCAAACTGCTGAGACTGAACTGTCCTGGTTGGCAGCCTCAGGCTAAATTGGCATGGTCTCGTGTTGGGGCTCCCCCCGTTGGTCCTGGGGGGGAAGAGGACATCCATATTATACATCTCCAGGTCCCTACCAGCAAAGCAAGGTGACAGACTTCCCTTGGCTGTCACGTCTGGAGCAAACATTAGGAACCGTACAGGGCAGCTCCAGACTGACACTGCTTGTCCAAGTGCTCTTCAGCCTTTAATGATGATTCCAATGCTATAGACACCAGTCAAATCCAGGATCTCCTGGCAGTGGTGAGTTGTTCTGAAAATGACCCATAGTAAGCTGGAATGGTATTGGACAAAAGGGATACCACAAGGGATGGATAAATAGGCAAAATGAGGCAAGTTTGGCAAGATACAGCAAAAAAAAAAGGACCAGGGCACACAGCAAATAAACCTTAAAAAAAAGCTAGGTAACATAATCAGTGAGCTTCCGGATGAAGCACTGGTGGTATGGCCTGCTTTCTATTTATGTGTTTGGCTTGGTGACATCATTCCCTGTTCTTTTTCTCAGGGGGTGGTAATTAGGATCCAAGTCAACGTGTTTGTTGATAGAGTTCTGGTTGGAATGCCATGCTTCTAGGAATTCTCGCACATGTCTGTTTGGCTTGTCCTAGAATGGATGTGGTGCCCCACCTCATCTGTATGCAAAGATACTAGTGAGAGTGGGTGATGTCTTTTTGTGGCTAGTTGATATTTATGTATCCTGGTGGCGAGTTTTCTGTTTGTTTGTCCAATGTAAGGTTTGTTACAGTTCTTGCAAGGTATTTAGTAAATGACATTAGTTTTGCTTGTTGTCTGTAATAGGGGCTTTCAAGTTCATTAGCTGCTGTTTTAGTGTGTTAGTTCACTTATGGGCTACTATGATGCCCAAGAGATCGGAGTAATCATTTCAGAGATGTCTTTGATGTAGGGGAGAGTAGCTAGGGTTTCTGGACATGTTTTGTCTACTTGTTGCAGTTTGTTGCTCAGAAATCGGCGGCCGGTGTTCATTAGGTACCTGTTCTTTTTGAATACACTGTATAGGTGATTTTCCTCTGCTCTGCGTAGTTCCTCTGTGCTGCAGTGTGCAGTGGCTTGCTAAATAATGTTCTAATGCACCTTTGTTTGTGGGTGTTGGGATGATTGCTCCTGTAGTTCAGTATTTGTTCCGTATGTGTTGTTTTTCTGAAGACACTGGTTTGAAGTTCCCCATTGGCTGTTGGCTCTACTGCGACATCTAGGAATGGCAGTTTGTTGTTTTCATCTTCTTTAGTGAATTTTTTGCCAGTAAGGGTATTATTGATGGCCTTGAAGGTTTCCTCTAATTTGTTTTGTTTAGTGATGACAAAAGTGTCATCCACGTAGCAGACCCAAAGTTTGGGTTGGATGGTTGGCAGAGCTGTTTGTTCGAATCTCTGCATTACTGCTTCTGCTAAGAACCCTGATAGCAGAAATCCCATGGGTGTTCCATTGGTTTGTTGAAGGAGTGAGTGGTAAGGCATAGGTCCACTAGCTTGACAATATTGTCCTTGCTGATGTAGTTGGCGGTGTTTGGTGTACGTGTCTTGATTCTTCTAATAGTGTAGTCAGTGTTTCCTTGGCCAGGTTGATGTTGATGCATGTGAAAAGGTTTGTTACGTCAAAGGAGACCATTATGTCATCCTCAATCTTGGTATTTTTGATGGTCTTCAGGAATTCTTGGATAGAGTGAATGGAGTAGCGTGAGTCTTCTACTAAGTGTTTTAGTCTTTGGTGTAGCTCCTTGGCTAATCTGTAAATTGGTATTCTAGGTAGCGAGATTATGGGTCTGAGGGGGGCTTCTGGATTGTGAATTTTGGGTAATCCGAAGAAGCGTGGTGGTGTGTTGGATCTGTCTGGTTTCATTTTTTGGAAGTTGGCCTTGTTTATTTATCCAGATTTCTTAAGTTTTTGAGTAGGGCTGTAATTTTGTTCTGTGATGGACAACGCATCCATCCTAGGACAAACCAAACAGAGATATGCATGAAAATTCCTAGAAGTATAGCATTCCAACCATAACTCCATCAACAACTGCATTGACTTGGATCCCATTCACCACTCTCTAATTACAGGAAATGGTAGCACCAGCCCAAGGAAACAAACACAATTAGAAAGTGGGCCATACAACCAGTACTTCATCCAGAGACACACTGATTCTGCTACCTAGTATGATGCCAAAACATCTGTAAAACAAACCTTCCAGCTCAGTGAGCAAATCTACATCCAGGATCTCAACCTGAGCTACAAATCTTCTCAAAACTTGCTTATATTAAAAAAAAAGCTCAGTGCAACTCAAACTTAACCAAAGCAAGAAAGAGATAAGATCCAGCCCAAGTTCTTTTTCTCAAATGCAGTAACTTCTGCTTTTGTTGGAGAACCTTAGCAAGCCTGACAACATCTGAAGAGAAAACAGTGAGAGTTGCAGAGCCAGTAACCCTTTTTCAGAGTGGATGGTAGCAATAAAAAATGGTGGAGGATGGTATATATGCAGAAGACATGTGGTTGGGGCTGGGGTGTGGTGTGGGGGGGGTGATGTTGGGGGGAAAATAATGGTGAGCCAGAGGAAAAAGAAAAAAAGCTGATAATTAGGCAGCATTGTATGATTAAAATGGGTTGGCTGTGATGAAAGCAGCCCATGCCATGACAGACCAGGGATGTGGAAGTGAGTTAAGGACATGGAAGTTGATGTTCAGATCCTAAAATTATTCAATTCAATATGGAGTCCAACAGGCTGCAGGAACGGGAGGTGTTGCTCTTCCATCTTGCACAGAGACTCGGTGAAGCACTGCAGCAAGCTCGAGATGACGACCTACACAGTGTTTCCAAAAAACTTTTCCAATTTCAGATTTCTAATAACAATCTCATCCCTCCACCCCGTAGTTTAAAGGGAATGTTAAGATGCGATCATTAAAAAAAAGTTCAGTTCGACTTTAAATATATAGTCAAAGCATAGCCAAAAAGCATAAGCCCTTCATTCCCGAAACGTCAATCCTCCTGCTCCTCAGATGCTGCCTGACTGGCTGTGTTTTTCCAGCACCACACTCTTCAACTCTGATCTCCAGTCCTCACTTTCTCCTTTAAATATATAGTAAGGGACATTGTTAAAGATATTTTTCAGAACCAAACATTTTGTTCTGAAGTTCAAATACTGATAAAAAGAATAAGCCTCACAGCTGCAAGTCAATTGCTGAAGGATAACAAGACTTATGCTATTAAAGACTGAAAATACTACTTTGTAGGCAACATATATTAAAATTACAGAACAGAAGGATTCCCTTTTTGCACAATGGAAGTAAAGGACTTCACAGGTTATAATAATATCTGGTTAGAAATTTAAGTTTGATTGAGAAATAATTATAACTAATTAGGTAGAACATACGTTTGCAATTAGTTCAACTTATACTCAGCAAAGGCAACAAAAATGTATTTGTATAGAGTTTAAAAATATCTAGAAAGCCAGGAAAAGGTGCATGGCAATACCACGCACTAACGTAAGATGTTAATTAACAGGAGGATTACTAGAACCATCCATTGCATAAAATGGAGGGAAAAAAATCACTATCGCATGAATTATTTTAGGATAAACTGCACTCAAATGAAATATCTTTACTGAAAAGGCTTTAAAGTAAAGGATTGTCTTCAGACTGAACAGATAAAGGGATAGTTGGAAAAAAAAACAAATAAATAGATTAAATTAAAGCTTTTATTATAAAGGAATTTTCACCAAATACTTGAGGAATAGTGATAAAATGACACATTCAAGTGAGAGGACTTTATACAGAAGTCTAACACTCATATTTGCCAAGTAGATGGTATGCAAATAACCGTAAAAACTAAGACCAAGACCTCTCTGTGAAATTTCATAAGTATCAGGATCCTCTTATAATTGGTAAAGTCACCACAGACCTACAAACCATAGGGTGCTTTCTAAGAGAAACAACTGTTTTAACTAGAGGATTACCACAGGTGATAAGGGTGGGCTGCGGGGGCTAGGAGGCAGAGAGATTAAGTAATAGCATCATTCATGGTAACCTCAGCTGATGCAAGAATTGAACCCACACTGTTGGCCTCACTAACCAGTTATCCAGCCAATTGACAACCACAACTAAAACCTCTAAAATCTGTCAAATGATATTTTCGCACAGCAGGAGAAGATACCTTCCTTAAATCAGTTTTAAATATGTCAAAAAATACTTTAAACATTGATGGATACATTCTATTCTTCAAAAAATTGTTATATATTCCTCAATAATTATGAATATCATTAAGCTGGATTCTATTAGAGTTTTGATCACTGTCAGCTCTGTAGTTTACATACCCACTTAAAACTAATATTTGTTAGTTTCTGTGAAATTAGGTTTTTCGATTACACTGGAAACAAGCCCCAATATCTTAGACAGTTCATTAAAATGAAGAAGTGAAGAGAGAAATCCCAGCCCTGTAAAAATCTAGGATGCTTTTTTCATAGCTAATTACTAAAATTAAGCAGGCTATTTGGAGGATTGTAACATTTTCACATAGCTTCTCCTATGGGATCGTTATCTAAAATCTTACAAACCCAAAATAAAGTGTTTCTTGAATTGACTAGCTTGAACCCATTAGATCATGGTCATCAGGGAACTACTCCTGATCCAGTTTATTTCTAATAAGAATTCAACAGTTGTAAAATCACTTGAAGGCATACTCTATGTTATCCTTTAAAGTATAAGATGCATTGCATCCAGAATAAAAAGTAATACTTAGCTGCAGAAAAATTTATTTCTGTCTTTTCTCCCCACCCACCTTAATTTAGTAACTTGCAATTTCAGATGGTTACAATGAGGTTCCTGATCCTTGGATATTCCTCCTCTAGCACGAGTTAGGTGAATCTTCCAGCTTTGTTTTATCTCCTAACATATTTGGTCTTTCCAATTCAAAGTGAAAAATCTCATCTGTGTTCTTGTGTAGTGAACCAAAAGAAATTTGCAGCCTCTAGCTGCTGTCTCTACCCTGGCATGAGCATTTTCAAGGGTAGCTCAAATCCTTACCCTCCTTAAGAAGATTTCTATGGCAACATGAAACATATATGCCTCATATCCTTGAAATCCCAACCTTTCTCTGGGAATAAAGACAGATTAGAGCCCAACTGTATACAACCTGAAAATTCAACACTTTTCTGGGACTTAATGCTCAGCCTATCAATGAAAAGTACAGACCACTCCCATTATCTCCCAGTGTAAAGTCCCGAACATTCTTCTCAGTAAAATAATCAAGGTCCTCTTCAAAAAAAAATCACCAAACTGTCCAGACATGATGACTGTCAGACACACTTCATTTTCACTTAAAGACAGTCCCACAAAGTAACAAAATCTTAAACTGTGTAATAATGTTTGCTAAATGTTCCAAAACTTTGATTTAAAAAATAACTTTGCTTTAAAGAGGCTTGCATAATTACAGCTGTGTTTAAAATTTGCTCCATGAAACATAACTGGGATTTTTATGAACAGTAATATTAAATACTGAATTTTCAGATTCTATTGAACAAGGCCTGCAGTTTAAACTAAATGGAGTACAAAAAAATTGAACTGAAATAAAATAATATCATTTATCTTAAACAGAGTAATAAACATGTAAATGTACACAATTACTTGTACTCCAAATTTAAAATGTTTTAACTCGACTTTCTTTCCATACCCAGGCTTACATTTCAAAACCTCAAGTCAGACACTTATCAAACTTTGGAAGGCTCACTGTTGTGTTGTCTCATACTCATCTTTTAATATCATTATACCCTCAAGTCACGTGCTATGGATAATTACCTCAGAAGACATCTAACCCAGCATCATTTAAAGCGAACTATACTAAAATCATCTAACACTAGCCCAAACACTTGCCTGTGAATGTAATAGTTTCTATAATAGCCAGCCATAATAAGCAAATAAATTGTTTGATCACTTTATCCAAATAGTTTCTTAAGTTATGAGGGACAACATACTCAGGTATCATATCTTGCTGGAGGAAAAACCCACATCACTAACTAAAACAGAAATTGTTGGAAAAGCTCAGCCGGTCTGGCAGCATGTGGAGGGAAAGCAGAGTTCACGTTTCAGTCCACAACTGAAAGAGGGTCATTGGACCTGAACTCTACTTTCTCTCCACAGATGCTGCCAGACCTGCTGAGTTTTGCCAAGAATTTCTATCTTTGAAGTTTAACAAGACATCACTTACTGCTTGCTCTAAGTACTGTGATAAATGATTCTCATAAATATATCTTGCTCCTTCTATTTAGTTATAGCAAGTTTGGCCCAAAGCTCCTCTAACCAGCACAAGATTGCAAGCTCTCCATTCAGGTAAAAAAAACATGGTGTATCTAGTTGAGGCTGAAGAGAGTTGTGCTACAGAATCATGTTAGGAAGCACTGTGTCCAACTACTCAGGGTAATAACAGGTTAAGTGTTTTTGTCATATTAAAAGATTAAATTGGAATATCTCGCTGAACATTAAAGGGTTAAACTGCACTGACTGAACATTCTGGAAGTGGGTGGGGATGACATTCATGCAGGAATGCAGATGACTTCCACTCCATTTAGTCAGTTATTTGTTACTACTCCCCTACTATTATCAAATTAAACTATCATTCAATCTCTTCCATTTAGAAGTGCTTTCATAGCCATCTCTCGAAGCAAGATATATCACATATCTTAGGGATGGGATTGTCTTAGGGAATCACTGAGTTAGGAAATAGTCTACATAACGATTCCCTGGGATTAGGGCATTTACATCATCTCCGAGGATGATCCCATCCTACCATTGTACCTGCGGTAACATGTGACTGTGAGGGAGTGGCTGGGTTGTCTTGAGTGGCATGTGACTGTGAGGGAGTATCCAGAGTATCTGTGAGCATTACCAACTGACCAGTATAAAGGTGATGTGGTTTCTTTGTTCGGGGCCTCTGACTTGACTTTGCACACCCATGAAGAGGGTCAAAGGGCTCACCTAGCTTGTACGTTTTAATAAACTTTAACTGTTTGCAGAAGTTGGTGTGTGAATTACATCTCGTGTGTGAAACTTCAGGAAAAGAGCCTAACATTCTCCTTGATCTAGTTTCTTCCCCCATATATCCACAATATTTCCAGCCCTAACTAGTGCCCTGGCTAGAAATGAAGTAAAATACCATCATGGCATCTAGTGAAATTTAAAATCAATCAATAAGCCTGGAATATACGGCTAGTCTCAATAATGCAGACCATGACAGCTATCAGCTAGGATAATCTTATTCAATGTTATTTAGTGCAGGAAATCTGCCTATTCGATTGTATGTGGTTGACTCTTAAAATGGCTTAGCAAGTCATCTCAGTTCAAGGGCAATTAGGGGTGGACAACAAATGCTGCCTCTGCCTGTGACATCTATATTGTATTAGAACACAAAATGGGAAAAATTCCTCTATGCCTCCACCAGAGTCACCCAATACCTCTCCACTTCTTCCAGGTCGAACACTCAACCAATCCTCACCTCTTATCACGCTTTTCCACTGGGCTGAACTTGCTCTCACATTGAAGACCCTCACCTTTGGCTCCTTACTTCTTCCAAAAATCTATTTTTATGAAAAGCTTCAGAATCCTAAGCTATTTTTGTCTTTTATGAGATAGTGGAACACTCTTTGGACTCATCCGACACGGATTTCCTTTCCTCATTGATTTTTATAATACACAGAAAACTTAAGTGGTGCCAATCCCAAACTGCATCCCAAACTGAAAAACACATTTTCTTTCAGTTGCCAACCTTTCCTCCCCTTCACATGATCCATGCCAGATCTAGAGCCTAAGTCTCCACTCCAGTGTCTAGTCTTAGGTCCAGACTCCATGCCAGCTACTTTGAATATACTTCTTCCCACTTCGTCTGTTGTAGGAATTCTGTTCCATTATTCCAATTTCTCCATCTCATCTATTTTGAAGACAGAAATATCTGGTAAAGCATACTGTAAATTTTTCCCTTAACTGAAAAAACCCTCCAGTGTGGTTGACAGGGTCTTTGAAGCAGATGCAGTCAAAGTCTGCACTTGTAATCTTATTCCTTTTTCTGGAAATAAGGATTCCCCTTGTATCATTCCCCACATAAGCCTCTACACTTAAACTTATCATCAATCACCATTTCTATCACCTCCAAGCATTTCTGGCCGTGCACCACAACACTAATTTATTTCTCAATCATTTGCAAAAGCTCTTCCTGGCAAACTTTTGTTCTTTTCCCTTTTCTTTTCCTACTGTGCAGTCACTAACATCTGACCAGAAATAGGGACTTAGTGATCAATACACTCAATCCACAAACAATACAGTATGCTTTACATTGAGGAAATCAAATTGCAGGAGACAGTGACCAACCAATCAAGGGAGTTACATAGGATACTTACAAAAAAGTATTGAGGTAGAGATCAAAGCATGGAGTAGGCTTGAGCAATCTATTCTGTCTCCAGACTACAGTGATGTGTTGTCATTCGCAAATCCACTTATCTGTGCAACTTGTTCATTGTGGGTCCAATGTTTACTTATCCACAATTTCCAGAAAAAACTTAAGTAAAAAAAAATCATGAGCACCTAAATTAAATATGAAAAGGCTGAGACCTGGAAGGAATCCATGATATACTGCACTGTATTTTCTTGACTAGGAAGTACACACTGTATAAGCGTAGTCTGCCATGTTGCTTTCTGTAATATTTATATAACTTGGTGTTAAAATTAACATGTCATGTTGGAAACTCTTAATTGTCACACTTTCCATTATTATATATTTCTTACTTTATTAGGTTTTATTCTCAGTAGCGAAACTGTATCTTGTACTAAATGTTTGGACAGATGGCACTTATCCAATTGGCTTCAAAATGCATTCAACATTTGCACTATTTTCCTCCACGTATGGTGGGACACCATGTATGGTGCCCTAACCTCTTTAGGGCACAGGTGTAACCAAGCCTATCAGTTGAATTCTCGAATTCACTCTGACAACCTATACTGTTTCAATAATATTGGAAGATGGGAAACACCATCTAATCTTTCAATTAAGCTTTTCACAGCGTTCCAGAATCAACATGGGAGAGCTGCAGTTCCATGTCCTAATTTTACTATTACCATTTATCCCAGCTCCATTTTCTGCTTTGTCCTATTATCAACTCCCTTTGTCATTTAATCTTACCTGCATTGAGTCTCACCTGCCTTCCAGATAATCATGAACCTGCCTTTTTGTACACACCTACACATCACACAACCCCTCTCTATCTACAACATTACCTCTGTATGTTGGTAGTTCTATAGAGTAATTGTTTGTAAAACAAAATCAGTCCTTCTCTCCAGGTGCACCAAAATGGAAAGCCTGAAGACCATACGGAGACTGTGCAATTCAAAAAAAGGTGCCAGTAGAAGCCCATGAAATGAGCAGACTTGAAAAATGAAATCCATCTGGTTCAGCAAATTCTTTAGAGAAGGGAATTTCCTGTTCATATCTAATTTGGCTCATCCAAACCCAGACCCATAGCAACTGTCTTCTCCAATCACATAGCATGCCACCATCATTTTTAAAAAAGATTTACAAGAGTAACATGACTTGGCATCAACCTAGGCATCAGGCAAGACAAAAAGGTATATCCAGTTCAGTCAACTCTACAACCACACCAGCTTTAGTCTGTGCATCTGAAATTGAAGTATTTTCCTACAAACCCCAGTCAAACAGCCTGTCAAAAATCAGACAGATTCCTATCTTACAGCCAACTCTCCATCACCATCGCTGGTATCCTCAATTTCAGAGTTGGTGGTAGTGATATATGGGTATCTGCCCTGGGAACCTTCAACCTGGAATTCAGACTCCGAAACATGAAGGAAATAAAAACAAACAAACATTGACTGCTGTTAGAAGTCTGCACTTCAGGCAACATCTAGTGAGACAGAAACAGAGTTAATGTAGAGTCAAAGATAAATCTTAGAAAGAGAAGACAAGGAAATCTCCTCTTCTCTTTCGCAAATGTGGAATCAATACTCCCTTATTGAACACCATTTGGAAGAAGCATTGGAGATAACCAAATCAGAAATTTGTTCTGCAGGACCCCACTGAGAGTATGTTTGGATTTCATGACTGGCTGAATAGCGAGGTTAAAGCTGCCAGACTGTGTTCTCTCACTATATGCCCAGATCTGAAAGGAATGAAAAGCTACTTAACCTCACATTATTCCAGCACAGCTGCATTTGTTCAGCACAGAAACAAAGAATGGTGGATAAATCAGCAGTCTGGCTGCATCTTTGGAGAGAGAAAATCAAGGATCAACATTTCGATCCAGAGCTAGTTGTGAAGAAGGTCACACTAGACTCTAAACATTAGCTCAGTTTCTCTCTGCACAGATAAGGCCAGACCAGAATTCTCCAACATTGTAGGAGTGTTTCAGATTTCCAACATCTGCAGTATTTTGTCATTGTTCATGATGGTAATGGCACAAATGACCATCCCACACAAATGTCTGTCTTCACAATGAAAATACTTTATAGTTTATCATGGCCCTTACTAGTGTTGAAACTAGGAAACTTATCAAGACTGATCTCACAGCTCATAAATGGGCACCTAAGAGGTGCTGTAGACAAAAGTTGTACACCACCATAATCTAAACTTCTGCGTTAGCATATCCCTGATTCTATTATTACCATCAAGTCAAGGGATCAATTCTAATTCAGTGAAGAGTATAGAAGAGAGCTTGCCAGAAGCAAACAAGAAAATGGAGGTGTCAACCCAAAGAATCTGAAAACAGAGGACTACATGCCTGCAGAAAGAGTCCTGACCACAAATGGGACAACTCTGCTAAACTCTGATCCAAATGTAATCTTCAAGTAACAGAAATAGCAACAGCAACTTACTGTCAGTTTCAGTATCTGGATTACTTTATTAGATTTTTTGTGCACCACTGGACTTATCCATAGCTACAACCCACATCCTTTTATATATAAATAAATATTTGCAGCACAGAAAGCAGCAAGTTCCAGACTCCCAACCCTCAGAGAGAGAAACAAAGTCCTCAACGCTTCTCCTAGCCTTCTACTTTTACCTTAAGCCTATGATCCCTGGTTATTATCCACATTATCTAATCTTATCAGCTCTATCAGGACCCCTCTCAACCTTCACTGCTCCAAGGAAAACAACACTAGCCTATTCAATCTTCCTCAAAACTCAGACTCTCTAGTTCAGGCAGCATCCTGGTAAGTCTTCTGCACAATCACATCCTTTCTATAACTGCAACAATTCTTTAGTTGTTACCTAACCAGCATTTTATAGGGTTTCAGAATACAAAAAGGAGGGAGGTTATGCCATGCTTCAGCTAATATAGTTAAGAAAGCATAGTGGATATTTACCTATCTTACTTGCCCTGTTACTCAGAGATCTATCGCAACACATATCAAGGTCCCACTCATCTTCAGTAGTTTAGTGTCACAGTCAGAGTCAGGTATACAGCATGGAAAAAGACCCTTTGATTTAACTTGTCCATGCTGACCAGATAAACACCCCAATCTAGTTCCACCTGCCAGCACCCGGCCCATATCTTTCCAAACCTTCCTATTCATATTCCAATCCAGATGCCTTTTAAATGTTGCAATTGTACCAGCCTCCACCACTTCCTCTGGCAGCCCATTGCACACACGCACCACCCTCTGTGTGGAAAAAGTTGCCTCTTAGGTCTCTTTTATATCTTTGTGGACAGCACGGTGGCTCAGTGGTTAGCACTGCCACCTCACAACCTGCCAGGGTCCCGGGTTCGATTCCTGCATCTGGCGACTTCCTGCATCTGACGTTCTTCCCTTGTCTGCATGGATTTCCTCTGGGTGCTCTGGTTTCCTCCCACAATCCAAAGATGTGCAGGTTAGGTGATTTGGTCATACTAAATTGCCCATAGTGTTAGGTGCATTTAGTCAGGGGTAAAAATAGAATAGGGTAATGGGTCAGGGTGAGCTACTCTTTGGAGGGTCAGTGTGGACTTGTTGGGCCAAAGGGCCTGTTTCCACGTGGTAGGGAAACTAATATAATCTTTCCCCTCTCACCCTAAACCTATACCCTCTAGTTCTGGACTTTCCCGCCAGAAGGAAAAGACCTTGTCTATTTACCCTATCAATACCTCTATAAGGTCACCCTTCAGCCTCCGACACTTCAGGAAAAACAGCCCCAGCCTATTCAACCTCTCCCTATAGCTCAAATCCTCCAACCCTGGCAACATCCTTGTAAATCTTTTCTGACCTATCATCCATATAATGTAACCCCTTGCCTTCTTAGCCCACAATAACTCATACATTTACTTCCAAGAATTTTTGATTTCCAAGTTTCAGCCATTTTTAGTCAGGGTCTGCAAACTTTAAAAGCAGGAGGAGATCTCCTAGATACAGGATTCACCCTCTGTAGATTGGAAAACTGCACATGTCAATCCATTTTTAAGAAGCGGGAAAAGAGGAAAAGCAGGGAATTACAGACCAGTTAGCCTAATATCTGTGGTGGGGAAATTGTTCGAGTCTATAATTAAGAATTGGATGACAGAACAACTTAAACTATCATTCACCCAGGAAGAACGGGCATAGATTCATGACTTACAAACCTCACTTGAATTTTTCAAAAAGGAGCTAAGATAGTGGAGAGGGAACTAACTGTGTTTATATAGATTGCCAGAAAGCTTTTGATAAAGCCCCACGTAAGAGACTGTTAACTGAGGTAGAAGTCCACAGACCAGAGGGAAAACTACTGGCATGGCTGGAAATTGGTTAAGTGGCAGACTATTAAAAAAAAGGGATAATGGATAGGGACTCAAACTGGCAGGATGTGACCAGTAGTGTCTCAAAAGGATCTGTACTAGGGCTTCAATTATTCACATTAACACCACCTTGGGTATTTGCATAGAAAGTCATATCCAAATTTGAAAAGTGACAAAAAAAGTTAGGCAACATTATAGAAGACTGCAGAAAATTACAAAGGCATATTGATAAATTAAGTAAATGGACAAAACTATGGTAGATGGAGTTAAATGTAAGCAAGCTGAAGTTATCCATTTTGGACTGAAAAGGAAAGATCAGGATACTTTCTAGTTAGTATGAAGTTAAACACGCAGATGTCCAAAGTGACCTGGTGTTCAGGTGCATTGACTTTTAAATTGTCACAAATAGGTGCATAAAATAATCAAGAAAGATAATGGAATGCCAGCCTTTATACCTAGAGGACTGAAGTACTAAGATGTGGAAATTATGCTGCAATTATACAAAATCCTGTTATGACGTGGGGTAAATGCCCCCTGCTAATTTAAACCTGTAACAGAAATAATTTAACCTACTTTGTAATCTGTTAAAAATCAAAGGACAAGGAACTGTTCCCAAAAGTCACTATTAAAAAAAAAGTTGTTAATTTTTACTTTAAAAGTCTAACAGAGAATATTTAATTAACAACTATTTACAACTCCTTTCTGTAACCTGTCTTTTACCTTCCCCTCTACAATACTAGTCAGATAAAATTCCCATTAAGATTTACAGCAAAATTCAAATTTCAGAACCAGCCAGCTGTCAAATCTTCTCTTTTATCTTCCTCTGCAGATTTGTTCTCCAAGTTGGTGTCAATGTTTTTTACTCTGTGCAAAATCCTTCTCTAGACACGCACGTCACAGAGTTCTCACTAGCAGCTCACATTTGTTGGTCTTTTGGCAGTTCTCCTCCAACTGTTTCCAGTTTTATACCCCAAAGCATCAGATTGTTTCATTGGTGTTAATATTGTCAAAATGCTAAATTCAAACTTGATTAGTATTTGGTATTGGGGTATAATTTATACTGATTGGCCAAATATGAATTTGTTTTTGTCTCCAGGCAACCCAGCTACTCTAGCTGTTTGACCAAATATTACATTGTTACCTTGTTCAGAACACTTGGTGCAGTGTCAGGTTGTTCTGCTAGCTTTTAACTCTCTTAAAAGGTACAGTACCCCTTACACTTTCATCACACTGTTCCGACCCAACTTGTAGTACCGACACCAGTTCTGTCGGTACTTAGGAAAGATCTATTGGCTAACCAAGATATATAGTACAATTTAGGTTTACAACAATGATACGTGGACTCCAGCAGTTGCTGTGGAGGCCTGTTTTTGAAAATTTAGAAGGTATAGGACCATTAGATATTGATATAGGAGCAGAATTAGACTATGTGGCTCACGGTTTGCTCCATCATTTAATCGTGAACTGATATGTTTTTCAATCCCATTCTCTCTCCTATGATTGGAATCGTCTCCAATCCCCACTATCCAGGCCTCCCAGTAATCTGTAAGTTTCAATCAGATCCTGCCCCTTCATTCTTCAGAAGTCCATCAAGTACAGAGCGAGAGTCATCAAGCACTCCTCATATGGCAAGTCTTTCATTCCCAGGATCATTCTTGCAAAGCTTCTCTGGACTCCCTCCAACACTAGCATATCCTGTCTCAGATACAGGGGCTCAAAACTGCTCACAATATTCCAAATGCAGTCTGACCAGAACCTTTTGCAGATGCGCCCTGCTCTTATATTCTTGCCCTCTTGAAAATGAATACTAACATTGCATTTGCCTTCCTAATTGCCAACTGAACTGCTTGTTAACTTTAACAGAATCCTGAACTATGATTCCCAAGTCCCTTTCTGCTTCATATTTCCAAAGCCATTCCCAACTTGGAAAAGTAATCTATGGTTCTATTCTTCCAAACAGTGCATAATGTTTTCTTTGCCTACTGCCCTGGCCTGTCCAAGTCCTTCGGCAGCTTCCACTTCCTCAACATGACGTCTCCTTCCACCTATCTTGGTCATCTGCAAACTGTAACAACGCCCTCAATTCCTTTAACCAGAATGTTAATGTATAATATTAGGTTAAGGGGTGATCTAATTGAAGTCTTCAAGATAAAGACATAATAAATAAAGATAAACTATTTCCACTGTTTGGAAATTCTTGATCTAGGCAGCAGAGTCAATAGAGTTGTAGAAATAGAACCCTTTGGTCCAACGTCCTAGCCTTTCTTTATAACTCAAACCTTCCATCATCCTGGTAAATCTCTTCTGACCCTTTGCCAACTTGATTATATCCTTCTATAACTGGATGACCAGAACTGGACACAGTATTCCAGAAGAGGCCTCAACAATGTCCACTACAACCTCAACACAACATCCCATACTCAAAGGAATGAGCAATGAAGGCAAGTTTGTCAAATGCTATTTTAACCACCCTTTTTATGTGATGCAAACTTCAAAGAATTATGTATCTGAACCCTAAGCCACACTGTTCTACAACATTACCCAAGACTCTACCATTAATTGTGTAAGCCGTACCCTTGTTTGTTGCACGAAAATGCTATATCTTGCATTTATCCAGATTGAACTCTATCTGCCATTTTTCAGCTCACTGACCCATTTGATCAAGATCCTCTTTTAATCTTAGGAAACCTTCAATGTCTACTATGCCACCAATTTTGGTATCATCCACAAATTTGCTAACGAGGGACAGACTGTCCATGAACAATGATAGGAAGTATTTCTATGCAAAAGGGTGGTAGATGTTTGGAACTCTTCCACAAACAGCAGTGAATGCAGAATCAGTTGTTAATGTTAAATCTGAAATAATATCATTTGCTTCACAAAAATTACAGCATATGAACCAAAGGCAGATATATGGAGTTAGATCAGCCATTATCTCACTGAACGGTGGAAAGGCTCTTTGGGCTGAATGGCCCACTCCTGTTCTTGTGTTCTTAGATTCACTCACAACACAACTTTTGCACTAAAAAGTTAAAAATCACAAGTTAAAAGGTTACAGTCCAACATGTTTATTTGGAAGCACTAGCTTTCGGAGCGCTGGTCCTTCATCACGTGGTTGTGGAGTATAAGATCGTAAGACACAGAATTTATAGCAAACATTTATTCGGTGTGATGTAACAAATTATATATTGAAAAAGACATACTTACAGAATTACATTCTATTTTGCTCAAAAACTGCATGAATCCATGGCAGATTCTGTAAATCCCTTTTTTAGATTGAAATCAGTCTGAACATTGGGGCACAGACAGCCTCACACACGGTACCTCACACCTTCAATGCATTATTTGGGCCAACATGGCACCTACTGCTCCAGTTCATTTGAGAATGTAACTTTAAGAAATTTCTGGGAACTGAAATTTTAAAGAACTGAAACCAACATAGTCATTCTAAAAAGATGAGACTTAACAAACAATCCAGGTATTTTTCAACATATAATTCCAGTTACATCATATATAACCTTTGCTATAAATTCTGTGTCTTATGATCGTATTCTCCACAACCACCTGACAAAGGAGCAGCATTCCGAAAGCTAGTGCTTCCGAAAAAACCTGTTGGACAATAACCTGGTGCTTGCGATTTTTAACTTTGTACTCCCCAGTCCAATACCAGCACCTCCGAATCAAAAATAAACTTTTGCACACCTGCCACATCCAATTGTGAATTTCAGGGGACAAATAACAGAGGCTCCATCAAATTCTCGCATTAACAGGCAGCACAATCCAGCTTGCAAATGTCTGCAGTTAACATTTGCAACAAGCTTGAAGCATTGAGTCAGGAAATCATCTTGGCTCCACCAGTACAAGTCAATCTGATTCACTTCACAAGGTATGAAGGAACAGCTAAATACACTGGATATAAAAAAGTGTTTTATCAATGCTGAACACTTGTGATCCAGAATTACTGCATTCCTGGTCAAGTTAGAAACACATCTATCCAATAATGGGTAAAGCTGTCAGGTACATCCTGTATTGAAAAAATAACAAACTCCATTTGAGCCACTAACATCTTTTTGTATTCTGCATTTTGAAAACAGACAAGTCACTTAATATATTTAAGATAGATTGATACATTTTTAGATTTTAAAAGGTATAAGTAATATAGGGAGAAAGCAGATCAGCAATGATCACATTAAGTGGCAGGGCAGGCACAAAAGTTCAAATGGCCCCCTCCTACTCCTACTTCTAGGTTTCAACACAAGTATTGTCACAGGACTATTAAATGGTATTTAATGATCTATTTTATGTTTGCATAAAAGTTATAATGTGATCCTGACCAAAAAAACGTAGAGCTGAATTCTATGCACGGGGAAAGAAGGAGTGGTTGATGGACGTCGATGTCTTCATTCCGGGACATCATTGTAAAGTTCCTCAAAATAGTGTCACAACCAAATTCAACTACACACTGGCCTTCACATCATAAACAATGGCTTTGCTATATAATTGGAGCAAATTTCTACTCAATAGTGGTGTCAACAAGCAAACTGACAATTTAAATACATAAATGCAGAAACAGATGGCCAAGGGGTAGCATATAAATGAGAAACAGAATAAGCTAAAGACAAGTATCCATAATTGGTCTAAAAAAAACCCTGCATGTGATCCACTGGCTTTTCGCCAAGAAGTCGGAAAAGCGAGGTCGAAAGGAAAATATAAAAGTTTTTTTTGGAGCTTACTGCCGACGCACTCAAGAGCAGGGGTATGCATGAAATGTGGATCTTTTAAACGTTTATACAGTTTTCCTAGAATTTATTAGGAGGATATCAAGTAATATTCATTTAGAAGACAGATGACACCACCTACAAGTACTTCACTTTTCATCAAGCGAAATGGGAAATTAAGCCAGAGAGAAATACTTCAGGGAAAAAAAGGCACAGAAAGATGACATCTGATTAGAGTGAATCGCTTACTCCAGGAAATAACAAACGAGTAACACTTAATAACACACAATACAAATATTCGATGTTAAAATCATTTTTTTAAAAAAAATCTCTTCTTCTATCTGTAGGCAGTTGCTACTCATCAAAATTTATGCGGCGTTATCGTTAATAGTACAATTCATAAGAAGCGCTCTATTCCATTCATTTCTTGTGATGTGGACTTTTCGCCTACACGTACATCTGAAGCTCCAAACGTATTTCTATTCAATTCCCTGGCACCCCAATCTCAGTGTTAAACAATTTAATCCTTAACACGAGTGATACAGTAACTCACCGGCAGTGGTAGCTTGGCAGGACCAGCCCCGAAGTTGATAATTTGCTTCCTGCCACTTTCCATTTCGGATCGTGTATATATGCCCGTATCTGAATATTTAAATGTATCTATAAACGCCTGTGTCTCGATATTGAATTAAACGCTGAAATATATGGATATGTCTCTGCTTCTCTGCGAACCCTTCACGGCATCGCTTGCTGCTCACTGGTTCATTTCACATGGCAATTGTAGTCGGTGATTTCTAATTGGCTCTCCCATGGTTCATGTTGTATCCAATTGGCTGTTGGCTCCAGCACGCGCGGTCTGCGTGAGCGCTGCAGTTTGGTGCAAGAATGGCCCCGATTGCAGCAGACCGGCGGGTGAATGACTGCTCTCACTCCTTCCTACTCAGTCACTCAACTATCCCCCAAACATGCTCAGATTATACCTTGGGGAAGATTTACAACGAATCTGTTAATCAAATATGCAAGGAAACTCCTCACTGGAAATCTGACGCCCGAGAAAAAAAAACAGCTTTTTGTTTATTCAGAGCTTTCATTCATGCCCTGTATTTTCGTTGTAATGAAATTATGCATATTTTTAGAGGGAGGGATGATTTGATTTTATGTTCCCATGTAGTTGAAACGAATTGTGGAGTACAATGTTTTGAATCGAGGTATATACATCAGCTGGAGCTTATAAACATGTTGGCCGTAAATAACACTTGACATCATCATGTTCCTTTCTCTTTTCTGCTTCCCACTGAGATTTCCGTAATTGCCATTAGAGACACTTCCGGCACACCGGTTTGCGGCTTCCATACAAAATTTGTGTATCTTGCATCATCCGACTCGGGTCTTTGGAAAGGTCTCAAACAAGCCTTGCCGTACAATTACAAAAACAGGAATGCCGCAGATGCTGGATTTTTTTTAAAAATCAGGAAATTTTCAAATACTCAGCTGGTCTCACAGCATCTGCAGAGACAGTTTACATCTTGTTGGTCAACTCTGTCACATGTTGTGGCTTAGGAGTCCTACTATACTATGGCAGTCTCTGCCACATTTGCCGCAAATAAGGACCAGGTAATGAGAAAATACTAGTCTGTACTTCAGAAACGTAGAAACTAGGAGCAGAGACTGGGCGGCAAGGTGGCACAGTGGTTAGCCTCACAACGCCAGAGACCTGGGTTCAATTCCCGCCTCAGGCATTTGCACATTCTCCCCGTGTCTGCATGGGTTTCCTTTGGGTGCTCCGGTTTCCCCCACAGTCACAAAGATGTGCAGGTCAGGTGAATTTGCATGCTAAATTGCCCATAGTGTTAGGTGAAGAGGTCTGGGTGGGTTGCACTTCAGCGGGTCAGTGTGGACTTGTTGGGCCGAAGGGCCTGTTTCCACACTGTAAGTAGTCTAGACCGTTTGAACCTACTTCAACACTCAATATGATCATGGCTGCTCCTCAATCTCAACACCGTTTTCTCTCCATAGCCTTTAATGCCTTCAATATGAAAACATTTATCAATCTCTTTCAATCTCTTTCTTGAATATACTCAGTGACCAGCGTGCACAGCTTTCTGTGATGCAAATTCCAGATTGACCACCTTTTGAGAAGAAATGTTTCCTCATCTCAGTCTTAAATGGCCTACCCCATATCCTGAGACAATGACTCCTTCTTCTGGACTCTCCAAGGAAGTCATCGTGCCTGCATCTGATATATCCCTGTTATATTTTAATCACATCCCTTCTCATTCTTCTAAACTAGTGAATACAAGTCCAAAAAAATCAACCTCTCCTGAAAATAGGCTAACTGATCTATTGTTCTGTTTTTATCTCTCCTGCCCTTTTTAAATAGTGGAGTTACAGATTTGAGAATTTTATAATTAGAACTAGAATTCCTGCAGTGTGGAAACAGTCCCTTTGGCCCAACAAGTCCACACCGACCCTCCAAAGAGTAACTCATCCAAACCCATTCCCCTATCCTATATTTGCTCCTGACTAATGTATCTAACAAACACATCCCTATGGACAATTTAGCATGGCCAATTGACCTAACCTGCACATCTTTGGATTGTGGGAGGAAACCCACGCAGACATTGGGAGAATGTGCAAACTACACACAGACAGTTGCCCAAGGCTGGAATTGAACTCGGAACCCTGGCGCTGTGACGCAGCAGTGCTAACCACTGAGCCGCCCATTAAGAAAGTTACTGAAGGAATCAAGCGCCAGGCAGCGCCCGTAGTTAACTGGACGCGAATATGTGACCAGGCGCATGTCAAGGAAATCGAAGTAACTACTGAGCTAAAGCCAGTGCCTTAACAGGACACTTGGCCCAAAGACCCATTTCCCTCTGATTAATGCACTTAACACTATGGGCAATTTAGCATGCCAATCCACCTAACCTGCTCATCTTTGGATTGTGGGAGGAAACCTACGCAGACAGGGGGAATATGTGCAAACTCCACACAGACAGTTGCCCGAAGCAGGAATCAAACCCGGGTCCCCAGTGCTATGAGGCAGTAGCGCTAACCATTGAGCCACCATGCCGCATTGTCGGCCCCTAATCTATAGATGATCACCAATGCATCCATATTTCCAGGGCCACTTCCTTTACTATTCTGCATTGTAAATTATCAGGCCCTAGTGATCTATTAGCCTTTAACCCTTTGAATTTCCCCAGTACCATTTTCTTACTAATACCAATTTCCTTCCATTCCTCCCTGTTGGTATATTCTTAATTCCCAACATTTCTGGGAAATTACTTGTATCCTCTTTTGTGAAGACTAACCAAAATATTTGGGATTCTTTGCTGTCCCCCATTTCTGACTGCACGGGACCTATATTTATCTTTATTAATCATTTTCTCTTAACTCCAGAAGTTTTATTGTCAGTTTATATGTTCCTTGGAAGTTTACTAACATACTCTATTCACCCCCCAGTTGAAGAATTATTTTTGTTAAATTCTAAACTGCTCCCAGTCCTCCGGTTTATTGATTTTTCTGACAAATTTATATAACTCATCTTTGGATCTAGAATGATCTTTTAATTTATTTCTAAGCCATCTTTCTTTTTTATTTTTGTATTAGATAGGAACACTCAGATCTGAAGAAGGGTCACCAGACTCAAAATGTTAACTCTGCTTTCTCACCACAGATGCTACCAGACCTGCTGAGTTTCTCGAGCCATTTATGTTTTTGTTTCAGATTTCCAGAATCTGCAGTTCTTTGTTTTATTATTGGAATGTATATTTATTGTAATTCATGCATTTGTTCCTTAAATTATCCTATCCACTGCCAATGCTTTAGGAGTGTTCTCTAATCCATCGTTGCCAACTTCTGCCTCATACCTGCAAAGAACCCTTTGTTTAAAATTTAGACCTTAGTTCCGGATTCAACTTCTTCACTCTCTACACTAATGAACAATTCTATCATTTTAGGGTCATTCTTGCCCAGCAGATCAACAGGATTGTTAATTAATCCTTTCCCATTGCATAACTCAGTGTAAGACAGCCTGCTGTCTAGTTTTTCCTCAAGTATTGGTCTAAAAAAAATCACCTACACATTCCAGGAAATCCTTCTTCACAGTATTATTGCTCTTCTTAGATCCTCTTCAGGCACAGGTGAGCTCTCAGTTTCTCACTTCTTCCGAAATTCCTCTGAAATGTCACCCTCCAGAAGTTTTGACTTTTGATAGTTCTTGCCCCATTGTCTATTGCAATGTCTCCCGCATCCAAATGGACAAATAGAGTCATAGAGATGTACAGCATGAAAACAGATGCTTTGGTGCGAACCGGCTATGCCAACCAGATATCCCAACCCAATCTAGTCCCACCAGCCAGCACCCAGCCCATATCCGTCCAAGCACTTCCTATTCATATATCTATCCAAATGCCTCTTAAATGTTGTAATTGTACCAGCCTCCACCACTTCCTCTGGCAGCTCATTCCATACCCGTACAACACTCTGTGTGAAAAAGTTCCTCCTTAGCTGTCTTTTATATCTTTCCCCTCTCACCCTAAACCTATGGCCTCTAGTTCTGGACTTTCCGACCCCAGAGAAAAGACTTTTCCTATTTACCCTATGCATGCCCCTCATAATTTTGTAAACCTCTAAAAGGTCTCCCCTCAGCCTCCGACGCTCCAGGGAAAACAGCCCCAGCCTGTTCAGCCTCTCCCTATAGCTCAAATCCTCCAACCCTGGCAACATCCTTGTAGATCTTTTCTGAACCCTTTCAAGTTTCACAACATCTTTCCGATAGGAAGGAGACCAGAATTGCATGCAATATTCCAACAGTGGCCTAACCAATGTCCTGTACAGCCACAACATGACCTCCCAACTCTTGTACTCCATACTCTGACCAATAAAGGAAAGCATACCAAACGCCTTCTTCACTGTCCTACTAACTGCAACTCCACTTTCAAGGAGCTATGAACCTGCACTCCAAGGTCTCTTTGTTCAGCAACACTCCCTAGGACCTTACCATTAAGTGTATAAGTCCTGCTAAGATTTGCTTTCCCAAAATGCAGCACCTCGCATTTATCTGAATTAAATTCCATCTGCCAATTCTCAGCCCATTGGCCCACCTGGTCAAGATCTTGTTGTAACCTGAGGTAACCCTCTTTGCTGTCCACTATACGTCCAATTTTGGTGTCATCTGCAAACTTACTAACTGTACTTCTTATGCTTGAATCCAAATCATTTATGTAAATGACAAAAAGTAGAGGGCCCAGCACCGATCCTTGTGGCACTCCACTAGTATTAGGCTTCCAGTATGAAAAGCAAACCTCCACAACCACCCTTGGTCTTCTACCTTAGAGCCAGTTCTGTATCCAAATGGCTAGTTCTCCCTGTATTCCATGAGATCTAACCTTGCTAAACAGTCTCATGGGGAACCTTGTCGAACGCCTTACTGAAGTCCATATAGATCACACCGACCACTCTGCCCTCATCAATCCTCTTTGTTACTTCTTCAAAAAACTCAATCAAGTTTGTGAGACATGATTTCCCATGTACAAAGCCTTGTTGACTATCCCTAATCAGTCCTTCCCTTTCCAAATACATGTACATACTGTCCCTCAGGATTCCCTCTAACAATTTGACCACCACCGAGGTCAGGCTCACTGGTCTATAGTTCCCTGGCTTGTCCTTACCGCCCTTCTTAAACAGTGGCACCACGTTTGCCAACCTCCAGTCTTTCGGCACCTCACCTGTGACTATCGATGATACATATATCTTAGCAAGAGGCCCAGTAATCATTTCTTTAGCTTCCCACAGAGTTCTGGGTACACCTGATCAGGTCCTGGGGATTTATCCACCTTTAACCATTTCAAGACATCCAGCACCTCCTCCTCTGTAATCTGGACATTTTGCAAGATGTCACTATTTCCCTACAGTGTATATCTTCCATATCCCTTTCCACAGTAAATACTGTTGCAAAATACTCATTTTAGTATCTCTCCCATTACTTGTGGCTCCACACAAAGGCCGCCTTGCTGATCTTTGAGTGGCCCTATTCTCTCCCTAGTTACCCTTTAATCCTTATTGTATTTGTAAAAACCCTTTGGATTCTCCTTAATTCTATTTGCCAAAGCTATCTCATGTCCCCTTTTTGTCCTCCTGATTTTCCTCTTAAGTATACTCCTACTTCCTTTATACTCTTCTTAGGATTCACTCGATCTATCCTGTCTGTACCTTACATATACTTCCTTCTTTTTCTTAACCAAACCCTCAATTTCTTTAGTCATCCAGCATTCCCTATTCCTACCAGCCTTTCCTTTCACCCTGACAGGAATATACTTTTTCTGGATTCTTGTTATCTAATTTCTGAAGGCTTCCCATTTTCTTGCCATCCATTTATCTGCGAACTTCTGCCCCAGTCAGCTTTTGAAAGTTCTTGCCTAATACCGTCAAAATTGGCCTTTCTCCAACTTAGAACTTCAACTTTTAGATCTGGTCTTTCCTTTTCCATCACTATTTTAAATCTAATAGAATTATGGTCTCTGGCCCCAAAATGCTCGCCCACTGACACCTCAGTCACCTGCCCTGCGTTATTTCCCAAGAGTAGGTCAAGTTTTGCACCTTCTCGAGTAGGTACTATGATGACATAAATCTAAGATCTGTTCCATTACCTCCCAACAATATTGACATTCAAATACACAATCAACATTCTATTACTTTTTCAGTCTTTTATGTGGAAAGTAGAAGCAGACTTTGCCAGTTAGTTCTTAAATCCTGTTGATCATGATTCTTAAATCTTACATTGATGTAAGGATCATGAGTTTATGGCTTTCTGTGACCTAACTTCATTTACCTTCATAAAATCCATAAGAATTGTGGATGCTGTAAATCAGAAAACAACCCAGAAGTTACTGAAACAGCTCAGCAGGTCCGGCAGCATCTGCGAAGAGACATCAAAGTTAACATTTCAGATCTGGTGACTCTTCCTCAAAAGTACTATTATAGAATCTTAGTTTTTTTATTATAAGATATAGGACCAAAAGTAGGTGATTCAGCCAATTGAGTCTGTTTCACAAATCAATGAGAGTGTGGATGATCTGATCCATTTTCCTGTCTTCTCCCTTTACCCCTTAATTCCCTTACTGATTAAAAAATCTGTCTGTTTCGCCCTTCCATATAGTTAACCACCCACCTCAACTAAAGAATTCAATAGATTGACCATTTTCTGAAAGAAAGAAATCCTCCTCATCTCTGTCTTAAAGGGTGAGATTGTGTCCTAGACACGCTGACAGGGGAAACAAGCTCTCTGCATCTCTCTGCTGAATCATCCCAAAAGAATCTTTTACATTAAATAAGATTTACTATAATTCTTCCAAACTCCAATGAGTACAGGCCCAAGTTACTCGGGCCTCTGAAAAGAGATTTAATATTATTTTCCACAATATAAGCCAGCAGTAACTGATGCCTGTGCCTGTGCAACTGTACATGATTCCACACTATTTCCTATTATCATCCAGGTGAGAATGAAAAAAGGATAAAACTGTGAAAAACTGGATGCAATATTTGATATCTTCGAAGTGAAAGACATTTGAAAACTAGTAACAGCATATATTATTATAAAGTGTTTCCAATGTTAATATTCTCAAATGTTGCATTAATCTCCAATGTTGTTTGCAATCTAAATATTATTTTGAATGACCCAGCATTTCCATGGATAACATTTAATTCATCTAATGAAAACATCTTACAACATTGTTCCTTTTAAAGCTAGCTCCACTATGAATAAATAAAACAATAATTGTATCCAGGCAAAGTTAAAGAGTGTGCTAAATGCAAATATAATAGTTGAATAGTCAAATTATTACGGGATTATTGATAAAAGGAAATGTTAAGCATGTGTAAATAGGCATTGAAGGTTTTCACCAAGAAACAGACAGGAGTAGAAACATTTCAGTTGCAAATTCAGGTACTGAGATGGAAAAAATATAAAAAGCTCCAAATTCATCCCCAAAAATTGTACTTAATTCGTAAGGTTTACACAAGTACGTTACAATGTATTTAAACTTAAAATTTGCAACAACATTCAACTTGTCTCCAGACAACATTTTCTGTTCTATGATGTCTCATTACAATTGTAATACTCTTATTAGTATAGTGTATATTTCATATCAGGCATACAGTGCAATAGAAATAAACTTCTCTTCTTACACCAATGTTCCATCTTTTGATACCTCAATATTATTTCAATACTCATGAGTTTCAAAGCATACATGTATAGGGCATACAGTCAGAGGTGTTCTATATAATTTCCAGCACTTGATATACTGTGTCTAAAAGGTCTTGGATAGAAACGTTTCCCTTTATGTCTCTGTGATAGTTAGCTCAAGCCTTTGTGTGCTCCTCAATATGTAGTCATAGATCATGAAATATCCCAGTTTGCAACATTTAGTAAAGGGCAACTCTTTGTTTTGGAAAACCAACACATTTTGAACAGACCAAAGAGTACCTTTCACCAAGCTGTTTGTCCTTGAACCACAGTTGGTTGATATCGATGTGCGATTTTTGGAACAGCCTGTAGATTTTTAAGGAGCTTGATAGGGTAAATACTGAGAGAATATTTCCCCTCTTGGGCGAGTTTAGGGGGACCAGAGGGCATAGTCACAGAATAAAGGGGCACTAAGTTCAAACTGAAATAAGCAAGAACTTATCGAGAGTTGTGAGTCTTTGGAACTGCTTGCAAAAGAGAGCTGTGGGGACAGAGTCCTTGTGTATATTTTAGGTCGAGACCCCTTTTGGTCATGGCTGACCATGGGTTACATCTTCATTGTTCTGGCTTTCTGCTTCCCTGAAGCAATGTCGCTTGTGAAACCAATGCTGGAGTGTCAGTCCCGGTCACAGAGGTCACATCTGTATGTGGTCATTGATAACATATTTAAGATTAAGATAGATAGATAGATATATTCTTGATCAGTATCAAGGGTTATGGGGTTGGGCAGGAATGTGAGGAATGTCGGATCAGCCATGATGGCAAAGGCAGGGTCAAGGGGCTGAATAGCCTATTCCTGTCCCTATTATGGTCTTATCTGCCCCCGTACAGAAACAATGAGAATTGTTGCACATGATCACCAGGTTCTTGCAAGAAGACGACCGACATTTCCACATGTCTAGTATTTACCATAGCAACTCAGAATTTCAAATTTTTAATGCACTCCCCAACCCATCTGAATCATATCCACATCTTACAGGTAGTCTGACCAGATTGTGAAAAAGATAAAAGATTAGTCAACACAATTTCAAAGAAAACATTATTCCCCTCTTCCCTGAATTTATCTTGGTTCCCAGAGTTCATTTATAGCTATTGCAGATTCTCATCACACAGCAGAGGATCTGAGCAGAGGCCAGTGACACTCTCCATAAACAAGGAAACTTTGATTAAGTATGTCCACTGCCTGGAATTGTCATCCCTCTTCCTAATGGATTTGTCAAAATGGTCTATGCAAAATACAATTAGAACAGGGACAGAGGGTAGCACTGCCTGACTCCAGATTGGATGAGGAAGCTTTTCAATTCCCATTCATTGATTGAAACTGTGATTCTAATGTTTCTTTTTCAATAGCTGTATCCAATTACCTATTCTTTTAATAAATCCCACTGTGGAGAGGACATCCATCATGTGCGTGTACCATATTCTGTTTGAGGTCTTCTCCTGGACTAGATGAGGCAGAGGCCCTCCCACACAAGCATTCATATCCTTGAGTAGCATAAGGTTCTCTTATGGAACATGGGTCAAGGTGGACCACCAACTCTAGGGCAGAACACATTTAAAGATGGAAAACCTCTTGATGTTCACCTTGGTTGCTTCCAAACAGATAGTCAGAGAGTAAAAAGTGAGGTCTGCAGATGCTGGAGATCAGAGCTGAAAATGTGTTGCTGGTTAAAGCACAGCAGGTCAGGCAGCATCCAAGGAATAGGAAATTCGACGTTTCAGGCCAGAGCCCTTCATCAGGAATGAGGAGAGTGTGCCAGGCAGGCTAAGATAAAAGGTAGGGAGGAGGGACTTGGGGGAGGGGCGATGGAGATGTGATAGGTGGAAGGAGGTCAAGGTGAGGGTGATAGGCTGGAGTGGGGTGGGGGCGGAGAGGTCAGAAAGAAGATTGCAGGTTAGGAGGGCGGTGCTGAGTTTGAGGGAATCGACTGAGATAAGGTGGGGGGAGGGGAAATGAGGAAACTGGAGAAATCTGAGTTCATCCCTTGTGGTTGGAGGGTTCCCAGGCGGAAGATGAGGCGCTCTTCCTCCAACCGTCATGTTGTTATGTTCTGGCGATGGAGGAGTCCAAGGACCTGCATGTCCTCGGTGGAGTGGGAGGGAGAGTTAAAGTGTTGAGCCACGGGGTGGTTGGGTTGGTTGGTCCGGGTGTCCCAGAGGTGTTCCCTGAAGCGTTCCACAAGTAGGTGGCCCGTCTCCCCAATATAGAGGAGGCCACATCGGGTGCAGCGGATGCAATAGATGATGTGTGTGGAGGTGCAGGTGAATTTGTGGCGGATATGGAAGGATCCCTTGGGGCCTTGGAGAGAAGTAAGGGAGGAGGTGTGGGCGCAAGTTTTGCATTTCCTGCGGTTGCAGGGGAAGGTGCCAGGAGTGGAGGTTGAGATAGTCAGAGACTCCAAATAAGTGTATAGTTTTCCAACGTTTTGTCCTTTTTGAATTCCTCCATTTTTTTTCTAATATCAGCAAACTCAATTTTACCTTCTATTTCCATCATTTAACCCTCTATTTTTTTTTCCTATAAGTTGCAGTTGTCCAGTAGGATGCAGATATCAAGGAAGAGCATCAACTTGATCTCAACCATCTGACTGTCAACATCAGGGTCTGGACGTGGCATCCAGTTTTTATTTGTCCTGTCTCTCTAACCTCATGACAGTGCAATTAAAGTTGCCATCGAGAACAGCAGACCTGCATGTCCCCATGTGCAGTGGAAGTGGCTGAAGAATAGCCAGTTCTTTGGTCACCCAAATTAACCAGAGACAAGATCTTTTGTACATTGCAGCTGTTAGGAGGAGGCTGATACTCGCCACCTCCTCAATATCAGTGACTGTGAAGTTGCCTTTATGCTGCATAAAACCTAGGCCAGAGGAATGTAACTTATTTAATTTCAACTGGATTGATTACCCATGTATCAATTACAGTAATCAGTGCCTGCCTGTAGAATCTCAGGTGTTGTATCGTATACTTCTGCCAAAATATTAAAGCAGTTTTAACTTTGTCGAGTAAGCTCAAGTTGAAACATTATGCAGTAGATTTAATGATACACAATTTAATGGAAGTGCTCTTCACACCCATTTTTATATAGAATTACAGAGTGAAAACAGGCCCTTCGGTCCAATAAGTCCACACCGACCCTCTGAAGTGTATCCCACCCAGACCCATTCCCCTAATCTATTACTCTACATTTCCCCTGACCAATACCCCCAACCTACACATCTCTAAGCACTATGGGCAATTTAGCATGGCCAATTCATCTAACCTGCACATCTTTGGACCGTGGGAAGAAACGGGAACACCAGAGAAAACCCATACAGACACGAGGAGAATATGCAAACTTCATGCAGACAATGGCCAAAGGCTGGAATCAAACCCGTGTCCCTAGCGCTGTGAGGCAGCAGTGCTAACCACTGAGACACCGCACCATGATTGTTCCACTGCTGATGACCAAAGTTTGGCTGTCAAGGCTCCAAGATGAGGAATTCTCTCCCTACACCTCTGTACTTCTCAACCTCACTTTTCCTCCTTCAAGACATTCATAGAGTCCTGTAGCACAGAAATACATTCTTCGGTCCAACAGGTCCATGCCAAACAGAATCCGAAACTAAACTAGTCCCACCTGCCTGTTCCTGAAATTTATATAATTAATGTTGTATTTTGATCTCTGATCTAATATCCCGTTTAGTGGCTGTATGTTGTTTTGTGTTTTGTAACATTCCTGTGAAGTGCTTGGAATGCTTTATTACATTAAAAATATTATATAAACATAAGTCATTGATCCATGGTTACTTTAACAAAGCATTCAATAATGTTGGCCAAGCATGCCTTTTCCATTTGAAATTTGTATTGATTTCTCTTTTCATGATCTAACTACTATTTTTATGACCTAACTATTGATCCATTCCTTTAAGCAGAAGAAAGACCTTAGATTTCACATTCAGTATTGAAGCAACTGATTGTTGAAAGGTAACTTGCTGAGATAAGCCCAAAAATAAGCTATCAATTATGCTTCAACATGAAATTAACTGCTGCCTTTTGCAAATTCCAGCTTTGGCTAGAACCTGTTGGCCCTGCTTTTTAAGTGGATTACTTAAGATGGTAAAACTCTGCTCATATCAAATCTGGAAAAGTCTCTTTTGCCAACAAAGCCACTACTTCTACTCCAATATTTAATTTTAGAAAATGGTAGTTCACATGACTTTATTACAAGTCATTCATAAAGCACATGTGGTAAATAAGCTAACCTCTGTTTGCAGCACCTATAATTTGAAACTGCCTTGTAGAAAGAAAAAAATCATCCTCTCATTAAGGAAGTAACAGTAATTCAATCAAGATTGCTAAAATTGAACATAATTACTACACTGCTCTTGTTGCTCTCTAAATGACCATGGAAATATTTTAAACAATCACTCTCTAAAAAAAGCTAAAGATCAAAGAGTCTCTTTTCCAGCAGATGCAAAGCCACATGAGATCACTAAATGGTGCTCTGATTTTATTGGTGAACATTCCCTTGTTTAAGGTAAACATACATTGACGTTACAGAACTGTCGCAGGGCAGAAGGATGCCCCCTCATGTCTGTGCTAGTCTCTCCAAATGAGCAGGTCACTCAGTGCCATTCACCTTCCTTCTCTCCATAAATCTTCACCTTCTTCCTTTTCAAATAACCATGTATTTCCTTTTGAATACCTTGAAGACAATATCTTTTGGCAAACCATACAAAGCTATTTATTGTAAAATAAAGTCTTTCCTCACATCACTTTTTTGCTTCTTTTATTAAGTACTTTAAATCTGTGCCCTCTTGTTCTCACGGAAGGAGAAAGTGAGGACTGCAGATGCTGCAGATCAGAGTTGAAGAATGTGGTGCTGTAAAAGCACAGCAGGTGAGGCAGCATCAAAGGAGCAGCAGAATCGATGTTTTGGGCATAGGTCTTTCATCAGGATAAGCCATTCAATCATGAATTGTTTCACTGACTTCTCAGGTCCTAGTAATTCAATCACTTCCACTGAGTCAGTGTCCCACTAGATTCTCAAGACTACCTTCCAGCTCTACCTTGCAGTACAATTCCAGCTCTTCCACAGTTTTACTACAGTTAGTTTCTCCAATTTTTCCCAGCTGCATTAAACAAGTACAGCTTATGGGCTTCCTTGACACTTATTCTGAGCTGCACTGAACTATCAGTGGTTTCCAGAGCTTGTTCTGATCCCTTACTCACAGGGAAATCCAGAAATTAGACTTTGTATCATCTCTGGGAATCTCCCAGTCTCAACAGAGACAGAGAAGTCAGTGTTTCGTGCCTGTTTCAGTAACTGTCTTGCCCAGCACAACCTCCTCCAGAAAAAGCTGTTCAAAATATCATGTAGCTTTCTACTTTGGCATTACTGTGCTTGCAAGGAGAGACTTAATAAGAAAGTATAGAGATTTTGTGTCGCTGATGTCATAGTGGCATATAGTTCTGCTTCTTTACAGAAAGGTAATAGGAAGTGGAGATCTCCACATGAAAAGCAAATCTCTCCATTTCATGGATGGAACTTGGAAAATAGGTCAGGATCGGAAGAATCAGGACTTATGTCCAAACTCAAGATTTATATAATGCCCACTCTTCCTTTACATACATCCTATTCATTTCCAATATCACCGATACATATGTTTAAGCACATCCAGAGCTTGATACCAGACACTAACAAAGGCTGTTTAATTTCATCAATGGAATTATATAAAATAGGTTATTCTGCCTAATATTCCTGTTAGGGTGAAAGGAAAGGCTGGTAGGTGTAAGGAATGCTGGATGACTAGAGAAATTGAGATTTTGGTTAAGAAAAAGAAGGAAGCATATGTCAGGTATAGACAGGATAGATCAAGTGAATCCTTAAAGTACAAAGGCAGTAGGCGTATACTTAAGAGAGAAATCAGGAGGGCAAAAAGGAGGCATGAGGTAGCTTTGACAAATCGGGGAAAGGAGAATCCAAAGTTTTTTTTATAAACACATTAAGGACAAAAGGGTAACTAGGGAGAGAATAGGACCCCTCTAAGATCAGCAAGGCAGACTATGTCTGGAGCCGCAGGAGATGGGGGAGATACTAAACATTGTGTTTACTGTGGAGAAGGACATGGATGATATAGAATGTAGGGAATTAGATGGTGACATCTTGAAAAATGTCTATTTTACGGAGAAGGAAGTGCTGGATGTCTTGAAATGCATAAAAGTGGATAAATCCCCAGGACTTGATCATGTGTACCCTAGAACTCTGTGGAAAGCTAGAGAAGTGATGTTTGGGCGCCTTGCTGCAATATCTGTGTTATCGATAGTCATAGGTGGGGTGCCGGAAGACTAGAGTTTGGCAAACATGATGCCACTGTTTCAGAAGGGTTGTACGGACAAGTCAGGGAACTATAGACCAGTGAGCCTGACGTTGGTGGTGGGCAAGCAGTTGGAGAGAATCTTGAAGGACAGGATGTACATGTATTTGGAAAGGCAAGGACTGATTAGGGATAGTCAACATGGCTTTGTGCATGGGAAATCATGTCTCACAAATTGATTGAGTTTTTTAAGGAAGTAACAAAGAGCATTGATGAGGACAGAGAGGTAGATGTGATCTACATGGACTACAGTAAGGAGTTCGACAAGGTTCCCCATAGGAGACTGGTTAGCAAGGTTAGATCTCATGGAATACAGGGAGAACTAACCATTTGGATACAAAATTGGCTGAAATGTAGAAGACAGAGGGTGGTTGTGGAGGGTTGCTTTTCATACTGGAAGCCGATTACTAGTGGAGTGCCACAAGGATTGGTGCTGGGTCCACCTACTTTTCGTCATTTATATAAATGATTTGGATGTGAACATAGGAGGTATAGTTAGTAAGTTTGTAGATGACACCAAAATTGGAGGTGTGGTGGACAATAAAGAAGGTTACCTCAGAGTACAATGGGATCTTGATCAAATGGGCCAATGGGCTGAGGAGTGGCAGATGGAGTTTAATTTACACAAATGTAAGATGCTGCATTTTGAAAAAGCAAATCTTAGCTGGACTTATACACTTAATGGTAAGGTCCTAGAGAGTGTTGCTGAACAAAGAAACCTTGGAGTGCAGGTTCATAGCTCCTTGAAAGTTCCTGCAGGTAGATAGGAGAGTGAAGAAGTCATTTTGTATGCTTTCCTTGATTGGTCAGAGTATTGAGTAGAGGAGTTGGGAGGTCATCTTGCAACTGTACAGGACGTTGGTTAGGTCACTTTTGGAATATTATGTGCAATCCTGGTCTCCTTTCTATCTAACCTGAAAAGGTTGTCTAACCTGAAAGTACCCTGAAAAAATTGACAAGGATGTTGCTGGGTTGAAGGGCTTTTGCCATAGGGAGAGGCTGAATAGGCTAGAACTGTTTTCCCTGGAGCATCGGAAGCTGAGGGGTGACCTTTACAGAGGTTTATAAAATCATTAGGGGCATGGATAAGATAAATAGAGAAAGTATTTTCCCTGGGGTGGGGGAGTCCAGAACTAGAGGGCATAGGTTCAGGGTGAGAGGGGAAAGATACAAAAGAGACCTAAGGGGCAACGTTTTCACACAGAGGATTGTGCGTGTATGGAATGAGCTACCAGAAGAAGTAGTGGAGGCTGGTACAATTGCAACAGACTCCTCCACCGGCAGAACATAACACGACGGCTGGAGGAGGAGCGCCTCATCTTCCGCCTGGGAACCCTCCAACCACAAGGAATGAACTCAGATTTCTCCAGTTTCCTCATTTCCCTTCCCCCCACCTTGTCTCAGTCGGTTCCCTCAACTCAGCACCGCCCTCCTAACCTGCAATCTTCTTCCTGACCTCTCCGCCCCCACCCCACTCCGGCCTATCACCCTCACCTTGACCTCCTTCCACCTATCACATCTCCATCGCCCCTCCCCCAAGTCCCTCCTTCCTACTTTTATCTTAGCCTGCTTGGCACACTCTCCTCATTCCTGATGAAGGGCTTGTGCCCGAAACGTCGAATTTCCTATTCCTTGGATGCTGCCTAACCTGCTGTGCTTTAACCAGCAACACATTTTCAGCTGTGATCTCCAGCATCTGCAGACCTCATTTTTTTTACCTTTAGAGGGATAAAGGCCAAGTGCTGGCAAATGAGACAGGTTAGGTTAGAATATCTGGTCAGCATGCGCGAGTTGGACCAAAGAGTCTGTTTCCTTGTTGTATATCTCTATGACCCTATGATTTTAAGTACCTATTGACAACATATTCTGTCCATCTCCACCAACATCCTTCCTCAACTAATCCTCTGATCATTACACACTATTCCCTTTACCTCCATTCTTTTGACTAGCTCCCTCTTATATTGGCAGTCTCTGCCACGAGAGAATGGTTTGCATTTGGCGGACAAATGTGTTAAACATCACTCAGTGTGGCTAAAGAGCCCAACTGCAGCATGGCAGTATCTGCCACATTTGCTGAAAATGAAGGGCTCCCTGTGAATCCTCTGATTTCCCCTTAAACAAACCATCTATTCAACCACAATACTCCCCATGCTAGGAGTTGCAAATTCTCACCATTCTCTATTAAAGAAATTTATTTAGATTTCTCTTCTGATTTTTTCTTGACCAATGGCCTCTAGTTTTGTAATTTGTTTTACTGTGTCTCTATTGCCTCAATATCCTTTTCAAATTATGATAAAAAGAATTGTATCCAGTATTCCAAGTATAATCTAATGAAGGTTTGATACCATGTGAACATTCAAATTAGGACCACAAGTAGATCACTTGGCTCCTCTTCCAGCATCTGCAGTCATTGTTCTTACCCACTTGGCTCCTCAAATCTGCTCCACCATTCTTAAAGATCAAAGCTGATCTGATCACTCCACAGATCTGCCTACTCCAGTAATATTTCATCCCCTTGCTTAACAAGAATCTACCTCAAATGAATACACGGTGGCACAGTGGTTAGCACTGCTGCCTCACAGCGCCAGAGACCCGGGTTCAATTCCCGACTCAGGCGACTGACTGTGTGGAGTTTACATATTCTCCCCGTGTCTGCGTGGGTTTCCTCCGGGTGCTCCGGTTTCCTCCCACAGTCCAAAGATGTGTAGGTCAGGTGAATTGGTCATGCTAAATTGCCCAGAGTGTTAGGTAAGGGGTAAATGTAGGGGAATGGGAATCGGCGGGTCAGTGTGCACTTGTTGGGCCGAAGGGCCTGTTTCCACACTGTAAGTAATCTAATCTAATTTTCAGATGTTAAAGATGATCCTCAATCCAGGTCTATACGTTGATGATCTGATGCCGTATTTGTGGAATAGTGTGCTGTGAAGGTCACAGCTTTGAGAACAACAATCATTAGGTTGTAGATTGTGCTGGAGTGTGATTCTGCTGCTACTGATGAACCACAGCGCCTTATAGATGCTCAGTCTTGAGCTGTTAGATCTGTTCAAATTCTATCCCAGTTAGCACAGTGATCATGCCACAATACAGAATGTAAGATATTCTCAATGTGAAGGCAGAACATCATCTCTACAAGGACTGTGCGTTTGAATCTCTTCCTGATACTGTCATGAACAGATGCATCTGTGGCATACAGATTGATGAGGATGAGTTCTAGTATGTTTTTCTCTGTGTTGGTTCCCTCACCAACTGCTGCAGTTCAGTCTCGTAGCAATGAGCTTTCGGACCTGACCAGCTCAGTCAGTAGTGGTGCTGCTGAGTCATTCACGGTAATGGACATTGAAGTCCCCATCCAGAGTATATTAGTCTACTCAATTTTAAACTCTTCTGATGACTAAGTTTCCTGCAAGTGTAACCGTGATCTCAGCATTTTTTAAACTATGTTTAAGAAGCCCTTGGTGAGGTGGTGGAACGTGAAGACCGATATCCTGCAGTATTCCAATTCTGAGGATATCAAATGAGAGCTCTGATGGGTCAAATTATAGATTGCTGATGTGTTTGCACAGGAAAATAGCAGGTGATTTAAGAAGCCTGCCAGCAAGCCTGCAAACACACATGGCTTTGCACGGAGCTTGGAGTCCATCCTTTCCAATATATAAGTGGTGACCCAACCATAACTTCAGTGCCTGATGGCTGACATTGCATCTGCCACTGCTGCACAAGGACCTAATTCTTTAATGCTGCAGTACAAGCTTACTGCTGTCATGCAAGAGTGGATTGCTGCTAGGCCTTGTTTATGGATTACAGTACGCAAAGGGACTTGCAGGCTATCACAGTAGTCCATCAATCTATCCTCCAACAATTTATTAGGATTACTGGAGTACAGTCTGGGGAAATTGCATGGCTCCAAAGTCTGCTGCTATAGTCTTTGAAATGCTTTTTGATGGGGGTAGACCTGCAATCCTAGAAATACCACATGTTCATCCAGCACTTTTACCTTGGCTCTTTTCCTGTCTAAGAGCAGCGGGAGACAGAGCAGAGGTGACATTAGAGACCCGGAGGCTGCTGGGAAGGTAAGGACTTAGTATAAATTTGGGCAGCGGCTAAACAAGAGGTACTACACATGTAGTATCTCCCAGGTAAAAACAATGACTGCAGATGCTGGAAACCAGATTCTGGATTAGTGGTGCTGGCAGAGCATAGCAGTTCAGGCAGCATCCAAGGAGCTGCTCATTGGATGCTGCCTGAACTGCTGTGCTCTGCTAGCACCACTAATCCAGAATGTAGTATCTCCCTCCCACCCACGCTCCTCTAACCAGAAGAAAAAGATTCTGTAAGGTAAGGCTTTTTTTCTTTCTTTTCTTTCATATATTTAAGTGCATTGTTTGCTTTTAGTTAGTTGATATAAAGCTAATGCTTACAATGGCAGAGGATCTCAGACCCATGGCATGTGCCTCTTGCTTGGTGTGGGAGCTCAGGAACGTATCTGACATTCCTGACTCTTACACTTGCAAGGCGTGTGTCCAGCTGCGGCTCTTGTTTGACTGCATGACGGCTCCGGAGCTGCAGATGGACTCACTGAGGAGCATCCACGATGCTGAGGATGTCATGGATAGCACACTTAGTGAACTGGTCACACCGCAGATTAGGATTGCTGAGGGAGACAGCGAATGGGTGATGAAAAGGCAGAGAAAGAATAGGAAGACAGTGCAGGTGTCCCCTGTAGTCATCTCCCTCCAAAACAGGTATACCGTTTGGATACTGTTGGGGGAGATGGCTCACCAGGGGAGGGCAGCAGTTGCCAGGATCATGGTAGTGTGGCGTGCACTGCTGTTCAGAAGGGCAGGAAAAAGACCCATAAGCCCATAGTAATAGGGGATTCTATTGTAAGGGGAGTAGATAGGTGGTTCTGTAGCCGAAAATGAGACTCCCGGCTGTGTGTTGCCTTCCAGGGCTTGGATTGGTGCCTGGGAGTATGATGTTATTGTGATCACAGAGACTTGGTTGAAGGAAAGGCATGATTGGCAACTAAATGTTTCAGGATACAGATGCTTCAGACAGGATAGGGAGGGAAGTAAAAGAGGGGGAAGAGTTGCATTGCTGGTCAGGAATGATATCATGGCAGTGCTCAAGGAGGACACTATGGAGGGCTTGAGCAGTGAGGCATTATGGAAGAGCTGAGAAATAAGAAGCGTGCAGTTACATTGTTGGGTCTGTACTACAGATCTCCCTAAAGTGAGCATGAGGTCAAAGACCAAATAGGTAAACAGATTATGGAAAGATGTAGAGCAGCAGGGTGGTTGTGATGTAAGATTTTAATTTTCCCAACATTGACTGGGATACACTTAGCATCAGAGGTCTGGATGGGGCAGAATTTGTAAGGAGCGTCCAGGAAAACATTCTTGAGCAGTATACCAATAGTTCGACAAGGGAAGGGGCCACATTGGACCTGGTGTTGGGGAATGAGCCAGAACAGGTGGTAGAAGTTGCGGTCAGGGATTTCTTCATGCATAGTGACCACAATTCTCTATATTTTTTAGAACACTCATAGACAAAGATGAGAGTGGACCTAAGGGAAGAGTACTAAACTGGGCCAAGGCCAATTATATCAAACTTAGGCAGGAGCTGGGAAATGTGGATTGGGCACAGCTATTTGAAGGAAAGTCCACATTTGAGATGTGAGAGGCTTTCAAAGATAGGTTGAAGATTGTGCAGGACAGGCATGTCCTTTTGAAAATAAGGGATAGGAAAGGCAAGATTCATGAACTGTGGATGACAGGAGAAATCGTGCGACTAGCCAAGAGGAAAGGGAAGTGTACATAAGGTTCAAGCAGCTAAGAACAGAACAGGCCTGGGAGGAATATTGGGAGACTAGGACCAATATTAAATGAGGAATCAAACGGGATAAAGGGGTCATGAAATAACTTTAGCAAGCAGAATTAAGGAGAATCCCAAGGCCTTTTATTCTTGTACAAGAAACAAGAGGGTAGCCAGAGAAAGGGTTGGTCCACTAAAGGATAAGGAAGGAAGGTTGTATGTCGAACCTGAGAAAATGGGTGAGATTGTCAGTGATTACTTCACATCAGTGTTGACTAAGGAAAGGGAAGTGAAGAATGCTGAGATTAGAGATAGCAGTTTGTTTACTCTGGATCACGTTGATGTAAGAAAGGAAGATGTGTTGGGTAGGTTAAAGGATATTAAGATGGACAAATCCCCAGGACCGGATGGGATCTATCCCAGGTTGCTGAGGGAGGCAAGAGAGGAAATAGCTAGGGCTCTGACAGATAGCTTTGTAGCATCCTTAAACACAGGTGCTGTGCCAGAGGACTGGAGGGTTGCTCACATTGTGCCCCTGTACAAGAAGGGTAGTAGAGATATTCCAGGTAACTACAGACCAGTGAGCTTGATGTCAGTGGTGGGAAAGTTGCTGAAGAAGGTACTGAGGGATAACATCTATTTATATTTGGAAAAGAATGGGCTTATCAGTGATAGGCAACATGGTTTTGTGCGGGGTAGATTATGTCTTATCAACTTAATAGAGTTCTTTGAGGAAATGACCAAGTTGATAGATGAAGGAAGGGCTGTAGATGTCATATACATGGACTTTAGTAAGGCATTTGATAAGATTCCCCATGGTAAATTAATGGAGAAAATGAAGTCACATGGTGTGCAGGGTGTTCTTGCGAGGTGGAATAAAGAACTGGTTGAGCAACAGGAGACAGAGAGTAGTAGTTGAAGGGAGTTTCTCGAAATGCAGAAAGGTGCACAAGGATCAGTGCTGGAGCCACTGTTGTTTGTAATATACATAAATGATCTGGAAGAGGGCATTGTTGGTCTGGTCAGTAAATTTGCAGATGACACGAAGATTGGTGCAGTAGGAGAAAGCATAAGGGACTGTCAAAGAATACAGAAGAATATAGATAGACTGGAGAGTTGGGCGGAGAAATGGCAGATGGAATTCAATCCAGGCAAATTTGAGGTGATGCATTTTGGGAAGTCTAATTCTAGAGCGAACTATACTGTAAGCAGAAGAGCCTTGGGAAAAGTTGATGAGCAGAGAGATCTGGGAGTTCAGGTCCATTGTACCCTGACAGTGGCTGCACAGGTGGATAGAGTGGTCAAGAAGGCATATGGTATGCTTGCCTACATCGGGAGGGGTATTGAGTATAAAAGCTGGCAGGCCACGTTAAAACTGTACAAGACTTTGGTTCAGCTGCATTTAGAATACTGTGTACAGTTCTGGTCGCCATGTTGACAAAAGGATGTGGACGCTTTGGAGAGGGTGCAGAGAAGGTTTACGAGGATGTTGCCTGGTATGGAAGGTGATAGCTATGAAGAGAGGTTGAGTAGGTTAGGATTGTTTTCAATAGAAAAAAGGAGATTGAGGGGGGACCTTCAAAATCATGAAGGGTATAGACAGGAATAGATAGAGATAAGCTTTTTCCCAGGAGGAGAGGTCATGCATTCAAGGTGAGAGGTGAAAAGATTAAGGGGATTATATGTGGCAAGTACTTTACACAAAAGGTGGTAGGTGCCTGGAACGCATTGCCAGCAGAGGTAGTAGAGGCAGGCATGGTAGATTCATTTAAGATGCGTCTGGACAGATGCATGAGTAGGTGGGGAGCAGAGGGATACGGATGCTTAGGAATTGGGCGATAGGTTTCTATAGTGGATTTGGATCGGCTCAGGCTCGAAGAACTGAAGGGCCTGTTCCTGGCTGTAAATTGTCTTTGTTGGTAAAATCACCATCATCCCAGAGGACTGCCTTCTCATTAGGGAGAGTTGATTGATGGTGAGTTTAACCTGAAGGTCACAACCCCTTAGATGAGGAACAAGGTTGAGAAGTTGGGATCTTCGTGGTGACCACAGTTGGTGTAGGAATTCAGCTCATGTTGTTTGGTGCTCTTTTACATTACAAACCAGCCATTCAGCTAAGTGGGCTAACCAATTCCCAAATCACAAAACACTTACAAAATTGTAATACTAACCAGAAAAATTAATTAGCAACTAACTTAATCAGAAAATCAGGTGATATTCATAAGAAGCACAAATGTGATCCCGATGGTAAGATGGTGCATTGAAATGGTCAGTGAGTGGGATGTAGGAATTTGCTTGCAAACTGAGCAGAGATGTTTGATGCTCATAATGTAGTGAAAACTGCATTGTAAGCAGCAAATATAATAGAAATCAGTAGATTCCCAGGTCCATTTCAATCTTTGATTTGTAAAAAAAATTACAAAATTAATCTAGCAATTAAGGTGTTAATGCTAAAACTTAAGTTGAGCAGTGTGAGCATTTGAAATTTTGCCAGGAATAATTCTCACAAAAAGTGGTGGAGACAGAAGGAAATGGTAAAATGGCCTTAACACTCTCATAATCTTGCACCTGTGAATTTGTTTACATTAGAATTCAAAAGAAGGAGCTATTATGATTCCTCAATAAGTCTTTTGTTGCTATGAAATCTGAACAAAGCACAATGGCAACTGCAGATACATAAAAAAAACTTCTTAAAAGGCCAACATATAATACACAGTAGGGGATAGACAAAGCTTGCAGACAACAAGACATAGTTGAGTCTAGAAACTCCCCTATTATATTTGAGACAAATTTATTTCAGACAAATAGAAATTATTCTGACTTGAAGCCATAATTTTAGTGAAAAGTGATTTGTTTGAATATTCAAGTACTATTTAAAGTGGATTTAAAAACTGTTTATAATTTTGAAGTAGAGTTGTCATTAGAATTGAATTTTAATTGTCACTGTAAATGACATACTCTGAGATATACCCATTGTCACAATGTAGTTCAGGATTGGATTTATGAATAAATAGAGTCATAGAGATGTACAGCATGGACACAGACCCTTCGGTACAACCCGCCCATGCTGACCAGATATCTCAATCCAATCTAGTCCCACCTGCCAGCACCCAGCCCATATCCCTCCAAACCCTTCCTATTCATATACCCATCCAAATGCCTCTTAAATCTTGCAATTGTACCAGCCTCCACCACTTCCTCTGGCAGCTCTTCCATACACGTACTATCCTCTGCGTTAAAACGTTGCCCCTTAGGTCTCTTTTATATCTTTCCCTTCTCACCTAAACCTATACCCTCTAGTTCTGGACTCCCCAATCCCAGGGAAAAGACTTTGCCTATTTACCCTATCCATGCCCCTCATAATTTTGTAAACCTCTATAAGGTCACCCCTCATCCTCCGATGCTCCAGGGAAAACAGCCCCAGCCTGTTCAGCCTCTCCCTATAGCTCAAACTTACGAATAAATATTAAAAGCATGAAGTCATATACTGAAATCCTCATGAACTCTTACACAGATATAATTCTTGATGATATTGGTTAATTTAAACAAGTTATTTCTGCTCAAATATGCTAATAATTACATTGTATCCTGAAATTTCATTCCAGAACCCAGACTATAGCTTGTAAAGCTCACTAGATTCCTGGATAGATTTACCTGGATGGGTAAAGGTTATAAAATCAATAACAGCCTAATCTAATGCCTTAGTGATCTTTAAGAAACTTAGCTCAAGCAATGATATCGATGCTCGTCTGGATCTGACATCCCCATCTCTTCCCTCTGACTCCAACCCTACTAATCTCACTTCTTGCCAAATTGACACTATAATCTCTGACCTTCTGCTTGTCAACAATGAATGGTCTGTGCTCAACAAATGACTATTTTATTCCCTTATGCCTCAGTCTCAATCAAGTGTGGACTTCTATCTTTGCTTCCATCTTTACTTGCATGCCCATTAGCCCTCACCCAACTCAAAAGGCCCTTTCACCTGTCAACAATACTTACACTCCTCCTAGATTCCTTGATCTATCAGTTTAATATTGGCTATCTGAATTTCTCTACTCCTCTGACACACTCAAACCTGTGAACTTGTCATCCTACGTTCCTTCTGAGTTTATCAACAAACCTGCTGATAAAGGTGGAACTCTTGTCATCTAGCATACTGATCTATGGAGCTATGAGGGAGGAATGGCCAAAGTTCAATGGTGCAATACCTTAGCAGGGATGACAGTGGAGGAACAATGGCAGATATGTCTGTGTATTATGCAGAAGATGCAGGATCATTTCATTCCAAAAAGGAAGAAAGATCCTAGGAGGAGGCATGGGTGGCCGTGGCTGACGAGAGAAGTTAAGAAACATATAAAGTTAAAAGAGAAAAAGTATAGCATAGCAAAGCTAAGTGGGAAAACGGAGGACTGAGAAGTTTTTAAAGAACAACAGAGGATTACTAAGAAGGAAATACGCAGAGAATAAATGAGGTTCGAAGGTAAACTGGGCAAAAATATAAAGGAGGATAGTAAAAGCTTTTTTAGGTATGTGAAAGGCAAAAAAATGGTTAAGACTAAAATTGGGCCCTTGAAGACAGAAACAGGGGAATATATTCTGGGGAACAAAGAAATGGCAGAAGAATTGAATTGGTACTTCAGATCTGTGTTCACAGGGAAGACACAAGCAATCTCCCTGAGGTAACAGTGGCTGAAAGACCTGAACTGAAGGGAATCTATATTTGTGAGGATTTGGTGTTGGAGAGACTGTTAGGTCTGAAGGTTGATAAGTCCCCGGAGCCTGATGGTCTACATCCCAGGGTACTGAAGGAGGTGGCTCGAGAAATCGTGGATGCATTGGTGATTATTTTCCAGAGTTCGATAGATTCAGGATCAGTTCCTGCGGATTGGAGGGTGGCTAATGTTGTACCACTTTTTAAGAAAGGTGGGAGAGAGAAAACAGGAAATTATAGACCAGTTAGTCTGACCTCAGTGGTGGGAAAGATGCTGGAGTTTATTATAAAGGATGAAATTATGACACATCTGGATGGTAGTAACAGGATAGGTCAGAGTCAGCACAGATTTATGAAGGGGAAGTCATACTTGACTAATCTTCTGGAATTTTTTGAGGATGTAACTCTGAAGATAGACAAGGGAGATGCAGTAGATGTAGTGTACCTGGACTTTCAGAAAGCTTTTGAAAAAGTCCCACATGGGAGGTTAGTAAGCAAAATTAGGGCGCATGGTTTTGGGGGCAAAGTACTAACTTGGATTGAAAGTTGGTTGGCTGACAGGAAACAAAGAGTAGTGATAAACAGCTCCATTTCAGAATGGCAGGCAGTGACCAGTGGGGTACCGCAGGGATCAGTGCTGGGACCGCAGCTTTTTACAATATATATTAATGATATAGAAGATGGTATTAGTAATAACATTAGCAAATTTGCTGATGATACAAAGCTGGGTGGCAGGGTGAAATGTGAGGAGGATGTTAGGAGATTACAGGGTGACCTGGTCAGGTTAGGTGAGTGGTCAGATGCATGGCAAATGGATAAATGTATGGTTATCCACTTTGGTGACAAGAATACGAAAGCAGATTATTACCTAAATGGAATCAATTTAGGTAAAGGGGCAGTACAAAGAGATCTGTGTGATCTGGTACACCAGTCAATGAAGGTAAGCATGCAGGTAGAGCAGGTAGTGAAGAAGGCTAATAGCATGCTGGCCTTCATAACAAGAGGAATTGAACATAGAAGCAAAGAGGTGCTTCTGCAGCTGTACAGGGCCCTGGTGAGACCACACCTGGAGTATTGTGTGCAGTTCTGGTCTCCAAATTTGAGGAAAGACATTCTGGCTATTGAGGGAGTGCAGCGTAGGTTCACGAGGTCAATTCCTGGAATGGCGGGACTACCTTATGCTGATAGACTGGAGCGACTGGGCTTGTATACCCTTGAGTTTAGAAGACTGAGAGGGGATCTGATTGAGACATATAAGATTATTAAAGGGTTGGAAACATGTTTCCGCTGATGGGTGAGTGCCGAACCAGAGGACGCAGCTTAAAAATACGAGGTAGACCATTTAGGACAGAGATGAGGAGAAACTTCTTCATTCAGAGAGTGGTGGCTGTGTGGAATGCTCTGCCCCAGAGGGCAGTGGAGGCCCAGTCTCTCGATTCATTTAGGAAAGAGTTGAATAGAGCTCTCAAGGATGGTGGAATCAAGGGTTATGGAGATAAGGCAGGAACAGGATACTGAATGGTGGTGCAGGTTCGAAGGGCAGAATAGCCTACTCCTGCACCTATTGTCTATTGTCCACTTTGCGGAGGCTGAATGCCAATCCTCAGACACTTTTGCCTATCTCACTCTGGATGTGACAGCACCACAGAATATCAAACCATGGCACTGTGGCACAGTAGTTAGCATTGCTGTCTCACAGCGTCAGAGACCCGGGTTCAATTCCAGCCTCGGGCGATTGTCTGTGTGGAGTTTGCACATACTCCCCATGTCTGCGTGGGTTTGCTCCAGTTTCTTCCCACAATCCAAAATTGTACAGGTTAGGTGAATTGGCCATGCTAAATTGCCCATAGTGTTAGGTGAAGGGGTAAATGTAAGGGAATAGGTCTGGGTGGGTTGCGCTTCGGTGGGTCGGTGTGGACTTGTTGGGCCGAAGGGCCTGTTTCCACACTGTAAGTAAGCTAATCCAATGTAATCATCGTTTCTACAATTTCCATGGCTGTTCTGTTTATTGAACTTATTTCGTCCTATCCTGACAGTGCTTTTTCTCAGCTTGTCCAGTGTCTTGTATGCATGATCACTGAAGGGGTTCAGTTAGCTTAGTTGGCTGAATGACAGATACACAATACTTAGTAACACCAACAGTGTGGATTTAATTTCTGTACTGGCTGGGGTCACCATATAAGGCCTACCTTGTCAACATTACTTCTTGCATGACATGTGGTAACCCTCAGTTTAAATTCACGAGTTGTTGCCCTCTAATGACAGAGCAAGGCTTTGGTGACTTTACTTCTTACTTTGTCATTTCAATTATTTTCAGATTTCTATCCCTAATTGCCTCATTATGGATGTCCAAATCTTTAACTCCATCAGGTCACATTTCATTTCAGTACACTGTCTTGCTCTGTTGCTTACATTCCGTCTTAGATCTATTGCAGTGATTGCAGCCTGGCACAAGCTGGAGGAAAAGCTGCTTATTTTCTGATGAAGTACTTCATAGCTTTCATAGAATTATAGAATCATACAGTACAGAAGAGATCCTCCAGTCCATCAATTTTGCATTGCCAAAAACATACTAACTGCACTAATCCCACTTTGCTGCTTGAGGTCCATAGCCTTGAATATTGTGGGTATGAGTACCTGCATGGTCCGAATTATGGTTGTCCTTTGGAGGATACATGGAACGGTCCTACTTCTGCAGCTACACTGGCACCATCCCTCACATTTTCCTCTGCTATATAGATGACTGTATCAGCTTCCAAGAGGAGCTCGAATAGTTCATTTACTTTATCCACAACTTCCACTCTGACTTTTAAATTCACTTGGACCATCCCTGACACCTCCATCTCTTTCCTGGACCTCTCCTCCTCCATCTCTGGCAACCGACTCTGCACCATTTCAAACCCACTGACTCCCCCAGCTACCTTGACTACACCTCCTCCCGACCCCACCCTCCTGCAAAAAGGCAATCCTGTACTCCCAATTCCTCCACCTCTGCTGTTTCTGTTCCCAGGATGAGCGATTCCACTCCAGTATTTCCCAGATATCCTTCTACTTCAGGACCGTAATTTCCCCACCCCTGCGATCAACAATGCCCTCAACCATATATCCTCCATTTCCTATATGTCTGCCTTCAAACCGACTCCTCACCACAACAAGAATACAATCCTCCTGGTCCTCACATTCCATTCCACTGCATCATCTCCAAATCCAATGCATCATCTCCATTTCTGTTACTTGCAGTCTGGCTCCACCACCAAAATGATATTTCCCTTCTCACCCCATCCGACTTCTGCAGGGACCGTTCCCTCTGCGACTTCCTCGTTAGGTCCATACTCCCCACCAACCTTTCCTCTATACCTGAAACCTTTCTCTATAGCTGCAGGAGGTGCAAAACTTGCCTTTACACCTCTTACCTCCGTCCAAGGCCCTTTCAATGCTGGCAGAGATTCACCTGCATTTCCTCTAACCTGACTTATTGCATCCATTGCTCCCGATGAGGTCTCTTGTACACCGGAGAGTCCAAGCGCAAACTCAGAGACTGGTTCAAAATAAACTGGAGGAGGCCCAGAATGGAGGAAGAACACCACATCTTCCACCTCGGGAGCTTACAACCGTAAGGTCTTAATATAGAATTCACTAGCTTTCAAATCTTCCTATCCCACATCTCATCCCAGGTACAGTCCTCTCTCTCTGCCTTGTCCTCTTCACCTGACCTAATTGTTCATCTTCCTTCCCACCTATCTGCTCCATCCCCCCTCCTCCATTTATTTCTCAGTCCCCTTCCCCCTTCCCAGTCCTGACGAAAGGTTCTGACCTGAAATGTCCTCTTCTCTTCTCTTCTGATGCTGCATGACCTGCTGTGCTTCCTCCAGCTCCACACTTTAACAACTATGATACTTCAAGTGCTCATCCAACTAATTTTCAAAATTTGTGAGGTTTCCTGCTCAACTACCCTCCCAGGCAGTGCACATGGACCCCCACTACCCTCTGAGGTGTAAAGGATTTTCCTCAAATTTCCTCTAAACCTCCTGCCTTTTACCTTAATATTTTGCACCCTTGCAATTGACTCTTTAACTAAGAGGAATAGTTGCTTTCTATTCACCCTATCCAAGAGTCTCATGATCTTTATACCCCTGTCAAGTACCTCCCCTCAGCCTTCTGTGCTCCAAAGAAAACAACCTGACCTAATCCAGCTTCTCTTCATAGCTGACATGCTCCAATCCAGCCAGGCAACATCCTAATGAATCTCCCTTGCACACCCTCCACAGTCCAATCACATCTTTCCTCTGTGGTGACTAGAACTGCACAGTGCTCCACCAGTATCCTAATCAAAGTTCTGCACAGTTCCAACATAGCATCCCTGCTCTTTATAAACTATTTCTCAACATGATAAAGGCAAGTGACCCTTTGCCTTCTTAACTACCCTACTGATCTATCCTGCCACCTTCAGGGATCTGTGGAAAGGCATCCCAAGATCCCTGTGTTCCTCTGAGCTTCCTAGTGTCTTGCCATTCATTTAGTACACCCTTGTCTTGTTACTTCTTGCAGAGTGCATCACTTCCATTTCTCAGGGTTAAATTCCATCTGCCAGTGACCTGCCCATCTGACATCTGTTTATATCTTCCTATAACCTAATACCTTCCTCCTCACCATCAACCATCCAGTCAATCTTTGTGTCAATCTTTTTGCACTCAGCATTGAGTTCTATAAATTCAGTCAGTGAATTCTTCCCTATTTTGATAGATTTTTTTTTCTCCCAGTGTCACTATCTTGTTTTCATTTTTTTCATTTAGTCAGGACTGATCTTTACTGTTATTAGTACCTTCTCTGGGACAATTCTTTCTTCCTTTACTATTATCCAGTCCCATTTCCTTTGATATTTAATCTCCGTTGCTCCCTTACCTTTGCTTGTTAAATAGTGTAAAACCCATCATATTTACATCTTTCAAACAAAACATTGCAGATGCTGGAAATCTGAACTGAAACAAAAACTGCTGGAGAAACTCTTCACATCGGGCTGCATCAGTGGAGTTCACATTTTGAGTCCAGTGTGACTCTTCTTCAGACCTATCATGTTTCTTCAGCAAGTTTTGTTTTTAATCCACGTTTCCATTTGTTGTTAGTTCTGAAGAACAGTCATATTGGGTTTGAAATGTTAACTTTGCTTCTCTGTTTACAGATGCCTTCAGACTTGCTGAGTTTCTCCAGCACTTTCTCTTTTTACACAAACATACAACATGCACTCAGGGAAATGCCATTAATGCATTCACGAAGAAACACCAAGTACTGAACAAGTGAATATGTTGCTTGTGTATCATGTCCCTCCGGTTCCAAAGGTAGGGATTAGAAATGCATACATTTGCATAATAATCTACGATCTGAAAACAAACAAGGCAATCATTATAAACAACGCAAAGTACCCTGTAAAGCTTATTGTGTAAATATAGGCACTCCTTCATCAAAATTATCCATTATGTCAAACGAGGGAAATCGAGAATAATCTACAAGTGAGTGCCTAATTAATTTCTGAGGTTTTTAAGCAGCTTCTCTTTTGAATATTTAATTTGACCGCCCTCATTGAAACCTTTCTTTGTATGGATTCAACAGGTTGAAGGATCAATTGAAGGATCATGCTTTGCAAGTCATGTTACTGCCCAATAGCAAGCGGACACTCAGGATCTCTGACAGTACAAATGGAACTAACAGGAGACCATCTAATCTTAATTATAGCGATGAGGCTGCATAATGACTAATGCTGTGAAGTAAATGTGCCTGGATATTCAATATTTAGGAAGGATAGACAAAAAAGGCAAAGTAGATGGGGGTTGGCTCTGTTCATAAAGGTTGAGGTCAATACATTAGTCAGAATAGATCTTGGATCAGAAGATCAAGGTACAGGCCGTTCTGCTCTAATGCATGTTTCGTTAACGCAAATTCACTTCTAACGCGATTGACGAGTTGGGCACACAGTTTCTAAAAAGTGAACATCTAAAGGATGTATTGGTTATAATACAATTCTGGACCCATTACTTTAAATGGTGCTATTATGTGATTTTCTTATAACACAGAATTGCACGAGAACAGAACTATTGCATTAGAGCAGAACCGACTGAACAGAATCAGCTGAGGTGAAACTCAGAAACAGCAAGACGTTGTTTACAGGCCACCAAGTTGTAGTCATGTAGGACACGGAATAAATCAAGAAATTAAAGATGCATGTAGAAAGGGGAATTCTACAATCATCAATTTACTTATAAACTGGATAAATGCATTTAGCACTAATATGACGGAGACCAATTCATGGAGTATATACAGTTTCAGATCATAAGGCCACACGATGTAGCAGCAAAAGCAGGTCATTTGGCCCATCGAATTTGCTCTGCCATTCAATGAAATCATGACCATCTGCTAATCCTCAATATTCTTGCCTTACCCTCATAACTTTTGATTTCCTTACTAATTAAAAGTCTGTTGATGATGGGGGGGGTTCAAGATGGTGGCGATCTAGGAAGATTGCATCACACCACAGCATAAGCGGGACGAACCTTCAACCTGCCCAACTTGGACCATTGCGATATCCTGGGACTCTAGGAAGATCATGAAGTTCCAAGAAACTTTAAAAAGTTAACTTACCTGCATTTCCTGCCATCCAGAAATGCCGAGAAAAGGAGGAACGTCTGAGGCCGGGCCTGCAGCTCAGCCTGCAGGATCCTCTGACTTGATTACCATCCAGGCCCTGGTGAACAAGCTCACAAAATCTCGCGAGATGCAGGGGAAACAAATAAAAGAGAAGCTGGCTCCAATCTCTATCATGCTGCAGAAGCATGAACAGCAGCTGGGAGACCTGGGAAAGAGTTCGGATGAGGTTGAGCACAGAGTCACAGTGGTGAAAGTTGATCCCAGCCCATTCAAGGATAGGATCCAAGCCCTGGAGATGCATGCCCGTAATTTGTGTGACCAAGTGAATGATCTTGAGAACAGGGGCAGGAGTAAAAAATATTCAGATCATCGATCAACCTGAGGGTAAGGAAGGTGAGCAGCCTGCGGAATTTATTGAGGACTGGCTGCCGAAATTCCTTAACTGGAGGCTGGCATGAGAGGCTTGAAGATCGAGAGGGATCACCAGGTCATGGCGCGGAGATCAGGCTTGGGTCAACATCCTTGTCATCTCCTGGTGCAGTTCCATCACTATAGAGATAAGGAGAGAATCATGGAAGCTTGCAGAATCCAGGGGAAGGATCCAAAGGCCCTAATTTATGAGGGCTCCAAGATCATGTTCTTCCAGGACTTCTCAGCAGTGGTGATCCAGAAAAGAAAATCTTATGACAGTGTCAAGAGAGGTCTGAGGGATCTTGGGATTCACTACTCTCTGAGTAATCCAGCAGGGCTTCGGATCAGTTTACATGGATCCATACATCTCTTTGACACTTCGGAGAAGGCAGGAGATGGTGTGGACAAATTAATCTAATCTGAACAATTTAGTATGATAAATAGTAGTGTTGTTTGGGTATGTATTTGTCGTTTTGTAAAAGAATCAAAGGAAGTCCGGATGGGGCTTTCTTTTCTTTTTTTTACTATGGATAATAATTTGGTTTAAACAATGTTTGGCAGCAGTTGAGATGTGTATTTTCAATTTCTAAGTTAAGATATACCAAAGGATGGATGGGGTATTCACCCCTTTGTTTCTTTAAAAATATTTTCTTTATCATATTGCTATTCTATGGAGTGTTTACTTTCTTTTCTACTTGTGTTCGGGGTGCGGCTCTAGCTAGGAGAAGGGAAAATGGATGGGAATGCATAGGATGCCTATTTTTGGGCAGTTTGGAATGGGTAGTTGCTCCCTCCGGTCAGGGGGTGAGTTCCCCTATTCAGCACCATTAGCACTTCATATATTGGTTTTTTTTTTGGTTTTTGTTGTTTTTAATAGTTTTGTAGATTTGTTAAATGTAGTGGTTTAGTTTATATAGTTTTATGTTCGATGGATCTGGTGACACTAAGGTTCAGCGATTTGTGATTCGAGTTCCTCCTCTCTGGAATTTAAATGTTACTGCAGAAGGGTATGGCTAATGACTTGATTAAATGGTGTACCTTGAATATCGAGGGAAGTCACTCACCAATTAAGAGGAAGAAGGTACTTCTGAGTCTTAGAAAGAAGATGGATATTGCTTTGTTACAGGAGACACACTTGAATGACAGGGAGCATTTGAAGTTACAACAGAATGGCTTTAATTGAGTTTATTTTTCATCATTTAATACCAGAAGTAGGAGAGTGGCTATATTGATTAGGAAGAATCTCCCATTTAAGTTACTTGTGTTAAAGACACACACGGGAGGTTTGTAATTCTTAAAGCTTTGATAAATGGGGAAGAATATGTTTTAAATGTTTATTGCTCTCCAGCTTATCCCCTCAAATTTCTGGTAGATGCATTTTCTAAAGTGATCAGTCTCAAGTCCTGGCACATCATTATAGGGAGAGATTTTAACTGTCTCATGAATCCCACAGTAGACAGGTTGCCCAAAGGTCCCTTGATACCCTCTGTACAAACTAAACAATTAGTGGATCTTTGTATGGAGTTAGGATTGGTGGCCGTCTGGAGGTGTCTCCACCCTACAGGCAGGGATTTTCCATTTTTCTCCAATCCATACAGATGCCACACCAGGATTGATTATTTTTCTTTCTCTGACCCCAGTGGCAACCCTGGATTTGGTGACATCTTGTACGATTGGTAATATTACCATCTCTGATCATGCCCCAATGTATCTTATGGTTAAGATTAAGGACATTACAGTGAGTTCGAGGCACTGGCGAATAGATACCTCATCCTCAAGGATAATAAGTTTGTGGAGTATTTTTCTAGGGGATTTCGGGCGTTCCTAGACATTAACTCAGGCTTGCTTAGTAGTCCATCTGCTCTTTGGGAAACTGCCAAAGCCTATGCCAGGGGTTAGTTATTTCCTACTCTGCCAGTAGGAGGCGGCAGAACTGTGAGCAGCAACTTCTCCTCGAAGCATGGTTGAAGGCAACCGAGAAGGCCTACTTTGACAGACCCTCACTGGCTAAACTACAGAGGATTATGGCGCTGCGGTCTGCATTGAATTCCTGCTCACACAGACGGCAAAGAAGGAACTTGCTCGTTATACGAGCACGGTGACAAGCCAGGCAAATACTTAGCATATCTTGTTAGGAAAAGGAGTCCCCCGCAAGCCATTACAGCGATTAGGGAAGGATCTGGGAACCCAACATGTGACTCTAAAAAGATTAATGCGGCACTTCAGAGATTTTACTCTAAGTTATACCAATCTGAGGGTTGTGAGGAGGGCTGGCCAAAATGGAACTTTTTTAAGGATCTGAAGCTCCTGGGCGTGACCCCCGAACAAGCATCCTTTCTCAATGCCCCCTTATCGGAGCAAGAAGTGCAGGAAGCTGTAAGGCAGCTTCAGAGTGGAAAGGTGCCCGGTGCTGACGGACTTCCCAGTAAATTCTATAAGGAATTTATAAACATTGTCAGGCCCGATGCTCAATATATTTCATGATTCATACAGTCATGATTGTCTTCCACCATCTCTGAGAGAGGCCAATATTTCACTCTTTCTTAGAAAAGGGAGGTCCCGGAGGACTGTGTTGTATAGACCCATTTCACTCTTAAATGTGGACTTTAAAATCCTAAGACTCTCGCGTTATGGCTGGAGACTGTGTTACCTTCTATTGTTACAGAGGATCAGACAGGCTTCATGAAGGGCCGTAGACCTTCCTATAATGTTAGGAGGCTGCTTAATGTAATTCAAGCCTGTCAACAACAGTCATTACAGAAAATGGTGATTTCTCTAGATGCAGAGAAGGCATTGGACCGAGTTGAATGGTTGTACTTTTTTTATACTCTGTAGCATGTGACTTGGGTGAAGCCTTTATAAGATGGGCAAAGGTTCTCTACAGTGGTTCTCTCGCAGCAGTCATCACCAATGGGGTGCAATCAAGCAATTTTAACATTTTTAGGGGCAGCTCCAGAAGTGGGGTCAAAATTGCATAAGATTTCGTTATATGCGGACAATGTCCTAATTTTTTTTGTCAAATCCAGCAATTTCAGTGCCTCGCCTGATACAATGCATCTGCACATTTGCTGCCTTTTCAGGCAACAATAGTAATTTTGCAAAATCGGAAGCTATGTCTATGGGTAGTCTTAGGAAGGAGCTAGGTCTCGAGGCCGAATATCGATTCCCAGTTAAATGATCACAGGGGGGTTTTGTGTATTTGGGCATATTCATTACTCCAGGTCTGGAGCGGCTGTTCAAAGCTAATTTTGCTTAATTATTTGACAAAATCAAACAAGACCTTCAAAGATGGGAGGCACTTCCAGTCTCGTGGTTGGGTCGGATAGTGCTTATTAAGATGTATATTCTCCCCTATTTGTTATACGGACTCTTCCCCCAATTTTCAATAAGCAAACATTCAGGAGACTGGACAGCTGGTTCAGCTTCTTTAGTTGGCATTGTAAGCGATCCCTCATTAAATTAGCTAAACTGCAACTGCCTCACAGATTGAGGGGAGTGGACCTTCCGGACATTAAAAATTACCAATTAAGCTCGCTTTTAGCCTAAGTGAGTGATTGGGCTTGTGGGGGATTCTCTTTCAATATGGTTAGATATCAAAGCCTCCCAGGCAAGGTGCCCCTTTACTAGCTCGCTGTTTTTGGACAAAATGAGGACGGTTAAGGAATATTGACATAACCCAATCGTTATTAATACTGTTAAAGCATGGAGGGCAATTCGGCAGTGGGAAGGCAATATTGGCAAAACATCTTATTTTACACCTTTAGTGGGTATGCTGGGATTTCAACCGGGAATGATAGACTCAGGATTTCAATGTTAGGTAACTAGGAGTGTGTCTTGCATGGACGATTTATTTGAGAGATGTAATGATGTCCTTCGATCAGTTAGTACGGAAATACGAGCTCTCTATTAGGGACCTCTTCCACTTTTTTCAAGTTTGGGTTTTTATTCAAAAAAGGCTATACTTTTGACCGATCCTTACAAATCTGACAGAGAGAGAGGGTGCTAGTGCTAAGAGTTCACTTTCTGTCAGTACCTTTACATAGGTAGCATATTCCCTTGGATTTTCTGACAAGTATAGTATCCCAAAAAACTGAGAATTTTTATTAGACATGGAAGCTCTTTTTGGAATACCTGGACACAGATTTATCTGCCACACAAACAAGGTCGTTTATATAGCCGTAACGACTGTGATTTAGGAGTCTAATATCCAGGGAGGAGGAACTGTGAACGTATGAGTGTCATGTTTGGCTGAGTTGAGTTATTACTATTTATTAGCTGGTTCTTGGTTATTATTTAATTAGTGAAATAGCTAGTTTGTTTTTATTCTATATTTTTCTATATATGTTTATACATTTGTACATCAGGGTAGGTTGGGTTTCTTTTTTACTTGTAGTGTTTTTTGTACTTGCAGAGTTACATTGTACTTTGCTCAAAAATTGCATGAACCTATGTAAGACTCCGGTAACTCACTTTTTAGATTAGAATCAGTCTAAACATTATTGCACAGACAGGGAACACGGGGGGCTAACACCTTTAACATATTATCTGGCACACCAATTGTTACAGTTAACCTGAGAATGTAACTTTTAAAAAACGTTTTGTGATTTATGTATGGAAGAAGTGAAACTACCATGGTATTCTAACAGATGAAAGACTCAACAAACAATCAAGGTATTTTTCAATGTATAATTTCAGTTACATCACACTATAAACTTATGCTATAAATTCTGTGTCTTACAATTATGTCCTCCACAACCACCTGATGAAGGAACAGTGCTCCGAGAGCTAGTAATTCCAATTAAACCTGTTGGACTATAACCTGGCGTTGTGTGATTTTTAACTTTGTACACCCCAGTCCAACACCAGCATCTCCAAATCATTTTATTTCTGTCAATAAACTTGATTCAGTGAGGGTATGATTTCCAAATCAGACATCACAGTGTTTTTCTACCCTATCAGACAGATTAATTGTACGGGGTGGCACCTATTTTCATTTATAACTGAACAAGGCAAAGGTTCATCATTGCCTGTGCCCTACTATCTCATAATTCACACATAGGTCAAATTCTGGTTTCTCGAACTAGTGAAAAAAAAATAGGAATATTAGAAACTGGCTCAGATTGCAATTGTCATCTACATATTCATCAATATTGACTATAATTTTCAGTAAACAGATCTAAAAATAATAAGTATTTGCAATGGTTTTGGGTACAAGCTACATTGTGCTTTATGACATCAGAACTCAATAAAACCATCTTTTTACATGCATTAATAAACTATAAGAAAAGTTAGTTTTTATATAATACTCTTATGCCAGTGAATATTTAGTATTTTAACTCTAAAGAATTGCAGCAATCCATAAATATTCTTTTCCAAGTGAGTTATATAAAACAAATATGCAGATTATGTAAAAGTTGTGCTAAAAATATTCCTAAAATGGCAAATAAAATCCAATTAAGGTGACAATGAATCCTCTCCTTCACACGTTTTTGAGCAGTAATTAAAGATTAGAGCAATGGAAGGAGAAGGAAAATAAAAACAAACATTTAAGGGTGGTGGGAGGGGGTTTAACCTCTTTTTATACATCTTAAAGTATCATGAATAAGATAACAATTCTGATATATTAAGCTGTGATTGATAAAGATGTGGCTGCTATTATCTTGAGGGAAGAGATAGTTAGCTATAATATTACAATATAATAATCCAAAAGTTTTGAGGAGTTGTTGAGTTTGAATTTCAAAGTTTGCAGAATGAACTTCAGGAAGACATATACAGACTTGTTAAATGGGCAGAAATGAGGCAGATGAAATCTAATGCAGAAAAGTATAAAGAGACGCATTTCAGTAGGAAAAACAAGGGAAAGCAATATACCCTAAAGATTACTAATTCTAAAGGGGATGTAGGAAAAGAAACATGGAAATACGTGTGCACAAATCATAAAGTGGGACTGCAGATTGAGGAAATGGTTAAAAAGACATACAGGCTTCCTGGATAAAAACCAAAAGAACCGCGGATGCTGTAAATCAGAGACAAAAATAGAAATTGCTGGAAAAGCTCAGCAGGTCTGGCAGAGGAAGGGTCACTCAACCTGAAACATTAATTATAGTTTCTCTTCACAGATGCTACCAGATCTGCTGAGCTTTTCCAGCTATTTTTATCTATAGGATTCCTGGGTTTTATAAAAGGGGCAAAAGCTGAAGTATTGTATTTAATTCTTAACACTGCACTTAAGACAGTCATGGAGGTATTAGAGAGGATGCAGAGAAGATTTACAAGATTAGTTTCAGGGATAGGTTGACTGCAAAGAGTGAACAAATTTGGATTGTTTTCCTGAAGGATGAATGTTATGGGGAGATTGGAAGGACATATTCAAAATTCAAGAGAAAGAAACTACTCCCACCAGTGAAAGGATCAAGAACAGTGGAGATAGATTTAAAGTTGACTGACAGAAGGACCAACAACACAAAGAAAAACCCTTTTTATAGAGGGTAGTTTGATTTGGAATGCACAGCTTCACAGGAAGGTTGGAGGTAGATTCAACTGCAGTTTTCAACAAGGGGCTGAATAAATACCAAAGGGAAAACTTTGCAGGGTTCTGAGAGAAGTGTAAGGGAATGAAACATGCTGAGTTGATCCTGCAAAGTGACCTGATGATTTCAAATGAATGGCCTTCTGTGCCAATAACCATTTGATGATTTTACAAACACAAGTTCAGACTTTATCATCAATCGTCAATACTGCAATAGTGATAATTAAACATATGATTTTTAATCTATAAAACTACATTTAGTGCTTAGTAAGAAAAGGTAATAATTCTGGGTAAAGGACATTAAGACAATGGCATATGCAAAGTAGAGGGCAGGGAAGCAGAATTTGGTGTGGGACTTCTAATTCTTTACCCAATTTTCTCAAAGAATGTATTCTAGAGGTCAGGCATAGGAGAGTTAAATAATGTTGTTCACAATTTTGTCATTTCCAGTTCCTCTTGCATCCGACAATTATCAGTAGGAAACGAGAACTCAGTCTTTAGTTTTCTTCAGAACAGATAGCATGCCCTCACTTCTCTTGTTGATTGGATATCTCAATTTTCCCAACCACTTTGCTAATGATCCTATTACCAGAATGAGGGACAGAATAAACATTAGACCAGCCACTCAATGAGAAGAATTTAAAGAAATTTTATCTGTTTACATTAATTTTTATAATAGGATACTCAAAAAAGTTGATGCTCTGCAAGCTTGAGTGTATGATTTAGGATTTTATTAATCAGCATAAGAAAAAATGTAACAAATTTTACAAGTCTTTCATAATGCAACATTCACACTTTCCAAAATAGAAGAGCAATTGCATCACTTAAAAATTTCATGTGAATCATTATACAATGTATCAATTGAATGAATATTTCAGGATGTTTGATCCTGTTTTAGATTTCATAAAATATTCATCAGCAGCCTTTTGTGCATTTTTATTCCCTTCTACCTTGAACAAAGAAGCATCGTTATCAACAGCAACAAGACAATTAACTTGTTTTTTTTTAAAATTCTCTTTGTTAAAAGATGCCTTTGTTATTCTTTCACTTTTATGACTTGTCTGCTGCTCTGTTGGATGTGTCTGAAGCAATGGGCTGTTCAGCCACCGAAAGGCTTAGCAATTTCTCTGGACCCTGAACCACCACACATTCTTGGGGTTGGCCATTCCTCCTGGATGAATATTGCTTGCTAGTTCGATGTTCATTAGAACCAACTGCTTCTTCAGATTTCGGAAGTTTGTTCTCTGAGTTTTGGTGGCTACATTTTGAGTTTTTGGACTTGGATTCAAATGATTGATTTTCAAGTTGAACAGCAATATTTGTGGAAGCATTAAGAATTCGTGCAGTATCAGACTGATTGTGAGAGGCTTGATCTCCAGCAAACAACTATTAACATATCAGAACAGAAAATGAAAAAAACTACAAGAGAGTGCCCAATTCATATCCTGTTTTGATGACGGTCAAAGTTTAAATAATTGTTAATTTGTTGATCTTAAGACTACGAATATCTAAACCTCACTCCAACTCCCAAAATTTCCTTTACTTTATCTACAACAGCTGTCATTACTCCTGCCAGCTTTCCTGTGGATATGTGCTTAGAAGGAATAAATGATCAATAATAACTATACAGTCTGTACCTAATTCATTTGTTGCTGCTGTGTGAAATCACTGAGAACAGCTGTAGTAATGGCTGCAATGCCATAAGAAATGCAGGTTCTTATTACTATATTTTAAGATATTTATTTGATTTCATTTATTGCCACAATTCTGCACATTTTGTGAAAAATGTTGTATTGTCTTGACTATTATGGGTCAGCAGTTTGGAATTCATAACTCTCCCAATTAACTACAAACTTCAATGTGTTTTTTTTAATTGGGACTGAAACAAATACTGAATGTGGAGGATCACTGTTAGGGATCTTCGCCTTTGAGCTAGTAACACAGCAGAACATATTATGACAATCATTTCAACCGCATGTTGCCATAAGAAAATGTTCAGGCAAACCAAAATTAAGTAACTGACATACTGGGAATTTGTCCATCAAAATACATTAATGAAGGATACCTCAATTGATCCATTTGTTAGTTTGAAAGAGTTGAAAACTTGTACATTAGAATTCAGCTATTAAATCACTGGATACAAAGTTGATTCAAAATCTAAGTGAAGCTAATATTGTTTTGCAACAGAAACAGAAAATACTGGCGTTTCATACCAGATAAGTACCTCCCTGAACAGTGACAAAGACAAGCTAACATTAACAAATACACTCCATAAATGATTTGGTCAGCACTGAAGAGCCCTACAAACTTCTAAAGTCCTAAGATCACTGCTCTCTACTTAATTATTAAGTCATTAGGGTGAACTGTAGCTGTATTCAGTGCCTCTAGTTAAGTGAAAGGAAAAAAATATATCATTGACCATGATCTGATGACTGAAAGATTTGCGCTTTTGGCAGTCAAGCTCAGGTGTAGGGTCTTTTCAGTAAACTAGCCCACCAATATTCACTGTCACATCTTATACAGAAGTAACAGCCATGTGTTAGATATGTAATGGTAGCAGAGGAGAAAGTCAGGACTGCAGATGCTGGAGATCAAAGTTGATAGTATGGTGCTGGAAAAGCTCAACAGGTCAGGCAGCATCCGAGGGGCAGGAGAATTGACCTTTTGGTTAAAATCCCTTCATCAGGAATGCAGGGCTTATGCCAGAAACATCAATTCTCCTGCTCCTCGGATGCTGCCTGACCTGCTGTGCTTTTCCAGCACCACACTCTCAATAATGGTAGCAGACCTTGTAAAGCAACCGCTTTAGCATTCAGTGAATTTCATGAAAAACAAAGAGGAAGAAACTATTGGTAGCAAAAATCAACAAAACTAAACTATTGGTAAATTTAATTAACCATTATTTCAATTTACAGCTGCTTGCACATCTTGTAGCATTTCCAGAAATTAACACAAAAGGAAGCCATTCCATCCATTCTGCCAGACTAAATCGTTGAAGCTACTCCTCAAAGTATCAGAGTACAGAAGAGGTCCATCAGCCCATCATGTCTGTGCCTTCCATGACACTAAGTTTACAATAGTCCCACTTTCCAGCACTAGGCTCATAGCATTGAATAATATGACATTTCAAGTGCTCATTCAAGAATTTTTCTTTCAGCCCACGCTGCTGAAAAAAAAAGCTTATCCAGCTTCTTTTCATAGCTAATGTGCTCCATTCCTGGCAAGATCCTGGAGAATCATTGAGTACTCATTTGTCATGTTTCTTCTTCCACGTGAATTATCTCACTCATTTCAGGGTTAAATTCTATCTGCTCATCTGACTATATCCTCCACAATTCAAGACCTTTTACCTCACTCTCACCCACCAAGCCAATCTTTGCATTATCCCCCAACTCACTTATCATGTCCCCCATAGTCTCATTTATGTTACGTTATGTATTTATATCATGAACAATAAGGGACCCACCACTGATCACAATGGCTGCCACTGAACCCTGGCCTCCAAATCATAAAAATAACCTCTACCACGACCCTCTCTCTCCTGTTACTAAGATAATATGGATCCAATATGCCTAGTTATCATGGATCCCATATGCTTTTACCTTCTTTATCAGTCTCCCATGTGGGACTTTGTCAAAGACTTTGCTGAAATCTACATAAACTAAATCAACTGCACTACCCTCATCTACACACTTGGTCACCTCTTTGAAAAATTCAACCAGATTTGTGAGGCATGACCTGCCTTTGACAAAGCCAAATTGATTATCCCTGATCAAGCTCTTCTCTAAATGGAGATTATTCCTTTCCTTCAGAATTCTCAGTGTTGTCAATAGTTTTAAATCTTCAGTAGAATCTTATAAGGGTCAAGAAACGTGGATGATGGTAAAATTGGATTGGGGACTGCAAGCTGGGGGAGTTCCCTGTGGAGGGAGGGTGACAACTGCAACGGGTCAATAGTATCCGTAAAATGGGGAAAACATGGTTTAGCATGATGGAAATGCGGTCATGTGGGAGGCAGGTTTGTCCACGGTAAGACGCACTATTGTGAGTGCGTGTGTGTCTAAGTGCGTGAGAGTGTGTGTGCTTGTGAGAGTGAGAGAGAGGGGGCGGGGGGGGGGGGTGTGTGTGTGAGTGAGTGAGTGAGTGAGTGAATGAGAGAGAGAGAGATTGCATGTCTTGCATCACTGCTGGCCGTTTCTCTACAATGTCAATAGTGCACTGATCTGAGTTGAAACTTTGGTTCAGGTGTTAGAGTCTGGCAGCGTGACGTCCTCTGTCTGTCATCCAGAAAGAGGATGCCTCTCTTTTGCACAGTCCCTCAAACAGGACCTCCAGCTCCCTGTCAAAGAATCACAGTTTCATCTTCCACTTCTCAGGCATGTTCAGATTCTGTCATTTACCAAGCAGGGCAGCTTCTGAACTTCAGTGCACACTGGGTGCACATGAGTTTTTTTAAAAGATGGTTTGGGCACCCGGTAGGTTTGTCTTTTGGCAGATAACTGGTCAGTGACAAGTTGTCCCAGGAATGGAGCACGCTAAGATGAGGAAAGAATTGGGCGGGAGGGATACCAAATGCTGAGGTAGGTGGTTGTCAAGATGGATGTGGTAAGATACGATGAGAAATCTCACCAGGCTTTGTAGTTGGAATTCCTCAAAACAAAAAAACTGACACATCTTGCACAGTCAAAAAAGGTAAGATTCAGATCCTAGTCTTCAGTTACTAACCCTTCTACAAATGGAAATTGCATCCAATGTTAACATTATCAAGCTTTTCATAATTTTGTAAAACTCTTGATTTTCTCTGCTCGAAGAAAAACATTAAGCTATTTATTTGCATATTAATTAACGAGGAATCATAGACAGGGACAACATGAAGTCATGTAAACCTGTCTTAAAAATAAGCATTTCACTCCTCTTTATTAAGAAAAAAAAAAGTACTTTTAAAACTTCTCAGAGTTACAGCACCGGCTGTTCTTTTGGTTTTTATTGGTTACATTTTCATTTTTGGGGATTTCTTTTCCATTCTCACTAAATCCTTTACTAGGTGTTGCAGTTACACACTAACAATTCTTCAGTGTTTGTGATGCATTTTGTTTTCTTCTGATAAATATGTAGCACAAATGCTAACAATTGCATGCATATGTATACATTATTAAAAGTTGTAACTCGAAAATAAGACTTTCATCATTATTGGTGAACAAAACTCCCATAATTTGGGGAGACACTGTGGCTCAGTGGTTAGCACTGCTGATTCGGATTCGATTCCAGCCTCAGACGACTGTGTGTGTAGTTTGTACATTCTCCCAGTATTTGCATGGGTTTCCTCCGGGTGCCCCGGATTCCGCCCACGATCCAAAAATGTGCAGGTTAGGTGAATTGGCCATGCTAAATTTTACATAGTGTTCAGGAATGTGGGGGTTAGACTTATTAGTCAGGGGTAAACATAGGATAATAGGATAGGGAAATGGGTCTGGGTGGGTTACTTTTCGGAGGGTCGGTGTGGACTTGTTGGGCCGAATGCTTGTTTCCACACTGTAGGGATTCTATGATTTTATGATATGGCTCTTGCTGGAACATTTCAATCTTGTCATGTAATAACAAGATACAAAAGCCAAGGCACTGAAAAGACAGCATAAAAGATTATACTTCAAAATATTTTTAAATTAGATCAAGGTCTGACCCTCACCATTTGTTCTGATCTCTCTGCAAAGTAAATTAGTGTCTTTAAAAGAATCTAGTATGACCAACAAAATTTCTCACAACAATAAATTAATACAAAAGTGTACTAATCAAAGCAAGTTGAGCTGTGTTGCTTAGCAATTACAGATGAATTTACATCAATAAGTGCAGCTTTTCAATGAAATGATGTGACAACACTAGCAATCAATTGCCTAAAGATGAGTTAAGTACCAACCAATGTCAAATGAATGCGTCTAAGTAAATGAGGGAGGGGCCCTCTTGTGGCACTGTGGTAATGTCCCTACCCAAGACTGCGAGCCCCACATTAAATTCCCACCTGCTCTAGAGAAGTGTAACAATATCTATGAATAGATTTATTGAAAAAAAGGATAAATTAAAAAACACTTAAAAAAATAATAAATTAGGGTCCAATAACAAACAATACAATGTTTAAAAGACATTTGGATAAGTACATGAATAGGAAAGATTTAGATGGATATGGGCTAACAGCAGGCAGATAGGACTAGTTTAGTTAGGGATCATGGTCGGTGTGGACTAGTTGAACCGAAGGGTTTGTTTCCATGTTGTATGACTCTATGACACTAATTCATTATTGGAACAATGTATTTTATAAAAAATAATCTGTTTCATTTATAACTGACAGCTATCAGTCAAGTTTATATTACTGCAAATGTTCTTTTAATCTGTTAATTAACAATTATTTTGACTGAAAGATATCCTTCAACAAATACTACCAGAACAGATAAACTATGCATTTATTTAAATGCCTTTTATAAGCTCTTACTGTGTACAAATTGAGCACTGTTTACCTATGGAATGTAATTAATTTATTTGAAGCATATTAAGCACACAAGATTCTATGTACTTCTAAGTGTTTCCTTTAAAAATTATAAACTTTATTCACCTGTATAACATGTGGTGTTTCCTGAAGTATTTTCTCTTTGGTTGATTCATCTTGTTCTTTCTGACCATTTCCAACTGTGGATGATAACTGAGGTTGTCCAACAGGACCAAAGTCTGATTGGTCTATTCCAGCCATGCTGGCCAATTTCCCCAGACTGCAAAATATTTATATATATAGTGATGGGATAAAGTGCAAGACAACTTAATAAAACATATTCTCTTGTAGCTAAAGGGACTTCACGGCAGAACACAAATCACTGACAGAACACCAATCATGTTTTCCTTGGTCTATGAGAGACATTTAACTTAATAAAGTTCTTGCAAAGTGTGTGCAGGCTTAAGAAAGAAAATGACAGTGTACAAAGGAGAAATGTTAAAGAAAGGCTCACAGCTTAAGGAAGAAGATGCACAAATTATTGAAGGTAGCAGGACAGACAGAGAGAGCAGTAAATAAAGCATGGTTTTCCCGGCTTTACTAACAGAGGCATACAGTACCCGAAGAAAGAGGTGATATTAAACGAGACACTTGTTAAACCTCAGCTGAAGTAAAGCATACAGTTGTGAGTGCGAAATTGTAGGAAAATTGTTAATGCATTAGAGAGAGTGCAAAAGTGATTTACAAGAATGCCTCCAGGAAATGAGGAACTTCAGTTATGAGGATATATTTAAGAAGTTTGGACTGTTCTACTTGAAGACAAGACGACTGAGTGGAGATTTGATTTTACATCGTAAGTGAGCAAGATAAAGAAAAGCTGTTCCCAGTCATAAAAGGAACAAGAATGCAAACATGGATTTAAAGTAATATGCCAAAGAAGTAAAAAAAATTCACTCAGCAAGTAGTTAGGGTATGGAATTCACACCCGGGAATGGAGGTTGAGGCAGGTTCAGTTGAGGCAGATGGATGAAGGAATGAATTGGATAAAGGAATTATGGAAAATAGAAAATTTTCATCAGTCCTATGTTCAGGCAACAAAAATACAGCATTATATTGGTTTCCTTTCTTTTTTCATAAAAAATCTTACTTTATTGCAATCAATGAGGGTTTAAGTGTTGTTTGCTAATAAAACTGAAGATTGAAAATGGCTATTAATTTGAACCTTTAGGTCAAAAAGAACAAAGCTTCAAAACTTATTTTTGTCATTCTCAGAAGAATTGTAATACCTGAAATGTGAAAGAGAAACAAAAGTACCTATGTATCATATATATTAGTAAAATTCTTAAGACTTGTTATTACTAATGGGAAGAATAAGTTGTTTTATATTTTGTAAATTACAAAAACATTTCTGCTACGAAGGGGGAGATGAGTTATTGTATGACTGTTCAGTAAAGCTTCTAGTTATTTCGATCTATTACAGCCTGTAAGAAATTAGTATGATGTTCTGTTTAAGAATGATCAACTATAAGTGCATTTTCAAAAGTCTGAATTGCCTTATGCTCGTGACAAAGCAAGGTCATGGGTTTAAATTTTTGCTGTTGTTATTATGGCGAAGGCTAACTCAAAAGTTGTGGTGAAGAAACACACTTTCATGGTATGACAAATGTTCATGAAGATATCGAAGGGAATTGGTTTGTTTTGAAATTAGCTTAGTATCTTAGTACTTTAAGGCTTACTTTTTAAACAGTACATAACAGATGTTTACTAAAAGTAGCACTTTGAAATTAGGTTTTATAAACAGTCTTGTGGTTATTTTGTCCGTTGATATACAATCAATTGAATGTATTACATTGTTTCTTATGTTTTTTTTGTTACTTCACTTTTTATATACTTGTTATCCCATTGTGGTGGGTTTTTATTTAATATGTACAAACTCTGCATATTTTTTATGTAGGTGCAACTCTGCTAAACCTGTTTCAAGCACCAGCGTTATGGTGAAGTCAGTTATCACCAAAAAAGATACTGATAGGCTTTAGAATTTTCCTGAAAACTAGGAGTATCAATTAGGCATTTGTGATGATATTAAATCACTAGAATGTGACTTTACATACACCACATAGACACAAATTGTTCTAATGGTGTCACATTAAACATCTATGGAGTTAGTAAGCTAATAAGTACAAGCTGTCATAAAAAGGATTTGACTGACATTTGAAATAATAAAATCAGAAAAAAGCAGGGCGCGATATGAGTAAGATAACCATCACTTTTAAAGAAACCAATTAGGAGTTGGGTACACATTACCTAGCCAATCTGAGACTGATCATGTGATGTTCATGCCAGCCAATTAGTTTGCAAACTACATCTGATCACACATGGGGGAAATAGTTAGCAAGAATTCATAAGCAATGACACTTACTGGTACAGTGCACAGAACAAAAGACCGAAGATAGAAGGAACACTTCATTCAACAGAAAGGAGCAGGCGAGGTGTGGCCAATCAACCAGAAACCATGAGGTGGAATTCCATTGTGAATTGACAAATCCATTGCTTTTATTAAGTATCATTCTTTTGCACTTATTTGATAACGTTAAATTATGTGAAACTTATTCAAACATACTCATACCAAGAGTAGATCTGCATTTAGTCAAATTTAAACAACCTTGAGATTCTTTCTCAAAATTGGTCTTTTATTCTAATTGACTTATGTCTCACAATTAAAGTTGAGTTGAATGTTCCAAATCTCACATTATTAAAGTTTATTAAAATGACATAGAGGGTCAGAATATAAAAAATGCAGTTGTTCATACTCAACCCCACTTTTGAGAACATTCCCTTTCTTTTATAAAGCGTAAGGTCAGTCAGGGGTTATGAATATTCAGCCTTCTGTGCCAATTAATGTTATTGTAAGCATTTGTGAAATGCATTTCCACGGCAAACAAGATTATTGGTCATATAGCAATATTTTAAATTTGAGCCAACTTTATGAAGCAAAAAGGAAATACAGAAAGAGACATGTACAACAACTTACCCAGCATCTTTTAAGAGATCTAAAAAAGCATGAAATTTCTTGAAAGAGGCTTCAATGCTTTCTAGTACTCCTTCATCCTCAAGGATCGTACTTGTGGTAGATTGCGCTTGCAGAGCATCAGACAGAGAAAGATTGATTTTTCGAAGCTGGGCATTCTCAACTTCAAGCTGTCAAAGGTAAGCAGATCACAAGAACTATTTTGTATTAATTGCATAGTATATTCTATTTTTGATTCACAATATTAACAAAACATTTACTTGTTTCACTCTTGAAGTTTAAGCGAAGTCAACAGTATAAACTTACTTCACATGGACCTTGATGTTGTTGCATATGATCCAGGTAATGAGGTTAGCATTGAAGCAAAACTCTAAGCTAAATCCTTAAGGAAAGGGGTGAATTGGTAATGTTCCTAATATATTTTTAAGTTCTAAAATTCGCCCGCCAATGAACATTTTTTTTTTGCAGATGTCAAAAAAGTAATTTAAACCGATGTTGAAAGATTGAACACATGGGGCTAAATCTTGGCGGGGCAATAAACCTTAGCAGTGACCTAACAAAAATCATTACATTACGAAGGGGTGGACAGGGGCAGATGTAGAGAGAACATTTTCACTTGTGGGAGAATCTGAAACTAGGATCCATAACACAAGATACCTATTAATAAATCCACTGGAGAATTCTGGAAAAATTGCTTCACAGAGTGTGGTCAGACTATGACATCACCACTACAACAATGAGACAATAGCTTATTCTTTTCAAAGTGAGTCCAAATGAGGGTAATCTAAGGTTAGGGCACATACAGTTCCAGACGATGTCAGTGACATCAACTTCCTATCTCAGTGTGGTAGCATATTATACACCAATTGTAAAAAGGTGTCACAATCATTATTATTCTCTCTATGACTTTAGCCAATAAAACATACAAACCTTGTAGAATAAACAAAAAAAAAAATCAGACTAGCTAAGTACTTCCAGTCATGAAGTAAGGTGAAATAACACCGCAAAGGCCAGTATCCCATTACCTAGTCACACTTTATTTACAGGTGCATAGTACAAAACACTGACTCAACTTGCTTAGAGACGGCTCCTAGAGCAAACAGAACCCTCAACACTCCTGTTTATATCAGAACTCCCTGACTGTACCAGGTTAATAGCCCCACCTAGGGCTGACTAGTAGATGACATTGGTAGAGGTACAGGTAAATTTCTGACGGATGTGGAAGGATCCCTGGGGGCCTTGGACGGAAGTGAGGGTTTTGCACTTCCTGCGGTGGCAGGGAAAGGCGCCAGGAGCGGGGTGTGGGCCTCATGGTGAAGTGACGGAGGGAATGGTCGTTTCGAAATGCTGATAGAGGTGGGGAGGGAAATGTATCTCTGGTGGTGGAGTCCGTTTGGAGGTGGCGCAAGTGGCAGAGGATGATGCAGTGTATGCAAAGGTTGGTGGGGTGGAAGGTGAGGACCGGGGTTCTGCCTTTGTTGTGTTGGGAGGGGTGGGGTTCAAGGGCAGTGATGAGTGAAGTGGAGGAGATACGCTGGAGGGAATGTTAGCCACTTAGGAAGGGATGTTGTGATCGTGGAAGGCGGCAGCTATCTAGGACTTTCTGAGTTTGAACTGGTCATCCTGGGAACAGATGCGGCAGAGGTGGAAGAATTGGAAATAGGGGACAGCGTTTTTACAAGAGGTAGGGTGGTAGGAGTTGTAGGCCAGGTAGCCGTGGGAGTCTGTGGTTTTGTAGTATATGTCTGTGGTTAGTCAGTTACCAGAGGTCCACGAAGGGGAGGGAGATTTCCAAGATGGTCCAGGTGAATTTGAGGTTGGGGTGGAAGGTGTTGGTAAAGTTGATGAACTGCTCAACCTCCTCATAGGAGCACAAGGTGGCTTCAATACAGTCAACGATGTAGCAGAGGAACAGGTGGGGGGTTTGTTCCCAGGATGACCAATTCCACCTCAAAGTACCAGATGGCCTCCTTCTTCCACGATTGCAACATCCCTTCCATGTGGTTGACAATGCCCTCTAGCACATCTCCTCCACTTCACGGAACACTGCCCTCGAACCCAACCCCTCCCAACACAACAAGGACAGAACTCCCCCCACCACCTCCCCCCCCCCCCGCCCCCCCACACCCCACCTTCCATCCCATCAACCTCCACATACTTCTGCCACCTCCAAACGGATCCCATTACTAGAGACATATTTCCCTCCTCACCCCTATTAGTGTTCTTAAAAGGCCATTCTCTCCGCAACTCCCTCATCAGGTCCACACCACCCACTAGCCCACACTCCACTCCTGGCACCATTCACCGCCACCATAGGTAGTGCAAAACCTGCGCCCACACCAGTCCTCTCACTGCCATCCAAGGCCCCAAGGGATCCATTCACATCCATGAGAAATGTGCCTGTACCTCTACCAATGTCAGCTACTGCAACTGTTGCACCCGCTGTGCTCTCCCCTACATCAGGGACCCACAAGCCTCATTCCTAATGAAGGGCTTATGCCCAAAACATCGATTCTCCTGCTCCTCAAATGCTGCCTAACCTGCTGTGCTTTTCCAGCACTACACTCGACTCTGAGCTCCAGCATCTGCAGTCCTCACTTTCTCCATTATAACCATGAGTCTGGTAATACAATTTTTTACATGTTGTGATTTGTTCACATATGTAAATTTTGCAAATAATATTTAAAATGAAGACATAAAAGTACAATCAAATAAATGTGAAGAGCAATCTTCCTCAAGCAGCTGAGGAAGTATAACTGATTTTAGCATCCAATTGACAAACTTCAGTCTTCTAGTCTGATTGTCATTGTCAGTATGGAGTAACAGTGATACAATCCTGGACATATGGACAGAAAAAAACTATTGCTGAGAATTGTAAAGTAAGTTTCATTAGTTTCCAAATAAAATTAAGTAATAATATGACACTTTTTAGATTCAAATACAAAGAAATGAAATTAAAAATCTGAACTATAGACTGAATACTAATAAGACACATGCAACTGTGTTCTGAATATTATGAAGACACTCCTACAATTGTCGCTTGATTCTGCTTGGATGAGTTGAACAGGGTTCATCTCACAGTTCAGGCTCTATGAAATGTGAGGCAATATGAAGGCACCATGCTACAAATGGAGAAGCTGCAGCCAATTTTGGTAAACTTCACCTGCTCACAATGTTCATTCATTATTTATATAGATGTTTTGGTAGCTGAAAATGTGTTGCTGGAAAAGCTCACTAGGTCAGGCAGCATCAGGACGCTGCCTGATCTGCTGCGTTTTTCCAGCAACACATTTTCAGCTCTGATCTCCAGCATGTGCAGTCCTCACTTTCTCTTCCATATAGTTTTGGTAGTCATGACTAAGTAAATTAAGGCCATGGATTTAAAATTAATTTGCTGTATCACCTGGATCAAGCCCTGCTGACTATAATTCTCATCTTGGGGTTCTCTGGCAGTGGTAGTCTACCTACCTCCAAATCAGAAGGCCTGAGTTCAAGTTCCACCTGTTGCAGAGGTGTGTAATGTTGCACATCTGTAGCAAGTTGATTAAAAATATCGATACACAGTTTTGCAAGGCCAATTAATGATTTAGTAATTAAGGCAAAAATCAAATTCCAAATTCTCATTCAACAAGATGAACATAAATTAATTGCAAGGCATACAACAGGATGACAGAATAATACAGAAAAAAAGCACCTTGGTTCATCATTACCTCCATCAAACGAGCATCAGCCTTTGTCCGTGCTCTAATTTCTTCTTCCAGTCTTAGTCGACACTCTTTTAGTTCCACCTGTAAAAGTATTAGACAACAGAAATGGATTCTTGCCAAGCTAAAGAGCTCGTTATTGATCAAGTTTATAAAGTTCAAGGAATGTATGATTACAGATATTAAAGTCCATCAGTTGAGACTACATGATTTTGTTTCGAAGACATCAATGGAAGGTGAGAATTCAAACAGTAAGATGGAATGCTTGGGTTGCCTTACAGGTCGATATCGAAGACACATAATATGGGCCGACACCTTCAAAGCATATGTGTACTAAGAAGGGTAGACAACTCATTTGTACTTAAGAGACACCCACTGTATCTCAGTCACTTTAGTTGTACGATCCTACATTTGTTTAATTTACATAGTCCTTAACTTATACACAGGCTAAACTTATTTGACTTTAATATCCTAATTTGATGTATTTAATACAACTAAAAGATTTAAAATAGACACACAAAGCATCCAAGTTATTCAGTGGGCTTACTCTTCACAACAATTATAGTAGCAAATATCTGTGTTAATGTTTAAGAGCTGCAAAATTGGTCTCTTAATCTATAAATATGCTGGGTTCCAAATTTTAGTTTGTTATTGAAAGGCATTATCAAAGCTCTACATTATATAAATGACAGTTTGGTAAATATTTTTCTTGTATTCAATATAAAAATAAGTAATTTGAATATCTAAAATAGGAAATGTATGCTTAAATACATTAATTCTCACATTCTCATTTTCACATGCAGTATTACCTTTAATTGTTTATACTGCTTGGTTTTGTACGTCTCGTATGAATTTTCCATATCATTCATCTGCATTTCTGCTTTAGAAGTACAGATCACCGCTTCAGTTTCTGAAGATGATCCACTCTCCAATGTGATCTTCACTGGATTACTTGCCTGCAATCAAAACTAAACATTCATTTTACTGGAAGTAATTATTTCTATAATACATCACTAAAATACAGGTGATAATGGTGGAGGACCTAAATTCTGATTTTTATTTAGAACAATTTTTTTTCAGGTAACAAAAGTAAAATGGTGACATTGTTCATTTACCATATCACCCATCTCATTATGAAATATTAATTGATATAGAAAAACTACATATATCTGTACAAACATTTTAAACTTTCAAACTTTTTGCTTCAGCACTTCATTTCAGCCTAATAAGTGGGAAAGGTGAGGGAACAAATTCTGCTTTAAGAAATGTCAAATTATGATACAGTGTAATACAACAGTTATAAACACAACCATCCCTCTAACCTTCAATCAAATCCATTCCAAATCAACAAAGATTCTCTTTGTTGGCTTTTAATAGCCAAGGTTGCAATTAAGTAATGTTAAAGACAAAGTGAAATGTACTGTGATTATACCTGACTCAAGTTATGTCATGCTGTTTTTTCCTAGTACAAAGGCAAACATTTTAGTAAACACAAGATCAAAGAAGATGAGCAACAAGTGGAAACGCTGGCAAGATAATGGATCATATTTACCCTGTCATAATCAAACCAATAATTAAAATAATGACTAGATATGTAAAAGTGAAACAATGAAAACTAACCTTCCTTTTGAATAGAGGTTAAAGTGACGAAAGAAAAAGTATGTGATTCACCCAACATGAATAATACAGAAGAAAATCAAGCCAAATAGAAGAAAAAGAAACTGGAAAGATAGCATATTAATTAGGAATGAGTGTAAATTGCAGTCTCGCCAGCAAAGTCAGTTAGTATACCAGTTCTGTTACTTTCATTGGAGGCTGGACAGCAAAGCAGGTATTAAGTGCCATTGAGAAAGTGGTCCCTTTGGATCGTTGAATGGGAGGGGAAGATGCATTTGGTGATCAGGCAGAGATTGAGATGGTAAAAAACTGGGTGATAGGTGAGACAAAGAGGAATGTCCTTTTGCCTCTGGAAAGGACATTTAAAAATTCTTGTGTGAAAGATGATGAACTGAGCGGAGAAAGTTGGAAGGAGGATGGAAAGAATTATAAATCTTTCTGTGTAGAACGTATGCATCCTCTGCAAGGTGTACTGCAGCAACTCACTGCAGTTTTTCAACAGCACCTTCAAAACCCCCAACCTTCTACTATCTTTAAAGGCAGCAATGGATACATGGGAACAGCAGCAGCTGCAAGTTCCCCTACAAGGCACACAGCATCCTAACCTGAAACTTTATCACTGCTCCTTAATTATCACTGAGCCAATACCTTACAATACTCTTCTTAACAACAGTGCCTACTCTTCATGAGCTGCAGCAGTCCAAGAAGGCTATTACTATCTTAAGGGCCATTAGACATGCACAAACCTTTTTGACCTACAGTCAGTAACATCCTCATCCCATGAACAAACAAAATAAAAATGCAGTTGTGACAGGTAGTCAATTGACATTATATAAATACGAAAAATCAATTTCTGGGGATAGACAGCTAAGGAAGGAAAGGAAATACAACATGTAAATGAAAAAAAGGGTGAGAGTTGAAATCTCAAGCAATGTTAATTACAAAAGCAGAAAACAGGGTTGACAGTCACCAATATAACAACAAAATGATTCTGGAAAGCATGCAAGTAAGGCTGGAACAAATCATGCTAACTTATCATACAAAAAAAAGACACAACCGAGACCCACTCAGGTTTCCAAAGCAATATCTTTTATTGGGTGAAACAATAGGATTTTAAAGACAAGATTTTCATTATGTAGAAGATCATGATGCTGGATAGGGACTTATTAGATTGGTGTACAAGGAAGAAGTAAAGAGCCACAGTTTTATTTGTTCTTTTGTTTTTTGTGGCGCTTTATCAAATGCTTTCTGGAAATCTAACTGAAGTACTTCCCTTTATCGATATCAAGTGTTCCTTTCTCAAGGAACTCCAATAGATTGGTTGAAGATGATTTCCCTTTCACAAAACCACAGTGGCTCTGCCTGACTATCTTCTACAACATGTTTAATCCTTCTAATAGCATCCCAATGATGCCTGGCTAACTACCCTATAGTTTCCTGCTTTCTGAATAAATGAGTTATATTTGTTATTATACAATCTAATTGGACTTTCCCCTAATCAAGGGAGTTTCAGAAAATTAAAAACAAACAATGTGTCAACTATCTCACTAACCACTTGCTTTGAGACTCTAGGATGAAGCCCATCAGGACTTGTCAGCCTGCAGCTTCAACAACTTATTTGGTTTCATATCTCTGGTGATTCTAATTAGAAACTTGTTGAAGTCAAACATTACCTGGATATAGGTTTGCTTGCTGAGCTGGAAGGTTCATTTTCAGACGTTATATCACTATACTAGGTAACATCTTCAATGAGCTTCCGAATGAAACACTGGTGGTGTAGCCTGCTTTCTATTTATATGTTTGAGTCTCCTGTGGTGACATCATTTCCTGTTCTTTCTCTTAGGGGCGGTAAATGGGATCCAAGTCAATGTGTTTGTTGATAGAGTTCCAGTTGGAATGCCAAGCTTCTAGGAACTCCCGTGCACGTGTCTGTTTGTCTTGTCCTAGAATGGATGTGTTGTCCCAGTCAAAGTGGAGTCCTTCTTCATCTGTATGTAAGGATATTTGTGAGGTTTCCTCCAGTGAATTGTTCAATTGTCCACTACGATTCACAACTGGATGTGGCAGGACTGCAGAGTTTAGCTCTGATCCATTGGTTGCGGGATCGCTTAGCTCTGCCTATCATTTGCTGTTTATGCTGTTTGGTATGCAAGTAGTCCTGTTTGGTAGTTTCACTAGGTTGATACCTCATTTATAAGCATGTCTGGTGCTGCTCAGGCATTCCCTCCTGCGCTCTCTATTGAACCAAGGATGGTTCCCTAACTTGATAGTAATGGTTAAGGAAGCATGGCATTCCAATCGGAACTCTTTCAACAAGCACATTGACTCAGATCCCATTCACCACCCCCTGAAAAAAAACAGGCAATGACATCACCATAGGAAATGATGTTACCACAGGAAACTCAAGCAGAAAAATAGAAAGCGGGCTACACCACCACTGCTTCATTCAGAACCCCACTTAAGATGTTACCTATTATGATGACGAAACATCTGAAAACAAATCTTCCGACTCAGCAAGCAAACCTACATCCAGAACCTCAACCTGAGCTACAAATTTTCTCTACAGAATGCTATACATTGCAATTGGAAAGTACTTTATACATTGATCATTTGTAAATGCAAAATAGCAATTACACAAATATATATGCTTCAGTGGTATCATACCTATGAGTTGCAACATTCTGTTTGTGTAGTCAGTTTTGTTCAGTTTCATCTGGATTTGGAACACAATAGCAGCTTTAAAACAGTTAAAAAACAAGAACTGCTATGATTTACCATGATATCTTTACCTGTACATCCCTATTTTGGTGTGACGAGTCTAGGTGAAAATTCCTGTTAATAATAAGATCAATACCATCAATTACTAATCCTGTAACCAAATTTACTTAACACACCAATTTCAAATTAACTAATCAACAGCAAATCATCTACATCTCTTCTAAAACCAGTTCTTTCAGCCATGGAGACTAGCAAGTTAGCATGTCCTACTTAATCAACCAGTACTTTTTTTAAAGGAAAAAGCCTAGAAATCAAATATTAAAGCCAATGAGCTGTCACCAAGTACTCCTATCTGATATGCAGAGGTGTGTATATTTGCAGTAATTATTTGACAATGATCCTTTTGCAAAATGCTGTGGTTAACATTAAAACATGAAGAAGTGTTGATCCTAATGAGATCAGCTAACTAAATGCAGGCCAGGTGGTAATCATGAATCCTTAAAGTTTGTACATTTTAGTAGGACTGTATATATTTCCTTCATCTGCAAAATAACTTTCTTAATAGCTGGAAATACATGTTGTGACATAATTCAAAACACAACTGCTTAATACTAGATAAACTTCAATGGTAAGCTTTGATAATATGATAATGTGTCTGACATAGTAATATGAATCACAACGATTTCTCAGTATGTGAACAAGTACTACAGCCGTAGTAACAAATCCACTTGTAAAATTCCATTACAATACACAGATGGAAAGACCAGTTGATGGAACAATTCCCATTCCTCATTAGCTGGTATTTGAAGTGGTGTACATTTCCACACGAAAACTTTGTTATTTAAGTAAAAGCAGGATGTTTGGTATAATCTCTCTAATACTGAATCTATTTGTTACATTTCTACTGAAGAAAGATGGACTAAAGGCATCAACCTTGTTTTCTTCACCTTGATACTTCTTATTTATATTTTCAAAAACTGTATCCAATAACTGAATTACCAAGTCATCTTCCTGTTTCATAGGTTACTTTTCTTCCTATCTAATTCAATGGGGTTCGGATCATGTCACAAGTCAGGAAAGAACTCAGAATGCCCCACTTAGAACATTTCATTTCTGTTACTTCCGCTGATTAGACTCACTGAAGAATGTAGAACACAATTTTTGACCTCTTCAGGTCATTTCCTTCCCAAAAACTTCAATTTCATTTGTAGGAATTGATTTCACTACTCCCACTTAAAGTCTTTATTTACCAAGTCACTCTTTATTCCAACCCTGTATAATCAGACGTGATTATGGCCATAAGATGTAGTAGCAGAAGTAGGCCAATCAGCCCATTGAGTCTGCTTTGCCATTCAATGAGATCATGGTTGATCTGATAATCTTCAACTCCATTTACTTGCCTAATCCCATAACTCTCAATTTCCTTAATGAGTAGAAATCTGTCTATGTCAGCCTTGAATATACTTATTAACGCAGCCTTGGCAGTCCTTTGAGGTAACAAATTTCTCAGCTTCACCATCCTCTGAAAGAAAAAGTTCCATCTCATCTCTGTCTTAAGTGTTCAATGCTTATCTTGAGATTATGCCCTCTGGTCCTAGACTCTCCTGCAAGGGGGAACAACCTTTCCACTCCCAACCTGTCAAGCCTGTAATAATCTTGCATGTTCCACTAAGGTCTCCCCTCATTCTTTTAAATTCCTTGATTACAAGCTCAATCTTCTCAACATCTCTTCGTAAGAAAATCCCTCCACAACAGGGGTCAACCTAGTGAACTTTCTCTGGACTGCTTCCAACGTCACATCATCTTTCTTTAGATAAGGGGCGGAGGGAACCAAACCTGCTCACAGTATTCTAACTGTGATCTGAGCAGTGCCTTGTACAGTTTTAGAAAGATCTCCCAATTTTTATACTCCATTCCCTTTGAAACAAATGCCAACAATCTATTTGCCTTTTCTATTACCCAGTGAATTTGGATGCTACATTTTTGTGATTCATGCACAAGGACTCCAAATCCTGCTGATCTGCAGCTTTCTGCAGTTTTTCTCCATTTAAACAATACTCAGCTCTTCTATTCTTCCTACTAAACTACATAAACTCATATTTTCCCATATTACATTTGGTGTCATCTGACCCATCTTGGTGTCATCTGCAAACCTGGCATTAATACATTCATTTCCATCATTAAATTCGTGAACATATATTGTAAATAATTGCGGGCCAAGCACTGATTCATGTCCCATTCAACTAGTTACATGTTGGCCACCTGAAAACGCCCGCTTTAGCACAACTCTGTCTTCTATTGGAAGCCAATTCTCTATCCATGGTCATGCACTGCCTTCAACACATGGCCACTCATTAGATAGCCTAACATACAGAACATTTTGAATGCCTTCTAAAAATCCAATTATGCGTACAAATTCCCTTCATCTATCCTGCTTGATACCTCCTCAAAGAATTCTAATATTTTTGTCAAGCATGATTTCCCCCTCATGGGGCCATGCTGAATCTGCTTGATCCTATGTGTTTCTGAATGACTTGCTATTACATCCTATATAGAGTCATAAAGTCATAGAGATGTAGAGCATGGAAACAGACCCTTCAGTTCAACACGTCCATGCCGACCAGATATCCCAACCCAATCTAGTCCCACCTGCCAGCACCCAGCCAATATCCCTCTAAACCCTACCTATTCATATACCCATCCAAATGCCTCTTCAATGTTGCAATTGTACCAGCCTCCAGCACTTCCTCTGGCAGCTCATTCCATACACATACCACCCTCTGTGTGAAAAGGTTGCCCCTTAGGTCTCTTTTATATCTTTCCCCTCTCACCCTAAACCTATGGCCTCTAGTTCTGGACTTCTCCCATCCCAGGGAAAAGACTTTGTCTATTTATCCTATCCATACCTTCATAATTTTGTAATCCTCTATAAGGTCACCCCTCAGCCTCTGACACTCCAGGGAAAACAGCCCCAGCCTGTTCAGCCTCTCCCTATAGCTCAAATCCTCCAACCCTGGCAACATCCTTGTAAATATTTTCTGAACCCTTTCAAGTTTCACCACACCTTTCCGATAGGAAGGAGACCAGAATTGCATGCAATATTCCAACAGTGGCCTAACCAATGTCCTGTACAGCCACAACATGACCCCACCCCCATCTCCTGTACTTCATACTCTGACCAATAAAGGAAAGCATACCAAACGTCTTCACTATCCTATCTACCTGCTCCTCAACTTTCAGGGAGCTATGAACCGTACTCCAAGGTCTCTTTGTTCAGCAACACTCCCTAGGACCATACCATTAAGTGTATATGTCCTGCTAAGATTTACTTTCCCAAAATGCAGCACCTCACATTTATTTGAATTAAACTCCATCTGCCACTTCTCAGCCCATTGGTCCATCTGGTCAAGATCCTGTTGTAATCTGAGGGAACCTTCTTCGCTGTCCACTACACCTCCAATTTTAGTGTCATCTGCAAACTTACTAACTGTACGTCTTATGCTTACATCTAAGTCATTTATGTGAATGACATAAAGTAGAAGACCTAGCACCAATCCTTGTGGCACTCCATTCGTCATAGGCTTCCAGTCTGAAAAACAACCCTTCACCACCACCCTCTGTCTTCTACCTTTGAGCCAGTTCTGTATCCAAATGGCTAGTTCTTCCTGTACTCAATGAGATCTAACCTTGCTAACCAATCTCCCATGGGGAACTTTGTCGAATGCCGTATTGAAGTCCATATAGATCACATCTACCGCTCTGCCCTCATCAATCCTCTTTGTTATTTCTTCAAAAAACTCAATCAATTTGTGAGACATGATTTCCCATGCACAAAGCCATGTTGACTATCCCTAATCAGTCCTTGCCTTTCCAAATACGTGTACATCCTGTCCCTCAGGATTCCCTCCAACATCTTGCCCATCACCGACATCAGGCTCACTGGTCTATAGTTCCCTGGCTTGTCCTTACCGCCTTTCTTAAACAGTGGCACCCCATTAGCCAACCTCCAGTCTTCTGGCATCTCACCTGTGACTATCGATGATACAAATATCTCACAGCAAGAGGCCCAGCAATCACTTCTTTAGCTTCCCACAGAGTTCTAGGATGCACCTGATCAGGTCCTGGGGATTTATCCACCTTTATGCGTTTCAAGATATCCAGCACTTCCTCCTCTGTAATAATAGACTCTAACATTTTGTCAGTGACAAGTTGACGGAATTGGCCTGTTACTTATGGTTACCTGTTCTGGTCTTCTTTGTTTTCTTACATACATGTGCTGCATTGGCAAAATTCCAATCTTCTAGATCATCTTGGAAGCTTACTACCAGTGCATCCAGTAGCTCTGCAGCTACTTCTTTTAATATTGTAGGATAAATTCCATCAGGTCCAGGAGGGTTACCAATGAGTTTCTCCAGGACATTTTTTTCTCTTGATAGCTATGCTATTGAGTTCTCCTTCTCCTTTTAACCCTTAATTATTTAGCTGTTTTGGAACGTTATTAGTGCCTTCTACTGTGATGCAAAGTATTTATTCATTTTCTCTGCCCTTCGCTGGTTCCCTAGTATTTCCTCAGTTTCCTTCTTTAAGGGGCGTATAGGCCTAACCGCGTTCCTTTATATATATTTATAAAGGTTCATGCTGTCTGTCTGGATATTACTTGCAAGGTTTCCCTCAAAGTTTATCTTTTTCCCTCTTTATTTATTTTTGGTTATCTTTTGTTTGATTTTAGCCTAATCTTGTCTGACTGAAAATCTTTTCCATATTGTATGTTTGTTTTTCTTCCAAATGATACTATCCTTAATTCTTCTGGTTAACCACTTCCTAGAATCCTTCTCACTAAAAAATAGCTTTCTTGTGAATGATGAATTATTCTCTTAAGCACCTGCCATTTTTCCTCAACCATTTTGCTGCTAAACTCATCTTCCACTCCAGTTAGTTATGTCCTCACTTATTTGTAATCATCCTTATTTAAATTTAACACATTTATTTCTAATCCAAGCTCCTCCATCTCAAACTGAATGGTAAATTCTACCATGTTATGGTCACTACTTACTCAGGGATCATTTACTCTGACATCACTTACTAAATCCGCCTCATTACACATCACTAGACCTAAGACAGTTGAACTCTTGGTCAGATTCATAATATATTATTCTTGGAAACTATCCTGAATACACTCTATGATTTCTTCCTGACGGTTACAAATTCTTCCTGATGGCTACCTCTACCAACCTGACAATGCCAATTTTCAAGATGATTACAGTCATCTATGTATGATTAGACTACTCCCATTTTTTACTCTCTATTTCCTAATGTTATCTCTGTCCAACTGTATAAGCACCAACAGGGGGACTATGGGCTATTCCTACCAGTGTCTTCACCCTTTTTCCATTCCTTACCTCCACCAATACATGTACCAGATCTTCCGATCCAAGATCATTTCCTGTTATTGTACTCATTCCATCCTATGCTAAAAATGCTTTTCTTTCCTTTCTGCCTATCCTTTCGAAAAGTCACATATCCCAGAATATTTAGTTCTCAATTTTTATCTCCTTGTAACCATGTCTCCCTGATTCAAAGTAAAAAGAACCATCTCACCCTTTTGAGATGAAATACTCAGAACCCATAGTGGTCCGATTCTCCATCAACATTCAAAAAAGAATTTTCACGACTGTCCTGAGCAATCACTCCCTTATTACATTAGAAGGAATATATTCTCTTTGCACTACTATTGTTGTTTCAGCATCTACCTCCTTTCCTTCTTAAATATTCCTTCTACCATAATCAATTTTCCATTTAACTTTTAGTAATTGGATTTGGTATGTCCAGTCTTATTTACAAAGGAAGGGTGTTATTTTCTTTATGTCATTCTTTGGTTCCAGGTTTTCTCCTTTATAACTCCAGTGTCTTCCTTAATGGAAACTCACCATCACCTTCTCAAGGGCAACAAATGCTGGTACAGCCAGCAATATCCAAATTCCATGAATGGTTATGCAACATTCAACTTTCTGCAGAATTCCACTCTAGTCCCTTATGCATTATCCACCCACTAAGCAGCTGTGTCTTCAGTCATCCAGGTCCCACACCCTCCAATCTTCTCCCTAAACCTCTGTCCCTCCACATCTTTTGTAGACACTATTAAAACTCAACTCTAGGATAATGATTTGTGTACCCTTAATTTTTTTTTTGGACTTTAACTATTTTAGTTTAAGTTTATTTTAATGCTAAGAGGTGTTGGGAAGTTTTTTCTACATTAAAAAGTACAATATTAATGCAATTTATTGTTGCATGTCTGGCAAATTGGGTAACCCAAGTGTCCTCGGTGTTAATACTAGTTATCCAAAGTGACAAGAGCTCTGATGTCTTAGCAAAGAATCTCAAATTGAGTATAAGATTTTTTTTTAAGATCCAGATCATTGGGGTGACTACTGAAAGGAACAGAAATAAAAGATGAGAAAAATCTAATTTCCATTGATCTAACTTGAGGACTCGGCAAAAGTGAAGACTGCAGATGCTGGAAATTAGAGTCAAGATTAGAGTAGTGCTGGAAATGCACAGCAAGTCAGGCAGCATCAGAAGAGCAGGAAAACTGATGTTTCGGGCAGGAACCCTTCATCGTTCCTGATGAAGGGCTCCTGCCCCAAATGTCAAATTTCCTGCTGCTCAGATGCTGCCTGACCTGCTATGCATTTCCAGCACCACTCAAATCTTGACTCTAACGTGAGAACTGTCCATTGTCTACACAACAAAGCACTAACCAAACCCACAAACATATGGAACATCATCTAATCTGATAAAGCTCAAGGAATTTTGTTTTGAGGATCTAATACAAACGAGAAAAAGACCATAAAAATGAAGACACATTTTGAAAAAGTTACCTGAATCGGTTAGCACGTGCAGCAGTACGCCACGGTACATACCCCTCTGAACCTGGTGGCAGTGGTTCTGGGTTAAAATCTGAAGAACTAGGAGCTGTTTTCTTGCCATTCTCTGTAAATGTCTTTGTACCTAAAGTGATAGATAACATTTACAATTTGTCGAGCAACCGAATTTTACTGGCGTGCCTAACAAAGCAATGTCACTATGTAAACAAATCACATTAAAGAATTAGTACTCCTTTACTCCCAATGGGAGCTAAATTCAAAGGGCAGATAGATTGGAGATTGGACTAAAATATCATGCTCTGATTCTGGGACCACATGTTTTGTAGGTTTGATCCTGCATTCTGATTCTGTACCAACAGAGGAAAGGAAGTGTTACTAGTTTTGAAGATGATTTAATTGTGATTTTTTATGTTGTGAAATTTTAAGCCCATTCAGTTGTTAATGTGTTTCAAATTTGCACCTTTCTCCATGTATCATATAATTTTGACATATTATCGTCACAAAGCTGGTTTCTTTTTTTCTAAAAGCTGTTCCTTTTCTCAAGGATACTGTGTTCTTGGTTTCTTTCAGAGGGGTAATAAACCGCTTTCGGTGTCAATTAGTCTGGTTTGGTACAGAGATTAAAGGGTATTAAGAGGCCTTTTTGTTTAGATGTAAACAGATGAGACTTCAGGCCAAAGTGGTCATGTTTTAGAAGTGACCTGCATAATGAAAGGGGAGTGGTCAGCTCTGTGGCTGAGCAGTTTAGTTCAGTCCAGAACTAGTTGGGAGTTGAACAGTGAGCTGTGTGTAAACAAACTCTCTCTCTCTGTGCCCTTCTAACTTCAACCTGTAAGCATCTGTTCCATTCATTTATACTGGTTTCTAAGGAGGTTTTTTTATTGGGACTGTTCTGTGTATTCAAAACAGCATAATTAAGTCTAGTTTGGATAAAAGGAGTTCTGTAGAGGTTCTTTTTTTTTTTAAGATTCCCTACAGTATGAAACAGGCCCTATGGCTCAACAAGTCCACACCACCCTCTGAATAGTAACCCAACCAGACCCATTCCTTTACTCTATACTTACCCCTGACTATTTCATTTAACAATATGGGCAATTTAGCACAGTCAATTCACCTGGCCTGCACAGCTTTGGACTGTAGGAGGAAACTGGAGTATCCAAAGGAAACTCACGCAGACATGGGGAAAATATGCAAACTCACACAGACAAGGAGGGGAATCGAACCCAGGTTCTTGGCGCTGTGAGGCAGCAGTGCTAACTGCTGAGCCACTATGCCACTGTTCTTTGTGTTTCATCGTGTAATTTTGTGAATACTTTTTTTTGTCTGTTTTACCTGGTAGTCAACCTTGCTAACTTAGTCTGGGTAATTTTCGTTGTACACTCACTGAAACAAATTGTAAAGTTATGGTCTGGACTACCCATTTAACAATGTTTTGAATGGTCTGGCCTCGTCCGTAACATTATTTTCTCCTATATTTATTAAGTATTTTCCTCTATTTGTTGTCAACTATAAATTTAAACCAAAAGAAATATAAGATTTAAATTCATAGAAAAATATTCATAGAAAGTGGTTTCGTGATTTAGCTATTACCAGATGTAAGATAGCCTGCTCCCTGGTTGCTCCACAGATTATTGCTCTTGGAAACTATCCCTAATGCACTTTGATTCCATTGTTGAAGCTACCCTTTCCGATTTGAGTAACTCAACTAAATGAAGATTAAAGTCACCCATAATTATTGTTCGGTTCTTTTTACACGCTCACATTATTTGTTGATTTGTAGCCTTTCCTACAGAGTGGCTACAGTTTAGTACTGAACACTACTCCTGCTTTTCTCCCTTGCTGATTTTTTATCTTCGGCCAAGTGAACTCTACATCATCCAAGCCAAGATCATCTCTTGCAACTGTCCTCATTTGATTATTTATTAATAATGCCACCCAACCACCTTCCTACCTTTTCCAAAAGTTAACTATCCTTGAATGTTACATTTCCAATTTTGTAATCATGTTTCCATAATGGCTATGAGATATCCATTTACGTCGACTTGTGCTACCTTACTTCAAATGCTTCATGCATTAAGATAAAAAACGTTTAAATTTGTTCCCTTATTGAATTTCTCTGTACTTTTATGGTTTCTTGGTACAATATCATATTCACAAATTCTGTCCCTACCTTTTATGGTAACAATCAGCCCCAACACAAACCTGCAATCCTACCTTCTTCTTTACCTTTGATTTTTTAATTTTTCCATGCACTGAACCCATCTCCCAAATTATTTAGTTTAAAGTCCTATTTACATTGTAAATCTATTACTCTTCAAATGAAGGCTACATCTGGATTTGGAATGAAATAAACTGGCAATAGTCATCTCATACTTATATCAAATATGAATAAGATAAGAAAGCAAATTCAGAGAGACAAAGATAATTCATGCATAAAATGCTGAAAAGATCCTCTAGGTTCTTTGCAGACCTACCTGTCTATCTACAGAATAAATTCTCACCAATGATTTTATGAGGATTTAAATTCTGAGCTTTTGGGCAATTCCTCTGCTCAAGCACGTAGATACATATTTGGAGTTCTCGCTTAACAGACTCTCTGATAGTCATCAATCAGGCAGGAAAGAAACAAACAAAATTCAGCTTCAGAACAGCAGAAGCAGCAGCAAACAAGAAAACTTCTGATCTTATAACTGTCAAGGGAACCACCTTGCTATTGAGTATTCACAATAGGTTTAACTTGCATACTGCACTGTAGCCAGGACATTATTGTTCAATGAAGGAGGAAATTTTGCTAAATGCGATTGTTTGACAGGTAACTGTAAGAAATAATATTGCATTCAACTGCTAGACTGTAATCACTAATATTTAATTGAAAAGAATACCACAAATGCAACAACTATCACCACATACTATTTCCTTACCACAATACTTCCATATAACTGCAGCATTAAAAGAAAAAGAAATAATTTCAATAACATTCAGCTCTGAAAAAACAGCATGCATCAACTTACATCTACTCATATGCTGATTAATTCTGGATGCATAAAAGCTAGTAAAGACGTCCAAACATACATAAGAGTGAAACCAAATTTAGCATGCACATTGATTTGGGCTTTCCACAGACCAATAATTTTAGTTATATATTTTAACATATTTTTGTGTGACAGAATTTCAAACATTTTTGTGTACAGTCCAGGAAAATGCAGCCAACAATAGAGTCATAGTCATAGAGATGTACAGCATGGAAACAGACCCTTCGGTAAAGACAAAAGGAACTTGTTTCCTTAAAACAAAGAGAAGTTTACAAACAGGTCTGGCAGCTTCCATGGAGAGAAAGCAAATTAAGGTTGCAAGCCCAGGGACTCTTCCGCAAAATAATTTCCTGAGTTTTCTCAGCAATTTCTGATTTTGCCTTTGTTTCTGATTTCCAGCATCCTCAGTTATTTGCTTTTCAGTGTTTAACTCACTTCCATCTGTCTTTCTCATATGCCCACCTTGAAGATGTTCTGAACTTCTCTCCAAAACGATTTCAGTTCTAATCTACTTTCTTATTCACTTGCCATTATTTGCATTGTTGCTCTTGATATTTGACAAGGTATTTACCAAAACTCACTTCCACAGCTACATCACATTTCTCAGTCTCACATTCCATATGGATTCCAAGTTAAATTTCATTCTTCAGGTTTTGAATCCACCCAGTATCTCCATAATGTACAATGCTTCTCAGTCAGCTGCTGTTGCTGTATTCTGAATCCATACTCAGTGCCATATATCGCGATATGCACATTCTTGACCCCTCGATCTGAAGAAGGATCACTAACCTCAAAACATTAAGTCTGCTTTCTCTCCACAAATGCTGTTAGACCTGCTGAGTTTTTCCAGCAATTTCTGTTGAACAATGTATTTGTGTACTCTTGCACCTTCAGCACTGTAAAACTTGCATTATATTGCATCTTTAAAACATCAAGACATTGCATAAAGAAAATAATGTTTTTTATAAATTGGATTGACGCGACTAAAACCTTGGCTGAAGAGATGTGCTTTGAGAAGTCAAGACTAAGAGGTAAGGCACTTAAACTAGGTCAAATGAAGAATCTGAACCAGTCATTCACAAGAATAATCTTCTCTTTGTCAAATAGACTGGTGCAGCGATGATCTCTGAAGTATTTACTCTACACGAGTGCCACAGAAATAGAGATGTTGGAAGGTTCTGCCACGAAAAGTTGAAAGGTGACACGCTAAATGCCAGCTTCAGGAAATAAAAGGCATCAGAAGTTGCATTTGTTTTGAATATATTGCAGTGCTGGGTGCAGTAATGTGCAAAACATCTGTAAGATACCAATGAATGTTGTTAGAGAGACACTCATCCATCACACTCCTCACTTGAACCAAGCAGGTAGTGGACAGGCTTTAGGGGAGTCAGGAGGTGAGACACTCACTGTAGGATTCCTAGCCTCTCACCTGCTCTTCTAACAACTATATTTACTTGGATAATACATTTCAGTTTCTGGTCAACTTAACTCCCAAGATGTTGATATTGGGGATTCAGTGATGGTAATGCCACTGCATGCCAAGGGGTGATCATTTGATTGTCTCTTACTGGAGATGATAATTGCCTGAAATTTGTGTGACATAATGTTACTTGCCACTTTTCAGCCCAAGCCTGGATATTGTCCAGGTGATGCTGCATTTGGACATGGAAAGCTTTAGTATCTGAGAAATTGTGAACAGTGCTGAAAGTTACACAGTCATCGGCAACATACCAGTTTCAGATCTTGTGACGAAGGGAATATCATTGTTGAAGCTGTTAATAACGGTTGGGCCCCAGATACTACTCTGGCGAACTCCTGCAGAGATGTCTGGAACTGGGATGACAGACCTCCAACAATCGCAATCATCTTGCTATGCACCAGGTAAGATACCAACCAGTGGAAAATTTTACCAGTTTTGCTTGGGCTCCTTGATGCGACACCCAGTCAAATGCATCTTCGATTTCAAGGGCAGCTATTCTCACTTCACTTCAGGAATCCAACTCTTTTGTCCATGTTTGAACCAAGGCTATAGTGAGGTCAGGAGTTGAGTGCCCCTAGCGGATCCTAAGCTGAGTCTCAGTGAGCAGGTTATTGTTAAGCAAGTGCTGCTTGATAGCACTGTTAATGATACTTTCCATCACTTTACTGATCATCTGTAGTGATCCTGGTGGACATTATGGGGGACTTTAACTTCACCAACATTGACTGGAAATGCTATAACTATAGTATATCGGATGGATCAGTTTTTGTCCAATGTGTGCAGAACGGCTTCCTGACACAATATGTCAAAGAGCCGACAAGCGGCGAGGCCACACTGGATCTAGTACTTGGAAATGAACCAGGCCAGGTATTTGAATTAGTGGTAGGTGAGCACTTTGGAAAGAGTGACCATAATTCGACTATGTTCAGTTTAGCGATGGAAAGTGTAAGGTACATGTCACAGGGCAGGAGTTATAGATGGGGGAAGGGCAATTATAATGCAATTAGTCAAGACTTAGGAGGCATAGAATGGGGTAGCAAAATGTAGGGAATGGGAACAATCGAAATGTGGAGCTAGTTTGGGGAACAGATATTGCATGTCCTTGATAGATATGTCCCTGTCAGTTAGGGAGGAACTGAGAAGGTAAGGGAACCATGGTTGACGAAAGCAATGGTATCTCTTGTTAAGCAGGAAAGAGAGGCTTATGTGACGTTGAGATGAGATGGTTCAGATGAGGCGATGGAGAGTTACAAATTAGCTAGGAAAGATTTAAAGAGAAAGTTAAGAAGAGCAAGGTGTGGACATGAGCAGTCTTTAGCGGGTAGAATAAAGAACCCTAAAGCTTTCTACATGTATGTGAGGAATAAAAGGATGACTAGGGTAGAAATAGGGCCAGTCAAAGACAGAAGTGGGAAGTTATGTGTAAACCCTATGGAGATCGGAAAGGTGCTAAGCGAATATTTCTCATTTGTTTTCACACAGGAAAAGGAGAATATTGTTGACGAGAAGACGGAGATACAGGCTACTAGACTAGAAAGGATTGAGGTTAGTTAAGGAGGTGTTATCAATTCTAGAAGGTGTGAAAGTAGATAAGTACCCTGGGCCGGATGGGATTTATCTAAGGACTCTCTGAGAAGCTAGGGAGGAGATGGCGGAGCCTTTGGCCTTGATCTTTATGAGTTGTCATTGTCTACAGGTTTAGTACTTGAGGACTGGAGGATTGCAAATGTTGTGGCCTTGTTCATAGAGATGACCTGTGTAATTACAGACCTGTGAGCCTTACGTCTGTTAGAAGAAAAGTTTTGGAAATGATTATAAGAGATAGGATTTATAATCATCTAGCAAGTGACAATTTGATTGGAGATAGTCAACATGGTTTGATCAAGGGCAGGTCATGTCTCACAAACCTTAGTGAGTTTTTTGGGGTGACCAAGTATGTGGATGAGGGTGGGACAGTTGAGGTGGTGTACATGGACTTCACGTTTCGAGCATAAGCCCTTCATCAGGAATAAGAGAGAGAGAGCCAAGCCGGCTGAGATAAAAGGTAGGGAGGAGGGACTAGGGGGAGGGGCGATGGAGGTGGGATAGGTGGAAGGAGGTCAAGGTGAGGGTGATAGGCCGGAGTGGGGTGGGGGCGGAGAGGTCAGGAAGAGGATTGCAGGTTAGGAGGGCGGTGCTGAGTTGAGGGAACCGACTGAGACAAGGTGGGGGGAGGGGAAATGAGGAAGCTGGAGAAATCTGAATTCATACCTTGTGGTTGGAGGGTTCCCAGGCGGAAGATGAGGCACTCCTCCTCCAGCCGTCGTGTAGTTGTGTTCTGCCGGTGGAGGAGTCCAAGGACCTGCATGTCCTCGGTGGAGTGGGAGGGGGAGTTAAAGTGTTGAGCCACGGGGTGATTGGGTTGGTTGGTTCGGGCGGCCCAGAGGTGTTCTCTGAAGCGTTCCGCAAGTAAGCGGCCTGTCTCACCAACATAGAGGAGGCCACATCGGGTGCAGCGGATGCAATAGATGATGTGTGTGGAGGTACAGGTGAACTTGTGGCGGATATGGAAGGATCCCTTGGGGCCAGTACCCTTCCACTGACACCCTCCTTCGACTGACTGAACTGGTCCTCACCCTGAATAACTTCTCTTTTCAATCCTCCCACTTCCTCCAAACTAAAGGAGTTGCCATGGGCACCCGCATGGGCCCCAGCTATGCCTGCCTCTTTGTAGGATATGTGGAACAGTCCATCTTCCGCAACTACACTGGCACCACCCCCCACCTTTTCCTCCGCTACATCGATGACTGTATCAGTGCTGCCACGTTATTACCACTATCGCCACACAAACTTCTTGCTCACATTGGCATATCGGCAACCAGTTTTCTTTTGAGAAATTTCTGCATATTCACTGGATGCTTTTTCATCAGCTGGTATCTCTCTTCAAAATTTCCAAAATAAAGTACGAACTAAATTCACTATTACTTAAATTTCAGAGCAAATGTCTCCGAAACTTGGTTTCAGCAGTCCTGAGGAGATTAATACACTCCTGATGCATGTACATATGTACATACACATAAACACACACTTCCTTCTAGATTCTTGTGTGTCTCTCTGTCACTGGACAACAGCACAGTTTAAATGTGCTCAACAATGACTTATCAAAAAAAAATGAAAGAACTGGGGATGCTGTATCAGCAACAAAAATAGAAATTACTGGAAAAGCTCAGCAGGTCTGGCAGGATCAGTGAAGAGAAATCAGAGTTAACGCTGCAGGTCCGGTGACCCTTCCTCAGAACTAAAAAGTATAATGACTAAAAATCCTTCTGTATAATTACTCTCCATATTAATGTTATACTTTATGTATTATTTGCAAAAGAAACATCATTACCTATACGAATAGTAGCTTTTCCTTTCAAACCATGTCTCAACTTCACAGTTTTTCTTCTTTGTTTTTGTTTAGGAGGGTCTCTAGTAGACGTTAGTGTTAGCCATGTGTACTGTTGTGAAATAAAAGAGGAACAGCATGACAAATGCTGATATTACCTGTAATAGTTACAAAAATAAAATGCTACACACTACTTTAGTTTTGCTGTTGAAGCAAGCTGCATGATTTATTTTCCAAAAATACTTTTGTACTAAGAGTACTTTCACCATCAAATCCTTCTCATGCATTGCCCTTGCCTCAGCTGACTAACCAATGTCTGTTTCAGCTTCCCATTATCTGCATTTGAACTTCTCATCCTCTACCCCTTCACAATTCTGTAACCTCCACCAGGTCTACGTCCCCTCCTAAACTCTGTTTCTTTGACCATTTATCAGTTTCCCTTCCTTTCACACTAACCTTGGTAACCATACCTTCAGCTGAGTATCCACAATCTGGAATTCTCTCTCTACACTCATTCATTTCTCACACCTTATTCATGTACAATTTAGATAAGTTTTGGTCACCTCTACTGATATCTCCTTCCTTGTCATATTATTTATGTTAATATATGGCTCATCAAACGTTTCTATATTAAAGACACGATGTAAATTCAAGCTGTTGGTTCAGCAAAACAAATTTGCCTCCATCTCTGTACAATAACAAGAGAACCTTTTAATCGGAGGTCAAAAAAGGCCTCTATTTCAATATCCAGTACCAACACATTCCATAAGAAATTTCAATTTTGTTTTCCATAGCATTAAGTCAAGTCCCTAGGCACCTCCCACTAAAGCAAAACGTACACAGAGGATAAACAAGTTAAAAATGACCAACAGTAAAATTGAAAATACAGCTATTGAGAGGGCAGTTAAAGGTGAACAGTAAGGGTTTGAGGCAGAGGCCAGAGGAAGTAATAGTGAAAGGCAAGAAGATTTTACAACAGTGAAGAGATGTAAAGTGCTACATGTACTTTTATAAGAAAAATAAAGCAAAATTTTTGTAAGTCACCCCATCACAGCACCTACATAAATAACAAAAGTCTGACATAACAAAATAAAAGTGAAATTAAGAGACCTTCATCACAGTTCAGTTAATGCCTCCTGGGCTCAGGGAAAGCAGATTTAGGAATGATGAAATATCCTGAAGAGGCAACTACGACAAGACTGCCACAGCGAGCTGGATACTAGGCTGGAAGGTTCCACCAAAGAAGACATGCTAGTCCGAGACTACCACTCCTGGACAAGACTGTCTGCTGAGCCATTTGAATATCTGGATACCGAAGACAAAGAAGACCTCCACATAAGGACAAGATCTCCACGTCAGGACAACACCTGTGAGCCAGGATACCACTACACAGGGAGATTGCCAAACAGGAAGACCACCATGCCGGGCCAAGAACACCTTTGTTATTATTCAGGCACCTGGGCCTTGCTGTGGACCTGGAGTCTCAGCCTAGTCTTCTAGTCCGGACCAGGGACGTTAGCCTGGGATGTGTTCCTTGCTCACCAGGAGACCACTGGTTAGAGTGGAGGGGTTCCTGCTCATCCTAGTATTGCTGCAGTTCCTACTGCCACAGAAGGCCTCCTCCTTCACCTACCACTTTCCAATCTCAAAAGCAAAGAAAACAAAGAGAAAAGAGAAAAAAAGTAAAAAGAAGAAAAAAAGATAAAAGGCCTACATCACCAGATGAGCCCCCCTACAGCACTGCCATCCTGAAAAATAAGTTTTGAAATTCATATATTCAAAAAGAATTTTGAAAAAAATGAATTACATGGTTTGATGTATTAACTGAACTGACTGGAGTACGTTAACACATTTATTAAAATAATTTTATAATGGAAAGTCTCAGCTTCAAAAAAAATAGTGACATTGTTATGCAAGGCAGATGCTGAATAAGTACAATGTGTACAATTTCTTTGAATTTTTCAATGTATTTAATATATTTAGAATGGCCGCATTTTTTTCTGTTGTAATGGCAAACTAAGAGTTTTTTTTCAAAAATATCAGAATGGAGGAGGATGCCATTCTGCCCATCACATTTGCAACAGCTCTCCAGATCAGCATTATGATTTCGTGCCATTCTCCCCATAATCCTGCACATTGTTTTTCTCTAGTACAACTCTCAAAATAAATAAAGCATTTGAAATTGTTTCTAAGTATTAAAATTGTAAAGAAATAATCAGTTAACATTAATTATAAGCTTGTTGCAACTGCTGTTCTTTTCTAGTACTCTATAAACTTCAGAATATACTGGGGAGTGTGCCAAACATTCATCAATATAAAGACAACAATGTTTACTGCATTATAAAGACAGTGTATTTATGAAGCATACCCCACTATATCACTTGTTCTATCTAGCATGAAAAATGTCAATTTATTTTAAAAGTACAGTGGAATGAACAGCAGTCAGTGACATGGTAGCCAGCAAGTCTACAAACTCAAACACATTACAAACACAGGAAAAAATGGTGAGGGAGGAGAGTGTAGAGCATAGTCTCTGAATAAAGGGGGTTAATTTAAGACTTAGACAAGAAAGAATTTGTTCTTTAAGAAGGTTGCATGGCTTTGGAACTCTTTACCACACAAAGCTGTGGAGGCAGATCCCTCGTGCATATTTGTTGAAATAGATAGATTCTTGATCAGTATGGGGATTAAGAGTTATGGGGAAGTCGCAGGAAAATAAATATGAGGAAAGTCAGATTAGCAATGATCCTACTGGATGATGGAGCAGAGTTGAGGGGCTGAACAGCTTACACCGTCCCTTACACCATGCTCTTATGGCATCAACCAAAACTCTACCGTACAGATCCTTATCATACAAAGTCCCATTCATCTTTCAGGTCTGTGCTCACTAACCTACATCGTCTGCCTATTAAACAATGATTCCTTTTTAGAATTCTCATCTTGTTTCCAAAAGCCTTCAATGGCCATGCCACTCCATATCTCTATTATCTACTTCAACTTCAAAAACCTTCAAGATATTGGAATTCTTCAAAATTCCAATCTCTTGAGCATCTCTGATTTAAATCATTTCATTAATGGTGATGCCTCCAGCTGCCAAAGCGCTAACTTCTGGAAATCCCTCACTAAACCTACCATAGTCTCTGCCTTCCTTTGGGTCATTCTGTAAACACTATTGCTTTGACCAAGCTTTTGGTCATTTGACTGAATATTTCCTCTGTGGTTCGGTATCATACTGTGTGTTATAACTTTACTGATACATCTTCAAAAGTTTATTACATTAAATGTTCTAAGCTCTTTAATTCCATTCAGAATTTAAAAATTCTGGGCAAAGCCACAAGTGATATGCTAGTGAGTAATAAATCAGAAACAGTATGGGAAAGTTTGCATTTTTTATTAATCGAGTGGACTTCCTAGAAAATTGCTCCTGGTAAATAAGAGGACAAGGAATGAAAGAGTGAAAGTAGAGACCTAAAACCGCCACCTCATGTCTTCCTCTCTGATGTCATATCCAAAGGTCATTTAGCAACCCCACACTGTTTCAAAACCCCTTTCTAAAATAAATTGCTGTGATGTACTTAAGCCCAAATGCTGGCAATGCATGGTCGAGTTGGACTGAAGGGTCTGTTTCCATGCTGTACAGCTCTATGACTCTGACTGATTCACTGTATCTGATTGCTCCAAACTTATGTTGGCAGCCAAAGTCCAAACTAATTGACATTTCATAAACTACACAGAGCAAAGTTTGTTTTAACCAGCAGCTTATGGAACAACACTCAATAAACTGTCAAAAAATATATACCTCAAATAGCACATATTCACATGTAAATTTATGAAATTATCATAGCTTTTTAATTTTTTCACCACAATGTAAATATACTTGTGCAATTTATTGGCCATACAAAATAACAACAGTTGATTCAATTTTGAGTCAATTTATCCTCAAATATCAAACTTTATCATGATGTCTGAGGATGCAAGTTAGAAAACTCACTGCTGTTAAGTTTTATTAAAGGCAAAATTACATAATTACATGCAGTACATAAAGTATAACAGTAATGTGCATATTCTCTGCATTATTTTTCTATGACTTAGTGTGTGCTATTACATTGGTTACGTGGATGTCTTGATTTCTGGAATATTTGATCAACCAGCACACTTCTGGTCCCAATGGTACCAGTTAATAAAAACGTTTACTGTATTTTTGGTTCATTTTGCAACATTTGTCAAAGAGGATTGATGAGGGCAGAGTGGTAGATGTTAAATATATGGACTTCAATAAGGAGTTCGACAAGGATCCCCATGGGAGACTGGTTAGCAAGGTTAGATGTTATGGAATATAGGGAGAACTAGCCATTTGAATACAGAAATGGCTCAAACGTAGAAGACAGAGGGTGGTGATGGAGGGTTATTTTTCAAACCTGGAGGCCTGTGACCAGTGGAGTGCCACAAGGATCGGTGCTGGGTCCTTTACTTTTTGTCATTTACATAAATGATTTGAATGCGAGCATAAGAGGTACAGTTAGTTTGCAGATAACACCAAAATTGGAGGTGTAGTGGACAGCGAAGAAGGTTACCTCAGATTACAACACGATCCTGACCAGATGGGCCAATGGGCTGAGAAGTGGCAGATGGAGTTTAATTCAGACAAATGCAAAGTGCTGCATTTTGGGAAGGCAAATCTTACCAGGATTTATACACTTAATGGTAAGGTCCTAGGGCAGAGGTGGGGAACCTTTTCATGTTGGAAGGCCGCATTATGTTAGTTGTAATCTAATAAGGCCGCATCCAAGAAACTTCAATAATATAATCTTCAAAATTCACATTATTTTGTCAAAATCTAACTAATTTTCTTTTCCTCTCTGGTATTTTAAATACATTCATTTTAAGATTAAAATAAAAATCATAAAGGACAAAAAAAATTAATAAAAGTATAAAGATTTGTTCTGCAAAATTTGGATTCATTCAAAAGGCCACACACAATGGCCTAGAAGACCACACGTTCCCCACCCCTGTCCTAGGGAGTGTTGCTGAACAAAGAGACCTTGGAGTGCAGTTCATAGCTCCTGGAAAGTGGAGTCGCAGGTAGATAGGATAGTGAAGGAGGCATTTGGTATGCTTTCTTTTATTGGTCAGAGTATGGAGTACAGGAGTTGGGAGGTCATGTTGCGGCTGTACAGGACATTGGTTAGGCCACTGTTGGAATATTGTGTGCAATTCTGGTCTCCTTCCTATCGGAAAGATGTTGTGAAACTTGAAAGGGGTCAGAAAAGATTTACAAGGATGTTGTCAGGGTTGGAGGATTTGAGCTACAGGGAGAGGCTGAACAGGCTGGGGCTGTTTTCCCTGGAGCATCGGAGGCTGAGGGGTGACCTTCTAGAGGTTTACAAAATCATGAGGGATAAATAGACAATGTCTTTTCTCTGGGGTCAGGGAGTCCAGAACTAGAGGGCATAGGTTTAGGGTGAGAGGGGAAAGATATTAAAGAGACTGATCGGCAACTTTTTCACATAGAGGGCGGTACATGTATGGAATGAGCTGCCAGAGGAAGTGGTGGAGGCTGGTACAATTGCAACATTTGAATGGGTATATGAATAGGAAGGGTTTGGAGGGTGCTGACAGGTGGGACTAGGTTGGATTGGGATATCTGGTCGGCATGGACGGGTTGGACCGAAGAGTCTGTGTCCATGCTGTGCATCTCTATGACTCTAGTTCAAAAGGCAGCTCACCATCATTTTCTAAATGCATGTAGGGGCAGGGCTTTAAATGCTGGCTAAGACAGCAATACCCTCACCCCATGAATGAATATAAAAACAGCGGAAAATCTTCAGGCCAAAGATACACAACAGTGTGAAAGAAGTTCTCATCAGTCATTCCCTCCAGGAAATCTGGAGGTTACTGGGGACAGAATTACCCATGCAAGCTGCACATTTCTATGCTCATCCACAGTGCTTGATTCCTTTTCATCTGCATCTGATAAAGCAAATGACATATTGAAGAGGAAACCAAGAGGCACCCTGCACACACATTAATGTGTTAGAATCAATAGCAAGTCTGTTCCCTTTCTGATGGTCAGAGCGAGACTGCGTTATTTTTTAAATGTTTAAAACGTCATATATTCAAAACAGAAACCATGGGTGAGAAGCAGAAAAACATTGAAAAAAGTCAAAATTCTGCAAAATAGTGCAAATTCCTAACCCATGATACTAAAGTGTATTATCCAACTGTTCAATGAATACAGCGAGATCAATTTATAATAAACATGAGTTTATCACACTTTAACTGCTGACTCAAAACAATAGAAAAACATTAAATCTAAATCAAATTGTGGTAGGGGACCTCATAAAATTTTGAAAATGGTCTAAGCTTTTTAATTCCATTCAGAATAAATTTCTTTTAAAATTCTGGACAAAGCCACAAGTGATATGCTAGTGGATAATAAATCAGAAACAGTATGGGAAAGTTTGCATTTTTTATTAACCGAGTGGACTTCCTAGAAAATTGCTCCTGGTAAATAAGAGGACAAGGAATGAAAGAATGAAAGTAGGGACCTAAAACCGCCACCTCATGTCTGCCTCTCGGATGTCGTGTCCACACTGTTTCATCTCCAGTTTCTTACACTGTCTTGGTTCCATCATCTTAAAGTCACATTTCCATAAATTGCCAAGGAGTCTGATCTGCCACAGATTAGCTCAATATCCATTTCCTCTACTTAAATACTTTTGCACTGAAACTATTTGCATTCCAACCGTCCATATCACTATTTTTCAGTCAACTGTATTCTCCATTTACTCTTCCGCTTATTTTTCTTTCTTTATTTTCATTTCTAACTATACTTCCATTCATTTCTTGTTCACATCTAATCTACCCTCTAACGCAAATGATGCTTACGCTTATTCCAATACCATAAAATGCTGTGATGAATGTACGTGAGATAGAACTATAGAGCAAGGCAGGTGCTTAAACAAATCAGCAAACACAGATAGCCACAGGATTAAGACAGGACTTCAGAGAAATAAGATGGACAAAACATTGTTGAAAATCTGTATTTGTATAGTGCCTGCCCCTGAATGCAGAAAAATATTCCAAGGCATTTCAGTACTAAAAGCTCAGTCAAGGATGTAGATTTAAGGAGCATTTTGGAAAGTTTAGATAGGAAATTCAAGAGTTCAGGACCATGGCAACTGAGAGCATGACTGGCTGAAATAGGCAATTTTAGTGACCAGGATATCTGAAATAATCCTCTGAGCAACTGAGGGATCAAAAGCAAACACAGAAAAAAGAAGAACAATCAAAATGGCAAGTCGACTGCTTTGTATTAATATTAGTTAGTCCAGCATGAGTAACTAACACCATGTTCACACCAAAACCCTCAGCTTTCCTCCGTGATGAGCACTTCGGCAGTCACAGTTTCCAGTGGCAAGTCTCGCATTTAACTGTGATGGGAAAGGGCAATGCAAGAACTCTTATCTGGATAGTAGGGTGCGTTCGATTTGGACTCATGGAATAAATTAGCATCAATATAACACTGGTTTTAGTCTTGACAGCATCTTTGATTTAGATTAATAGTTTGTAATTCAGAAAAAAGCTGCAAGCTTCACTTGCCTATATCTCCCATTATTTTGTGATAATGTAAATTCCTTTTAAATAAGAAATTGCACTGGGTTTTCACAGGCCTGAAACCATTGCAGAATGTTATGTGCAGTTGAGTATTCTGTAATCAAATAATAATGGCCTGTAATTAATATTGACTCATCCAGCGGGGTCAAGGAGGATCACTGGAACCAAAAGATTAAACTCTGCTTTCTTTCCACAGATGTTGCTAGACCTGAGTTCTTTCAATGTTTAATGAACATTGTTGTTCCTTCAGCTTTACTAGATTAAAATATGAAACTCCCTCCATAACAGCAGACATCTCGTGGGATTTCAAGATTCAAGAAGGCAAGCTGTTTATTGAAGGTATATAGAATAGAATAGAATGTCCTTCATTGTCACACACACAGGAGTACAGTGAAAACTTTACAATGTCACCCCATATAGCACCATCTTAGGTACAAAGCACCTAGGTATAGATCTTAGATTTAAGGCTTGTGCGAAGATTTGTAGCTTGGGTGCTCCTTGTTGCGGTTCTGTTCGCCGAGCTGGAAGTTTTTGTTGCAAATGTTTCGTCCCCGGCTAGGCGACATCATCAGTGCTCTGGAGCCTCCTGCGAAGCGCTTCTTTGATGTTTCTTCTGGTATTTATAGTGGTCTGTCCTTGCCGCTTCCGGGTGTCAGTTTCAGCTGTCCGCTGTAGTGGTTGGTATATTGGGTCCAGGTCAATGTGTTTGTTGATGGAGTTTGTGGATGAATGCCATGCCTCTAGGAATTCCCTGGCTGTTCTCTGTCTGGCTTGCCCTATGATAGTAGTGTTTTCCCAGTCGAATTCATGTTGCTTGTTGTCTGCGTGTGTGGCTACTAGGGATAGCTGGTCGTGTCGTTTCGTGGCTAGTTGATGTTCATGTATGCGGATTGTTAGCTGTCTTCCTGTTTGTCCTATATAGTGTTTTGTGCAGTCCTTGCATGGTATTTTGTAAACTACATTAGTTTTGCTCATGTTGGGTATCGGGTCCTTTGTTCTAGTGAGTTGTTGTCTGAGCGTGGCTGTTGGTTTGTGTGCCGTTATGAGTCCTAAGGGTCGCAGTAGTCTGGCTGTCAGTTCTGAAACACTCCTGATGTATGGTAGTGTGGCTAGTCCTTTTGGTTGTGGCATGTCCTCGTTCCGTGGTCTGTCTCTTAGGCATCTGGTGATAAAGTTGCGTGGGTATCCGTTTTTGGCGAATACCTTGTATAGGTGTTCCTCTTCCTCTTTTCGCAGTTCTGGTGTACTGCAGTGTGTTGTGGCTCTTTTGAATAGTGTCCTGATGCAGCTTCGTTTGTGTGTGTTGGGGTGGTTACTTTCATAGTTTACGACTTGGTCTGCGTGTGTTGTTTTCCTGTGTACCCTTGTGGTGAATTCTCCGTTCGGTGTTCTCTGTATTATCACGTCTAGGAATGGGAGTTGGCTATCCTTTTCTTCTTCTCTCGTGAATCGGATTCCTGCGAGTGTGGCGTTGATGATCCGGTGTGTTTTTTCTATTTCTGTGTTTTTGATGATTACGAACGTGTCATCGACATATCTGACCCAGAGTTTGGGTTGAATTTGTGGTAGGGCTGTTTGTTCTAACCATTGCATAACTGCCTCTGCTATGAGTCCCGAGATTGGTGATCCCATGGGTGTTCCGTTGATTTGTTCGTATATTGATTGTTGAATGTAAAGTGTGTAGTGAGGCACAAGTCCAGTAGTTTAAGTATGCCGTCTTTGTTGATAGGTTCCGCCTCCTGTGTTCTGTTATGTATGTCCAGTAGGTTGGCTGTTGTTTCTCTGGCTAGGGTTTTGTCAATCGAAGTGAACAGTGCCGTCACGTCGAATGAGATCATGGTTTCTTCTTTGTCTATGTGTGTATTCCTGATGACGTCCAAGAATTCCTGTGTTGATTGTATGGAGTGTTTGGATCCGCTGACCAGGTGTTTCAGTTTCTGTTGTAGTTCTTTGGCCAGTTTGTATGCTGGTGTCCCTGGTAGTGATACTATGGGTCTGAGTGGGATGTCTGGTTTGTGTACTTTGGGTAGTCCATAGAATCTGGGGGTGTTGTTGCTTTCCGGTTTCATTCTTTGTAGGTCAGCTTTGGTTATCTGTCCGTTTTTTTGTAGATTCCTTAGTGTGTTATTTATTCTATTGGTTAGTTGTGGTGTGGGGTCAGAATCCTTCATTTGGTAGGTGTTGGTATCTGCGAGTAGTTGTTGTGCTTTCTTGATGTAATCTGATTTGTCTAGGATGACCGTCATTCTGCCTTTATCTGCTAGTAGTATGATTATGTTCTTATCGTTTCTTAGTGCTTTCAGTGCTTCCCTCTCCTTGGTGTTGAGGTTATGTGTTTGTCTTTTTCTTATCATCATAGGTACGACCGTTTGTCTCACTGTTTGTTGTGTCTCTTCTGTCAGTCCATTGTTCCTGAGTGTGCATTCTAGTGCTGCTAGGAAGTCTACTGTCTTGGCATCCCTGTGGTTGTAGTTAAGTCCCTTGGCCAGTATAGTTCTTTCCATGTCTGTGAGCTGTCTGTGGGAGAGGTTTTTAACCCAGGTGTGTGTTGTAGTGTCCTCTTTTTTGTGTGTTAGTTTGGCCATTTTTTCTTTTAGTGCCGTTTTTTTGCGGTGTGTTGTCCTGTTCTGTCCTATAGTGACAGCCTGTTCTATCGTCCGGGTCCATTCATGATGAGTGGTTTTTGAAATTAACGACTTTTGGCGCGCAATTTCTTGTTTGTATTTGTGCAGTCGGTTGTGAGCGTCTGTGATCATTACCTGGATCATCCTGAATCCGTTCTGCTTGGCTGTTTCCCTGGCTTGTGGATTATTGACTGGTGGTCTGTACCTGACACATTTCAGAACTGACAGCCAGACTACTGCGACCCTTAGGACTCATAACGGCACACAAACCAAAAGCCACGCTAAGACAACTCACTAGAACAAAGGACCCGATACCCAACATGAGCAAAACTAATGTAGTTTACAAAATACCATGCAAGGACTGCACAAAACACTATATAGGACAAACAGGAAGACAGCTAACAATCCGCATACATGAACATCAACTAGCCACGAAACGACACGACCAGCTATCCCTAGTAGCCACACACGCAGACAACAAGCAACATGAATTCGACTGGGAAAACACTACTATCATAGGGCAAGCCAGACAGAGAACAGCCAGGGAGTTCCTAGAGGCATGGCATTCATCCACAAACTCCATCAACAAACACATCGACCTGGACCCAATATACCAACCACTACAGCGGACAGCTGAAACTGACACCCGGAAGCGGCAAGGACAGACCACTATAAATACCAGAAGAAACATCAAAGAAGCGCTTCGCAGGAGGCTCCAGAGCACTGATGATGTCGCCTAGCCAGGGGACGAAACGTTTGCAACAAAAACTTCCAGCTCGGCGAACAGAACCACAATATCTTAGATTTAAAAATGCAGAAATAAAGGGAAAAAAAAGGGAATAAAAAGTTACATTACTTAAGTCTGGGAAATAAATGTCAGTAACAGCCAAATTCTAAGAACACATTTTTTAAAAATTGCACAAGAATATTAGTGCAGTTGCATTTAATTTTCATCTCAGATTTGTCTTGTCTGTCTCATCACTCTCTACATCAGTAACATTATTCTCAAATTGCAGCACTAAGCAATTACTTATTTTTGGAAAAGCACTGTAAAAACACACTGCATGCAGCACTTTCAAATTGAGTACTGTGCAACATTGCAGCATGTCCAAGATGTGGGAGTAAGGAAAAGGAATGATTCATGATTAATCGATTTGAAAAAGTCGCCCTCAACCAAAGTTCCCTCTAAACTGCCATTCCAATGTGCTACACACGATTGCTCTGTCAACATGGATTGCAGCACTGACTTCTGGTTCCAGTAGTTGCTGCTGCATATGGACCTCAGGGATCCACACAGAAGGGAAAAAAGGGAACACTGCCCTTAACCAAAAATGTTTGAGAACAATGATTTATTTGCCCCTAGATTAAGATTACATGGAAATAGCAAGAGGTGAGACATTGGAAAAAGAACCATGTAAGACTTCTAAAGGTTTGGGAATGGAGACGGGGAAGCAAATGACACTATTGTATCAATTAATTTCAAGGTGCGTGAAATGACAGAAAGATATTAACAGGACTACAATGCATTACTAATTTGTGTCAAATTAATTGCCTAAGAATAATCATAGTAGACAACCATGCTTAGATGCAAGGTCTTTGATATTATCACAGACAGGTGGGTTAAGCCAGGAAGCAGTTTATAACCAAAAACATTTCATTCCCACCCAACCTCCAACTACCCAACATTTTGTGTCTATTACCTAGTTTATACAACAAATTTGTTGTTTTTAACGCTGGACCCTCCAAGAAGTCCTCTTGAAATTCACCAGAAAATAAATTGCATCCTGTTTTTGTAATAAATAGGTTTATTTTATATCAATGTTGCATGTAACCATTGCGATGCAAAAATGTATAAATATACTGTTTTGAGTTGTAAATGGCAATGTCTCGGAGCATGACTCTGAGAATTCTTCCATGCTACATTGGTACAAGCTTGAATAAGAACTGTCTTGTTAAAGACCTACCCAGATTGAAGATCGAATTTGTCCAAATTCTTCCAACAATGGATTATAAAAGAATCCAAAATAATTCTTCCCGCTACACAACATTACTGAGTTATCTTTATGTTGGGTAAAAGTAGTTACCTCAGAAGTGACTCCAATTCCATTCAGCAATATCTTTTCAATAATGGATTTTGTTAAAGATCGGTCTGGAGGGAATAAAAATGTAATTAGAAATTATTGAACTTTTTAGATATGAAGCAAACTTTCCACAAGTTTCAGACCAAAATCACAGTAGCATTGTCAAATACACAATGTTATTCTCCTTAAGTGAATGAAAAGCAAATGTGTTGTAGTATGACAAGAATGGATATCTCTACAGAGATCATGGTGGAAGCTGGAATAGAACACTGTCCTCTTTCCTCAAAAATACCAACACCACCACAAAACCTACCATTATCACCAAAGAACATATAAAAGCCACCTCCACTATTAAAACTACCATCACCACAAAAACAACTTGCCAATACCAATGCCACTCCTAAAACCACTGCCAAGAAAAACCTCCTCTCACCTGAAACCTGATTTGATTTTTAAACTGATGAGTGTTAACATTACTTTCTGCCAGCCTTAATTTGGCTGAGTGATATTAGTTTGGATAGCCTCATACAAATGCCCTGTGAGCCCAAAATATAGTACACAATTCAGAACTAATTGGACATAAAAGGTAAAACAGAAAAACCTAGTAACCAGAGTAAAGCAAAATCTATAAATTACAGAGACTTGAGAACATGCAAATGTCCTTTACTTGCATGCTTTGCTATTCTGTGACAAAAAGGGACTTCAGCAAAATGTTGCAGAAACCAGCATGACTAGGAAAAAATTAACATTCAAGGAAGACAATTCTCAGCATCTGATAATTTTGATTATTCTGAAACAGTAGTTACTTACAATGCTTCACAGCAGAAGGAGCAGTTCTGTTAAAAAATATTCAATTGGTCACTCAATAGTATATGGATCATTGAAGAGCAGCTGTGGAATCACTGTCAAAAGGTGTGATGCTGGAAAAGCACAGCTGGTTAGGCAGTATTATAATGTTAAAAGATTAAATTGGAATATCTCTCTGGACATTAAAGAGTTAAACTGCACTGACTGAACATTCTGGAAGTGAGTAAGAATGACATTGATGCAAGAATGTGATGACACCCACTCCATTTAGACAGTCATTTGCTACTACTCCCCCTATTATTATCAAATTAAACTTTCAGAAATGCTTTCATAAGCCATTCCCCGAAGCTAGGTATATCACACCTACATTGTCTTGGGGAATCACTGAGTTAGGGAATAGTATGTATAACAATTCCCCAGAATTAGGGCATTTATATTTGCATTATCTCTGAGGATGATCTCACCCTACCATTGTACCTGGGGTAACATGCGACTGTGAGGGAGTGGCTACGGTTGTCTTGAGTGACATGTGACTGTGAGGGCGTGGCCAGAGTATCTGTGAGCATTACCAACTGACCTGTATAAAGGGGATGTGGTTTCTTTGTTCAGAGACTCACTTTGACTCGACTTCACATTCCAGCGAAGAGGGTCAAAGGGGTCACCTAGCTTGTACATTTTAATAAACTTTAACTGTTTGCAGAAGTTGACGTGTGCAAATTGCATCTTGTGTGTGAAACCTCAGAAAAAGACCCTAACAGTATCAGAGGAGCAGGAGTCAACGATGAAGAGCTTTTGCTCAAAACAAGAGCTTTTGTGGTGGTGATGGTATTTAGAGGCAAGAGGACAGCGTTCTATTCCAGCTTGCACCGTCAAGAGCTTATGCTCGATAGATTGACTCTCCTGCTCCTCAGATACTGCCTGATCACCTGTGCTTTTCCAACAACACACTTTTTGACTCTGATCTCCAGCATCTGCAGTCCTCACTTTCTCCTCATTCTGGGATCATGGTGAAATAAGAAAAGGAAAGAAAAATGACTCTATATTGGAGCAGGGAGTGTTACCACAAACCAGGTTCTGTGGATTTGGGTTCACAAATGTCTAGAGTGGTTGAAAAACTAGTGAAAGCTCAGCAACATCCGAGGAGCCAAGAGGGCCCAATATAAACCAGTGCAGTAATAGTTTCCAACAGACAGTGGAGACTGAAAGCCCAATAAACAGTATTTGCACTGTGCAAGTCAGCAAGACTGAATACAAGTAAAACACCAGCCACATTTGGGGTGAGGAAAGGATTCAGATCCTACAAAACCACATCTGTATTTCTCAGTTCCAAAGTTCAAGATTCTGTGGATTTGTATGGGGTATTAGTTGCTCTAAACCCTCTATTCTAGTGGAATAGGGTTGCCAATCAAGCTGCAATAATAATGATCTGATTTCATCTGCAGATGTGATATCAAATTAAGTAAATTCTACAAATATGTTTGGGTTTATTTCATAAAGATCGAACTTTCGTTTTAATATTCATTAATGGGATGTGGGCAACACTCGGAAGACTAGCATTTTTTTACCCATCCCTATTTGTCCAGAGGGAAGTTGTGGGTCTGGAGTCACATGTAGGGCAGACTAGGTAAGGGTGGCCATTTCCTTGCCTAGGTAAGGGTGGCCATTTCCTTGCCTAAAGGAAATTAGTGAAGCAATCGGGTTTTTCCAACAATCCACAGTGTCATCTTCAGACACTTAATTCCAGATTTTTATTTGAATTCAAATCTCACCATCTGCCATTTCAAACCCGGGTCACCAGAACATTGCCCGGGTCTCTGCTTTAATACCAGTAGGCTATTGCCTACCCCGATAGTTAAGAATCTTATCTGTCTCCTTTATTGGTTTCACAGCAATCGTGTGGTGTCACAGGCACTTCCAAGAATCAATACTAAATCAAATAGAAGGAACAGTGGACTGAGAAAATAGGATATTCTCTCCAACTCTTCCTTCCACGACACTTCATCTCTGGCCTCACACCTCCATTCCAATTAAACACACTTTCACAGTTCTGGACGTAGTTTTTTGCATTCTTGGGATGTGGGCGTTGCTGGCTGCTCAGGATTTATTGCCCATCCCTAATTAACCAGAGGGTAATTAACAGTCAACCAAACTGCTATAGATCAGGAGTCACATATCAGCCAGACGAGGAAGGGGTGGTGTATTTCCCACATTAGTCAACTAGATGGGTTCTCACAACAATCAATAATGATTACACTGTCGCCATTATTCTTTTAATATCAAATTTTGATTGAACTCCACTGTCATCATCTGCCAAGAAGGAATTCAAACCCATGCCTACAGAACATTCAACTGGATTTCTGGATTACTACTCCAGTGACATTACCACTATACCAAAACCATTCCATAAAGACCTTACTTTGCTCATAGTAATATCCAACTTGATGCATATACAAGAAGACAATACCGAAGAATCGCTGCTAAATATTTGAAAATTGTATCACATCTTAAGAAAGTCAGAGGAAAAAATAAATATTTATTAAAAATTGATCATGCTCTAGAACCATGACTACTAATTAAGCCTGAGTTGATCATAAATAATGCAGTGCTGACAGAACTTTAAGCATCTCATTATAACTCAAATAATAAGCACCACATTCCTAAATAATTGACCCTGTGAATAAAAAAGGGGGAAAAAAAGGCCACGTTGTTAGCAGCAAATGCAATAGACTAGATTGAATGAAGTGTCGGTAAAATGCTGCTTCACTTGAAAGGTGTACTTGGGCCCTTGGACACTGAAGGAAGAGGAAGCAGATTGGCAGGTATTGTGCCTTTTTGTAGTCGTAGGGCTATGGGGGCTTTTGGGAGTGAAGGAAAACTGACAGACAGGAAGAGGAGAGAGGAATATGTCTGGTCCCTTGGAGGTGGCTGAAATGGCGGGTAAGGATCGTCTAATTGTCGATGCTGGTGGGATGGTAGATGAGGACAAGGGGGACAATATCACTGTTGTGGGTGGGAAGAGAAGGGGTTGAGGGCTGAATTGCGGGAGATGAATTGGACCCAGCTGAGGGCCCTGTCCACTATGATGCTGGGGAATCCTATGTTGAGGAAAAAGGTAGACATGTCGGAAGCTCCCTGGTCAAAATTGGCATCATCAGAACAGATGCAACGGAATTGAAGGAACCGGGAGAATGGGATAGACTCTTTAGAGGAAGCAGGGTATGAGAATGTATAGTCAAGGTAACAGCAGGAGTCGGTTGGAGTGAAGACTGAATTGGGGAAACAAAGTGCAACCAATGACCACTTCACACCTTTCTACGTTCAAAAAAGACTCTGCCACTTCAACACACCACCGTGTTCCATGGCCAACATCTTTGTCTCAGGCTTGCTACAGTGCTCCAGTCCAGCTCAGCGCAAGCTAGAAGAACAGCACATAATTATCCACTTGGGAACTCTACAGCCTTCTGGACTTAATATACAGTTCAATAGTGTTAGGGCTTGAACTCTCCCATGTCCTTACCCCAATCCCCACAACACACCTTCCCCCCCACCTTCTTATCACATGGTCTACTATTACTCACAACCCATTTTTAGCCACTAATAGTCCTCATTAGTAGCTTTCCATTCTCCTAGGCTGATAATTATCCACTCCTTTGTGCAACTGTTCTTGACTCTCTTTGCGTTCTATCTCCACCTTTATTTACTCCTTCCCTTCTCGTCCCACCCTATTCTCTGCATAAAAAACAACCTTTTTCTAGTTACTATCAATTCTGAGCAAGAGTCACTGGATCCAAAACATTAACTCTGATTTCTCTCCACAGATGCTGCCAGACCTGCTGAGCATTTCCAGCAATATTTGGTTTGTTTCTGATTTCCAGCATCTGCAGCTTTTATTTAGTCAGTATTGGGACCCCTACTTTTCCTAATATAAATTAATCATTAAGATCTTAGTACACAAAAGACAATTTCAAACTTTGAGAATGATACAAACTTTAAAGTATTGTAAATTAAGCAGAACTGTGCAGAACTTCAAAAGGACATAGAAAGTTGGTGGAGCGGACAGATAAGTGTTAGATGACGTTCAGTGAAGAGAAGTTGTGAGGTGATGCACAGGTAAAATAAAATAAGCTTACAATTCTAAAGAGAGCACAAAAACAGAGGAACTTTGGTGTATATGCGCACGAAACATTCAAGTGGCATTATTTATGAAAAAAAAAGTTAAATAATGTACAGTATATTGGGCTTTATTTAATAGGACACAGAGTACAAGTGCAAAGAGGTGATGTTAAACTTGTATAAGACTTTTGTTAAACATCAATTGGAATAGAGGTTTGGCCATCACATCATGGGTAGGATATAAATACATTAGACAAAGTGCAGAAGAGATTTACATCTACAGTTCTAGGATGAGAAATTTCAATTATGAAAATAGTCAAAGAAGTTTAACTTCAATAATTGGGAAACTTGTATAAATAATTATTTAGAATAGAATTAGCTGTCACATAGAAAAGGGTGGGTTGATTAGGAGCAGTCGGTATGGATCGCTGAACAGAAAATAACATTTGACCTAGCTTGCTGTATTTTTTCCAACAGGTAACAGAGAGGATCAATAAGATAATGTTGATGTGATGTGCATGAAATTTCAAAAGGGATTTGACACGGTGCCACTTAGCAGATTTGTGAGGAAGATTATGACCATTGTATAAAAGGGATGGTAGCAAGCCGGATATAAAATCGGCTGAGTGATAGGAAACAGAGTAATGGTCAATTTGTCATGGAGTTCCCTAGGAGTCAATTTCTTTCTTTTATGGATATAAATTAATGATCTGGATTTTTGTGTGGTTTGCAGATGACACTAAATTTGGAAGAATTGTAAACTATAAAGGAGGGTAGTATGGAACTCGAAAAGGACAGAGATGTTGATGGAGTGGATGGATATATGATACATGAGATTCTGGATTAGTGGTGCTGGAAGAGCACAGCAGTTCAGGCAGCATCCAAAGTGCAGCGAAATCGACATTTCGGGCAAAAGCCCTTCATTCCTGATGAAGGGCTTTTGCCCAAAACGTCAATTTCGCTGCACTTTGGATGCTGCCTGAACTGCTGTGCTCTTCCAGCACTACTAATTCAGAATCTGGTTTCCAGCATCTGCAGTCATTGTTTTTACCTATATGATACATGAGAGTCAGTGCAGAGAAGTGACAGGCAATGCACTTTGGTCAGAACATTGAAAGATGATTTTTTAAAAATTCTAAAGTGGGTGCAGGAGCCAAGGAACCTGAGGGTATATGTTCAAAAATCAGTGAAATAGGCAAGACAGATGGAGCAGTTAATAAAGCATACAAAGTTCTCAACTTTATTGACAGCAGTATAAAGTACAACAGCAGGGAGGTGATGATGAACTTGTACATGGCACTGATTAGACCCAAGCTGGAATGCTGTGCACAGTTGTGGGTGCCACATTATAGGAAAAATGTGACTGCATTGGAGAGAACATAGAAATAATTTACAAGAGAGTGGTTCCAGGAATGAAAAACTTCAGTTAAGAAGATAGATTAAAGAAGGTGGAACTGTTCTCCTCGAGATAAAGCAGCTGTTAGGAGATTTGACAGTGGTTTCAAAATCGTGAGCAGAATGATTAAAATAGAAAGGGAGAAGCTTTTTACACTCATAAAAGAAAAAGATAACACGAAGGCAGAGACTTAAAATCTGATATGCAAAAGAAGAAAAGTTGGTGAGAGAAAAAACGTATTCCCACAGCGAGTAGTTTGGGTATATGGTGCACTGCCTGGAAACATGATAAAGGCAGGTTTAATTGAGATATTCAAGAGGGTATTGGATGACTATTTGTATGCAAGTTAGCTCACTGAGCTGGAAGGTTTGTTTTCAGAAATTTCATCACCGTGACTAGGTAACATCATCAGTGAGAGTCTGCTGGAATGTCCCGCCTGTCTATTTGTAGGTCTTGGTTTCTTCAGGTAGGTGATGTCACTTCCGGTATCTGTTTTCAAGGGAAGACAGATGGGATCTAAGTCGATGTGTTTATTGATGGAGTTCACCAATAACTAGAACCCCATTAATAAACACATCGACTTAGATCCCATCTACCTTCCCTTGAAAACAAGAACCAGAAATGACATCACCCACCTTAAGAAACCAAGACCTATAAATGAACAGGCAGGACATAGCACCAGCGCTTCACCGGAGACTCTGATGATGTTACCTAGTCACAGTGACAAAACATCTGAAAACAAATCTTCCAGCTCAGCGAGCTAACTTACGTACTTATCAACCTGAGCTATAAATCTTCCCAAAAATCGATGACGATTTGTGTCAAAATGGATGCAAGTGAGGATCTAAAATTTGAATTTAGTCAACAAGTATACGTAGATTTTTTTAAACCACAAAATAGTTTTTCAATTTAAAAGACTATAAAAATGGCTGAGAACTCTGTGAACCTGTACTACTGATTTACAGAATTAAGCTGAAATTCTAAGAGGTCAAAAGAGTTTTCATAAAATGAATACTGACATATTAATTGACCATTCGAACTAACCTTGAACTCCAACTATGGCATGATGATTTATGTAATTAAGAACTCTTTCCCAGGAATTATCATTGAATTAACTTGCTGTAAATCATGTCACCTGAATGTACGTGATTGGTCTTTCTTATAATTAAGGCTGTACTATTTCTTCAAAAACATATGAATAATGTGTAATTTTAAAATGCAATTGCGCAACTTCACCACGGAACACAGAAGCTTTAACCTCTGTACTGCTGGATAGAATTGCGTAAAGGTACCTTAATTCAATAAACTTTTTGAACAGACTGTATTCGTTGATTCTTTTGACCGATCTCAAACCAACAGACCCCTCTTGAGGGGTTATAGATCTTTACAAAGATATGGGGAAAAGGCAGGAGATTGGCACTAGGGAAAAGAAATGGTATAGACACAATTAGCCTAAATGGTCTCCATAACAATTCTGTGAAAATGGAACCTTAAAAGGAGCCCAAACGTACACAGCCTCCATCTTGAAGCACAATGCCAGTATATGCACCATTTAGAGAACACATTGCAACACTTCTTCGCTAACACTGGATTAAAGTGCTGGAACTCCTCTCCAACAGCAGTGTGGGTCAGTACCACACTCGTACAACCTTCTCAATTGCAATTCAAATTCTGTAACACACATTGGGCTAGCCAGCAATACCCATATTGTGAACAAAAAATCTTAACCAGCTATTTTAAGGTTATGGTTTTCAGTACAGGTCAGAGGCTGGAAACCCTGCAGCATTTAATTCAACTCCCAACTCCCCAAAGCCTATCCATCATCTACAAGGCAAAAGTCAGGAGTGTGACGGAGTACTCTCCACTTGCCGGAATGGACGCAGCTCCAACATCACTCGTAGAAATTCAACAACAGAGGCAAATTGTTACGACATCCACAATCTTAAATTTTATTCCTTCCATCATCAATGCAGAGTGGCAGCAGTGTGTACCATATACAAGATGCACTGCAGAAACTCATTAAAGCTGCGTTTTAAAGTATAGGCAATTTGGGGATATATCCAGATTCCATATTGGTGAAATTGGAAATCGACATCATCTCCAGACAGTCATCAGTGATATTGTCTATAATTCCTGTTTATGTTGTCAAGTTTTTCTTTCACCTGACTGTATTTGCTGTTCTACAATATGCTTTTCCTGATGCACAAGAGCTATGTTTGGTTTCAGTATAGCGATTGATTCTCTCATTTACTGATTTATTCTTTAAGAACTTCAAGATCGTTATGAAAGCTCCAGTTTTTCTAATTCCATCACAGTTTTAGCTTTCTATTTGTCCAGTATTTTACTCCTTTACAACTTGCTGGAATAATTGTTCAGCCTCCCAATTCTTTTTGTTCATTTCCTTTGAAGCTTGGACCTCTTCCACTTCAGTCGTTGGTTGACTGGTTTCCTCTATGTCCTATTTGAATTCTTTCACTAGAACATCACTACTGGCATTCATTTCTGAAAAGATAGTCTCATCAGTGACTTACAGTTCCTTCTTGTGCACAACAAACATCTCTGCCTATTTTATACATCTGTCATTTTCTCCAGCATTGCTTTGAGTTCAAGTCAATGTTTCTGCAGCTGTTATTGCTGAAGTGGATTTGATATACATAGAAGTTGCACCATATCTCCTTGTAAACTAGCAATATTTTCTATGATAATGAGCTTGTAATTCAGATTTACTTTCCTTCTTTCTTTTTCAGCTCTTCATTCATCTTAAATGAACAAAGTAAACATATCCCATAAAGACTTCATCAACTCAGAAATGGTATTTTTCAAGCCAGGATTTATCCTGAACTTAAGAACAAAATTACTGCAGATGCTGGGGTCTGTACTGGAAAGAAAATACTGGAGATCATAGCGGGTCAGATAGCATCCATGGAAAAAGACAGCATGCTAACATTTCGAGTCCAGAAGACTCTTCATCGAGAATCTTCACGAAGAGTCATCTAGACTTGAAACATTAGCTTTCTCTCTCTCCATGGATGCTGTCTGACCCGTTGTGATCTCCAGCATTTGCTGTTTTCAGTTTATCCTGAACTTCTGTTCAGCCTTTTTCACTTGCACATTCATTTTACTCTCCATAGCAGAAAGCTGAAGTTTGAACTTGAATAATTCAGCAGAAAGCGGGTTTGCTACTTTCATATCCAGTTCTGCAAGTGATTTTCGAAGTTCTACTATAGTTTTTGTTACATCTCTCACGTTTGACCGATTCCATGGATTGTGACAAGTCTAAGATCACAACATGTTGATACACCTTGGAAGGAACCACCTTTTCTGAACTTGAGAAAAATGAAGTGGTGCACATTTTTAAACTGTGCAAGACAATGTTGCTTTGTAAAGCAGTGAGCAGGGTACTTTGAGACAAAGTGGCATCAAGAATCTTTGAGTAAAGGAAACCTGATGACAGCCCTCGGATTGGTTGAGTTGCAGTTTGTTACAAATCTGTAAGAGCAAGGCAGTTACAGACATCCAAAGTGTGCAAACTGAAAACACATGGCTCACCTCCTTCTGTGGATGAAAAGACAGAAAAAAACAAGAAAACTTAAAAGAAAGAACTCTAACAGGGTAAGAGGTAGGTTCACTCGACCAACTACTGAAGTGAAGAATAGCCATTACTTCACAGACATGAATGTGTCATAATTGCTAAAAATCAAAGGAGCTGTGACTGATAATTTAACCCCTCTGTGATGTGGACATCTGGTCTTCAGAAATTTGTTCGCTATCTACAGTTTCTTTTCAACACAATATCTGTGTCAAACCATCTATAGTAATCATGAATGACTGTGTCTGTGTATTTGGAGTTTTAAGGGAATATTTTTAAATTGTATAGGAGTAGATTTAGAATATTTAATTTCTCTGCCAGTTGTTAAAATTGTGATACAATAAGTAGAAAAAAACAACAATATTTTCTGGTATGAAAAGTTTTTATCCTGAATAACAGTCAATCAAGTCAGAAAAACTAATCACATTGGTGGTCTAACACCAGATCATCGTAGAGGACAGCATTTTATATTGGGGAGCAAGAGTGACTGTCCATATTAAAGGTCATCAACAGATACTGGTTGAAGTCAAGATTAGAGTGGTGCTGGAAACGCACAGCAGGTCTGGCAGCATCTGGACTCCCGCCTGAAACGTCGATTTTCCTGCTTCTCGGATGCTGCCTGACCTGCTGTGCATTTCTAGCACCACTTTAATCTTGACTCTAATCTCCAGCATCTGCAGTCCTCACTTTCGCCTAGATACTGGTTGAACTCCACCAGGGTTATCCAAAATGAATATGTTGGTGAGAAGTCATGTTTGGTAGCCAGGATTGGCTGCAGACATAGCAGCGTTGGTGGGGCAATGTCCCGAGTGACAACTTGATGACAGCAGCTCCCCAACATTCATGGGGATGACTGGGTAAAAGCTGGATTTTGGTTATACAGCATTTGTGCTGGCCCTTTCATGGACTCAATTTTCTCAGTCATTGTGGACACCCTATCAAAGTGTTTGGACATAAACAAAAGTTATTTGTCAAAAACAGGGACAATAATAGAAAAACTGCAAGCATCTTTTACAATACACGGACTCCCAGAAGTGTTGGTCAAAGACAACTGTCCATCATTTACTAGAAAGGAATTCACATACTTCGTAAAATCAAATGGCATTTGGCAGATAAGGACAGCTCCATACCAAACATTGTCCAATGGTCTGACCGAAAGAGCAGTCCAAACTTTGAATGCAGACTTAAAGAAATAGCTTACAGCTTCACTTAATACCAAATTGCCTGGTTCCTATTTGATTATCAGACCATCCTCATGCAATTGGGGGAACGCTCCAGCAGAGTTGCCAATGGGGATAATACTCTGCATCAAGTTATATCTGATCTTCTTGGACCTGGGGGAGGGCAAGGGTAAAATGGCATCAGGAACACCAATGCCAGACACAAGACTCCTCTAAGTGAGACAGAAGAAGTTGACTTCAGGGGATGAAGTTTGGTGCCAAAAACCAGAGAAATGGCCCTGTATGGCTAACAGACATGGTCCACACGAGGTCAGGTCCTGTGACATACAACGTTCTAGGAGGTGTGATGATCCTTAAAATGAGCGTGGGACACATGAACGCTGCAGCTGAAAATGTGTTACTGGAAAAGCGCAGCAGGTCAGGCAGCATCCAAGGAGCAGAAGAATCGACATTTCAGGCATGAGCCCTTCTTCGTCTCCTGCTCCTTGGATGCTGCCTGACCTGCTGCGTTTTTCCAGCAACACATTTTCAGCTCTGATCTCCAACCCTCACTTTCTCCCACATGAAGGCTGCAAACTCACAACCAAGGTGGGAGCAAAACATTCATGGCCCTTCAGAACAGTCAGAAAGGTTGTTAAATGCACGAGTTCTCCCCCCTCCATCTGGCACTGAAGAAATCTCAGAATCTTAAATGGACATAGCAAACGTCGCAGCCTTAACACCTTTATTGCCTGAACAGGATTAATTTCTTTTGAGATGTTCCGGGCACAAGAGGTGGACTACAGTCTGCTACATGCCACCCGTATCCGAGGTTGAGTCAGAGGAACCAGACCTGGTGTGAAAGTGCCCCAGAAGAGGCTACAAGAAAAAGAACAGGCCCAAGTCCCTGGAATTAGAGAGGGAGGGATGTAATGAGGTCAGCCAGGCGGATCTCATAGATTAGGACTGTTAACCTGGTCCAAACAGGGAGCATTGACTGACAGATATAAACAGGAGTGTCAGAGGTTCTGTTCACTCAGAGCTGTCTCTGTGGAAGTTGGACCAGTGTCAAATACTCTGCATACATAAATAAGGAGTGACTTGGTGTCAGGATATCAGCCTCTGTGGAGTTATTTCATTAACCTTGTGTAAAACACTGATTCAGCCTCATCTGGAGGATTACATCCCGTTCTGGTGCCTCACTTTAAGAATAATTTGAATGCATTAGAAAGGGTGCAGAAAAGATTAATGAGAAGTTTCCAGGTGTTAGAAACTTCAATTACACAGGCAGTTTCTGATTTCACTGGAGAAGAAAATGGTGAAAGGTGACTGATAGAAGTATTCAAAATCATGAGGGATGTGGACAGATTGGATATGAAGAAACTATTTCATTGATAGAAAGATCAAGAACAAAGAAACACCAGAGACATGATGCAAAGTTTTCTCACATAGCAATTGGTTAGGATCTGGAATGCACTCCTTGAGAGTACGGTGGAGCTAAGTTCAATTGATGCAATCAAAATAGAATTGAATTATTATTATGCAAAATTGAAAAATCTGCAGTGTTCCAAGGAGAGTCACTGGATAAGTTGCTCTTTTAGAGAATCAACATAGGAACAATAGGCTGAATGGACTCCTTCCTGTGTAGCAGTCAGAGATTCAGTGAAATTAGTTACAGTTTCTAAGCTGTGAAGCTTTAGTGAATCTTAACATTTCCCACCAGATGGCACTCCTGCCATTCTCTTGAAGAACATAAAATATATTGAAATAAGGTTTCACTTAGTTTCAAGAAAGGTGTAAAAGAACTTACAAGCATTAAAGGCATCCAATAACAAATACAAACAAGCTTGAGACTTAAATATAGGCTGCAAATATACCAGATTGCAAATTTGTGATATGCCATTGAGACTCTTGAATGGATAAAAGAGAACAAAGACTGACAAAACTATTCTGAATTATTTCAACTACAATAATTTATGAAAAGAGCCTTCATGCAGCAGTTCCCTTAATGCAGCTCAGAAGGAGAATACATGCCAATTCTGTTGATTGATTTATTAATGTCACACGTACTAAGAGACGGTGAAACGTGTTGGTTTGCATGCTATACAGCCAGACTCTACTATACAAAGTGCATCAGGGTAGCAGATCAGAGTGCAGAGCATTGTTACACCACAGAGAAGGTGCAGAGAGAAAGATTAGAATTAACATTTGACAGGCCATTCAAAAGATTAAGAACAGTAGGGAAGCTGTTCTTTAATCTATTCGTATTTGTATTCAAACTTTTGTATCTTCTCCCAGGTGGAAGAGGGTGTTATCCCACTGCTTAGCACTTTCAATAATAACATAAAACACAAATATATTGTCTATGTCCATTAGCCAATAAATCTTAATTTACTACGGCTAACTGGCAAAAACGAGCAATCAACTGAGTGAACGATGCTATTGTGGTAATGCTACTGAACTAATTCAACTGCCTAGCCAAGGGCATAGAAACAAGATAAATTTAAAATCAATTAATTAATAATTGTGAAACACATAGAAAATAGAAGAGAGAAAATAGGCCAGTGATTCAAGTCTGCTTCATCATTCCTGCTTCATCACAGCTGATCATTCAAGTCTGTTCTTTTGTCCACTTTCTCCCGATACTCTTTGATCCCTTTAGCTCTCAGTCCTAAACGTCCATCCCTTTGGAGTTTTGGATCCTGGCTTTGCATTCTTTACTCAAGATCATCCTTCCTGCATTTGCCCTGTTTAGTCCGCTTGAATTTTAATACGTGATAGGAGATTCCCTGTCATTCTTCTGAACTCTGTGAATTCAGTCCTAACCAATCCAGTCTCTCTTTAAACAGCAGAGCTGCCATCCCAGGAATCAGTCTGGTAAACTTTTGATGCATTCGTTCTATAACCACACATTATATTTCATCTGCCATATATTTGCCTATTTGTCCAAATCACACTGAAGCATCTCTGAATTCTCCTCACAGTTCACCCTCCCAACCAGCTTTGTGTCACCTGGAAGAGATATTCAAGATATTCCATTTAGTTCCCTTATTGAAACCAATAATCTATACTGTGAATAAATTGGGACTCAAATGCTGATCCCTGCAGTACCACACTTGCCACTAGCTGCTACTTGGAAAACAACCCACTTAGTCAACCAGTTCTCGATCCATGTTAGGACACGATCTCAAATCCCATTTGCTTTAATTTTAAAATGTTCATCTTTTATGTGGTGAAAGATTAAATGGGAATACCTCTCTGGACATTAATGTAATATTAAAGAGTTAGACTGCAAGGTTGAACATTCTGGAAATGGGTGGTGTGACATTCTGTCTCACAGGTCGCATGTAGGAATGTGGATGACCATTCCTTGCAATTCACACACCTCATTTCGGCAGTCATTTGCTACTATACTCCCGCTATTATCAAATTAAACTATCATTCAATCTCTTCCATTCAGAAATGCTTTCTAGCCATCCCCTGTTGCGAGGTAAGTTGCACCTGCATTGTCTTGGGGAATCAGCAAGTCAGAAAATTGTCTGCATAACGATTCCCCAGGATTAGGGCATTTACATTTGCATTATCTCGGAGGATGATCTCACCCTACCACTGTATCCGGGGTAACATGTGAGTATGGGTTGTCTTGAGTGGCATGTGACTGTGGGAGAGTAGTCAGAACATCTGTAAGCATTGCCAACCAACCTGTATAAAGGCGATGTGTTTTCTTTGTTCAGAGTCTCTCTTCTGACTCAACTTCACATACCTGCAAAAAGTATCAGAGGGATGACCTAACTTTTCAAGCTTGATTAAATTTTAACTGTTTGCAGAAGTTGGTGTGTGCGAATTGCATTTCATGTGTGAAACCTCAGGAAAAGAACCTAACAGTGGGACCTTATCGAAAGCTTTCTAAAAATCCAAGGAAACCATATCCACTAACTCCCTGTGTTTAACTCTACTAGTTACATTCTTGATTTGTTAAGCATGATTTCTCTTTCACAAATCCACGGTGACTGTCTAAATCTGCCACCATTGTCCCAGGTGCTCCACTACAAAATCTTCTCTGATGGACTCAAGCATCTTCCCTTTTAGTGAAATCAGGTGATTTGTACTATGATTCCCTATTCTTTCTTCGCCTTCTAAGGTTTCCTTAGACATGCTCCAGTCTATAGTAACTGTGCCAGAGTTTGTAAGAATCTTAAAAAATGATCAGCAATGGATCTATAATTTTTGCAGCCACTTTTTTAAATACTCTGAAATGAAGGTTATTGAGCCCCAGAGATTTCACTGCCTTTCATTCCAAAAATTTCCTGAACACCATTTTCCTACTAATTCTAATTTCCTTCAGTTCCTCCCTTTCACTAGTTCCTGTGTTCCCAAACATTTCTGAGGTGTTATTTATTCTTCATTTGTGAAGACAGAATCAAAATATGTAGTTAATAATCATTTTATTCCCATTTTAACATCCTCGACTCCTAATTTTAAGGGACCTTAGCATTCACTAATCTTTTCCCTTCACATACAGTCAGTTCTTCTGTAACGTGATGATTGCATTCTTGTGCAATCCTACATTATAGAAAAATTGTACGTTAGAAACGGCGCTTAAATTATTGGTAATGTGATTGCGTTACAGCCAACACAGATTTTAAAAGTTTGCGTTGTAGAAACAACGTCCCCGATTCGTCGATCACATTATAGCAAATTTGCATTGATGAAACGGGCATTATAACAGAACAATTTATACCTACAGAAGCATTTACAATCAGTTAGTATATTCCCTCCTAGCTTACCATCGTACTCTGCTTCCCCCTCTTAATCAATGCCCTTGCACTCCTTGGCTAAAATCTAAACTATTCTCAATCCTCATGCCTATTGCATTTGTTGGCCAATTGTCTCTTTCTTAGATCTAATACTATACTTAATTTCCCTTATAAGCCTTGGCGAGTCTCCTTTCCCATTTCATTGATGTGCCACTCAGGAATGAGCAATTGTTGCATTTCCACCATGTATTATTTAAATATTTGCCATTGTCTATCTACAATCATCTCTTTAAGCAACATTCCCAATTTATCATTGCTAGCACACACTTCATATCATCGTAGCTTTCTTTGAGACTGTATTCTCAGAATCAACTACATCGCTCTCCATCTTAATGAAAAATGTTATCATATTCTGGTCATTCTTCACAAACTGGTTAAACAAATTAAATGGCTGGTGACCATGTAGGTATTGTTGGTCCAAACAAAGTTGATTGGTAGAGCTAGTAAGGTTTCTGCATCACTACCAGAGGAGGAATCTGGGGACTATAATGAGGTGAAGAAAGCCATCTTAAGTGTACATGAGCTAGTACAAGAAGCCTACAGACATCGCTTCAGGAATTTCAGGAGGGACATTGCATTTGAAAGAATCAAACAAAGTAATTGAGATGGGTGGATAAGAGCACTGAAATTGATCAATAGGTGATGCTCTTACAGTGACAATTATTTTGGAGGAGTTTAAAAATTCACTTCTAAAGTAGTGAGAACTCAGTGGAAGAGCAGAGAGTTAAAACTGCAAGATTAGCAGCAGAAAAGGCAGATGATTGAGTTGGTTCATAAATCAAAGTTTGGCTTCCCACGTCAATTTCAATTTGTGAGCAATAGAAATTTGGGTAAAGAAAGAAATTCTCAGGTGGTAAGGGAAAAGGGAGATTTCATTGAAGATAGTAAAGGTAGTTCATCACAGGGTAAAAAGGAAGCCCATGAGGGGGTAGAGAAGATAAACAAAAAAAGCTCAGGTGTTTTCACTGCAATAAAGTAGGCCACATCAAGTCGGCAGTGTTGATGGTTTCGAAGACAGATGTGGGAAAACAGGATAAGCCAATTGGCTTTGTTAAATTGTAAGAAAAAAGCACAGTGGAAGCTAAAAAAACTGCACCAGAATGTACAACCTGGTCAGGGGTTGGTTGAGAAGAAAGTGCCAGATCTCTTTAATGAATTTACTTGCAAAGATAATGTTTATGGATATATGCCAGGAGGAGTAGAAAAAGAAAATAAAATTTTGAGAGATATGGGAGCAAGTCAATGTTTGATGGTGAGAGATGAGGAAATATGTAACTCCAAAGGATTACTGCCAGAACAGGTAGTAATATATGGAATTCATAGTGAGAAGAGTAGTGTTCCATGAAATGTTGGAGAGTCCGGTGAAAAGTAGTGAAGAGGTGGGAGGAGTAATTGAGAAATTCTCAGTTCCAGGAATACAAATTATCCTTGGTAATGATATAGCAGGATCACAGGTTGGAGTGATGCCTACTGCAGTTGAAAAGCCAGTGTAAAATCAGGGAATTGAGATGTTACAGGAAGTACATCCTGAGATTTCTTTTTCCCGACTCTGTGGTAATAACGTCTCAAAGCCAAAGGTTGAAGCAGGATCAGCAATCAGAGAATAAAGATAAGTAAATTAAAGTTCATTTCTCAAAGACTATGTTTGATCAAATGGTTGAGAAAAAACAAGAACAAATGGAGGACAAAATGCATATTTTCAGTTCAGAGAAATTAACAGATTTACAAGATGAAAAGCTAAAGCAGTTGTATCAAAAAGCATACACAGAAAAATCTGAGTGTATCAAAGAACATAACTATCTTAAAAAAAAGTCTTGACAAGGAAATGGAGACATCACATATTCAGGCAGATGAGAAATGGACAGGAGTTCATCAAGTTGTATTATGAGTGGGTTATAGAAAGGAAGTTTTGCGAGTAGCACATGATTTCCTAGTAGAAGGCCATTTAGGATTAAGGAAAACTCAAGCCAAAATACAAAACATTTTTATTGGCCTGGACTGCAAAGGGATGTTGTTGAATTTTGCTAATTATGACATGTATGTCAGGTGATTGGAAAACCTCAGGCAGTGATAAAACCAGCACCGTGAATATCCATTCCCACATTTGAGGAACCTTTTACAAGAGTCTCAACTGATTTTGTAGGACCCCTACCTAAAAAGAGTTGAAATCAGTATTGTTGACATAATGGATGTATCACTAGATTTCCAAAGGCCATTCCATTACGCAGTATCATGGTGAAAAGGATTGTAGAAGAGTTACTCAAATTTTTCACTAGGTACAGATTATCTGCAGAGATACAATCAGATCAAGGGTCAAATTTACATCAAAATTATTCAAGGAAGTTACGGATAATTTAGGAATAAAACAATTCAAATCCACTACGTACCATCCAGAATTGCAGGGAGCATTAGTATGGTGGCATCAAACTTTAAAGACCATGCTGAGGGCTTATAGACAAGACTATCCGGAGGACACGGACAAAGAAATTCCATTTATGCTTCTTACAGTTTGAGATGCACCAAATGAATCTAATAAGTTCAGTCAATTTGAATTATTTTAGGTCAGAGGACCACTGGAATTAATTCAAGAGACCTTGGTGAATCAAAGTTCAAAGCCTATATATGGGACTATATGTCAATTTTCATGGAAAGATTAAATACAGCAGGTGAACTGGCTAGACAGCATTTAAAAGTAGCACAATATATGATGAAACAGAAAGCGGACAAGAAATCAAAAACTTGCAATTTTGCTAGTGGTGACAAAGCATTAATGTTACTTCCAGCAGTGGGTGAATCTTACAGCAGAGTTTAGTGGACCTTATCAAATTGAAAGGAAATTGAGTGAGGTGAGCTATTTAATAATACCAGACAGAAGGAAATCCCACAGAGTGTATCATATTATTATGCTCAAAAGATACTTTGGTGGAGAAAGAAAGTAAACCAAGAACATATTTCTAATTACAAAACAAAGTGAAAAACCAAGCTCAGATCCTCTCGTGACACCGAATGTACTAGTTTAAAGTCATTCCATTTGATATGATAAATGGACCAGCCACATTTCAAAGATTAATCAATACAGTCATTTTGGGATTACTCAATAGTGGGATGTACATTGACAACCTGGTGATTTTGAGTCACACATGGAAGAAACATTTAGAGCATCTATCAATTGTTCGATCGACTTCAGGAAGTGGGCTTGGTGATCAACCTGGAGAACAGTGAATTCACAAAAGTCCATGTCATGTTCCTGGGTCATGTTACTGGACATGGACGATGGTCCCATGGATGTGAAAACAAAGGTTATTGGGGAGTTTCCCATATTATCGGCAAAGAGAGCAGTGCTATAATTCCTGGGATTGAATGTTTTTTAATCGAAAAGTTGTACTGTATTTTAGCAGTGCAGTTGCTCCACTGACTGACTTATTGAAGGAGTTCAGAAACTTCAGTGGACGGTGGACTATTAGAAAGCATTTGACAGCTTGAAAGCTGTGCTACCCTAGCTGTTAGCCACACCTAATTATGCAAAGCTATTTAAGTTGCATGTGCTGTGGGTGTCGGTGCTATGCTCTCGCTAAAAGACAAGATGATAGAAAGACCTTTTGGGCATTCTTCCAGAAAATTGAAAAATCACCAACAGAAATATTCCACAATTGAGAAGGAGACCTTGAGCTTGGTGGTTGCATTGCAACATTTCAATATTCATATTACCAGTACTGTACACTACTCCAAATAAAGTTTCACTAATGACCTGTTAAAACTGAAGTATAACCATTCTCATTGCTCTCAAATACACCTCAACTCTCAACAAATTCCAGGAAGATGTCCCTAGAATTCCCAGATAATTAGCTGTTGCTAATACTCCTAGAATTTCTCTATTACCCTCCAGAATCTTCAAAAAGTACCAGAATCTGACTTCTATTCCCAGTGCTATCACCCACTGTGGCCACCATCCAGTGTTCTAGAGCCCTGACTATGCTGAAGCGAATATATCAATGTTCATAATAATACCATTTGAATTTTTTAAAATTCAGATTTACTCTGTGCAACACCACAGATCTGCTAGCTTTACATTAAAAATCTTTTATCCAGTGTAGGCTTCTTCATCACGCTTTCTGCAACAGTATTCTTCCAGAGGAGAAAACGATGTCTGCATATGCTGGAGATTAGAGTCAAGAGTGTGATGCTGGAAAAGCACAGCAGGTCAGACAGCATCTGAGGAACAGGAGAATCGACGTTTCGTTGGGCATAAGCCCTCAACCAGGATGCTGCCTGATCTGTTGTGCTTTTCCATCACCATACTCTATTTTTCAGAGGTCAGTCATCTGCATAATGCCTGGAAAGGATTGTAAATGATCAGATTCATATGTGTGTAACTAATTACCTATAGTTACTATTACCTACAGTCACAATTCCACACTTGTGACTAAAACCACCATATCCTAGCTCCAAATACGGGCTCTATTGTAGGCAATTTAAATTTTAATCAAACCGAATTACTCTTTTTAAAATGTTCTCCAGACGAAGGCAATCCTAGTAAGGTTGCAATTTTCTTATCAATCCTTAATAGCCTTGCAAAAGTAGTTGTTAGCTTTAGAATCCTATGGGGCATTTTAAACGCAAGGGATAGAGGTTTGGAGCATATGGCATGTGCCGTAAAGTTTGAGTCAGTGCACTGATACAACTTGGACATCAATTCATCCATTCAAGTTTTCGACTTTAATTTATATCACAGTCCCACTTCTAGCTGATGGATGTCCATTAGGCTACTCAAACTGATTGGACAGCATGAAGGACAGAGATATCGGAGCTGTCACTGGAAGGTAACTAGTTTCACAAGCATACATAAGGAGCATTGGTGAGCACTAGGGACAGTGTTTTACTTTGATCCACTGTGCATACATCAGTCTGAATTAGCCAATTCTGGAGACTCATGTTTGGAAATGCCTACCAAGGAGCAACTATCATCAGTTCACATTTTCACCTGAAACGAAGAAGCGATCTCAGACACTGCAGTGTCACTTCATTCCACCACACCTTCCACTGACTTTCACATCAGTACTCATGCATGTAAACTTAGATTTGGGATCAAAATTTATTGAGAGCTCCATTACACCAAGTGCACTAATAGCTGTTAGAAGTTATGGTAGTTAAGGTCACTGGCATTCAGGACTGTTCTAAGTCACCTAGAACTGGAGGTTAAGCCTAAAACACTTGGTTTTATAGTCTTAATGTAGGCAAACAACGGAAAACTAGTGTAAGGCATTGTAAGATGTGCAAAGATCTGATTCCAGAGGTTAAAGTGCTCTCTAGCTCAGACAATGGAGGTATCTATCTAGGTCATGAGTGCTGCCATTTCCCTCTCATCCTTGCACTTAACCCGCTTCACTGAAAAGGTGACTTTTTTCATGCAAACCCAGCAGAAAAGATATATTGGCATTAACAATACTTCAAAAGAAATTCATGATGCTGATTCCTGAGTTGGAGAGATTAACTTAGTGAGACTGTCTGAGAAAGTAAGATCTTTATTCATTAAAGTTTCAAAGAATGAGTGGTGATCTTTTTTGTTATTCATTTGTGGAATGTTGGCATCACTGGTTGATCCAGCATTTATTACCCATCTCTAGTTATACTTGGGAAGGTAGTGGTGAGCTGCCTTTTTGAACTGCTGCAGTTCATTATCTGTAATTAGACAACAATGCCAATAGAAAAGGAATTCAAGAATTTTGACCAAGCAGTATTTAAGGCATGGTCATATTTTTCCAAGTCAGGATGGTGAGTGGTTTAGAAGTGAACTTGTAGCTGGTGGTGTTCCCATATATATCTGCCATTACCCTTTTAGATGGAAGTGGTTGTGACTTTAGAAGGTGTTATCTAAGGAATCTTGGTGAATTTCTGCAATGTATCTGATGGATGGTACACATTGCAACTACTACGTATCAGTGGAGGGGGGAGTGGATGTGGTGACGATGAAAAGTAATTTGTTTTGTCCTGGATGGTATCAAGCCTTTTGAGTGTTGTTGAAGCTATACTCATCCAAGCAGCTGGATGGCGAACATTCCATCACATTCCTCTGACTTGTACCTTGTAGATGTTGTCTCCCAGGGACTCTTGCAATTATCTATTCCATAAATGTTATCAATCACAGCTTGCTCAGCATATAACACAGATATATAAATTACAAAGACAAATGGAAAGATAGCTACTATTGCAAGAGGGATGGAACATAAAAGTATGGAAGGCTTGTTATAGCTCTACAACATATTGGTGAGACCACAGTGTGCTCTGTGTATTTTTGATCCTATTATTCAAGGAAGGATATACAGAAGAACCTCAATTATCCAAATATCAATTATTCGAATTTCAGATTATCCGAAGAATATCTCAAGATCCTGATAGAAAGAGGCGTTTCAACACTGATTGTGCTTTTGTTTACATTAATTAAAAATGAACTCGGCTTACTGAAATGCTGCCTAGAACAGTCCTGGGCATCGATGGGAGCTCAGGCACCGTCTGCAAATGACTGACTGCCTGCCCGCTCTCTCTCTCTCCACACTTTCCCTGGATTTCTACACAGGGTGTACCCTAAACCCCCACCTTCCCCAGATAATCTCTCCAACATTGTCCTGTACAGGGCAAAGGTGGAACCTGTCAAAAAGTTCAGAAAAAGGTTGTGTGTGTGTGTTTGTGCAATTTTGAGACTCACCCAGCCCCCAAAGGCAGCAGCAGTCTTAATACTGGTGTCCAGTCTTGGTGTCCCGGAGATGGGGTGAGGCGACATGGATGGGGGGGGGGGGGGGGCGTTGGTGGAGGCGAGGTCAGATGGAGTTGGGGTCAGACAGGAGCGGTGTTGGACGGGTTTAGGGGAGAAGGCAGGAGCTCAAGTGGTGTGCTGCTGCCTTGTCTCCTGAATGGGGAGCAGACTTAGGAAGTGCTCACTTTGTCAATACCATTGAACTGTTGGGGGTAAGGGGGAACAGGAGGCTTCACCAATGCTGTAGGTCCCTTATGCTCAGGTGTATCTGCTCAGAAACAAACCGAGAGAGAGAGAGAGAGAGAGAGAGAGAGAGAGAGAGAGAGAGAGAGAGAGAGAGAGAAAAAGAAAGAAAGAAAGAGAGAAAAAGCAAGGCAGGCAGAGCGAGGAAAAAGGAAACTTCAGAAAACTCCAAGTCCCAGAGGAAAGGCATTGAATCAATTAACCAAATAATCAATTCTCCAAACGAAGTAGTGCTCGCCCAACTCGTTCAGATAATCAAGGTTCCTCTGTACCTGCATTAAAGGCAGTTCAGATTGATTCTGGTTCACTTGAAGGTTGATGCCTGGGATCAATGGATTGTCCTGTGAAAAACAAAACATTGAGGAGGCTGGGCATGTACTCAGTGGAGTTTAGAAAAATGAGAGGTGATCTTAATTAAACATGAAGGGGCTCAAAGGAGACAGAGAGTAGCTCCCTTTGTGTAGATATACAGACTAAATGGGCAGTTTCAGAAAAAGTGGTTTTCTATTTAACACAAAGACGAAGAGTAATTTTTTTCTGAAAAGTTGGTAATTTTTTTCTGTAAAGATGGTTAATTGTTTGGACTTCCCTGCTCCAGACAGCAGTGAAAGCTCAATATTGAAATATAGATCAACAAATCATTGATCTAAAAATGAAACAAGGGTTAGAGGTATTGGGATGGCAGAAAAACGGAATGAGGCCATGATCAGATCAGCACTTACTTTAATAGCACTTCCTATTCCTTCTCTATTTCCTAGGTTCTTGCACAATCAACGTAGTAGCTTGTTGTGTGCTCCACAGATTTTCAGTCTACTATAGGATTAATGTGAGAAATAAAGCTATACACAGTATAAAAGAAAGGATATGTAGTCACTGTTATGAAGGTGCAGGTGTGCACTGTACCTTTAAGAGAGGAAGCTGGTACAGTATGTACTGTACCTTTAAGAGACACAGGAAGCAGGCATGGACCTAGAAAGGTTGTGAAACAAATAGCTGGAGCATGCATTGCCATGGTACACAACAACTTTGAATTCAGCCAGTTTCGATACAAAAATCCCATCAAATCTGAATTTTAATGTTTTGGTGACATCAAAACAATGAGACTGTCCAATGTTTTTGGGTATATAAAATCGTGTATTTTAAACAGTTTGCCAGGGTGACAAAGAGCACCAACGAAATACAGCCTGCAGAGCCTCTCTCCAAAAGGTATCTTTTCATTTGACATTCGTGAAGCAGAAGACCAAAGAAAAGACCCAAGAAAGTACAGACAACAATACAAAGGGAAAAATCGACAACTGGCTGGTTTTGAAATTTGAGTTTTTTTGTCAAACTTAAGCAGCGGGTTTTATCGGATATTGTTGTAAAGTGGGAGATAGATAAATTGATCAGACAAAGGAGGATTACCATGTGGATATTGTTGTTTAATGTTCTTGTGTTTCTTGGATTCTTAATTGTTTTCTTTAAATAGTTTGGAAGTTCTTTGTCATTCATACTTTAGCAGATTACGAGGCGAGGTGAGCTTTTCTGTATGCATGGTTTAAATTAGCAGAAGAGTTTACTCCGTGTCATAACAGTTACCAACAAGAATAGTGGAATACAAAGATGAAATGGGATGAGATCAATGGCAGGACACTTAGACAGCGGTTGTGAGCCTGGTATAATCTGCTGCAAGACATCAGAACAATGAATGAGGTAAGTTCAAGAAAAATAATTAATAGCCTTGAGGTAGAATATCAGTCAGCCTCTCGCCTTTTAATAAAGGCTGTCCTCATTAAGAAGGGTCAGAGCAGTTGACAAGAATATCATAGGAACATAGGAATTAGGAGTAGGCAATTCAGCCCTTCGAGCCTACACCACCATTTATCATCACCATGGCTAATCTTATCCAAGTCTTGACTCCACTTTCCTGCCTGTTACCCTGCTTTTAATCAGAAACTTATCTATTTCTTTCTTAAATGTGTTTATTGATTCTGCCTCCACTGCAGTCTAGGGCAGTGACTTCCACAGATTCAGAATCCTCTGAAAGACGTAGTTTCCCATCATTCAGTTTTGAACCTACCTCCTCTCACTTTATATCTACAACCTCTTATTCTAGACAGTCCCAGAAGGGGAAACATCTGTTCAATGTCCACTGTATCAACCAGGGGGTTAGGTCAGAGTGGAAGCAATCAAGTAAGGCAAAGCAGGAAAAGAAAACACTCCCAACAGTGTGATATCAGTCCATGTTGTCGACAGGATGTAGAGCAAGAACTCACCAAGATCACTTCAACTGCATCTTCTGACTTTGCAATTTCTATCACTGACAATAACTAAAAAGGTATTGACAAGTAAAATATTACTCCAAGTAATACACTATTGCAACTTGGACACATACCATCCATCATTCCTATGTGTTCCATGAATCTTTTCCAGCTCCCTCACCAAAAACCTATCCTCTTGGTGGGCTGAGAGGAGAATACGCAAATTGAAGAATATCTTCTTTCAATCCTCTATTCTTACCTGAATTGCATCAAGACCAGCTCATAGTGTTCACCTATGGTGGCAAACAGGCGGTTATTACCAATTAAACCAAACTCCTTAGTTCAGCCTCAGTGCCCTCCCTTTTCTTTAGCAATGAGGACTTGAAGTCAAGATGGCTTCTCTCTAGCTCTGTTAACTTGAGACTTTTCAATCAGTATCTTTATTAATTACTCATTTCTAAAATTATCACTTTATTGCGTTGACTTTAGTTTTTTGCTGAAGCAGCTATTTCTTCATAACTCAACTTTTATTTTGAAATTCATGCATACTACTGTGCTAAACCTTAGCTTTTGAAAATTTGCTCACTGGTCCGTCGTACAAAAATTGTGGTCTCACACACAAAAAGGCTGAACAACCCTGATTCATCTACATTCAATTGATGTCAATGGACATCTAGTGCAACTGACTGTAGCATATCTATAAGGTGATAATTATTAGTTCTGCAGTACATTAAACATGTTCCATTCAACCACAAGGTCTAAGTTGCAATTCACAAGAACTATAAACATATAGAATAAATAAAGAACCATGGGAGGAAACTAAAATGTAACAAATGCTGCAGTTTATTACATTAAGGGAGATTGAATATAAAAGCAAAAGATACTGCAGATTCTCCACATCACTGCATTTACAAACTATGCCAAAGGTATCACAATGTTCATAAAATAATACAGCATCAACTTCCTAACCAGTAACTATCCTCAACCGTGTTGCCTTATTTCACTTTGCTCAAATGTGGGAAGACATTTAAGCACATGAAAAATGGAATACTAAAACGAAAACATGCTGTAGCAATGTCATTTCTATTATGAAACTCACCGATTAATGGGTTTTTTCTAACATCCAACACAATTAGAGAACTACTGGTCTGCAAGATATCAAGCAAAGCTTTGGCTCCTTTATTAGAAATTCCACATTGCTGCAAATCCAGGGCTGTAATTAAAAAACAGAATTAATGTAGAAATTAAGAAATTAATGTAAAATATTACAGACAACATTTCCATAATATTTATAATACACAGAAATGAGCCATTTGCAATGGATCTAACCTTTATGTTTACGTTCCTTCCACTCAAATTCATTACCCTTATCCTTTTGTTCCTTCTTCTCTTATCTACTTTTTCCTTGAAAGTATCTATCCTATTCAGCTCAAGGAATAAGTTACACAATTTAACTGATCCCCTCCATTCACTATTGGATTTAATACTTATATATACTCGCATTAAAGTTGATCTCATGTAAACGTTGACCCCTTAGTTTTAACCAAAAAATCTTGTATTTTCCATATATCTTGTCTAAAAGTTGACCCTACCATGTCACATTATAAACCTCTTACAGAGGAAACTGCATGTTTCATTCACTCACTTGAACAAAATCACGTTCACTCATTCATTCAGACTATGGAAGAATTGACCAAAATTGACACAGAAGCCATTTTTGTCAAAAAAACAACTTTTGCAGTAAGATTTCTAGCTTGCTCGTGCAGTCTGAGGCCGAACTGAGGAATTCTGTTTTGATAAGCCTGACCTTGCAGCTTCCATTAGTTCTGTCCCAAAGAATGATGTATTGTTTCTCTGTCCCATATCAGTAATTCTAGCCTAGCTGAACCAGCAGTATAAAATAACATTCAGTTTTGTAGACATTAAGAAATGTAGGTCTAGACAATGTATGGGAACCTTACGACTGCCCCAAGTTGTGTACTTAATGGGCAGTAGGCTTGTATTTAACTATAAAACTTGTAATATTTGGTATTTCATTGGAATTGCATCGGACTTTATTCTGAATGAAGATGTCATTCCCATGGCCACGGAATAAAGCTAGTTGATTGCTCAAGATCTGCTCTCCTGACTATCTTGTTTTAAAAGATTTGGCAAACCATTTATTTCCCCAACACCAGTAACTCAGGGTGGGGGTGGATGGGATTGGGGGGGGGGGGGGGGGGGGGGGGGGGGGGGGCAGGAGGAGTGGGAGTGGAAGGGGTTTTGGGGGCGGAATGGGTGAGAGCGGATGTTTTGGAGACAGGCCGGGGGGCTCACACGCAGTGTGCTGCTGCCTCATCTCATGAATGGGGAGCAGATGTCACAGAAAACTCCGAGCCCCAGAGGTAATCAATTAACCAAATAATCAATTATCTGAACGAAATAGTGCCCACCCATCTCGGTCAGATAATCAAGGATCTTCTATATATTGAACTGCAGCATGAATTTCAGTCCCTCAAAACTAGTGCCCGTGAATTAGTTGACCAAATGAGCTGAACTTTTAAAAATAGTCTAAAAAAAGTGACTTTTACATGAGTATGTATGGCAGCAACTCTCATATTAATGGCCCTTGGTCTGGAATCATATGCAATTAATTTTATCGTCATCTACCTGATCAAACTCTGATAACTGACTTGAAGATTTACCATCAGGTCATCAATAATCTTCAGGTCCTATACTGTTGGATCTTTCCTGCTTTGTGTGTGCATGCAAGTAAGAATGTGTTTAAATGTGTTTTCCTATTGCTTCTCTGGGTTCCATTCATGTATATATCTTACTTATGTGATATCCATTCCATTTGTGTTGATTAGTTCACGGTAAATAGCAATTTGCCTATTTTTTTTTTACAGAAATGCTCACTGCTGTATTGCTTTTACAGAATCTATACATTTTTTTCCAAACGTATTCAATGGAGTTTTCTTTCCAATCCCTGAATCCCAAGTATTTTCTTCTTGAATTCCCTTTGGCCACATACCACAGTTAGAAGGCCGCTACCAAATGCCTCTTTACAATTATTAAGTGCACAATAGCATCTTCAAAATGTGATGTCCAATTTTCCCCATGGCCAATATTTCTGTAAAGGCATGGAGGCAGTGTGGCCCTTGAAATCCAGAAACTATTTTGAATTAGAAATTCAAAATTATAGTTTACAGACTTCACAAAGGAATCTGCATGCATAACTGTTTTCTGGCAAAAGAATAATCTGGAAGAGGATCCCCTTTGATATACACATAGTTATTTGATGTGTTAATAATCCTCTGTACGTTGCTGTATCCCTTGTTCAGTATGCAATCAGCCAGGCTTAATCAAGGTAAGCATATCCTTCTTAGCACTGTCAACAAAGAATTTCCATTTAATGAAAACAGGACACAATTTTTGCTTCTCACCAAACTGTGAACCAAAGACCAGTTCAAATGCCAACAAAACCAAAATAATGGATAATCTGTTGTGTGAAAGACAGTGAAATCCCATGTCCTTTCGGTATCACCACAGCAAAATTAGGGGTCAGAAGATGGAAAATAGATGATTTTCCATCTCTCTTGTACGGGGACTCAAGCGCAACCTTAAGATTAGCAAATATTGGAAACTAAAGATCATTCCTGGGATGATTCTATATCACTGAGCTAGTGGACTACCACGGTTAATTTGTAAACCAACTGAGCAATTATTACCCATTAGCTGCAATGGATAGGAACATACAGGATTGTATTTATGCAATATATTTTATTTCAAACAGGAAGAAATTCACAGTTTACATTTAAAATTCACTATATATTGAAAACTACAATTATGCTTTTGGTTCCACCCACCTTTAAGCCAAAGGTCATCTTTGAGGGCATCTGCAAAGGCAATAGCTCCAGCATCACCAATTAGTGTGTTACAATTCATAGTAATGCGCCGCAAACCAGTCATACAATCTAGGTCAGGATGCCTATAACGAAGACTCTCTGCCCAGACTTGACTGTGCCTTTTTGTTGCTTGATACTGTATAAAACATAAGCACATAACCTTACAGTTGTTGTGCAAGGCAAACATCTATGTTGAATTGCTACTATATTTGTGATTTAAAACTGCGAAGTATAATTCTTCAGAAGTAAGAAACTATAAAAACTTGCCTTAATAATGCCTGTCATATGCTCTGCTCCACGCCATGTTAAGTTACAGCCTGTGAAGTTGACTATTTTGATGGTTGCTGAATTCTTCACATTCTGGCAAATGACTAAATAAAAACCATTAGATTTTATGAGCTGTGATTATTAAACATTACGAATCCCTTAGTAATACAAACCCAGTGGAAACAGTAACTTACTTTCCAGTCCTTCATCTCCAATTGGACAATGAGCTAATGAAAGGTTCTGTAGTGTTTTTGTCCTGGATAGACCCTAAAAAGGTTTGCACATGACACTTATAATTAACATTTCAAAAAGGAATTATGAACATTATATACAAAGTGCATTAGCATTTTTTGGTTACCACAATTATGTTTGAAAGATTCGTATTGACCAATTTCCTCCTTTATGATTAACTAATAATTACCATTTGACTAATCGAGGTATTAAGTTTCAATGTTTTAGACAATTTTGAAAGCTTCGGTTCCCACATGAACAGGATGGCAGGGTGGAAACAATTCTGTGTATCAGCAACTGGGAAACCTGGAAGTGCTAAGGAATTAGCAGCAACATCATGTTGATGTTTTTTTTCATTATATTGTCCATCTGGCTTGGTAGGAAATTTGCAGTTTTAAGGTGATTAACATGGTTGTGACCTGATGAAGCAGCAGCGCTTCAAAAGCTAGTGCTTCCAAATAAATCTGTTGGACTATAACATGGTGCTGTCAGATATTTAAGGGAATTGGTACACTAGGTGGAGAGAAACCTTTCCTTGGTGAAGTCTGGGACAAGGAGGCATATAAGAGACATAACTTTAACTTTAAAATCAGAACAGGAACACACAGGAAAATGTTCAAAAATTCATCTTCTCATACAAAAGATGAAAGTAGCATGGAACACTCTCCCTCAATTAATAATTTAAAATCTAAGATGGATAGATGTTTTCTTGAATAAGGGTTTGAGGAGTTGTGGACCTTGAGGCATGTGACTACAGTTGAGAACCATCATGCCAATTAATGACAGAACAGATTCAAAGGGTTGAATGGCCTATTCTTATTCCTACATTCTTATACAAAAATTTAATTTTGAGTAAGTTTACTTGCTGCAATCTAAAATGTGTCATAAATCTACAATAGAAACACTTTTTTCTACTGCACAAAGTGTAATCATTTGTTTTCTTCAGAAATATTCCCAGATTCCCATTAATACTGAAAAAAATCCCTCTGATGAGTGGACCAATAACCACAGGTTAGATTTAAAATCACTAGCAAAAACGTTGAAAAGGCGGTTAAGAACTGTTTCCCCAGTTAGACGGCTGTTGGGATCTGGAATACTCCACTCGAAAAAGTGCTGGCAAGATTCTGGAAATAATTTAGAATGAGTGTGGACAATACATATAGATCGGGAAATTATAGGGTTAGAGACAAAAATAAGGAATCTGGGGCTGTTCTTTTGAAGAGTCAAAATGTACAATGGGCAAAATGGTTTCCTTCTGTGCTTTAGTTATCTATGATTCTCTGTATGATTGAGGAAGCTCATATGTCATTCATCTTAAGAATGTACTTGAACATACTGCTGTAGGTAATGAACAAAAATTACCAGTATTATGTTTTCATGGAAATACTATCTTGAGGCTTCCTCACCTTTGTTAATGTCAGAAGATCTCCGTGTCTCAAAGGTAATCCTTCTAACTCCAAAGTTTTCAGAGCACTGGAAACACTCAGAGAATCTCTAACTGATTTGCACAACTGAATTGTAAAGTCTTTTGACCTGATGGCTGGTATGTGCTTTCTGATGTTCTGTTTACATCTTTCACTCCCTTTAGAAAACAAAAACAAGAAAAAAAAATCCAAAACTACAAATGAACAATTACATGAAATTTGCCCACACCAATGTTGCAAACACAATCAACTCAAGAATCCATTCATCCCCTTTTAGTCATCAGGTTTCCTGAGCCGGAAGAAGCCTGCCCTCCACAGCCAAAGTCGTACAATGGAACTTTGCTTTCATCTCACTTTCACATGAATTGTGTGTCAAACAATATGCATAAACTTGCCCTTTGGTTAATGTCAAAGTCTTGGCCAGGAGAATCTTTCAAAATTCCGTTTACTACATTATTCTTGCACAGAATTTTCCAGTTTACTTTAGATATTTTGTCTCATTATTTTACAAAGATGCAAGTTTTTTTTTTAAACACGACAAAAACTGACCAATTAGCCTAACTGGTTTACAATGGTATAATTACGAAATCTCCCTATTGTCAAAAAAAAACAAAAGAATGCTGTAAATCAGAAACAAAAAAAAAACAGAAGTTGCTGGAAAAGCTCAGCAAGTCTGGCAGCATCGGGGCAGAGAAATCACAGTTAACCTTTCAGGTCAGAACAGTTCCGAAAAGGGTCATTGACCTGAAATGGTACGTCTGACTTCTCTTCACAGATGCTGCCAAACACGTTGAGCTTTTCCAGCAAGTTCGGTTTTTCTCATAAGCATTAAATTGTTCTTCTTTGCTTTCTCCTTTCATGCATTAATCCAATTTCCCTCGACTTCACTTTATGGTATTCTTATTAATTTATTAATGTGGTAGCACAGGTCCATTTTGATTATTTTCTTTTAAAGTGAGTATGAATTTAATAACTCATGATACTTTCCCCGTGCTCAGTGATTGTTTCAATGATCCTGAATAATTTACATCAGCCTAATCTTCCTAGTACACAATACATTCCTTAATAGATTCACATTGAAAAAACTTCAATATTTGTCATTTGTCCTCAGCAATCATTTTTTGGAATAGTTTAACATCATCTACACATTGGGTACATGGCACAGAAACAGGCCAAGACTGTGGTGCTGGAAAAGCACAGCAGGTCAGGCAGCATCCAAGGAACAGGAGAATTGACGTTTTGGGCAAGAGCACTTCATCACAAAGGGCTTATGCCTGACATGTTGATTCTCCTGCTCCTCAGATGCTGCCTTACCTACTGTGCTTTTCCAGCACCATACTCTCTCCCCTGATCTCCAGCATCTGCAGTCCGCACTTTCTCCACAGAAACAGGCTAGTCAGCTCAAACATGACCACTTAAACTCGGCTTAAGGTTTCTCCCGTTTTACCATATCTAAATCTACCAGTGCAAATATCAATTGCCTTCTCCTTCAAATGTTTATCTAATTTGCCCGTAAGTGCATCAAACCACACACTTCAGTTGTTACTTGCATTCTTTAGGGCAAGAGATATTGTTTTCTGTATCTCCTACTCAATTTCCTGGATTGGAACTTTCACCCTCCCTGGTATAGCAAGAGTAATGATAATGGAGGTGGTTGAGCTGAAAATGAGAATGAAGATAATCAGATTCTTGACTTCAGGAGAAATTTTCAGCAACTTTCCCCTCAACTCTTAAACAGCAACTTCCGAATCTTTCCCTTGAGTGGCAAATAGTTTACTTCCATATCATTATTAGCCCAATTCGCCCTATTTATATTGTACTTCCAATTCTCCTCTCCTCCATTGAGAAATTAGATGGCACAAACGCCTGACTGATTAAAAAAAGAGCAGGTAACTGGCCACCACAGTTCACCAAATGCCCAATGACAGCCAGCATCCAACTACCTTTTCTGCACAATGTTCCTGCATGGCCCATGGCCACCATTCCCCCTGACCCTTCATCCGCACAATTCAATTTCAGCAAACCACCATCCTCATGACATCAGTGTGCTTGTCCTTGAACCGACTCAGGCACTGGGCCTTTAACACTCCATTCTGGAGATGAGGAGCCTACCAAGTTGCTCTATATGCAAGGTCAGCCAAACATCTCATGCATCTATATAGGATGCTTTTTCACTGACACAGATACAGGCATTTTATAGCTCTCAGCTTGCATTGTTAGCAACTACTGACTTTCAAATTTACTTGCAAACTCCAAATGCGAGTATGTGACCCTGTTTTCTTAGAGCACACAGACTCTAACACTAGGTTGCAAGCTACCAATCTCTGGATGGGTGATATTGTTGCTTTTCAGCACACAAAATCTTGAGTACCAAGTTACAGGATTCAGCCTCAATGATTTACACTGTTTGGGAGGGAGGAAGGGAGGGAGAGGCAGACAGCCTGTGATGGTTGCAAAACTGAACAGTGAATGTACCATTCAGACAAGGGATGGTCATATCATTGTATATCACCAGGGATCAACATCATAGATGCAGCATATGCTAGTAGCTGACGCAGCAAGCAAACTGCAATGCTTCAAGTTAATGTAATGTGTTGAAAGAGACTATATATTTTAACTTTTTTTAAGGAACAGCAACTGAAATGAAAGCTGGAATGTTATGAATGGATTCCTATGAAAATTTTGCAACTTGAACAGCAAGTTTTGTATATTGTTGAATTATGCAATACAATGTGACTTTTTTTTTGAAAAGGGAGGAGAATGAGATTGAACTGCACCAAGAATCTTTCAAGCTAGTGAAGCTATGCCTCACATCAGCCCTCTGACTGGCTGACCTGCAGTGTTGAAAGGCTGCAAGTGCCAAGTAGCAGAATGGAAGAGACACCCACAGCCTGCAGACAGAAGATATCATCTCTCCCCTACTCACTCTCCTTTTGAGGAAAAAGATGAAGAAAAAACAAGACAGCTTAAAAGAAAGAATTCATACAAGAAAAGAATTCATACAAGAAAAGACCTATGTTCACCTATTCATCTGCTGTTTTGAAGAATGGACTGTCTCGCTCCGATAATAATATATTATTACTGCAACAAAAAAAAACCAAGAAAACAACTTTCTACCTTGTAGTCTAGACTTTGATCTTTGGAACATTGGAAAAATAATATAGACACAGTAAGCAATCATAATGTGTGTTAAACCATTTTTTAAAATCTGTCCTAATCATATTGAGCACATATATTTTTGAGATTTTGATTTTCATTGCTTATGTTCAGGTTAAGCGTGTTAAAATAAAAACAATTTTTTTTAAAAACTGTTGCTGAAGAAATCTGGTATGAATGGTCATGAGTAGCAGTCAGGTAGATTAGTCACTTTGGTGGTCTCATTAGGATTTTATCCAGTTAAACGTTTTATGATAGCTTGTGCTTTATCAGCACACTTTCCCCATTACATTGTCACAGTGTGAAAATCAAAGAAGGAACGTCCTTTGTTGGGTGAAGGAATACAACATTTAGGACGTATTGCTACAGAAGGTCGGTAAAGGGGTTTGTATGCTACCAAACTAGGCAGTTGGCTGTGGTCAATCAGGCACTAGGCCCTCCAAGAAACCAGGGATCAGTGTCCTTGCAATCCAGGAATTGGGTTACACACAATCCTAGAAGCCAAGTCAAGAGATTACTGATAGGTCAGTTAGGATACTGAGGAGACATTAGTCCCAGGATGGCTGAGTCCAGACATCCTGCCAAGTCTGTTCACAGGCTAGCGACAGTCAGTCATGGATGTTTGGTCAATAATGGTCAGGGAGCTTATCAGGAGGAAGTCTATAGAGTTCTAGATATGGTTTTACTGTATTAGATTACTGAGAAAATGGCATCTATGATCAGGGACAATTGCAGGTAGTAGGCTAGCATCCTACTTTTATTTGGAGGGCATTAGGGAGACCGAAAACTCTTCATGGGGGATAGTGGGTTTCAAACAGGTCACAGTAACTCTAGCCTCTCGATGGAGTGTATGTAGGACCAACAAGGGTATGAGAATTACAAAAGTCAAGTGTTCTGTGGGTACAGTGGGCATGTTATTTTTGATATAAAGGGACTCAACAGAAACCTGTTGAGAAATATTAAAACGTTATCAGGGCAGCAACAGAATAGGAACTCAAAGGATGGGGCCATTTTCATCACAGGCAGAAACTGCACATCACACATGTGAACTTCAAGTTGAAACCATGTTGCCACATCAAATTAAAAGTCAGTTGCATAAAAACTTTAAAAATGGCAACTACTGCAAAGTTAACAGAGTAAGTTCATAATTCTTTCATACAGAAGGGGACTAAACAAGTTTGGTTTTGAGACCCTTTTCGTTCAACTGTATTAATCATACAACCACTAATTAAGTAATGTCTTCCAATTGGTTTCAATTTGTTCAAGAGCACAGATTCGAATTATTACTTCAATCAGTGAGTATTACATTGAGTGCATTATTGTCTTGTCATGTGAATTAAACAAAATGTCATGATAACAAGGAAATCAGAAGTGGAATCTAAAGTTCCTGTTTGCCAGCCACATTCCATAGAACGTTCTGGAAGACAGTACATCACAGCTGCCAGATTCTCTCACTCAAATGTAACAATACAAGGGCATGGTGTGCAATCTGGGAAGGAGCCTTATCTGGGGAGGGATGGGAATACCCATTGTCATGGAGTGTTAGTAGCAAAATTCAATCCCAGAATGGCAGAAACGATTTTGTTGTCCACCAGGCAATTGGTTCAGGGAACATACCTCAAAGCTTCCTTTCAAATTAATACTATTAGTTCCTTGGGAAGTCTCTAAGCCACACTTTGAGAGAGAATAACGTATGGGTCAGGAATCCCTTCAAACCTTTTATGCCGTCTTTGTGATATTACCCACAGATTATCTGCTAAAGAGCTCACATTGAAATTTCCATCACTGGAACCATTGTAAGCCTGATAATTCTATGATGACAACAAAGAAAGACACAGTGATTAGAACATCTTGCACATACCCAGGAAGAACATTATTGCTGCACATCATCCAAAAGGGAGAGAGTAAAAGGACAAGATACACCAAGAAGGTGCAGGCAAATATGATACTTCAGATTTATAAATCTCACTGCCATTTTCTTCAACTGCCTGACAGACAGTACAAGATGACAATGTCCTGCCCCATGACCTCCAAATTGTAGAAATGCTCGCGAAGATTTGCACTCACAAGGACTGAATGGAAATCCCATCCTGATGACTGTCAAGGACACAGCTATTCTATTTTTTAATGCTCATAAAAAGCTGTTTCATTAAAACATAGAAAATAGGAGCAGCAGTAGGCCTTTGAGCTTGCTCCACCAATCTACATGATCATGGTTGATCATCCCAGTTCCCTGTTCCTGCTTTCTCCCCAAATCCTTCGATTCATTTGCCCCAAAGACTATCTAACTTCTTGAAAACATTCAATATTTTCATCTCAACCAATTTCTTTGGCAAAGAATTCCACAGGTTCACTACTCTCTGGGTAAATAAATGAGGCTTACCTCTTTCTGAGACTGCAACCTGATTGAGGAGTGCACAATCATCAGGGAACATCCTTCCTGCATTTACTCTGTTTAGTCCTGTTAGCAATGTAGGATTTCTATTAGATTCTACCCTCATTATTCTAAACACCAGTGAATAGGACCCTCACTCTTCATTCCAGATAATCCTTCATTGCACTCCCTCCATAGCCAGACCTACCTTCCTCAGGTAAAGAAACCAAAAATACACACAATACTCAAGCTGTAGTTACACTCCAGACTTACAGAATTGCCATAAGACAGCCCTGCTTTTGTACTCAATTCCCCTCACTATAAAGGCCAATGTTGTTCTTCCTCACCACCTGCTGCAACTGCACGCTTATTTTCAGCAACTGGTGTGCAAGGACATCCAGGTCCCCTTTTCTAATTTATCGTCATTCAGGCAATAATCTACTTCCTGTTTTTGCTAGCAAAGTGGGTAAACACATTTATCCACATTATACTTTATTTGCCATGCATTCACTCAACTTGTCCAAATTACATTGAGGTATCTCTGCATCCTGCTCAGAGTTCAACCTCCCATCCAGCTTTGTGTCATCTGCACACTTGTTGTTACTATTGATTTAGGCAAAAGTGAGGACTGCAGATGCTAGAAATCAGAGTCTACATTAGAGTGGTGTTGGAAAAGCACAGCAGGTCAGACAGCATCTGAGGAATAGGAAAATCTAAATTTCAGGCAAAAGCCTTCATCAGGACTTATTATTGATTTAGATGAGGGAACTAAGTATTTATTCCTTTCCAAAGAAACTGGTAATCTGTGTGGCATCTGCCATACTTTCAAGCATAAATGCATCCAGAATATTACCAATGCTGCTCTCACCAGAGCACATCTTTTCATATCCTTACTGCTTGACAATGATAGCCAAGCAGCTATCATATTGGCACAGGCACAGAGAGCTATTTTCTTCACTCATTGTTTCAAAGAGTGTCTCATCACCAACCTGTGACATTTGTGAATGGAAAAGGCTTACATTCTATTAATGGTCAATTTTGGAGGTCTGCGCAAGATATCCTGAGGGCTGCTGTGATTCATGCATAAAAATCTTTCAGATGCTTACCCCCTTTAAAAGGTTCTCAGGCCATACAGGAACGTCTTCTAGTGCACAAGGCTTCTCACTCCAAAAAATGGCTCATGACACGTTTACAAAAGCCTCAGGCTGACACAGAATGAGATAAATGCTGCTCATGCTTCAAATGGGGCCATAGTGGAACAGGCCATAGGCTTCCTAAAGCTGAGGTTTTGATGGCTGGGCCATTCTGTGTGGACCATAAAATATAGACTTTCTGCAGTTGCTAGGAAAAGTGTTGTTGGGCTGTGTGGGGGTATTAGAGTGAAGGAAGAGTGGACTAGAATGAGCCGAAGGGAATAATCCTGGCAGAAGGCTTACAGGGGAGGGAAATGTGTCTGCTGGTGACATCCTCATACCCTGCTTCCTGTACAAACTCTACTCCATTCTCCCAGCTCTCCCAGTTTCCATTGCATCTGTTCAAATGACACCAACTTAGACAAGGGAGCCTCTGAAATGTCCACATTCTTCCTCAACAGATGATTCCCCAGCACTATTGTTGACAGGGGCCTCAGCCAGGTCCGATTCATAGCCTACACTTCAGCCCTCAGCCCCTCTCTTCCCTCCTGCAACAGCAATACGGTTTCCCTTGTCCTTACCTAACACACCTTCCAGGTGAAGTAGCACTTTATCTTGGAACCTGTGTTTTTACGATGTCCTAAAAAAAACAAAGTGGTGAGTGTGGTGCTGGAAAAGCACAGCAGGTCAGGCAGCATCAGAGAAGCAGGCAAATTGATGCTTCAGGCGTAAGCATTCCTGATGAAGGGCTTATGCCCAAAACATCGATTTCCTGCTCCTCAGATGCTACCTGACCTGCTGTGCTTTTCCAGCACCACACTCTCAACTCTGATCTCCAGCACCTGTAGTCCTCACTTTCTCCTAGCTAAAAAAAACAAGGACAACATAACCTTGTTTAAGGAACAGCATCATTACACCATTAACAGCTATTCACCCTCCTGGCCAGACCATTATTCACTCCTTTGTCTGTCAATGGTTCTTCTCTCTGTTTGCGTTCTATCCGTACCAGTGGCAACACTTTTCACTGTGCCTCGGTACACGTGACAATAAATTCAATTCAATTCAATATCTACTGTCTACTCCTTACACCTCTCGCCCACCCACGTTCTGCATATAAACTGACATTTTTCTATCTACCGTCAATTCTTAGGAAGGGTCACTGGAAACAAAACATTAACTCTGATTTCTTTCCACTGGTGTTGCCAGACCTGCTGAGCTTTTCCAGCTATTTGTTTTTGTTGTACAGAATCAAAACGTTAGAGCTAATGCATTTCATCAGCATATGTATCAATGTTGAAGATTTTAACAAGGCAGTGATGATCCATTTTACAGTATTTCAGATTTCAATCTTACTTTTAAATTTAACAATTGACAGTGCCCAGAATTCACTATAGTTTTCCCCATTAGAGCAGCTCTTGAACATATGTGGCCTTATGCTGGAGTTTCCATGTTCATATGCAAGGAGAGCATTGCATGAGTAAGGTCAATTTTTCTTAGTTCCCAGTTGGCTAATTTAAACCTCTAGCAACAGTTTTAAACTGTTCTGTTTCATTTAGACGTCCCTGTATTCTCAATGTCAGAGCTTCCCTGTAACCCTAGCAACCTGGTTATCCTCCCCATGGCTTTCAGCTTCCCCTGTGCTCCTATCCTTCCAGGTTCCACTTCTTGCACTGCCATGCCTGACCTTTGCAGCTGCTAGCCCTGCACCCCCTACCCAGCTTCCAGCCTCTCCCTCTTATTCCTCCAAACTTACCCCCTCAACCTTTCTCTCTTCCCCTCTCAAGGTCCCGCAGCCTTTCTTCACAACTATCAATGAGTACATAACAACAGGTGTATTTGAAAGCATATAGAATTAAAAACTAAATAAATTATTTTGAACTCAGATAGGACCTTGGTTAAGTAACACTAAGGAGTACAACGCTCAGTTCTGATTTCCATCTCACACCATAAAAGAGAGACACTAGAATAGATGCAAGAACAAACCAGGTTTCCAAAGATAACTGAACTGAGGTTATAACATGGGAAAGACTAAGTAAGATGGGCTCTCTTTCAAAAAAAAATCAGATCAACCATGATCATAATGAATACCAGAGCAAATCTGACAAGTTTAAAAGCCTACTTTTCCTTATTCATAAGCTCACATGACCTATTTGATTTTTTTTATTTTATAAAAGGTTTAACAGAAAGCCTTATCTGCATCTTCTCTATATTATTTTATGATTCTCCACTGTAAAGTTAGTCATTTTAAATTAAGTACCTTACCTGTTTCCCCAAGGCCAGGTTGGTAGTAACTTCTAACAGCAAGGAAAGTTAAATTCTTACTGATACTGATAGAGCTGAATATCGGTGCCCACTCAGATAGCTTGATCCAGTCACCATTAATGTCCAAAACACCTTGATTTAAATTTGCCTTCACAGCTTTTAGTGGAACAAGGTCATGCAGAGCACACAAGTGTTCATAATGAGCTTCAAAATCCATTGGCACAGATGAATGGAATCGATTATTTGACGTGATTCTGGGAAAACAGTGAGGGAAAGAACTGTCACCATTTGCAACTAAGAAATTTTGAACTATACCAAGCACCCAAAATAAGGAACGGAAAACCTAGTAACAGCAGCAGGAAGTCATTTGGTCTTGTGAATGAATGGCAGATGTGACGGTATGGGGCTGGGGGGGTGGGAATGTTGCAGACTGACACATTCCAAGGTCCAGGACCACATGCGGAGGGATGCACTAAAGCTTGGGGCAGTTGTCGCCAAGGTGGAGCCGGGAAAGACTGGGGAAAGTGAAGTCATTCTGAAGACTGGGGGGGGGGGGTTAAAAACCGAATGAACTGCAGAGCTGTAAATTAGAAACTAAAACAACAGTTGCTGGAAAAGCTCAGGTTTGGCAGCATCTGTGAAGAGAAATCAGAGTTAACATTTCAGGTCAACGACCCTAAGGGTCACCGGACTAAAACGTTAGCTCCGATTTCTCTTCACAGATGCTTTTCTAGCAACTTCTGTTTTCTTTTGAAATGGGGATTTGTTCAGTTATCGGACCCTCCCGCTGCCCCAATTGCATGTAAATGTAATCTTACACAAGAAAGATATCCCTTTGGTTTGTTTGTAAAGTCAAACTCCAATGTGAGTTTTTCTCCAAATAATACTGTACAGAACCGAACTGCTTTAATGACTCTGTGTGTGTGTGTGCACATGAATAAGGTATATTTTTAAATTAAAGCGTGAGATGGGAGAGGAGGGCGGAGGCCGAGCTGGGAAGTGGGATGGGGGGAGGGAAGAAGGTAGGGGCAAGGGGATCGGGGCGAGAGTTTCGAGGGCTGCAGAGAGAAGGGTAGGGTGATGGGATGCCAGAGGATAGGGCTGAGTAGAAGGAAGCAAGGATGGAGTGAATAGGGAGGAGGATCCAGCGAGTGGAGGAGGCGATGAGATTTGAAACGATGTCTCCGGAGGGTCAGCCCAGTGTATTCGGCTGGAGAAAGTCGCAAGATATAAAAACAAACATCTCGATCTGCTGAATGCTCAGAATCCATGCTCGCCACTCATTTCACATGGTAGTACCCCCTCCCAGCGGTTAACTGCTCGGTGCCTTGCTAACGGACACAGACCCTGGTTTTACTCACTGTCACTGAGAGAGACACCGATCCCGCTCCAGCCGTTACTGATGCTCACTGCGGCTGCGCGGCCCCGGGCTGTGCGCGCGAGCGCTCCCGCCGGCTCCAACCGTCCACCCACAAGATGGCGGCTGTTGGCCGGAGCTGTCTGTGGCTGCACTGGTACCGAGCTGTTTATTGAGTTGTTTATTATCCGGGACTGATGTCAGCTCAAATCTAAAGCACGGATTGCAACGGAAATAGTTCATGACCATTTGTTTTTCTTTTATAAAGCCAATTGACTCATTTTCTTTGTTGGACTGGAGTGTACACAGTTAAAAATCACACAACACCAGGTTATAGTCCAACAGGTTTAATTGGAAGCACACTAGCTTTCGCAGCGACGCTCCTTCATCAGGTGATTGTGGAGAGCTCAGTCGTAACACAATTTTTAGCAAAAATTTGCAGTGTGATGTAACTTGAAATTATACATTGAAAAATTGATTGTTAAGCCTTTCATCTGTTAGAATACCAATAGTTTCACTTCTTTCATGTGTAAATCACAAAACCCTTCTTTTTAAAATTGTATTCTCGGGTTAGCTGTTAACAATGGTGGTAGCTAGACAATATGTTGAAGGTGTTAGCCCCCTGTGTTCTCTGTCTATGACCTGATGTTTAGATTGATTCCAATCTAATAAGTGAGGTAACAGTGTTTTACATAAATTCCTGTAGTTTTGGAGCTCAGAGTTCTACATGAATGTATGCAGTTTTTGAGCAGAGTGCAATGTAACTCTGCAATACAAATTCACCACACAAAATATATGTGTGCATGTGGGTCTTTGTGTGTGTGTCTGTCTGGGGCAGGGGTTGTGAGTGTGAGAAAGTACGTGTGTAGTGGGTGCAGAGTGTCTTAAGTCCGTGAGGGGGTGAATGTGGGAGTGTGGGTGTCTGTGTGCGCGAATGGAGCGTTTATTAAGCATCCTTCCTTCGTTGCTCAGTGGGTCCTTAAGAGTTAACTACATTGCACATTGTACGACGAAAAGTCGCGATTAAAGTCTTTTTCAGTAATATGTAGGAACAAATTATTGCAGAAGCAGTAATCTGTACTGAAAACAACAAATGCTGGAAATCGCAGCGGTGTCCCCTCCACACTTCAGCTCTGATGAAGATTTATGTAGACTCGAAACTTAGCTTGCTGTCTCCATGGATACTGACTTTTTTTAGCAATACAGTCAGTTCTACAATGTAATGGTTGCGTTCTTGTGTAACCCTGCGTCATATGAAAATCGTACTTTACAAACAGCGCTTAAAGTGTCGGCGCAGTAATCGCGTTATTGCAACACACATTTCAAAAGTTCATGCTTTAGAAACAGCAACCCCAATTCATCAATCACATGACAGCAAATATCATGTTGATAAAATGCACATTATAATAGAATGGCATATACTTAAGTTCAGCACGATCAAACAGCCGTTACTTATTTCATTATGTACTTTTTTTTACCCCCTTTCAGAAATGCAGGATTATGTTGTAGTTCGGTTCATGAAAGTATATAATAATATCAAAATGTTGCACTTGCTAAAGTTATTAAATCTTACAAAACAAATTCATGTTTTCTCAGGTTAAGTTGGAAGTGATTGGATTGTGTTACACAATAGTGGAGCAGAGGAGACTGAGGGGGGAATGTGATTGAGATGTCTAAAATTATAAGGGGTATAGATTGACTAGACAGGAAGGAACTTTTCCCTTGGTAGAGGCACCAATGACTAGGAGGCATACATTTAAGATAAGGGACAGGAGGTTTAGGCAAGATGTGAAAGTGATGGAAATCTGGAATTATTGCTTGTAAGGGTGGAGAGTGTGTTGCAGGAAAAGCACAGCAGGTCAGGCAGCATCCAAGGAGCAGGAGAATCGATGTTTTTGGGCATAAGCCCTTCACCAGGCATTATGAAAGGTTTATGCCCAAAATGTCGATTCTCCTCCTTGGATGCTGCCTGACCTGCTGTGCTTTTCTAGCACCACACTCTCAACTCCGATCTCCAGCATCTGCAGTCCTCACTTTCTCCTCCTTGTAAGGGTGGTAGAGTCAGAAACCTAAACATTTAACTAGTATTTAGATGTGCCAAGTGATGGAAAATGGGATGTTAATAGTTAGGTGTTTGTTTTTGACTAGAGTAGACTTGATGGGCCAAAGAGCTATTTTCTGTGCTGTAGACTTCCATTATTAATAAATGAATGGTCTTTTGTATCTAGCAATTGTTTGCAAATATACTGGAGTTGTATATTGCAAGAGCCAATATATTGTTTACTTGGAACCTCAGAACTCATTGGTAAGAAAAAAAATTGAGATGAGACAGTGCTATCTGTGAAAAATGATGTCAGCTTTGGTGTCCTCTAAGTTTCTAACCTTTCTGGTTAAAGGTGGAGGTAGAATCAAAATGCATTCTGGACAATGCATCTGTGGCACATTTCCGCCAACTGCTATCCATGTGATTGGGTGACGTTTCATATGTCTGTAATGAAGCATAAAAGAAAGCAAAGTAGTGGTTAAAACAGAATTACTCTGTTATCACTTATACCATGTAACCATGAGGAAGGATGTGTGATAATGAACATCAATTAAAGTTTAAAATGAAGTGATCACCATTGCAAGAAAATGTTTGGAAGATCAGGGTGAATGAGGAAATAAAAATTGAACAGAATTTAAAAGAATTCGTGAACTGACAAAAAAGTACTGTCAAATGTCTACTGCTAAAATAACCTTGATGAAGTGTATAAAGCAGCAGTAAAAAAGAAACAGAGTGCTGGAGGAACTCAGCAGGTCTGACGGAAAGAAACATGTTTAATGTTTTGATTCTAAACTTATTATTTCTCTCTCCACAGAAGCTGCCAGAACCACTGAACTTCAACAGCATTTTTGTTTTCAGCATTTTGCCTTTAAGGCCGTGTTGAACCTGCATTTACTGGAGAGGTTTAAACCATGGGAAGGAACCTATAAATTATTTTGCATTGAAATAAGAAGGACAATTTAGCTGTACAGCCAGTGAATCTTTCTTTACACATTTGGACATTTAAAAGCAAACAGCAGCCAGGAAGGAGAATGGATTTCAAAAGTAAAATTTGAACAGAGTAGTTAAAGGATAATGTTGAAAGACCAACATCCTAATGAAGTTTTAAAAGAGAAAAGATTTGCTGAATCCAGAAGGATAGTCAGAAGTCAATGGTGTAATTTTTGAGTAGGGTTTAACCAGACCAAACCAAATGTATAGCTTTCTAATCCAGGACATGGAAATGGAATAACAGAAAGTTAAGGGAACAGGAGTAAAGCGAATTCTTAATTCACAGAATGCTGAAATTTCAAGCACTCATCCAAACTGAAATTTAAACCCTGAATATCAAAAATTGGCGTAACAAATAATGATGGCTGTCTATCATACTGTATGGTGCTATAGCCTAGTACGATCATTGATGCAGTGGCAGATTAGGGCCACAGTGGTAATATTGTTAATAATCTATGTTCTGGCTGCCCCCACCAAGTCTCTGTGGGAGCGTCAGAATGACTACCTTCAAAAGGCATTGTCTCTGTCTCTGGGCGAGAGCACCACATAGCACAGTTACTTTTGTGGAAAATTCTCTAACCATCCCTTTCACTTCAGAGCTGCTGTGCCCTCAAGGCCCTGCCTCTGCTGGCTGTAATTGATGGGACGAGCTGTGGTTCAGTTCCTGCAGTTGAGGCCTCAGGAGGGAAAATGTCCAAGGCTGGCACAGGATCCCAGCCTGGATTAGTAATAGGCTAGTCCTGGATCAGGATTGGGAATTTGGATCTTGGACCTGGACCTTTTTTCCCTGGAGTGTTGGAGGCTGAGGGGTGACCTTATAGAGGTTTACAAAATTATGAGGGGCGTGGATAGGGTAAATAGACAAAGTCTTTTCGCTGGGGCCAGGGAGTCCAGAACTAGAGGGCATAGGTTTACAGTGAGAGGGGAAAGATATAAAAGAGACCTAAGAGACAACTTTTTCACACAGAGGGTGGTACGTATATGGAACGAGCTGCCAGAGGAAGTAGTGGAGGCTGGTACTCTTGCACCATTTAAGAGGCATTTGGTTGGGTATATGAATAGGAAGGGTTTGGAGGGATATGGGCCAGGCACTGGCAGGTGGGACTAGATTGGGTTGGGATATCTGGTTGGCATGGACGGGTTGGACCGAAGGGTCTGTTTCTTTGCTGTACATCTTTATGACTCTAATTCACCCATTTCCCCCAAATGTTTGTGGAGCTGGTGGCATTTGTTTTGGGCTCTGTAAGCTGAGATCTTAAAAGGGTTAATTTGCTTTGCTAACCTGCAGGAAATTGGATGTCCCAAGGCTGGGTTGGGAGGTCTCTCTTAAAGGATGATTGTAAGGAATTTACATTCCCATATCTTCCCATTCAGAGCCATTTACATGGCCATTTCCTGGTAATTCAGCGTAAAGGAATTACATTATCATCATCCCATTCGAAATCAGTAAGAACATTGCAGTTGGAATTTTGACTACACCCTATAATTTTAAAAAAATTCACAACAGATTTGACCATTAAGGGATGATTTACATTATATTGTTTCTGGAAATGATGTAGTCACTGCATCGTGCCTTGAGTGGCATGTGACTGTGAGGGAGTGACTTGTTGGGGGGGGGGGGGTTGTCTTGTAGGCATCACTGACTGTGAAGTAAAGGTTTTGTATAAAGCAAGGACTGTTTCCTGTATTCAGAGAGAGATCTTTGATACGGCTCTGCAAGCCCTGCGAAATATGTTAAAAGGTTTTGCCAGAAAGATTGCACTGTGCTATGCTTAATAAAATTTTGGTTGTTCACAACAGTTGGTGTGTTGCAGTTGCATCAAGTGTTTAAGAATCTCAAGAAAAAGAACCTAACATAGGCCTTTAATTGATTAACATGGTGTCACCCTGTCTTTTTCGTATCTCGCAAAATTCTGTACAAAGATGGACTGACAATGTCTGCCACCAAATGGGGATCTGAAATTTTTTTATTGCAAAAAATATGCTTTGTTCTTAAAAATTCTTCATGTACATATGCAGATACTGAAGTATTTCTGTACAGTCTTTGCACCTGCATATCAAACAATAGAAATTGGCATTCCTTGCAGTTGCAAAAAAAAACCTAAAGTATTTCTTAATTCTACAGGACCATATTTATGTACTTTTGAGGAACCGTGAGGGTCTGATAACTCAATCGACCCCTGTTGTACTTTGGCAGAAGGACTCCACCCCCTCCCCCCCTCCAGCTGCCCCAAACTTTAATGCAACCCTCAGCTGTAGTCCTGGACTTTTGCATGTGCCAAACTCCAATATTTGGTCAAGGTCAACATTGCACTGAAAGACTGACAAGTTTCAGCAGACCAAGTAACTTCTTTCACCAAGTTGATTGTCTTCCAGATGCGGTCAATGTTTGTTTCAGTGTGCATCCCAGGGAACAGCCCATAGAACACATAAGCCTACAACATGGCGCTGCTCGGGACAAACCTCGTCCAAACCACTGCACCTCTCTTCATGGTGCTGCTACTAGCCTAGTATGCCTCACCACCTTTATTGGCAATCCTGCTTGGATTGTTCTGCATGCTGGTATTACAATTCTTGATTCAATGTTTTACGTCTTTTTCTATTTCTGACCACCAACACAATCCCTTAATTCTGTTAGTCATAATGTCTGTCCCTTGAGGTCCTTGAACTCATAGATTGATAAATCACTTGATTTCTGTCCTGGATGAGAGAGCCGGAAAACTAGAGACTGGTAATTATGGTGCCACGATTTAAGAAAAGTGCTAAGGAACGATGGGTAGATAATAAGAAGAGTTTAGATGGATATGGGCCAAATTCTGGCAAATGGGACTTGTTTAATTTAGGATATCTGATCTGCATGGACGAGTTGGACCGAAGGGTCTATTTCATGCTGTACATCTCTATGACTCTAAAGCCAGGTAATTCTAGAATGGTGAGCCTGACATCAGTCGTAGGCAGGTTGTTGGAGAGGATCCTGAGAGGATTTACATGTATTTGGAAAGGCAGGAACTGATTAGTGATAGTCAACATGGCTTTGTGTGTGGGAAATCACATCTTACTAACTTAGTTGAATTCTTTGAAGAAGTAATGAAGAAGATTGATAAAGATAGAGCAGTGGACGTGATCTATGTGGACTTCAGTAAAGTGTTCTGGTTCCGCATGATAGATTAATTACAAAGTTTGATCACATGGCAGACAGGAAGAACCAGCCACTTGGATACAGAACTAGCTTGAAGATAGGAAACAGAGGGTGATGGAGGGTTGCTTTTCAGACTGGAGGCCCATAACCAGTGGTATGCCACAAGGACTGGTGCTGGTCCACCGCTTTTTGTCATAAATATAAATGATTTGGATGTGAGCATAGGAGATATGGTTAATATGCTTGCAGGTGACACCAAAATTGGAATTGTAGTGGACAGTGAAGAAGGTTACCTTAGAGTACAACAGGACCTTGATCAGAATGGCCAATGGGCTGAGGGGTGGCAGGTGGGGTTTAATTTAGATAAATGTAGATGCTGCATTTTGGAAAGGCCAATCAGGACAGGACTTATACACTTAATGGTAAGGTCCTGGGGAATGTTGCTGAACAAAGGGACCTTAGAGTGCAGGTGCACAGTTGCTTGAAGAAAGTGTTGGTATGCTTGCCTTTGATGGTCAGTGCACTGAGTATAGGAGTTGGGAGGTCATGCTGCATCCAAGGAGCAGGAGAATCGATGTTTCGGGCATGAGCACTTCTTCTTCGGGCTCATGCCCGAAACGTCGATTCTCCTGCTCCTTGGATGCTGCCTGACCTGCTGTGCTTTTCCAGCAACACATTTTCAGCTCTGATCTCCAGCATCTGCAGTCCTCACTTTCTCCTAGATAGTTTTCTGTCTGTCAAGATGAATCGTCTAGCTTCCCACAGTAGCAGGAAATCATTTAAACTGTTGCAGACATACATGCTGTCTGAGAGTATGTCTGCTGATGGGGACAATTTTGCAGCTTGGCTGAACACGTATGCTACAGCTGCTAGCTTGACAACATGAGGACTTACTTTGTGGTGAGCTTCAACACTAACCTATTTGGGGTTTGGCCCTGTAGATCTCCATTTATACATCACATCCTGTCTTCCAATGTCCAGGATTTATGAATGCTCTTATGGCGGAAATTTGTCTTCTGCTCCCCAGGTTCCTTGATTTTGATTTGGCACAAATGAGTCCTTGGAGACATTTGTTGCCACGACTTGATGCTAGTGGGCTTCACTGATGAAGGGCTTTTGCCCAAAATGTCGATTTTACTGCTCCTCGGATGCTCCTTGAACTGCTGTCCTTTTCCAGCTCCACAAATCCAGAATAATGGGCTTCACCTCCATAGCTCAAATTGTCAGCTAGGAAGATGGGCTGTTTGTACATTTAACTGCAATGTCGTAACTGAAATAACTCCATGAAGGCCAACATCCTGTCATCAAGTAATGCTTTATTTACCATACATTGTACATGACACTGACATTATCTCAAAGTTGGCTCTAAGATTGACCAGAACCTCTGACATTCCTGTTTACATATATCATTCAGGGCTCCATAATTGACCAGGTTAACAGCGTCACTCAGGGAACTCATATTTTATGAGGTCCACTTTACTGGCCTCATTCCAATCACCAAATCAATCCTTTAACATTAGGGACCAGTGCACAATGCAATTTTGACTGACCATACTACCTTTAATCCTGCCGACCAGCAAAAGGGGGTGTGATCCATCACAATGGTTGAGGGTGTTCATGCCAATAATAAATGGAAAATGTTGTCCCACTCCAAACATGGTTAGCAAGTATTCCCCATACATGAGGAAGCCCTACTCTACTAATTAAAGAATTTGGGAGACTAAGGCTACCAGTCTGAGTGTATGCTCTTGTTCTTGACGATGTCTGGCTGCCAGTATGGCATCAGTGGCTGCATCGTCTGAGGTGAAGGGAAGTTGTGGGTCAGGTGTCTGCAGTGTAGGAGCCTGTTTTATTTCAGCAACAGTGATCACTCCCATGGGGCATTCCTTTTAAGAAGGTCAGAGAGTGGAGCAGTTTTAGTGGCGAAACCATCAATGTTGTTTTAACACTATTCCACAATCCCAGAAAGGAACTCAATAAGCTTACTATTTTGTGTTTCTCCTGAGCTATCACCGTTCCCAAGAATGAGGCCCAGCACGTCCTGAAGTCTACCTTTTTGGAATTAACATTTAGTCCTGTAGTGGTGAGAAGGGCTAACAGTTCCTTTAACAGCATCCAATGTTTAGTCCTTGTCTCTCTGCAGGAAAAGGTTGTCCAATTGCTTGACCAAACAGTCCAGATAACCTCTCTAAAACTTCAAAGCCTCTGATGAAATATTGACAGAGAATTGTGAAAACCCTGGGACAAACAGGTCCCTGTGTATTGCTGATGCTGAAATGTGAAGGCAAAACATAATGCTAGTGTAAGTGGAGTGGATTGGTCCAAAAGCCACATCTAATGTGAAATATTTTGTCCACAGGCCTGTCTCATCATGGTTTTAGGGCTAGTCACTGCTGTCAGTGCCATGGGGAGAAATTGAGAAATGCAGATGCTGGAGATCAAGGTTAAAACGTGTGGCACTGGAAAAGCACAGCCAGTCAGTGCCATGATAAGGTTTTATTTACATCCCTGTAATCAATGGTGAGCCACAAAGAGCTATTCAGTTTACTAACTAGCCATATTGGTGGGTTATTGGTTGACACTGCAAGACGTACTGCTCCTTGTTTTAACAGTCGAAAAAGGTGACACTGGAAAAGCACAGCAGATCAAGCAGCATCTGGAGGAGCTAGAGAACCTATATTTCAGGCATCAGCCCTTGATCAGGAAGGGTTATGTCCAAAATGTCAGCTCTCCTGCTTCTCGGATGCTGCCCGACCCACTGCGCTTTTCCAGCGTTACCCTTTTCGACTATGGTGCTCCAGCATCTGTAGCCTTCACTTTCTCCTTGTTTTAACAAGTTGGTAATGACCATGAAGACCTTCCCCTCTCCCTCTTGGGGAAAGTGTATTGTTTTTGTGGCTTTGTTCATCTATCAGTACCTCACCCCCTGTACAACCACAGTCATGTTTGTGACTGGCATATGCATTCTTGTACTTTGTGAGAATTGCCTGTGCTGCTGGGTCCTCAGTCATTTCAGTGAGTATAATCCACAACTCCCCCATGGTACACATTCTCTGTGTGCATGTGTATGTCACAATCTCCACTGGGGCTTCATCGAGCTCGGGCATTTGCTAAATAAATCAAGTGGCCAGGTCAAAGTTAAATTACACTGGCATAAGGCCCAAGCCTAAGCTATGCTTGGAGTCTGTATGGAGATTAACTAGCACTACTGGGTGATGGCAGACAATGTCTCCCAGTTTAAATTCTATCAGTTCTGTCTCCAACCCATCCTGTAGATGTCCAGTGAATGTGTACAGTAGAATTTTCTTACAGCTGCACAATGTGTTATCAAAATCCCAGAATGTTTTGGGTGTCATTCTGGAGACCCATATTCCATAATAGCTCAACCGGGTGACCTTCCACCTCGCTACCAGAGGCCATCCCACACTAGCTCATCTGATGCTGCACACTCATTGAGGAGTGACACCCCTCCATAACTCTTTGGAGAATGTATCCAGCTGGGGGGTGGGGGGATACAATGAATTAGATGGTACGATGTCCTGCAGTAAATTTGGCAGCGTGATCTCCCCAACCAAATTAACTGCTGCTTGTCTCTTTGTCCTTCCAGCGACATGGACTACGGCCTTTACCCTGGCTCCTGGGTCCCTGCAGTCCTTGCGAAATGGTCTGTATGACCAAATTGTAGCATTTCCCTTGCAGGGGTGACTGCTGCTTTGTGCAACCCTGTTCTTGATCCCTACTTTTCACTGCGGAATGGGCGTATGGAACTGGGTGGCTCTGATAATAACAGTGCTCCACACGAGACTGGGGTTTGGGGCTTTTAGTGGGTGCATTTTTCCTTTGCCTGAATTGGGGTACTCTGATTCATGAATCTCTTTTTCCCAAGCCTGGACTATGCTCCTTATCACCCACTGTTCTGTTAGGAGGTTGTCTGTGAGATCAATGTTTTTGAAGGATTTCTTCACCGCCTCAGTGTGATGTGACACAAGTATTTGAGTCGAATTTGCCCTACTTTGTTGTGTCAGGACAGTCTGATCTAGGTTACCAAAAACTTCTGTGAACTGTGTCCACAAGTGCCAAAGCAAATACAGGTGGGTGCTCTCTCTTTTGCTGCCTACTCTTATTTAATCCCTCCATGGGGTCTCCCCTATTGTATTCTACAGCAGAAGGATAGCTGTTTTAATGGCCCGTAGCTCCCCTCCTCCAACATTCTGAGGTAAGACAAAATAGATCATAGTGCTCAGTGACATTAACATTAATTTTATCTCTTCAACATCATTGAGCCCAGGGAGAACCCTTTGCTGGTGGGTGCTGTCAAAAACATGTGGGGCTTGGCCAAGGGCTCAAATCAGGGATTTGTTTTGATATTTCCACCAATCATACCATTGTATATGTAATTGGATTATGGTTCTGGCCATCCTGATGAGTTGTAATCAGTGGGTTCATTGAGACAGGGTAAGATCCTGGGAATGCTGAAGGGAAAGAGAGTTGAGATCCCCAAATTTTATTCTTCCATTTCCTCCCAGTCTATCACATAATCACTGTCCTCATCTGATTCTGTTGTCCCAAATGCACATACCATTCCCTTTTGCACAGAAAGTTGGGACTTTAATTTTTCAGTCTCATGTTAGCATTTGAATGGTCCACAGCATGGCTGTGTTTTCTTTACCTGCCTGGTGCAGGACTCTAAGCACAACCTGTAGTTTTTTTGTATTTCTCAATCAGCTCATCCATAGAATATAGAATTATACAGCACAGGAATGGACCATTTGGTCCAAGATCTTGCCCACAGCTTTTTGGGCTGCATCCTGTGTCACTGACTGCATGTTGCATCTGCAAGGCAGACAAAGGGACACAGAATTCAGTTTGTGGTTCAATTCACTTTTATTAACAAAATATTAAATGTTAAAAATATTTCCCAGATTTCCAGATCACACAATATCTACTCTCTAGCTCTATCCATCTGAGAAAGGATGTTACCTGCAATGATCCACATGTTTGAGCTGGGCCATTCGAATCTCCTTCCTCTCTGATGGATGGAAGGCTAGCTCTCTTCCACAAAGGTGAGTCTCGTAAGTCAGGCTAGAACTTCGAGGCAAAAGTGAGAACTGCAGATGCTGGAGATCAAAGTCAAGATTAGAGTGGTGCTGGAAAAGTACAGCTGGTCAAGCAGCATCCGAGTAGCAGGAAAATCGATATTTTGGGCAGGAGCTCTTCATCAGGAATGAGCTTCATTCCTGATGAAGGGATCCTGCGTGAAAAGTCTATTTTCCTGCTCCTCGGATGCTGCCTGACCTGCTGTACTTTCCCAGCACCACTCTAATCTTGAGGTTGGATCTTCTCCTCGGTCTTCCTGGGTTGCCACGCAATTGTCCGCTACAATTCTTGCTGAGAGTCTTCACTGAGAGAGTGGCTTCATGATGTGTTTTTATCCTCCCTCATCTGAACCTTCTAGAATGTTCTGTATCCTTTGGCCAATGGGATCATGAACAAAGTTTAATGCATCTAATGGGCTCACACCAACATTCTTCACTGTTACAATGCCAGGGAGATGTAAAGTAAAGGTCCTCAGGCGATGGCTGGAAGTCAAGGTGCCAGAAAATCTGACTGAGTTTTCTCCAATGCACAACTCTTGAGCTGGTTGTAAGTGGTTCCCCAGAACCTTTGTAACTCTTTGACCTTGGTTTCCATTGTTGACTGTAGCTGTTGCTAATGACTGCTGTTTAATTTAGTTTGGTTAATTTTCTGTCAGGCCTAATCTTTCTGGCTATGGATCAATTTAGAATGTCCAATTTTGGGCCTCTAGTTATTTGGTAACACAGGACATCATTTCAAGAATTAGTCAGGGTAATGCCAGGCCCAACCATCTACAGCTGGTTTATCAATGATCATTCTTGTATCAGAAGGTCAGATGTGGTTAAGTTTGCTGATGATTCTACAATGTTTAACACCATTCACACCTGCTCACATACTGAAGCAATCCTTGTCCAAATGCAGCAAGAGGCTGGACAATATCCAGATTTGGACTGACCAGTGACAAGTAACATTTGTGCCATGTAAGTGCTAAGCAATAGCAGTCACAACAAGAGAGAATCTAACCGTTGCACTTATCATTCAATGGAACTACCATTGCTGAATCCACCACTATCAACATCCTTGCAGTTGCTATTGACCAGAAATTGAGCTAGACCAGTCCTATAAATCATGTGACTACAAAAGCTGGTCAATGTTTAGTAACTGAATTCCTAACACCCCAAAGCCTGTCCATCTGCAAGCACATGTCAGGAATGGGATGGAATACTTCCCACTTACCTGGATGAGTGCAACTCCAACATCACCCATGAAGCAAGATGCTATCCTGGATAAAGCAGACTGCACATCCATAATCATTCAGTCCTCCACCTTTCATGCAGCATGTATAAACTACAAGATGCACTGCAGGGATTCATTATTGCTCCTCCAGCAGTACCATGCAAACCCACAACCACTACCAACCAGTAAGTCAAGGGCACCATATACATGAGAACACCAACATTTGAAAGTTTTCCTTCAATATGTTTCCAAGCCAGTCACCATCCTGACTTGGAAATATTTCACTATTCCTTCAATGTTGCTGAATCAAAATCTTGGAATTCTCTCCCTAACAGTGTTATTGGTTCAAGGTTTGTGCGAAGATTTGTAGCTCGGGTGCTCGTTGTTGTTGTTCTGTTCGCCGAGCTGGAAGTTTTTGTTGCAAACGTTTCGTCCCCTGGCTAGGCGACATCATCAGTGCTTTGGAGCCTCCTGCGAAGCGCTTCTTTGATGTTTCGTCCAGTATTTATAGTGGTCTGTCCTTGCCGCTTCCGGTTGTCAGTTTCAGCTGTCCGCTGTAGTGGTTGGTATATTAGGTCCAGGTCGATGTGTTTGTTGGTGGAGTTTGTGGATGTATGCCATGCCTCTAGGAATTCCCCGGCTGTTCTCTGTCTGGCTTGCCTTATGATAGTGGTGTTGTCCCAGTCGAATTCATGTTGCTTGTTGTCTGTGTGTGTGGCTACTAGGGATAGCTGGTCGTGTCATTTCGTGGCTAGTTGATGTTCATGTATGCGGATTGTTAGCTGTCTTCCTGTTTGTCCTATATAGTGTTTTGTGCAATCCTTGCATGGTATTTTGTACACTACATTAGTTTTTGCTCATGTTGGGTATCGGGTCCTTCGTTCTAGTGAGTTGTCTGAGCGTGGCTGTTGGTTTGTGTGCCGTTATGAGTCCTAAGGGACGCAGTAGTCTGGTTGTCAGTTCAGAAACGCTCCTGATGTATGGTAGTGTGGCTAGTCCTTTGGTTTGTGGCATGTCCTCGTTCCGTGGTCTTTCTCTTAGGCATCTGTTGAAGAAGTTGCGCGGGTATCCGTTTTTGGTGAATACCTTGTATAGGTGTTCCTCTTCTTCTTTTTGCAGTTCTGGTGTGCTGCAGTGTGTTGTCACACTTCACATTCAACAACCAGATATACAAACAAATCAACGGAACACCCATGGGATCACCAATCTCGGGACTCATAGCAGAGGCAGTTATGCAAAGGTTAGAACAAACAGTCCTACCACAAATTCAACCCAAACTCTGGGTCAGATATGTCGATGACACGTTTGTAATCATTAAAAACACGGAAATAGAAAAAACACACCAGATCATCAACGCCACACTCACAGGAATCCGATTCACGAGAGAAGAAGAAAAGGATAGCCAACTCCCATTCCTAGACGTGATAGTACAGAGAACACCGAACGGAGAATTCACCACAAGGGTATACAGGAAAGCAACACACACAGACCAAGTCCTAAACTATGAAAGTAACCACCCCAACACACACAAACGAAGCTGCATCAGGACACTATTCAAAAGGGCCACAACACACTGCAGTACACCAGAACTGCAAAAAGAAGAAGAGGAACACCTATACAAGGTATTCACCAAAAACGGATACCCGCGCAACTTCATCAACAGATGCCTAAGAGATAGACCACGGAACGAGGACATGCCACAAACCAAAGGACTAGCCACACTACCATACGTCAGGAGCGTTTCTGAACTGACAGCCAGACTACTGCGTCCCTTAGGACTCATAACGGCACACAAACCAACAGCCACGCTCAGACAACAACTCACTAGAACGAAGGACCCGATACCCAACATGAGCAAAATCTAATGTAGTGTACAAAATACCATGCAAGTACTGCACAAAACACTGTATAGGACAAACAGGAAGACAGCTAACAATCCGCATACATGAACATCAACTAGCCACGAAACGACACGACCAACTATCCCTAGTAGCCACACACACAGACAACAAGCAACATGAATTCAACTGGGACAACACCACTATCATAGGGCAAGCCAGACAGAGAACAGCCGGGGAATTCCTAGAGGCATGGCAGTCATCCACAAACTCCATCAACAAACACATCGACCTGGACCCAATATACCAACCACTACAGCGGACAGCTGAAACTGACAACCGGAAGCGGCAAGGACAGACCACTATAAATACCGGAAGAAACATCAAAGAAGCGCTTCGCAGGAGGCTCCAAAGCATTGATGATGTCACCTAGCCAGGGGACGAAACGTTTGCAACAAAAACTTCCAGCTCGGTGAACAGAACCACAGCAGTGTTATTGGTGTACCTAACCCAAATGATCTGCAGAGGAAATAATACTATCTTGCGAGCAACAGGAATAGGCAATAATGAATTAAGGAATTTCAATTGATCTATTTTGTTGAATCAACCACGATAGGAATCAGAACATACTTTTCTCAAGAATGATCACAAGAAACATTTGAAATTCAATGAGCATTTCAAAGAGTGAAATCTCATAAATAATTGCCTTGCTGGATTCAGGTCTTGCTCTATCATACCTCACCAAACCTTAATAATGGAAGCTTTTAAGGTCATGGCTGAGACAGTTAAAATGTTACATGATAATGAATGGTGCTGTGGTCAAATCCTGGGCGAGCTATTACTTAATCTGCAAGCATAATAGTTTGGGAGAGCAGCCAAATTGAGTTTTGAATTGCATAGTAGTATAACTATCTCAAGGGAACATGTGAAGACAGCTCCAGTGACCACTGTCAGCTGAATTAACTGTGAACAGCATGCAGGAGTATGGTTTCCTACCTGCAACTGGGTGTTAAAAAGGTGTCCAGAAAGCATCCCTATTGTGCTGAAAAGGAGTCCAGGCTTTTTTGAAGAGTCGTACTAGCAGAACCAGTAAGGAAAAGGGACCTTTGGTCATTGATTCCACCAATGGTAAACTTTAACTATTCAAACATAGAAGACATTACATTTGCCAAGCACCACAGTTCAAGTATTCAGTGTAGGCAATCAACATTCCAATTGCAAGCTATGGCCCTACAACAACATTTTAATAAACTGAACTAAATTTCACGTTTTTGAGTAGATATCTTTTCATCTTTCCTACATCTCATCCTTGTATGTATTTACTTGTTTTATAGGTTTTATTGCTTTTACTTACAAACAGATTTTGTTATAAATTAGCCTATGCATTGACACAAATGGACCCAAGTTCTTTGCTTACTCACCAACATTGACGAACTGCCTTGAATGTGGAAGGAACATTGAAAATTTGACCCTGTTTGAAGTGTGAGCTCTAAACATGAATTAGTTTTTCCTTACATCAACACTACAACTCAAAATGAGTCTACTTATTGAAGGATTCCGATGCCTGGAAAAGTCCACTGCATGATTGAATTTCTCCACAAACATTAACAAGTCACAAGCAAGTTCAGGGAATGCAGAATTTCATGCTTCCCCAGTATGATGAATACGTGTAACTGACTGTCAGGAATAATAGTTGATGCTCTTACTGAATTGTGAGTGAAAATTGTAAAATAACATAGCCATTTTTTTTCCATTCGGAAGAAAATATTTTTGTTATACTTTGTATAGTGAACAAATATCTTGATAGGGTTGAATAATCTAAATTACAAAATTAAATAAATGTCTTGGAGTTTTGCTTGATTAGCTTCATAGTCAAGAGATAATAACATGAAATGACCTTCACAAGTAACAATTCACAAACATGAAGTATCTATCTTTTCTAATAATTTTTTCTCAAATAATTTTTTCAGTCATAATTCAAAAGTTGATTGACATGACTTTCCCACAAGGTGCCTACATAGTGATTAATAGATTCATCGTTATATGCATATTGTTTAAAATGCCATGTCACTGTAACTTGTTTCAGCAAATGTTCCAACTGTGCAAAGGCATTCAGTAAATCCAGCTTCCTGTAATTCCTTTCGCTTCTGCACCTTGGAATTGGCAAGTAGAACAAAAATGATCAGAAAATTGTAAGAGCCCATTGAAGAATTTTAAACATTTTCTCACAGACTTTAAAGGATTCTTGAGTTCTCCTGATATTGCAAGAAAATGTTTGCTCGTTCACATGCCATCACAGGGGTTAACAAACAAAGCAGTACTTTTGCTTTTTCTGCCTCCATTCTCCAGTTCCCACTCATCCCTCTCCATAAGTATTACATGAAATGAAATATAACGATGGTTTGCTTTCAATGTTTGCGTGGGATATAAATTTTCCTGATTTGCATGTATATTTCAGCAGATATTATTTGACAAATTGTGAATACAATAACATTTTGATATGCCATTGCTTTAGTTTTCATGTCTATTTCCTGAAATTCTCTATATTAATGATTTTGTTTGACAAGAAAAATAGCAATAAAAAATAGAATTCCTAACTTAACATTATCATGAGGTCACTGTCACCACAAGCATTGTAAAGGTTCAAGATGAACCAAACAGTCACTTCACTGCACTGAGCATTTGGGATTATAAGGGACCTTGCCAATGACACCCAAATCCTTTGAACAAACATTAAAATACAAGTTGACCTACAACATCTTAAATCATGTCATATCTTGAAAAGTTGTAATAAGTTAATGTAAATCTTTCTCTAATCTCTCCTCTGCATAAGCCAATTTATTTTGGCTTTGTTTCCTTCAGGATGTGGTTTTAAACAAGTGCTAGTTCATGTTTGAAACATTGAAATATGGCACCTAATTAAGATATTTAATTTAACGAATAGCACAAATAAAACTATTTCTTAAGGAAACATGATATCTGAGTTATTATCATTCTTATTTATGATATACATAGTGATTTGTTTTTGGAGGTTTAGGGAACTATATTGAAATTTCCTGATGACTCCATTGTAGGAGCAATGGCAAATTCTAGGAAGGACTATGAATGAATCAGGATGGTTATGAACATAGCAGATATTATACATAGTTACATACTTTATGAGAAAGTATAGGGGGGAAAATCACTTAAAATAGGACTAAAAACATTACCAATTACTGGTACATCTCAATTAAGAACAGGCTTAGTATTGCATGTAAACTCAAATCTCAAAGCTGTGAGCTTTGCTCGTTACTGGTTATTGCTTATCTGCCAACATGGCATATGAATAGATGGAATCATGGACATTAGCACTCTGGCAAAATTGAATTGGAATGGGAAGCTAACATTGTATTCTGTTTGGTCAATCAGAATGATTGTTCCAAGCTAGCAGACAAAAGCACATCCAATTAATAATGAGCAACTCTAAATGTTGACCATGGGAAAGTAAGCAAAATCCAAGGGCCAGATCTTGTGCCCTCTAATCCTTCGCCATATTGCCAAGCATGTTTTCTGCGACAAGGAATATAAAATTTACAGGTACCTAGCCCACTATCTTCCAGCCCAGCCATATATATTTCCCATAATACAGTTAATAGATAAGACACAACTAGACTGTCCACCTTTAAGCCAAAATGAGGGCCCAAAAAACAGCATTCAATGGCCGATTACAGACCTCAGTTCATCTTCACTGCCATATACTTGAAACAGTAGAAAGCAGACAAGAGCAGAGAGGCCACTTCCTTTCCAAAGTTGGCGAATGGATAATTAGGAAGGAGTGTGCCTTCTTTTTTGGGTGCTCTGTGAACATCAGAAATAATCCTCTCCCCCTATTCCATGTATCATCCCCAATCTTTGCCTTTCCAAAACGTAAACATCCCCACCTTGTTTGTCTCCCCTGCCAGGATGCCTGATCCTTCCCTGCCTCCCCACCAAAACTCCTGGTAGTCTCTGGTGTGCATGGCACTATATGCTCATATGCCTCTTTGAAGTCCCAGAACTGCCCACTACTCATCTTAGTCATCCTTCTGTATCTTCAAATGGTTCAAAAACTTAGACTACACATAGATGTGATCTCAAGACTCTGGAGAAATACCATAAATGATGTTTGATTATCTGCATCAGTTGACAGGACAAGCATATCTTTAAGCAGCTAATAGCTCCAGCATCAAGACCAGAATCATCCAAAGCCAAATCCACTGGGCCAGCCACTTGCTTAGGATGCCTGAGTTCTGACTACCAAAGTAAATCTTCCTCACTCAGCTTAAGGAAGGCACTTGAATGAGAGGAGGATAAAACAAAAAGTATTTCAAAGACTCCTTAAAGACTTGCCTCAAAAAATACAACACTCTTGTTAATGTATGGGAGACCCTTGTTCAGAAGAAACTAACTTGAAGGAAACTCCTGTATGAAGGATACAATTGTTAGAGGACACCCGTCAGCAAGAGGTACATAAAAGGAACCAGAGAAAAGAATGCCAACAATCTCAAGGACAAGGAACATTTCCACTTCTTGGAACTAACTATCAAATCTCTAGTTGGAAATGCGCTCTAGGATCAGGCACATTAGCCACACAAGGACCCATAGAACTCATGACCAGTGACACAGAATTTCAACCATGCTCATTAGTGAGTGATTGCCACCAACAATGGGGAATTTCTGCAGTGCATGTTATAGTTGGTATACCCTGGCTACTACTGAGCATTAGTATTGGAAGGAATGAATGTTTAGATTTAGTTTTAGATTTAGATATTATTGTCAAGTGCAGTTGAGTACAGGAGTACAGTGAAAAGTGTACAAAATAGTCATTGTTCAGCACCATTTAGTATATAAAACAAAGAATTATAAGCAGAAGTAGAAATAAAAGGAAACGTCTTGATCACTCCACCACAAGTCCTGGCCACCAGAAAACCAAAGCCACAAAGTCTATCCCTCAGTCTGCAAACAGACAGGTGCTCTGAGTCCCTGCACGCCATCACAGCCAGAATGCCACCACCCTCACCATCATATATCAGGGCCCAGCCATGGCCTGGGGCAGCACCACTGATGCTGGGACCGTGTTGCCATTCTTCAGCACCATCTTGCATGCACCAATGATGTCACCATGAATCTGTGCTAGGCAAAATGCAGCCACACAGCCACCACTGAAGCAGCCAGGTCCCAAAATGGGTTCAAACTTGACACTGAGCCCACACCACCAAAGCAGCAGGTGCCTCTTCTGACTTAAGTTGCTGCGACTGCCACCTCCTGGCACTACCATTTCAGCAAAGAGACTTCTGCTGCCGACACTCCGGAAAGAAACCTCTCCTGCCAAAAAAGGGAAAAAAGAAACAGAAAAAGTAAAAGAAAGAAGAAAAAAGGGGAAAAAATAGAAAGGCAGACAGAAACAGATGAATCACAAGCTCAGGATTCAGGTCCAAACGCTGCTGCTCCACTGCTGTCACCTTGGATGTGATGCCAATTAAGTGGGTTGCTTTGTCCTACATGATGTCAAACTTCTTAAGTTTATCAGAGCTGCACACATCCAGTCAAATGGGGTGTGTTCCATCACAGGCCACATTTGTACCTTCTAGATGATGAATGGGTTTGAGACATCGGGAGGTAAGTTACTCATTGTATCATTCCTAGCCCCTGACCTGCTTTATAACCACATAATATCTATGGATAGCTCAGATCAGTTTCTGACCAATGGCATGATGTTGATGTTGGGGGATTCTGTGATGGTAATGCAACAGAATATCAAGGATGATAGTTAGATCCTACAAATGGCCTTGTTACAAATAGTCATTGCCTGGTACTTGTATGGTGCAGATGTTATTTATCACTTTGCAGCCCAAACCTGGATATTGTCCAGGCCTTGCTGCATTTGCACATCGACTGCTTCAGTATTTATGGATCACAAATAGTGCTAAACATTGTGCACTCATCAGTAAACATTCCCATTTTTAACTTTACAATGGGGGGAAGGTCATTGATGGGTGGGCAAAGACAGTTTCTACCCTGAGGACCTCGTGCAAAGATGTCCCGGAGCTGAGATAACTGACTTCTGACCATCACAACCATCTTTCTTTGTGCCAATTATGACTTCTTCCAGAAGAGTTTTCCTTGATACCTATTGAGTCCAGTTTTGCTCAGGTTCCTTGATGTCACAGTTGGTTGAATGCAGACATTTTAACCTTCCCTGTGAAATTCAACTCTTTCAACCATGTTTGAATTAAGGCTATAATGAAATCAGGATATGAGTGGTCTTGGCAGAACTTAAACTGAACATCTGTGAGCAGGTTATAGCTAAGCAATTACTGCTTGATAGCACTGTTGATAACACTCTCTATCGCCTTACTGATGACCGAGAGTACAATGACGGGGTAATAATTGTTAGATTTGTTTCAATTTAAGTGTACAGGACAAACTGGATAATTATGCCCAGTGTCAGATAGAATTCAGCATTCTTGTTGCACTGGAACAGTTTGGCTAGGCACATGACATGTTCTGGAGCATGTGTTCAGTGTTACTGCAGGAATGGTGTCAGGGCCAGTGGCCTTCAGACGAACAGAGTGGCATGATGGCTCAGTGGTTAGCACTGCCGCCTCACAGCACCAGGAACCCAGGTTCGGTTCCATCCTTGGGCAACTGCCTGTGTGGAGTTTGCACATTCTCCCTGTGCCTGCGTGGGTTTCCTCCCACAGTCCAAAGATGTGCCAGTCAGGTGAATTGGCCATGCTAAATTGCCCAGAGTGTTAGATGCATTAGTTAGAGGGAAATGGATCTGGGTGGGTTACTCTTCGGAGGGTCGGTGTGAACTTGTTGGGCCGAAGGGCCTGTTTCCACACTGTCTTATCTAATCTGTTTCTTTCCATTATATGGAGAAATAGAATTGCTGTACACTGGCATCTATGATGCTGGAAACCTTTAGAAGAGGCCAAGATGGATAATTCACTTGGCACTTCTGGCTGAAGGTTGTTGCAATCCCACCTTGATCCAATAGTCGAGAAGGCACAACACCTCTTCTGCCTCAGGAGGCTAAGAAAATTCAGGAAATAAAGACTCTCATCAACTTTTACAGATACACCATAGAAAACATTCTACCTGGATGCATCACAGTTTGCTCAGGCAACTGCTCTGCTCATGACTGTAAGAAACTACAGGGCATTATGCACGCAGCCTAGTCCATCAAGCAAGCCAGCCATCCATCCATGACTTAATTTAAACTTCTCACTGTCTCAGAAAGGCAGCCATCATCATCAAAGATCCTTCTCACCCCAGTTATAATCTCTTTCAATCTTTTCTGTCAGGTTTATACACACACACACACACACACACACACACACACACCCATGCACGTCCTCTCATAGGTGGATACTCCATCACACTCACACACACACTTTACCAAGTATGCAACACGCAAACACACACTCTGTCACATGCACTCACATGTACACACTCTCTCTCTCACACGCACGTACACACACATATAAGTCTATGGGGTGAATTTACATTTGAAGAATTATATTTGCGGAATCATTCAATTTTGCTCAAAAAACACATAATGTGCAGGCAGTCAATGCAGGCAGTCAATCCATGAAATAGTTTATTAATTCCTACTTTGGAAATAGAACCAGTCTGTCACAAGATTGAGATACAGACAGGCTCTAACCTCACACCTTTAACGTATTGCCTGAGCTGAGATGTCACCCTTTTTTTATAAAACCGTCCAACTCAGGAATATGGGATTCTTAAAAGAAATGCTGGGATTTACATATTAAAGAACCGATATCTGCAACTCATTCTAAAAGACGAAAGACTTAACAGGAATTTTGGTTAGTTCAATACATCATTTCAGTTGCATGACACTTTTGCTTTTGATCCAGTGTCTTATATCCTCTTCCAAAGCTACCTGGTGATGGAGCAACGCTCCAAAAGCTAGAGCTTCCAAATAAATCTGTTAGACTATAACCTGGTGCTATGTGATTTTTAACTTTGTCCATCCCAGTCCAATACTGACACCTCCACATTGAAGAAAACTTCGTAAGCTAAAAATAAACATGAAATAAAGTGAATATTTAAGGGAGGAAAGCAAGAGATTCAGGTGAAGGGGAAATACAATAAGGGAGAAAATGTTTCACTAGGTACTGAAATATCTAGTGATAGAGAAGATACAGATAAGCTGAAAGAGAGAGAGGTATAAAAAGAGAAAAAAGACAGAAGGAAGGAGGGAAAACACTTAATAGCTTCAAAATATATAAGTAAAATATTTGAACTCAGCATTTTAGGGTTTAAATAGGAACCAATTGAAATATGCCAACCCACGGGCAAAAGATTTGATGGATGCATTTAATTCTACCTTACTGTTCCACAGCAAATCTGGACACTCTATCTAAAATATGCGGACAGTCTCTTCAGCTGTACCTTTTCTATGAATCCTCCATTTCAATATTTCTGGTTCTTGCCGTGAAGAAATTTTGCTGTGTTCTGGTGTGGAACTTCATTGAGCCACTGAATAGCAATTGCAGTATTCTTCTGAATTTGGCCACCTGCAGATCTAGGTCAATATTCAGCACGAAGCCCATATTCAGAGGCCAAACCTTTTGCTGGACAGCTTCGCAGCACCCCACTTCTTCTTTCATGCTTATATCTACTCAGGTTCTCAGAAACCACATTCCTCTTCACTGTTGATATTCTGCTTCATTGATTAAATTTCTATTTTTTTGCTTGCAATTCCCATGAACTGTTTCCTTTCAGAGCTTCTACGCAAAAGTCTGTTACAACCAGGTGTCCTAAACTCCATGTATGCCTCCTTTGTATTCCATTCTCCAAGTCTATCTTCTCTTTTCAAAATGGCCTATCATCTCTGGTAAACTTATATAAATGTGCTTCTACTGAGTTATTGATGTCTAATGTTTCTCTTTTTTTCACCTATGGTCTACATGAATATAATGATGACATGTTGAACTGGAGAAAAGTGAAAATGTAAGAAATATAGGAAGGTAAGTTCTCTGCCATTTAATACGATTATGGCTGACTAGATACTTCAATGCCTGTTACCCACATTTGTTTTTCAATTTTGTAAGAGATAATCATGCTAAAAACAACATAGAATAGCAAAATTGCAGTGAAATTAATATTTTTGGTAGAATGATACTTCATTAAATCCCTAAACCATGTCATTCCATCAAACCCATGTGATTACTCCATATCTCTACTATTCTATTCATCCTCAAATATAAATGCAAGGATGGCATCATCATTAGAAAACCTGGAGTCAATGAGAATCAGGAGGATGGCTCTCCACTGGATGGAGTCATACCCAGCACAGAGGAAGATTGTTGTGACCCCTCGTTCTTGATTTTCCCACAAGAAGAAATGTGCTTTCAGCAATTACCCGTTAGAGACCCTCAGAATCTTTTATGTTTCAATTAAGTCACCTCTGACTTTTCTAATCTCCAGAAGATACAGGTCAAGCCTGTTTTGTCCTTTCTCATAATGCAATCTACTCATTCCAGGTATTAGTCTATTTGTGGATCTTCCTCCTCCAGTTAGTTGTTAAATTGCCCACCATTGTTCATGACTGCATGTGGAAGAATGGCAGAGAACTTAGATCTGACCTGTTGGTCATGGCATCATTTTCTATCGTATGCTGCTATGGTGTTTGGCACACAAGTTCTGAAGAAGAGTCATAGCAGAGTCAAAACATTAACTTTGTTTCTCTCTCCACAGAAGCTACCAGACTTGTTGAACATTCTGTGATTATTTCAGATTTCCAACAATATTTTGCTTTTAATCCTTTTTTGCACCTTCACCAGGTTGACACCTTATAACTTAGATGTACCTAGTGTTGCTCATGGCATATCCTCCTATACTCTTCATAGAACCAGGATTAATCCCCTGGCTTGATGGTAACGATAGATTGGAAGTTACGTCGTGTCAAGAGGTTGCAGATTTTACTTGATGCCAATTCTGCTGCTATAAAATTGGGTTGTGGTCCATATGCCTCATGGATGCACAATCTTAAGGTGCGAGATCTGTTCAAAGTCAATCTTATTCAGCACAATGGCAGAGCCACGTAACACAGTGACTGTGTTCTCAGTGTGAAGTTGGGACTGTGCGATGGTCATTCTTACTGATGCCATCATAGATAGATACATTTGCAATAGGAAGATTTATGAGGATGATGTCAAGTTTTGTTTTTCCTCTTGTTGGTTTTTTCAACACCTTCTGCAGACCTAGTCTAGCAGCTGTGTTCTTAATTATTGAAGTCCACCATCCAGATTACATTCTGTGTCCTACCACTTTCAGGACTTTCTTCAAACTGTTCAACATAGAGGAGTGCTGATTTATCAGCTAAAAAAAGGCACTATGTGTTCATCACCAGGAGATTTCCTGATCCATGTTTGACTTGGTGCCATGTGACTTCATTGGGCCTGGAGTCAATGTTGAGGAATACATCTAAGTGTGTATTGAGAAACACATTTATGACAGACCTTGCTGGTTTGGTGCACTTAGCTGACTAATGCAATAGTTTTGTCTGCACCCAAACTGATGGTAGTCTGGCACGATAGTTTCATCTGGCACCTATTTTACAGCCATGCATTAATGGTATGGGCCTTTCTGTTGTCTAGAGGATCATTCCATTAGTCTTTGATCAGAGAGGAGGCAATTACCAACTTGATTTTGCTGCAAGCTCTTCTTCAGAGAAATCACACTCATGCACTTTGCAGCAGCATATGGCTACAAAGTTGTCAATAGACTTTTGGGCTTTCTGTCTGCATGACATGAGTTAGAATGTGTTGGCTCAGAACTTGACACATACCTCAAACTGGTCCTTGAATACTTTGTAAAGCTTCTCTGTTCTTTTATTCTTGTCTCCAGAAAGATTAGATGTATTTATTTGGTGAGGCTCTCATTGCTGATAGCAAGTAACATAATAAAAATTCTCCTCACTGCTTAATTATGGCTTAACTTGCAAAGTAAATCTGCATATAATACTTAAGTAGCTATACTTTGGTGTAGATGCCCTCACTACTCAATCTATAGTTGAATACTTGCCTTCTACTATTTGGTGAAGGTTTGTCACTTCTTGTTTTATTGAAATAGAGTGCAGGGTTTATTTGTTTAAAGTCTGGTTGAAGATTTGTAGCTCGGGTGTCCGTTGTTGTGGTTCTGTTCGCCGAGCTGGAAGTTTTTGCTGCAAACGTTTCGTTCCCTGGCTAGGGAACATCATCAGTGCTATTGGAGCCTCCTGTGAAGCGCTGCTTTGATGTTTCTTCCGGTATTTATAGTGGTTTGTTCTTGCCGCTTCCGGGTGTCAGTTTCAGCTGTAGTGGTTTGTTTATTTGTGTCCCTCTTTTAATTGGTTTACTGTTCTGTCCTTTTGTTTTTCTTTCCTACTTTTACTTTACATTGTCATCTCTGTTAGATATTTTTCAGACAGTGCATTGTTTCTTCAAAAACAACCCTGTAACAGCAGATTTCACCCGCCAGGGGGAGTTTTCACCAAATAAGGAATGATGATGTCATACCAGTACTAGCACCAAACTGAAAGAGACAAAATGGTGGAACCAACAGACCACCGCACACAGGTAAGTTTCTGTAGGTTAATAAATCACGTTTTGGTATTTCGCTTATTTCTTTCCAACTAGGAGGACTCTCAATGTTAGCTTTCATCCTGTAAAAAGTAATTTAGCTGCTAATTTTACCTTTAAGTTTCTATAAAAACTTTTGATAGCTATCTCTTAACTTTTACATTTGGAGCAAGCTGAAACTTATTTTTATCTTGTAACAACAATACAGAGCTTCTAGCTTAACACATCTTAAAAGTTGTTTGAAAGAAGGTAAGTCTGTCTTCAGGCTGTTGGAAATATGTATTCACATAAATTTATTGTGGTTGGTTATCCAAATGCTTTATTATCTAAAGCTGTCTAATCTTCAATGAGGATTATTTTCTAAGTAGTTATAACAGTGTTTACTATCACACTGTCAACATGGTGCAAGATAGTAGCAAGATGAGTTGTGACATAATATACTGATTATCTGCCATTACCATATCATATCTCTTCCATATCCTCTTGCAATATAAGGATAAGATGTGGGTCATGCAGTAATGAAGAATTCAATGAACTTTTATTATATGGGGACTGCGATCTTCATACCATTATATCATATGCTATGATATGGTAATGACAACGTGGGCATGTCCATAGAAATATAGTTTACATCTACTGTGAGAGATAGAACATGGAACATAGAAAAATACAGCACAGTACAGGCCCTTCGGCCCTCGATGTTGCGCCGACCAAAGTCTACCTAACCTACACTAGCCCAATAACCTCCATATGCTTATCCAATGCCCACTTAAATGACCATAAAGAGGGAGAGTTCACCACTGCTACTGGCAGGGCATTCCATGAACTCACAACCCGCTGTGTAAAGAATCTATCCCTAACATCTATCCTATACCTACCACCCCTTAATTTAAAGCTGTGTCCCCTAGTAACAGCTGACTCCATTAACAGAAAAAGGTTCTCAGTGTCTACCCTATCTAAACCCCTAATCATCTTGTACACCTCTATCAAATCTCCCCTAAACCTTGTTTTCTCCAATGAGAACAGCCCCAAGTGCCTCAGCCTTTCCTCATACGATCTTCCTACCATGCCAGGCAACATCCTGGTAAACCTCCTCTGCACTCGTTCCAATGCCTCCACATTCTTCCTATAGTATGGCGACCAAAACTGCACACAATACTCCAGATGAGGCCGCACCAGAGTCTTATACAACTGCAACATGACCTCAGGACTCTGGAACTCAATTCCTCTACCAATAAAGCCCAGTACACCATATGCCTTCTTCACAGTTCTATTTACCTGGGTGGCAACTTTCAGAGATCTGTGTACATGAACACCAAGATCCCTCTGCTCATCCACACTACCAAGTAGCCTACCATTAGCCCAGTAATCCATCTTCTTGTTACTCCTACCAAAGTGAATGACTTCACACTTAGCTACATTGAACTCCATTTGCCACCTTTTTGCCCAGCTCTGCAACTTATCTATATCCCGCTGTAACCTGCCACATCCTTCTTCGCTGTCCACAACTCCACCGACTTTCGTGTCATCCGCAAACTTGCTCACCCAGCTTTCAAGCCCCTCCTCTAGATCATTTATAAAGATGACAAACAGCAATGGTCCCAAAACAGATCCTTGTGGAACACCGCTAGTAACTGCACTCCAAGATGAACCTATTCCATGAACTACTACCCTCTGTCTCCTTCCAGCCAGCCAATTCCTAATCCAAACCTCTAATGCACCCTCAACGCCATACCTCCGTAGTTTTTGCATTAGCCTTCCATGGGGTACTTTATCGAACGCCTTGCTAAAATCCATATACACCACATCTACTGCTTTACCCTCGTCCACCTCCTTAGTCACCTTCTCAAAGAACTAAGAACTAACACAATAGAAGTCACTTCCATGAGTATGTGACAAAAATATCTAAAAACATTTTTAATATTACTATACCAGTTGTAGGAAAATTCACTCTATTATCTATATCACTCAGCTACTCTTCAGAACTCCTTACAACTAGCTTCCCATCTGTAAAACCTTTCACTAAAAGTCCAACTAAATGGCAAAAGATGTTTAATTCATCACTGATACTTCAGAATAGATTCCAACTTCTTTCTAACAATCATTTAGCCTCTCTTATTAATTTATCTTCAGATTTACTAGCAGCCACCACTATTAGAATGTCTACTTCTGGTTCTATGAGTTCTGTGTTCTCTATTTTATTGTCTAATATACATATTTAAGCTATAGCCTATTCTTCATTGTTAGGTCTGGCAAAACTACAACTGAAAGTTCTCTCTCCTACACTAGCAGCAACTCCTTTCTCCAATGTATGATCATTTTCTGATATAAGTGTCACTGCTGGACTCAGTTTCAGTACTTGCACTATGTTCACTTACTCTTCACTCTTTCACTTCATGAAAATTTTTCTTGGGCGGCATGGTGGCTCAGTGGTTAGCATTGCTGCCTCACAGCGCCAGGGACACAGGTTCAATTCCAGACTCAGGCAACTGTCTGTGTGGAGTTTGCATATTCTCCCATGTCTGCGTGGGTTTCCTCCAGGTGCTCCGGTTTCCTCCCACAGTCCAAAGATGTGCCAGCCATGCTAAATTGTCCGTAGTGTTAGGTGCATTAGTCAAGGGTAAATGTAGGGAAATGAGTCTGGGTGGATAACTCTTCGGAGGGTCGGTGTGGACTTGTTGGGCTGAAGGGCCTGTTTCCACACTATAGGGAATCATTCAACATTTCCTCCCTAATGGCATTGTGAGTAATATATAACAGGTGGAATGCAATGGTTCAAGAAGGCAGCTCACTACCACCTTCTCAAGGGCAGCTAGGGATGGACAATAAATGCTGACCAGCCAGCAGCACCCACATCTCACAAATAAATAAACAAAAAACATATTTTAACTTGGCTACAACTTTTCATATGCATCCCACAGTTATTTCAATTCTCCATTCACTAACCTCAACCTCAACCTCAACACTAAGTTGTTGGAGGGAGTCCTGAGGGGCAGGATTTTCATGTATTTGGAAAGGCAAGGACTGATTAGGGATAGTCGACGTGGCTTTGTGCGTGGGAAATCATGTCTCACAAACTTGATTGAGTTTTTTCTTTGAAGAAGTAACAAAGAGGATTGATTAGGGCAGAACGGTGGATGTGATCTATATGGACTTCAGTAAGGCATTCGACAAGGTTCCCCATGGGAGACTGGTTAGCAAGGTTAGATCTCATGGAATACAGGGAGAACTAGCCATTTGGATACAGAACTGGCTCTAAGGTAGAAGACAGAGGGTGCTGGTGAAGGGTTGTTTTTTAGACTGGAGGCCTGTGACCAGTGGAGTGCCACAAGGATTGGTGCTTGATCTTCTACTTTTCATGATTTACATAAATGATTTGAATGTAAGCATAAGCGATATAGCTAGTAAGTTTGCAAATGAGACCAAAAGTGGAGGGGTAGTGGACAGTGAAATAAGTTATCTCAGGTTACAACAGGATTTTGATCAGATGGGCCAATGGGCTGAGAAGTGGCAGAGGGAGTTTAATTTAGATAAATGTGAGGTGCAGCATTTTGGGAAAGCAAGTGCAGGTTCATAGCTCCATGAAAATGGATTTGCAGGTAAACAGGATAGTGAAGAAAGCATTTGGTATGCTTTTCTTTATTGGTCAGAGTATTGAGTACAGGAGTTGGGAGGTCATGGTGCGGCTGTACAGGACATTGGTTCGGCCACTGTTGGAATATTGCGTGCAATTCTGGTCTCCTTCTTATCGGAAAGATGTTGTAAAACTGGAAAGGGTTCAGAAAAGATTTACAAGGATGTTGCCAGGGTTGGAGGATTAGAGCTATAAGGAGAGGTTGAATAGGCTAGGGCTGTTTTCCCTGGAGCGTAGGAGGCTGAGGGGTGACCTTATAGAGGTTTACAAAATCATGAGGGGCATGGCTAGGATAAACAGACAAAATCTTTTCCTGGAGTGGGGGAGTCCAGAACTAGAGGGCACCGGTTTAGGGTGAGAGAGGAAAGATATAAAAGATACCTAAGGGGTATGTGTATGGAATGAGCTGCCAGAGGAGGAGGTGGAGGCTGGTATAATTGCAATATTTAAAAGGCATTTAGATGGGTATATGAATAGGAGGGGTTTGGAGGGATATGGGCCAGGTGGGACGAGATTGGGTTGGGATATCTGGTCGGCATGGAAGAGTTGGACCAAAGTCTCTGTTTCTGCGTTTTCCATCTCTATGACTCAATGACCTCCAGGAAGTTATGTTGGCCTGGATATTTCATCTGTGGATGTGAATTGACTTGACACATCTGTGTCATAATCTCTCAAATTATCCCTGTCTAATTCATTCTGTTTCTCAGAACATTCATCAAAAAAGACATTAATATTTGAGGTACAATGTGCATTGTTTATATCTATTGCCTCTCAGAGGCAAAGATTTGTAATTAATTCTGATGAATCATAACAAATGAATCTTGACAGCCTTTTTAATATGTTCTGTCTTATCATCACAGCCTGTTACCTTCCCAGGACCTTTCCACTTCCTATAACCCCATCTTCATATTATAAGAAATCCTTTAAATGTCTTAGACAATCTTTTAATTTGCACCAATGCTTTCCAAATTTCTTTCAGAACTAAGCTGAAAGCCTATCTCCCTGTATGTGAAATATTATACTTTTCAGAAAATGTTATTAATTGGTGCGCTTTCTGACTTTTAGCTAGAAAATGATGTTTCACTCAGCAGCGAATTGATCGATGCTTTCCATTATGTAGAGTAAATTATTTGCATGAACTACACAGACTCGGGCAGTTGTCAACTTGCAATCTACCTGATCAGCTGAACGTTCATGCAACATTTCACTATTTATTGCATGGTTCCTTTCATAACATCCATTGCTGTATTCACGATCATGATATTCATGCTTCCACATGACTAAGAACTTATCATTAGCAAATTCACTAGCATTCCATGTCTAAGCCCCTATCAATTTATCCATGATCTTTGCAGCAATAGCCCTTTTGTTTTTACTATGGATTATTGTCGAACAAGTAAATCATAACTAGGTCTAGAAAATGCAAAAAAAATTCTGTCCCTTAGCCCACCAACTTTTTAAAGTCAGGGGAAGGCATACACTTTGACATAATGCATCCTTTGGTTAGTATTGCTTCATAGATTTCACAATTCTTGCCAATGTTTTCTAATAGTTTTGTATACTTTTCTTCAATAAAACATGCATGTTCTAGAAGGATTTTTAAAATTTGATAAGGAAGGTCAGCAAATTGTCTATGTAACTTTAAGCCAATTTGCTTTCTCTCTCTGATTTTTCTATTCCAAAACCATTAATAATCATCTAATACTTTAATGAGAAAGACTGGATTTTGTTACAGACACAATAATGCCTGATTGAATGAACTGTAAATTAACTGATGTTCTAAAAATGACTGCACTACAAATCATATCTGAAGCACCTAATATTTATTCCTTGAGTGTTTCAGGGATTTAATTGCCTATGACACCTGTCCATCTGTCTTCTATATTTTGTCTCCTGCTGTACTAACCCAACTTGCTAAAGGCCTTTTCATTCTTATTTTTCCTGTCTTTATCCTTCCATTCAATGGACACCTGCATCCATTTTATGGACTATTTCCAAATCAGGCATTCATTGAGTCTTCTCTTTTTTTGTGTCACCGTGGGATGTATCTTTGTTTCATGAAGACTAAGATAAATATTTGTTTCCTCAGGACTTTTGTTTTAAGGCAGCATACATGTGATCCATCAGGTTTCCTTATTGAGATAAAAGATCCATTTAGACCCAATTGCCTTTCCATATGAGCCACCCGAATACAATTCAGTAATTTAATTGGCAGCACTAATCCTCAAATTCTCAAAGTTAATTTTTTCAATCTTTGATACAATCTACTAAAGTCTGTTATATTTTCTAAAATGGCTTTCAAATATTTTCCAAAATTTATCAAAAAATAGACATACCTCATTGTTTTTTTTGTAGATTTAATTCCAAAACTCTAATAACAAATCACCTTTATTGCTATATGATTTACAGGCATTCATCTCACAAAATACTTTATTTCTGATGTTATATCTTGTAAGAAATCACAACACTAATACCATATCCTATTTTCTGTAAGCTAGGGACATGTCCACATATCCAATTAAACTTCTAGTGTTCACATAGTGTAGATACTTGCTACATTAAATGGTAATAATACCCCAACAGTGTATGCTTGCTTTCTGCCAGTTTCCATAAAGGTCAATACAATTTTAGTTTTCCATTTGAAATCTTCTTCTTAATTCCTAATTACATTAGGTTTGTGCCTTTTCACTCTTGATCCTTTCACAATTTGGACCATTTTCTCCTTATTTAATTTGTCCAGAATTTTCATCATTTTGAATACCTCATTAAAGCTCCACTCTAGCTTCTCTTTTCCAAGGAGGACAGACCCAAATTCTTCAATGTACCTGCATTACTGAAATTCTTCACCCAGCACCTGCTTGTAAACCTCTTCTGAATTCTCTACCAGGCCTTTACTTCTTTTCTAGAATGTGACACCTGGAATGCAATACTCCGCCTGAGACAAAATTAATGATGACTGAGGCTATAAACCCAAGTTCCACTGTTCCTGTATCTCCTTTATTTAGTATTGTCTCTCCATGTCTTTCAAATGAAAATACATTGAACCACATTGAACGTCATCTGCCACCTTTCTCTCTCTGCTCAACAATCTTGTCTACATCCTTCTGAAGTTCTTGATTCTTTGCTGATATTCCCAGTACTCTTCTCAACTAATCTCTAGTGTAAGTATGTGTCACTTAGTGACTTTTCACATATTCTAGAATTCATAGAATCATACAATACAGAAAATGCCCTTTCACTCCTGAAGTCTGCACTGCCAAAAAAAAATCTACTGTAAATGTGAGCTGGTCTCACTTCCCAGCACTTATCTTATTGTCTTGAATGTTGTGATATTTCAAGTGCTCAGCAAGTACTTATTAAAGGTTGTGGGGTTTCCTACCTCAATTACCCTCCCCAGGCAGTGCATTCCAAATTCTCATAACCCTCTGGGTGAAAAAACTTTGCTCAAAATTCCCCTTGAACCTCCAGTTTTCTAATTTAGAATTATGTCCCTTTGTTGAAACTTCAACTAAGGGGAACGTTGCTTTCTATCCACCCTGTTTATGCCCATCTTAATCTTATACACCTCAGTCAGGTCATAGAGTCATAAAAATATACAGCTCAAACACAGAGCCTTACGTCCAAGTCATCTATGCCAACTAGATAACCTAAATAAATCTAGTTCTATTTGTCATCATTTGGCACACTTTCCTCTAAACCCTTCCTATTCATATACCCATCCAGATGCCTTTCAAATGTTGTAATTGTACCAGACTCCACTATCTCTTCTGGCAGTTCATTCCATGCATGCAATTTTAGGTCCCTTTTAAATCTTTGCCCTCTCACCTTAAACCCATACCTTTCAGTTATGGATTTCCCCCACCCTCGGGAAAAGACCTTGTCTATTTACCTTATCCATTCCCCTCATGATTTTATAGACCTATGTAAGTCACCCCTCAGTCACCAATGCTCCAGCGAAAATAGCTCCAGCCTATTCAGCCTCACCTAATAGTTCAAATCCTCTAACCCTGCTAACATCCTCGTAAATCTTTTTTGAACACTTTCAAATTTCACAACATCCTTCCTATAGCAAGGAGACCAGAATTGCACACAGTATTCCAATAGTGGTCTAGCCAATATCTATACAGCTGCAACATGATCTCCCAGCTCCTATATTCAATGCTCTGACCAATAAAGGAAAGTATATTAAATACCTGCTTCACTATCATATCTACCTGAGAATCCACTTTTGAGGAACTATGAACTGTACTCCAAGGTCTCTTTGTTCAGCAACATACCCCAGGAACTTAACATTAAGTGTGTAAGTCCTGCCACTCCTCAGCCTGTTGGCCCGTCTGATCAAGATCTTGCTGTCTGTTGCTGTCCGCTGCACCTTCAATGTTAGTGTCATTTGCACACTTACTAGCTGTACCTCCTATGTTCACATCCAAATCATTTACATAAACTATGAAAAGCAATGGACCAGCACCAATTCTTGTGGCACACTGCTGGTTATAAGCCTCTAGTCTGAAAAGCAACCCTCCACCACCACCCTCTGTCTTCTACCTTTGAGCCAGTTCTGTATCCAAATAGTTAGTTCTCCCTCTATTCTGTGTGATCTAACCTTGCCAGCCAGACTACTATGAGGAGTCAGAAATGTGGCACTGGAAAGGCACAGCTGGTCAGGCAGCATCTGAGGAGCAGGAGACTTGAGGTTTTAAGCATTTGCCCACCATCAGGAATGACATTCTTGATGAAGAGTCATGCTCGAAATGTTGACTCTCCTGCTCTTTGGATGCTGCCTGACCAGCTGTGCTTTTCCAGCGCCACACTTCTTGACTCTGATCTCCAAACATCTGCAGCCCTCCCTTTGTCTTAGTCTACTCTGAGGAAACTTGTTGAACACCTTACTGAAGTCTGCATAGATCACGATCATTGCTCTGCTCTCATCAACCGTCTTCAGTACTGTTTCAAAGAAACTCAATCAAGTTAGTGAGACACAATTTCCCAAGCGCAAAGTCATGTTGACTATCCCTAATCCATCCTTGCCTTTCCAAAAGTGTAAATCCTAGCCCTCAGCATTCCCTCCAACAATTTGCCCACCACTGATGTCAGACTCACCAATTTTTAGTTCCCTGGCTTTTCCTTTCCACCTTTCTTTAATAGTGGCACCACAGATCATACAATATGAGGATCATCTCCACTTCACAAACTCTTCATTTTTAGGAAAATATCTTTAGCTTTCAATATCCTGTTTATACTTGAATAGACAATAGGTGCAGGAGTAGGTCATTCTGCCCTTCGAGCCAGCACCACCATTCATTGTGATCATGACTGATCATCCTCAATCAGTATCCTGTTCCTGCCACATCCCCATAACGCTTGATTCCACTATCCTTAAGAAATCTATCCAACTCTTTCTTGAAAGTGTCCAGAGACTTGGCCTCCACAGCCTTCTGGGGCAGAGCATTCCATACTCCCACCACTCTCGGGGTGAAGAACTTTAGACCATAAGACCATAAGACATAGGAGTGGAAGTAAGGCCATTCGGCCCATCGAGTCCACTCCGCCATTCTATCATGGCTGATGGATATTTCAACTCCACTTACCCGCATTCTCCCTGTAGCCCTTAATTCCTCAAGACATCAAGAATCTATCAATCTCTGCCTTGAAGACATTTAGCATCCCAGCCTCCGCTGCACTCTGCGGCAATGAATTCCACAGGCCCACCAGTCTCTGGCTGAAGAAATGTGTCCGCATTTCTGTTCTGAATTGACCCCCTCTAATTTTAAGGCTGTGTCCACGGGTCCTAGTCTCCTCGCCTAACGGAAAAAATTTCCTAGCGTCCACCCTTTCCAAGCCATGTATTATCTTGTAAGCTTCTATTAAGTCTCCCCTTAACTTTCTAAACTCCAAAGAATACAATCCTAGGATCCTCAGCCGTTCCTCATATGTTAGACCAACCATTCCAGGGATCATCAGTGTGAATCTCCCCTGGACATGTTCCAGTGCCAGTGTGTCCTTCCTGAGGTGTGGGGACCAAAACTGGACACAGTACTCCAAAAGGGGCCTAACCAGAGCTTTATAAAGTCTCAGTAGCACAACGGTGCTTTTATATTCCAACTCTCTTGAGATAAGTGACAACATTGCATTCACTTTCTTAATCATGGACTAAACCTGCATGTTTACCTTTAGAGAATCCTTGACTAGCACTCCCAGATCCCTTTGTACTTGGGTTTACGAATTTTCTCACAGTTTAGAAAGTAGTCTATGCTTTTATTCTTTTTGCCAAAGTGCAAGACCTCGCATTTGCTCATGTTGAATTCCATCAGCCATTTCCTGGACCACTCTCCCAAACTGTCTAGATCCTTCTGTAGCCTCCCCACTTCCTCAGTACTACCTGCCTGTCCACCTAACTTCGTATCATCTGCAAACTTCGCTAGAATGCCCCCAGTCCCTTCATCCAGATCATTAATTATAATGCGAACAGCTGTGGCCCCAACACTGAACCCTGCGGGACACCGCTCGTCACCGGCTGCCATTCCAAAAAAGAACCTTTTATCCCAACTCTCTGCCTTCTGTCAGACAGCCAACCCTCAATCCATCCCAGTAGCTCACCTCAAACACCATGGGCCCTCACCTTGCTCAGCAGCCTCCCGTGTGGCAACTTATCAAAGGCCTTTTGGAAGTCTAGATAGACCATATCCACTGGGGTTTCCCTGGTCTAACCTACTTGTCACCTCTTCAAAGAATTCCAACAGGTTTGTCAGGCATGACCTCCCCTTACTAAATCCATGTTGACTTGTTCTAATCAGACTCTGCTCTTCTAAGAATTTAGAAACCTCATCCTTAATGATGGATTCTAGAATTTTACCAACAACCGAGGTTAGGCTAATTAGCCCAAAATTTTCCATCTTTTGTCTTGATCCTTTCTTGAACAAGGGGGTTACAACAGCGATCTTCAAATCATCCGGGACTTTCCCTGACTCCAGTGACTCTTGAAAGATCTCAACCATTGCCTCCGCTATTTCCTCAGCCACCTCTCTCAGAACTCTAGGATGTATCCCATCGGGGCCAGGAGATTTATCAATTTTAAGACCTTTTAGGTTTTCTAACACTATCTCTTTTGTAATGGCAACCATACTCAACTCAGCCCCGTGACTCCCTTTAATTATTGGGATATTACTCATGTCTTCCACTGTGAAAACTGACGCAAAGTATTTGTTAAGTTCTCCTGCTATTTCCTTATCTCCCATCACTAGGCTTCCTGCATCAGTTTGAAGTGGCCCAATGTCTACTTTTGCCTGTCGTTTGTTTCTTATGTATTGAAAGAAACTTTTACTATCATTTCTAATATTACTGGCTAGTCTACCTTCATATTTGATCCTCTCCTTTCTTATTACTCCCTTTGTTATCCTCTGTTTGTTTTTGTAGCCTTCCCAATCTTCTGATTTCCCACTGCCCTTGGCCATTTTATAGGATCTTTCTTTTTCTTTAATACATTTCCTGACTTCCTTTGTCAGCCATGGCTGTCTAATCCCTCCCCGGATAATCTTTCTTTTCTTGGGGATGAACCTCTGTATAGTGTCCTCAATTATACCCACAAACTCCTGCCATTTTTGCTCTACTGTCTTCCCTGCTAGGCTCTGCTTCCAGTTGATTTTTGTCAGTTCCTCTCTCATGCCCTCATAATGACTTTTATTTAACTGTAACACCATTACATCCGATTTTGCCTTCTTTCTTTCAAACTGCAGACTGAACTCTACCATATTATGATCGCTGCTTCCTAAGGGTTCCCTTACTTTAAGATCTCTTATAAAGTCTGGTTCATTACATAGCACTAGGTCAAGAATAGCCTGCTCCCTTGTGGGCTCCATGACAAGCTGTTCCAAAAAGCCATCCTGTAAGCATTCCATGAATTCCCTTTCTTTAGATTAACTGGCAACATTATTTACCCAGTCCACCTGCATGTTGAAATCTCCCATGATCACTGTAACCTTGCCTTTCTGACATGCCTTCTCTATTTCCCGGTACATGTTGCGTCCCTGGTCCTGACCAATGTTAGGAGGTCTGTACACAACTCCAATTATGGTTTTTTTGCCTTTGTGGTTCTTCAATTCCACCCACACAGACTCCACATCATCTGACACTATGTCATTCAGTGCTATAGATTTAATTTTGTTCTTAACTAACAAGGCAACCCCACCCCCTCTGCCGACCTCCCTGTCTTTTTGATAAGTTGAAAATCCTTGGAGGTTTAACTGCCAGTCCTGACCCCCCTGTAACCAAGTCTCTGTGATGCCTACCACATCATAATCATTCACTATTATCTGTGCCATTAGTTCATCTGCTTTGTTATGAATGCTATGAGCATTTAGGTAAAGTGCCTTAATGCTATCTTTATCATTAGAGGTATTGGAAGTCTTAAGATGTCCAAAGTTATCCTTCCTTTTTGCTGCATTCCCAGTCTGCCTCGAGTTTAAATCGGCCTGCATATATGCTATCCTGTTGCTTATCTTTCCATTTAACTCCATACTCCCTGTTGGTTTCACTTTCCCCTCCCCCCAACTCAGAAGTTTAAAGTCCTACTGACCACCCTATTTATCCTCTTCGCTAGAACATTGGTACCTGATCGGTTCAGGTGGAGACCGTCCCAACAGTACAGATCCCCCCTGTTCCAAAACTGATGCCCCATGAAGTGGAATCCCTCATTCCCACACCAATCCCTTAGCCACGTGTTTACTTGCCTAATTTTCTTGTCCCTATGCCAATTGGCATGTGGCTCGGGCAGTAATCCGGAGATTATGACCCTTGAGGACCTGTGCTTCAATTTCCTGCCTAATGCTTTGTAATCCTCAAACAGGTCCTCCACCCTAGTCTTGCCTATGTTGTTAGTACCAACATGGACCACAACAACTGGATCCTCCCCCTCCCGCTCCAATATCCTTTCAAGCCGGTTGGAGATGTCCCGCACCCTGGCACTGGGCAGGCAACACACCATGCGAGACTCCCGATCTGGCTTGCAAAGGATACTATCTGTCCCCTAATTATATAATCCCCTATAACCACTACTTGTCTATTTGCTCCCACCTCTTGAATGGCCTTCTGCACCATGGTGCCGTGGTCAGTTGGCTCATCCTGTCCAGAGCCCTTTTCTTCATCCGTACAGGGAGCAAGAATCTCGTACCTGTTGGACAAGGTCAAGGGCTGAGGCTCCTCTACTCCTGAACTCAGGTTCCCCCTACCTGCCTCACTTACAGTCACACTCTGATGTGCCTGATCACTAGCTGAATGTGAATTACTTAATCTCCCAGGTGTGACTGCCTCCTGAAACAAAGCGTCCAGGTAACTCTCCCCCTCCCGGATGTGCCGCAGTGTTTGAAGCTCAGATTCCAGATCATCAAATCTGATCCAGAGTTCTTCCAGCAACCAACACTTGCTGCAGATGTGGTCACTGTCATTCACAATGGGATCAGCCAGCTCCCACATCATACAGCTTTCTCCTCAACCCCTCATTATTAAACTGTGTCCTCTGGTTCAGGACTCACCCATCAGCGGAAACATGCTTCCTGCCTCCAGAGTATCCAATCCTTTAATAATCTTATATGTCTCAATCAGATGCCCTCTCAGCCTTCTAACCTCAAGTGTATACAAGCCCAGTCGCTCCAATCTTTCAGCGTAAGATAATCCTGCCATTCCAGAAATTGACCTCATGAACCTATGCTGCACTCCCTCAGTAGCCAGAATGTCTTTCCTCAAATTTGGAGACCAAAACTGCGCACAATATTCCAGGTGCGGTTTCACCAGGGCCCTGTACAGCTGCAGAAGGACCTCTTTGCTTCTATACTCAATTCCTCTTGTTATGAAGACCAGCATGCTATTAGGTTTCTTCACTGACTGCTGTACCTGCATGCTTGCTTTCATTGACTGATGTACAAGAACACATAGATCTCATTGTACTGCCCCTTTACCTAACTTGACTCCATTTAGGTAGTAATCTGCCTTCCTGTTCTTGCCACCAAAGTGGATAACCTACATTTATCCACATTAAACTGCATCTGCCATGCATCCGTCCACGCACCTAGCCGTCCAGGTCACCCTGTATTCTCCTAACATCCTCCTCACATTTCACACTGCCACCCAGCTTTGTTTCATCAGCAAATCTGCTAATATTACTTTTAATACCTTCATCTATATCATTAATGTACATTGTAAAAAGCTGCGGTCCCAACACCGATCCCTGCGGCACACCACTGGTCACCGCCTGCCATTCCGAAAGGGAGCCGTTTATCACTACTCTTTGTTTCCTGTCAGCCAACCAATTTTCAATCCAAGTCAGTATTTTGCCCCTAATACCATGTGCCCTAATTTTGTTCACTAACCTCCTATATGGGACTTTATCAAAGGCTTTCTGAAAGTCCAGGTATATACTACATCCACTGGATCTCCCTTGTCTATCTTCAAAGTTACATCCTCAAAAAATTCCAGAAGATTAGTCAAGCATGATTTCTCCTTCATAAATCCATGCTGACTCTGACCTATCCTGTTACTGCTATCCAGATGTTCATAATTTTGTCCTTTATAATTGACTCCAGCATTGACTGAGGTGAGACTAACTGGTCCATAATTCTCTGTTTTCTCTCTCCCTCCTTTCTTAAAAAGTGGGACAACATTAGCCACCCTCCAATCCACAGGAACTGATCCTGAATTTATGGAACATTGGAAAATGATCACCAATGTATCCACGATTTCTAGAGCCACCTCCTTCAGTACCCTGGGATGCAAACCATCAGGTCCCGGAGACTTATCAGCTTTCAGACCTAACAGTCTCTCCAACACCATTTCTTGCCTAATATAAATTCCCTTCAGTTCAGGTCCTTCAGCTACTATTACATCTGGGAGATTGCTCGTGTCTTCCCCAGTGAACACAGATCTAAAGTACCAATTCAACACTTCTGCCATTTCTTTGTTCCCCGTAATAAATTCACCAGTTTCTGTCTTCAAGGGCCCATTTTTAGTCTTAACCATTTGTTTTCTTTTCACATTTACCTAAAAAAAGTCTTTACTATCCTCCTTTATATTTTTGGCCAGTTTACCTTCGTAAACTCATTTTTTCTTTGAGTATTTCCTTTTTAGTTATCCCCTGTTCTTTAAAAGCTTTCCAGTCCTCCAATTTCCCATTCATCTTTGCTATGTTATACTTTTTCCCTTTTGTCTTTATATGGTCCTTAACTTCCCTCATCAGCCACAGCCACCCCTGCCTCCTCTTAGGATCTTTCTTCCTTTTTTGAATGAACTGATCCTGTATCTTCTGCATTATACCCAGAAATATCTGCCATTGTTCCTCCACTGCCATCCCTGCTAGGGTATTGCACCATTGAACTTTGGCCACCTCCTCCCTCATAGCTCCATAGTTCCCCTTATTCAATTGAAATATTGTCACTTCCGATTATACCCTCGCCCTTTCAAACTACAGATTAAAGCTTATTGTATTGTGGTCACTATCTCCTAATGGCTCCTTTACTTCGAGGTCCCTGATCAAATCTGATTTGTTGGACAACACCAGATCCAGAATTGCTTTCTCCCTGGTTGGCTCCAGCACAAGTTGTTCTAAGAATCCATCTCTGAGGCACTCCACAAACTCCCTTTATTGGGGTCCAGTACCATCCTGATTCTCCCAGTCTACCTGCAAATTGAAAGACCCCATAACAATTGTACTAATATATTTGCGACAGGCAAATTTCAGCTCCTTATTCAACTTACACACTACATCCAGGCTACTGTTTGGGGGCCTGTAGATAACTCCCATTAGGGTCTTCCTACCCTTAGAATTTCTCAGCTCAATCCATGCTGACTCTACATCCCCTGATTCTAGGTCCCCGCACGCAAGGGACTGAATATCATTCCTTACCAATAGGGCCACCCCACACCCTCTGCCAGTCAGTCTGTCCTTACGATAGCACGCATATCCTTGAATATTCATTTCCCAGGCCCTGTCCATTTGAAGCCACGTCTCAGTTATCCCCACAACATTGTAATTGCCAATTTCTAAATGAGCCTCAAGTTCATCCATCTTATCTTTAATGCTTCATGCATTCATATATAATATTTTTAATTTGTTACTCCCCTCACCCCTCCTATCAATCCCTATTTCACTTGACCTTTCGGCATGATCCTTTTTTGAGTTTTCTGCTCCATTGATTCTGTTGTCTTTCTTGACTTCTCTTGTTCTAACTTTCCCTTTAACTTCCTTCTTAAACTTCCAGTTTGCGCCCCCCCCCAGGCTATTTAGTTTAAACGCAGCTAGAACACACCTACTTAAATAACACTCACCCACCTTCCCAACGGCCTCTGCACTCCGACTTCACTTCCACCCAGCTCCTGCCGCTCTCTGCTGCAAAAAGGTAGAATAGTAGCAGAAGCACTTATAATCCAAATAATCCAAATTTTGATGTCTTGGTTGCAACTCCCATTTTCTCACACGAACTGACTAAATATGTACAATAATTTCCATCATTCAGCTGCATACTTTAAACAATAAAATGAACACCATCCTGACGCTTTCCAATGCAACCTAGTCTTCCTTGTGTTCATCTTTAATTTTCTATTTTGCACATAATTTATCAATTCATCCTGGAAAGTTTAATTTCAGTAAACTTCTAGTTTAATATTTATTAAGCTTCTTTAATCTTGTTCATTGATCCATTGATACGAACATTGAAACTTGGGAAACTACTATTGAATAAAATGAAAAACTTATATTCTGTTTCTATTAAAAACTTGTTAGATGATTAGAATAAACTCTCCTGGACCTTAATATCTCACTACACAGTTTTAAAATAGTTTATATTGGACAGTGAGCTGTGCACTGTCATATTCTGAAATATTGTGATTTACACACTAAAGTGAATAGAAATCCATTTCAAAAAGTCTTGTGCACATTATTTCTATAGACCATGCCATGATAATCTACAGGTAATTCTTCAATAATGCAATAGTTGCGTTCTTGTGCAATCCGCATTACAGAAAAATTGCACTTGAGAAACAGTACACTGTTGGCATTTGTAATCGCATTACTTCCAACACATGTTTTAAAAGTTCGCACTTTAGAGACAGTGTCTCCAATTCATCAATTGCATCACAGCGAATTTGTGTTAATGAAGCGCATGTTATAGCAGAACGACCTGTATTTCAGAAAATGCTAACATTTCATCGATAGTATTAGTCTTGGTAAATTACAGATTACATTATTGGAAATGATTCAAGGATGGGCGATGGAGGATAGGCATATGTCCACAAAAATGCTTCATAAAGAAGCTTAATTAAATTAATTCATTCACAAGAGGTGGCTATTTCTGTTAAGGTCAATTTTTTTGCCAATCACAGTGGCTTTGAGAATGTGATAATAAGCTGCATTTTTTAATACAACTTAATAGCTTTCTAAAACTAATTTAGACAGCAATTAAAATTCATCACAGCAGAGAGAGCCTGAAATCAAATATAGGGCAGATCAGATAAGGACACGTACTACCATCATAATGTACAGTCACTAGTATTTCTACTGATTTATATTTCAAATTTTATTTAACTAAGTGAACTATTGCGGTGAGTTCATACCCCTAGATGATTAGTCTAGCTTCAGGATTGCTAATCAATACCATAACCATATGAATATATATATATGAATTTGATGCAGGAATAGGCAACTTTGTCCCTCAATCCTATTCCATAGTTCAATAAAATCATGGCTGATCTGATTACTCCATACTCTGAACTAACCCTGATTACCCCATTGCTTTTCAAATAGCTGTCAATCTCTGGCCACAAATATTCATATAGTCAGCTTCCACAGCCTTTTTAGGAAGAAAATTCCAAAGACTGTTGACATTCTAAGTGACAAAAATTTTCTTTATTTCTCTTACATGGGTAACCACTTTTTATAAAATAGAATGACCTATCTCTAAATTCTCCCACAAGAGGGAACATCTCTTCCACATGCACTCTCTTACTCTGATGATCTTATATATTTCAATCAAGCTACGTCTTTCCCTTCTAAACTCCAGCAGAGACAAGCCTAATCTGTCCAACCTTTTCATTTAAGGCAACTCCCTCCATTCCAGATATTAGTCCAGTCAAACTTCTTTGAATTGTTTTCAAAACATTTATATCCTTCAGCATTCTGAAAGCAATGTTTCAGTTGTGGTCTTACCAATTCCCTGCATAAATGAAGCATAAACGCATTATCTTTGTATTCAATTCCCCTTGTAATGAATGATAGCATTCTGCTGGTATTTCTAATATTTGCTTCACCTTAACTATAAATTACGGGATGTATGCATGAAGATACCAAATCTCTCTCTGCATCTCAGAGTTCTATTTTCTCTCACAATTTAGATATGCTTCTTCTTTATTCTTCATGCCAAAATGGATAATTTCAAGACTTCCCACATCAGATTCCAAATCAATATCCATTGATTTAACCTATCATAGCTTTAGTCCCATGATCAAATCGATGATACAAATTGTAAAAATTGAGGAAAAATAAAACCAATGCATCAGCTATCTCACTAGCCACTTATTTTTAAGACGCTAGGGTGAAATCCCTGAGGAACCAGAGATTGTCAGCCCTCAACTTCAACGATTTTCTCAGTAACACATCCCTGTTAAAATAATTTTCTTGAACTTCTCCAGCCCTTTCACTTTCTGATTTATAGCCATAACTGAGATGTTCCTTGCTGCCTTCATAGTAAAGATTGGTGCAAAGTACCTGTTCAGTTCAGCAGTCAACTCTTTACTTTCCATTATCAATTCCTCAAACTCAGTTCAATTGGAACTATTCTTTCTTTCCGTTTATGTTTCTAAATATCAATAGAAATTCTTAAAATATCTTTGTACTTTTTCTAGCTAGATTTCTCTCATACTCTATTTCTTAACTCCTTTTTTTTAATCATTCTGTTTTCATATTCTATTGTTAGCTTGATTAGTTTAATTGAAACAAAAAGATCATCAGGGATTCGTCTATCATTCCAAATTATGATTAGGGTTGTTGGACTCCAAGGCAGAGAGTGGTAGGTGTTAGTGTCTTTTGTTCTGGGTGTTGAATTTGGTTGGTTTAAACAGTGTTTGGGATAACAATGACTCTTTCAGTCACCAAGAGTTTTCTGGGGGTTGGAAGAAGTGACTTTGGAGGTTTTGGAAAAGGTGATTAGGGCCAAGCTGCTAGAATTAGACAAACTGGAGTTGGAACTGCCTCCTTCCATGAGGAAAGGAGATTTAATTTCAGCAATAGCTCAGCATTTAAATTTGCTGGAAACACCATCAGAATCTTTGGAAATGGTTAAAATTCAATTGAAAATGAAGTAGCTTGAATTAGAGGCAAAAGACAAGGAAAGGGCAAAAGAAATGAAACAGTTTTAATTATAATTAAAAGCAGAGAGACAAAAGAAGAGAGAGGAAAGGAAGAATGAGAGGAAGTTTGAAATTCAGAAATTGGCACTTGGACAGGAAAGGCAGCTTAAAAGGATAGTGATGAAGGTTGAAGGTAAGCTTAGTGAGGAAGAAAGTGGGGATAAGCAAACCCATGGTGGCTAAAGGTCTGGTGAGAAACTGGATAAATATATTCAAGCGCTGCCTAAATTTGATGAGAAGGATGTGGAAGTCTTTTTCATTTGAAAAGATGGCTAAACAAATACAATTGCCAGTGACCATGTGGGTTTTGTTAATCCAAACAAAACTTGTAGGTAGAGCTAGTGAGATATTCATATCATTATTAGAGGAGGTATCTGAATAAGGAGGTGAAGAAAGCCATTTTAACTGCATATGAGTTTGTACCAGAAGACTATAAACAATGTTTTAGGATTCTAAGGAGGGATCCTGGTCAAATCTACATTGAGTTTGAAAGAATCAAGCAAAGTCATTTTGATAGGTGGTTAAGGGCATTAAAAATGGACTAAACCTCTTAGAGAGACAATTATTTTGGAAATAATGAGAACTCATGTGGAAGAACAGAAAGTTAAAAGAGCAAGATTAGTGGCTTATGATTATGAGTCAGTCCATAAATCCAATAAGTTTGGCTTACAAAATCAATTTCAATCCATGAGGGATAGAAATTGAGGAAAAGAGAAATCCTCACATGGAAAAGGAAAGGTAGATGTCAGTGAAGATCATCAGGATAACTTACCACAGGGTATAAAGAAAGCCCTTGAAGGGGAAAGAGAAGCTAAAAAGCTCCAGTGTTTTCACTGCAATAAAGTAGGCCACATAAGATCACAGTTTTGGTGGATTAGAAAAAGCACTAGGAAGCCAGATGTGGGAAAACAGGATAAGCTAGTGAATTTTCTTGGAGTGGTAATAAAAAGCACAGTGGAGATTGGAAAGCTGCACCAGAATGTATAACCTGGTCCGAGGTTGGTTAAGGAGGAAATGCCAGATCAACTTAAACCAGATACTTGCAGCAGTAATGTTTACTCCCATAGGCAACGGGCAGCAGTTAAAGAGGTTACAATATTAAGAGATGCAGGATCCTTTCAGTCTTTGATGTTGAAAGAGATATGTATTTCTGAAGGACTATTGCCTGAAAAAGTGATAGGAATTGGAATTCACAGTGAGATAAGAATCACTCAATTATGTAGAGTGGGGTTAGAGTGTCCAGTGAAGAGTGGAGAATTCATGGATAGGAGTACTGGACAAATTCTCATTTCCAGGAATACACTTTGTCCTTGCTAATGATAGAGCTGGTTGACTGGGTAACTTCAGTTTATCAAAACTGGTCCAGTGTCCAGTGCATTTTGCAGATTGTGTGTCTAACAGAAACTTCAGGCCTATCAATGTGAACATAAGTATCTTAAAGTTTTTAAGAGTTTCCAAGAGTGCTAAGAGAAAATGTTCAGAAAATTCCACCTCTACCCTACATAAGCATGATAGTTATGTCTCCAGAACAGATTTTAAGCTCCTAAAAGCACTGCCTGCACCATTATAAAGAATTCAAAGCAGGAAGGCAACCATCGCAGAGGATCTGGGGCTGAGTGAAAGGCATTTGATATGGGATTGGCATTCAACAAGAAGCAACTGAAGGAATTTGGAATGAGGAATAAGGTATCTGGGGAGTGGGAAGAAAGGAAAGTTATCAGATCCAAGTTTGCAGGTGTGCTGGTGGTGGTTGGGAGGAGGGTGTTACAGCAGGGGAAGATGGGAGTGGTGGTGCAGAGGGGTACAGGACGAGTGTACTATACAAGAAAAAGATGTTCAAAAAGTTGCAGAATATTTCCTGTCCAACTCGATTGCCAGTAACAGAAGACTTATGAAGAGCACATAGGTGGAATGAGTGTTTTCTTAAATTCAAATTTCACACAGAAATAAGTCACATTTGTTTCATTTTATTCATATGGAGATCATCGTTATTTGTTTAAACTAACTCAGAGCTCTGAACTTGATGTTTGGATCAGATTGATGGTCAGAGAAGAATTAGGGATATTTCCTTTATTTCCCAAGAAAACAGTGTTACTTATTGCTGTTAATTCTATTTTGAATATTCATGTGAGTGTACAGAGTTGTACTCTACACTATGTGGACATTACTGGACTTGCAGATTTGGCTGGCCCTCCTTTCTGAGCATTGTAAACAACATTTTCTGAGGTCATTCTCGGCGGGATTAATTGAAATGTCATAAGTAAACTCAAAGCTCAATTAGGATTTTGTAAGCAAGCATCCTGACATGGACTCACATTTGGACGTTCCAAAAAAACCCACTTTTTTTTAATAAATATTTTTACCGAAAACCTTTTTAAATCTTTTAGAAAACATCTACATACAAAGCAAACATCAAACAGAAAAAAAGGCAGTACAATAAAGCCATAATACAGTACTATTGTTAATGAACGACCTACTATTTATTCTACCAGAACAAACATATCTACTTTTTTATATAATATATTTTTATTAAGAAAAAAATAGATTTTTAAAATATTACAACAAATACAAAACAATGCAATTCAAAACAGTACAAAATTAAACTAAATAATAAAAAAATTCCCCAACCCACCCTCCTATATGAATGTATAAACATATATAGAGAAGTATAAAATTAAAATAAAACTAAATTAGCTATTTAACTAAATAAATAAATACCTAATAACAAACAAATAAATAGTAATAACTCAGCCCAGCCAAACAAAACACTCATACATTCACAGTTCCTCCTCCCCGGATATTGGACTCATGAAACACAATCGTTACGGCTATATAAATCTGTGTCCAGGTATTTCAAAAAAGGTTGCCATGTCTTGTAAAAATTCTCAGTTTTGTGGTGTACCATATTTGTGAGAAAATCCAGGAGAATATGCTCCATAACAATCTTCCATCAACCTTACAGGCCTGGGGATTTTCCGGATATCCAACATAGCAAGATATTCTTCCTTGCACAGAACGTAAGACTACTGAAAAGTTTTCTCTTATGCGAGTCTGCAGGAAATACAGTGGGTAGGCCCAAAAGGAGGGAAATCGGGTCCTTCTCCACCCCTACACCTAAACTCCTCTCCATTGCACCCACCACAGCGCTCCAATATGTTTGAAGCCTGTCACAAGACCAAAGACAATGGGTAAGAGTGCCCCTGCAGACCTTGCACTTGGGACATGCTGAAGATACCCCTGGTTTAAATTTTGACAAACGGTCTGGAGCTAAATGGACCCTGTGGAGAATCTTCAACTGTAAAGCATGGGTCCTATTGCAAATTGATATCTTCCTTGTATTATCCCAAATATCCTCCCATGCCTTTGAGGAGACTTCAACACCCAGCTCTCTTTCCCACATCTTGCAGAGTAGATCAGACTCATCTGAGGTGGCACCCCCCAATTGGTGACATAAAGTACTGACAGAGAGTGTACTCTTAGCCCTTAGTACCTCTCTTTCTATGTCAGATTTGTAGGGATCAGTCAAAAGTGTCGACTTTTTTTGAATAAAATCCCTACCTTGGAAAAACGAAAGAGGTCTCTATTAGGTAACTCATACTTCCATACTAACTGATCAAAGGACATCATTACGTCTCCCTCAAATAAATCACCCGTTCAAGATATACCCCTAGCTGCCCAATTTTTGAATCCTGAATCTATCATACCCATTATTGGAGGATCTGCGACCCTTTATGAAGCCCGTCTGATCCTCTTTAATAATAGAGGATAACACAGTCTCCAGCCTTAACACGAGAGCCGTAGAGAGGATCTTAAAGTCCACATTTAAGAGCGAGATGGGCCTGTATGAAGCACAGTTGAAAATGTGTTGCTGGTTAAAGCACAGCAGGTTAGGCAGCATCCAAGGAATAGGAAATTCGACGTTTCGGGCATAAGCCTTTCATCAGGAATGAGGAGAGGGTGCCAGGCAGGCTAAGATAAAAGGTAGGGAGGAGGGACTTGGAGGAGGGGCGATGGAGATGTGATAGGTGGAAGGAGGTCAAGGTGAGGGTGATAGGCTGGAGTGGGGTGGGGGCGGAGAGGTTAGGAAGAAGATTGCAGGTTAGGAGGGCGGTGCTGAGTTGAGGGAACCAACTGAGACAAGGTGGGGGGAGGGGAAATGAGGACACTGCAGAAATCTGAGTTCATCCCTTGTGGTTGGAGGGTTCCCAGGCGGAAGATGAGGCGTTCTTCCTCCAACCGTCGTGTTGTTATGTTTTGCCGGTGGAGTGGGAGGGAGAGTTAAAGTGTTGAGCCACGGGATGGTTGGGTTGGTTGGTCCGGGCGTCCCCGAGGTGTTCTCTGAAGCGTTCCGCAAGTAGGCGGCCCGTCTCCCCAATGTAGAGGAGGCCACATCGGGTGCAACGGATGCAATAGATGATGTGTGTGGAGGTGCAGGTGAACTTGTGGCTGATATGGAAGGATCCCTTGGGGCCTTGGAGGGAAGTGAGTGTGGAGGTGTGGGCGCAAGTTTTACATTTCCCGCGGTTGCAGGGGAAGGTGCCAGGAGTGGAGGTTGGGTTGGTGGGGGGTGTGGACCTGATGAGGGAGTCACGAAGGGAGTGGTCTTTGCGGAACGCTGATAGGGGAGGGGAGGGAAATATATCTCTGGTGGTGGGGTCCGTTTGGAGGTGGCAGAAATGACAGCGGATGATACACTGTATACGGAGGTTGGTGGGGTGGTAGGTGAGAACCAGTGGGGTTCTGTCTTGGTGGCAGTTGGAGGAGCGGGGCTCAAGGGCGGAGGAGCGGGAAGTGGAGGAGATGCGGTGGAGGGCATCGTCGATCACGTTTGGGGAGAATCTGCAGTCCTTGAAGAAGGAGGCCATCTGGGCTGTGCGGTGTTGGAACTGGTCCTCCTGGGAGCAGATGCGGCGGAGACGAAGGAATTGGGAATATGGGATGGAATTTTTACAGGGGGCAGGGTGGGAGGAGGTGTAGTCCAGATAGCTGTGGGAGTCAGTCGGTTTATAGTAGATGTCTGTGTTGAGTCGGTCGCCTGAGATAGAAATGGAAAGGTCTAGGAAGGGGAAGGAGGAATCTGAGACAGTCCACGTGAATTTGAGATCAGGATGGAAGGTGTTAGTAAAGTTGATGAATTGTTCAACCTCCTCGTGGGAGCACGAGGCAGCGCCGATACAGTCATCGATGTAGCGGAGGAAAAGGTGGGGGGTGGTGCCAGTGTAGTTGCGGAAGATGGACTGTTCCACATATCCTACGAAGAGACAGGCATAGCTGGGGCCCATGCGGGTGCCCATGGCAACTCCTTTAGTTGTATGAAGTACAGTCTTCCTGATCCTTCCCTTTTTTAAGAATGAGTGAAATATTGGCCTCTCTCAGAGAAGGTGGGAGACAATCATGACTGTATGAATCATTAAACATATTCAGCATCAAGCCTGACAGTATACTTATAAATTCCTTATGGAATTCACTGGGAAGTCCGTCAGGACCAGGCGCTTTTCCACTCTGAAGCTGCCTCACAGCTTCGTGCACTTCTTGCTCTGATAATGGGGCATTGAGAAAGGACTATTGTTCGGGAGCTTCAGATCTCTAAAAAAGGATTCCATTTTGGCCTGCCCCTCCTTACAATTCTCAGACTGATATAACTAAAAGTAAAATCTCTGGAATGCCACATTAATCTTTTTAGAATCACATGTTAGGTTCCCAGACCTTTCCCTAATCACTGTAATGGTTTGTGGGGCACTTCTCTTTCTGGCAAGGTATGCTAAGTATTTGCCTGGCTTGTCACCATGCTCGTATAACCTTTGCTTTGAAAAAGCCAGCTCCTTCTTTGCCATCTGAATGAGCACGGAATTTAGTGCAGACTGCAGTGCCATAATCCTCTGTAGTTTGGCCAAGAAGGGTCTGTCAAAATAGGCCTTCTCGGCTGCCTTCAACCGTGCTTCAAGGAGACGTTGCTGCTCACCCGTCTGCCGCTTCCTACTGGTGGAATATGAAATAACTAACTCCCTGGCATAGGCTTTGGCAGTTTCCCAGAGAACAGATGAGCTATCAACCGAGCCTATGCTGATGTCTAGGAATGCCCGAAATTCCCTAGAGAAATACACCACAAACTTACTGTCCATGAGAATAAAGGGGTCCATTCGCCAGTACCTTGAATTCACTGTAACATCCTTAATCTTAATCATGAGGTACACTGGAGCATGATCAGACAATATTACCAATCGTATAGGATGCCACTAGATCCTGGGTTACCACAGTGGTCAGAAAAAAAATCAATCCTCGTGTGACATCTATACGGATTGGAGAAAAACATGAAATCCCTACCTGTAGGGAGGAGACACCTCCACCAACCCTAATTCCCCACACAGACCCAATAAATGTTTAGTTTGTGCAGAGGGTATCGAGAGACCTTTAGGCAACCTGTCTACTTTGGGGTCCATGAGGCAGTTAAAACCTCCCCCTATAATGATGTGCCGAGACGAGAAAAAGCATCTACCTAGAATTTAAGAGGATGAGCTGGGGGACAATAAACATTTAAAACACCATATTCTTTCCCCTTTATCAAGGCTTTAAGAATTACAAACCTCCCAAATATGTCTTTAACACATTCTAACAATTTAAATGAGAGATTTTTCCTGACCAATATAGCCACTCCCCTACTTCTGGTATTAAATGATAAAAAATAAACTCGGTCAAAGCCCTTCTGCTGTAATTTCAGATGCTCCTTGTCATCCAAATGTGTCTCCTGTGACAAAGCAATATCCACCTTCTTCTTTCTAAGACTCAAGAGTACCTTCTTCCTCTTAATTGGTGAATGACTTCCCTTGATATTCCAGGTACACCATTTAATCAAATCATTAGCCATAATCTTCTGCAATTACATTTAAATTCCAGAGAAGAGGAACCCAAACCATAAATTGCTGAGCCTTAGTGTCGCATGGTCCACCAAATATAAAAACTACATAAACTGAAAATTCCTACATTTAACAAACATACAAAATTATTACAAATAAAAAAGCAACAAAAACCAGAAAACAAACCAACATTGTGTGGAGCCTCAGAATATGGGGGAGATACTAAATGAATATTTTGTATCAGTATTTACTGTGGAAAAGGATATGGAAGATACAGACTGTAGGGAAATAGATGGTGACATCTTGCAAAATGTCCAGATTACAGAGGAGGAAGTGCTGGATGTCTTGCGAAATCAGAGGCTATGCCGATGAGTGGTCTTACGAAAGAGTTGGCTCTTGAGAGTGACTATAGATTCCCATTTAGGTGGTCACAGGGGGTTTTGTGTATTTGGGCATATTCATTATTCCAGACTGGATTGGCTGTTCAAAGCCAATTTTACTCAATTATTTGAAAAAAATTAAACAAGATCTTCAAAGATGGGAGGCTACCCAGCTCCATAACCAGCACTCCTCGAACATTCCAGTAAATTCCCCCGGCCTCTGGAATTGCTTGGACACGACTAGCCATGCGGCTCATGCAGCTACCATCCCTACGCTGACTGATGATGTCACTTCTGCTCCCATCATGGCTGCTTCCACAGCCATTTCCGCCCCTCACAACTCCTCATGCAACACACGTGACATCACTTCTGCCACTCACATCATCGCTGATGTTACACGCTGAGTGACTTCCGCCCCCCACCCCCCCACTGCCATGTTTGCCACCACTTCCGCCCCCACCAACCCCACTCACTTGCATTCTGCTGGCATGCCCCCCACAGATCCCACTGTCAGCATTCCCATCCCCCAGAACCCTTGGGGAACACCACACCTGCTCATGACTCCACCCCCATTCCCCCCACCACCACACCCACTGCAGTTACCAGCTCTGCCCTACTCCCAGCTCCACACCCACACCAGATCCCAGCTCCCAGCCCTGCCGAGTTTTCACCATTCCCCCTGACCTCCCCCTCACTGAGGACAAACAATCAGTCCTCAGCAAAGGACTCACCTTCATCCCCCTCCGTCCACGCATCAATTAATTTAATACACGCCGTGACGAAAGTTATTCCTGATGAAGGGCTTTTGCCCAAAGCGTCGATTTTACTGCTCTTCGGATGCTGCCTGAACTGCTGTGTTTTTCCAGCACCACTCTAATCTTGAAACGGTTAAAGGTGGATAAATCCCCAGGACCTGATCAGGTGTACCCGAGAACTCTGTGGGAAGCTAGAAAAGTGATTGCTGGGCCTCTTGCTGAGATATTTGTATCATCAATAGTCACAAGTGAGGTGCGGAAAGACTGGAGGTTGGCAAACGTGGTGCCATTGTTTAAGAAGGGCAGTAAAGAAAGCCAGGGAACTATAGACCGGTGAGCCTGACCTCTGTGGTGGGCAAGTTGTTGGAGGGAATCCTGAGGGACAGGATGTACATGTATTTGGAAAGGCAAGGACTGATTCGAGATCGTCAACATGGTTTTGTGTGTGGGAAATCATGTCTCACAAACTTGATTGAATTTTTTGAAAAAGTAAAAAAGATTGATGAGGGCAAAGCAATAGATGTGATCTATATGGACTTCAGTAAGGCGTTCGACAAGGTTCCCCGTGGGAGACTGATCAGCAAGGTTAGATCTCACGGTATACAGGAGAACTAGCCATTTGGATACAGAACTGGCTCAAAGGTAGAAGACAGAAAGTGGTGGTAGAGGGTTGTTTTTCAGACTGGAGGCCTGTGACCAGTGCAGTGCCACAAGGATTGGTGCTGGGCCCTCTACTTTTTGTCACTTACATGAATGATTTGGATGTGAGCATAAGAGGTACAGTTAGTAAGTTTGCAGATGACACCAAAATTGGAGGTGCAGTGGACAGCAAAGAGGGTTACCTCAGATTACAACAGGATCTGGACCAGATGGGCCAATGGGCTGAGAAGTGGCAGATGGAGTTTAATTCAGATAAATGTGAGGTGCTGAGGGGTCACCTTATAGATGTTTACAAAATTATGAGGGGCATGGATAGGATAAGTCGACAAAGTCTTTTCCCTGGGATCGGGGAGTCCAGAACTAGAGGGCATAGTTTTAGGGTAAGAGGGAAATATATAAAAGAGACCTAAAAGGCAACTTTTTCACGCAGAGGGTGGTCCGTGTATGGAATGAGCTGCCAGAGGATGTGGTGGAGACTGGTACAATTGCAATATTTAAGAGGCATTTGGATGGGTATATGGATAGGAAGGGTTTGGAGGGATATGGGCCGAGTGCTGGCAAGTCGGACTAGATTGGGTTGGGATATCTGTTCAGCATGGACAGGTTGTACCGAAGGGTCTGTTTACATGCTGTACATCTCTATGACTATGACTCTATTTAAAGTGCCAATAGCGCTGAGTAGGGGAACTCACCCCCTGCCCGGAGGGGGCAACTACCCGTCCCGAATTGCCCATAAATAGGCATCTAACCATCTCAACCACCTTCACTTCTCCCAGCGAGAGCCGCATCGCAAGCTCAAGCTAAAAAGAATAAACACCCCATAGAATATCAATATGAATAAAAAAAACATTATTTTATTAAAAAAAGGGGTGAATAAATATCCCACCCATCCTTTGGTATGTCCTAACTTAGAAATTTAAAATGTATATCTTAACCACCACCAGACATAGTTTGAACCAAATTATTATCAATAATTTGTAGGAAAAAAAAGGGGAAAAATAAGCTCCAAGCGGATTTCCTCCATTTCTTTTACAGAATGATAAACACATACCCAAGCAACAATATTTATACATACTACAATTGTTTAAATTAGGTTAGTTTGTCCACAAAGTCTCTTGCCTTCTCCGATGTGTCAAAGAGATGCATGGATCCATCTAAGGTGATCCGAAGCACTGCCAGATATCTCAGGGAATACTGAATCCCAAGCTCCTTCAGTCTTCACTTGAAGCTATCATACGATTTTCATTTCTGGATCACCGCCACTGAAAAGTCCTGAAAAATCATGATCTTAGACCCCTCATAAATTAGGGCCTTTGGATCCTTCCCCTGGAGTCTGGAAGCCTCCATGATTCTCTCCTTATCCTGGTAATGATGGAACTGCACCAGAAAAGGACGAGGGCGTTGACCCAGACCCGACCTCCGCGTTGTGACCCGGTGAGCCCTCTCTATCTTCAATCCTCTCATGCCAGCCTCCAAGTCAAGGAATTTCGGAAGCCAATCTTCAACAAATTCCGTAGGCCGCTCAACTTCCTTACCCTCAGGCAGACCGATGATCCGAATGTTTTTTCTCCTGTCCCTGTTTTCAAGATCATCCACTTGGTCACGCAAATTACAATCCTGCATCTTCAGGGCTTGGATCTCATTTTGAATGAACTGGCATCAGCTTCCACCGCTGTGACCCTGTGCTCCACTTCAACCGTCCTCTTCTCCAGGTCTCCCAGCTGCTGCTCATGCTTCTGCAGCATGAGAGAGACTGGAGCCAGCTTTCCTTCAATCTGTTTCCCCAGCATTTTGCAAGATTTTGAGAACTGGTTCACCAGATCCTGGGGAGTAATCGGCTCCGAGGCTGCTGCAGGCTGAGTTGCAGACCCAGCCTCAGATGCTCCTCCTCCCTTTTTAGGCATTTCTGGACAGCTGAATTTTTAAATGTTTCTTGGGGCTCCACAATCTTTCCAACGCCCCAAGAAATCCTGATGACCTGGGTTGGGTGGGTTAAAGGACCGTCCTGCTCCTGCTGCGATGCAAAGCTCTGCAGTGCGATCTTCTCAGATCGCCACAATCTTAGATCCCCACAAACATATCTACTTAACTTAAACTAAACTACAAATGTATTCAATAAATACTAACTTAAACTAAATTCAAAAACTTACCTTCAATAATATCTCACTACTTTATTCTACCTCACTCATCACACCTCCATTGAGGCACCATCTCTGGAAGCACCATCTACATCACCATCGACAGTACCCGTATTCTTTTTCCCCCAGTCTCCTCCTCCCAGACACCCATACTGATTCTCACGGCTATACCACAGCCCTAATTAATATTGCTGATAAATCAGCGTCAATATAATTTAAAAAAGGGCTGCCACATCTTGTCAAATTGTTCTGTTTTATGGTGCCCCATATTTGTGAGGTAGATCTGGGGGAAGTGCTCCATCACCAGCCTACGCCACCCCATAAGACCTGATGGCTTTTCTGACATCCAATTCAGTAGAATGTTCTTCTTCGCACAATGGGTAAGAGAATGTTGCACAATCTCTTCCCACGATCCCCCAGAGAGGGCAAATTTGGCAACCTCAAAAAAAGAATTATCCGCATTAATTTCAATCCCCAGGATGTCCTTACTATAGAACTCCAGTATCTCTGGATCTTACAACCTGACCAGTAGCATTGTGTGACAATGCCTATACTAATGTTACATCTGGGACATCCTGATGACACTCCTCTCTTGAACTTAGCTAACCTCTCTGGTGCCATATGAGCCCTGTGTAAGATCTTCAATTGCATGGCCTGCGCTCTATTATATACTGTGATATTCCTTACATTTGCTCAGATGTCTTCCCTTACCTCAGATGAAATATCTCTCCTATCTCTCGATTCCACAACCTACAAAGTCCTTCCATGTCCTCCAGAGCATGACCTTTCTGTAAATGATATAAAGTACTGAATGAAAGAGCATCTGTACACCAGAGTACTCTTTTCTCCACGTCTGATTTGGACCAGGAGGTTGGTCTTCCTCTGTATATAGTCCCTTATCTGAAGTATCGGAAAAGGTCCCTATTAGACAATCCATATTTCTGGCTTAACTGAATAATTGACACCAGGATCTCCCCCTTGAGTAAATCTCTCAGACAGAAGATTCCCTTATTCTCCCATGCCTTAAAGCTGGAGTCCATTGCCGCAGGTTTAAATTCTTGGGCTCCCACCAATGGGGTAAATGGCAAAGTCTTAGACCAAATGCCTTCATCTTGCCTCATTATCCTCCAGGCTCTCTCCGTATTTAAAATAATTTTGACTTTTACACTGCTGGGTCACGGATTTCATCTTGTCCATGAATAATAAATTAATTAAAGGACATCTTGACTGTGAGGCTTCAATTTCAAGCCAAATCAACTCCGAATTCCCCTGTACCCAGTCACCAACATATGTAAACAGGGCGCTTATTTGATATTTCTTCAACTCCGGAAGATCCACCCTCCCTCACCCTGCGAAAGCTGCAATTTAGTGAATTTAATTAGAGGATGCCTGTGGCACCAAATAAAGCATCTGAGCCAACCATTGAACCTCTGTAACACTTGTCTAGGTAACAACAACGGGAGCATTGTTGGGTTCTGTTCACCGAGCTGAGAATTTGTGTTGCAGACATTTTGTCCCCTGTCTTGGGAGCCTCCTGTGAAGCGCTTCTGTGATGTTTCCTCTGGTATTTTTAGTGGTTTGACTCTGCCGCTTCCAGTTGTCAGTTCCAGCTGTCCGTTGCAGTGGCCGGTATATTGGGTCCAGGTCGATGTGTTTGTTGATAGAATCTGTGGATGAGAACCATGCCTCTAGGAATTCCCTGGCTGTTCTCTGTTTGGCTTGTCCTATAATAGTAGTGTTGTCCCAGTCGAATTCATGTTGCTTGTCATCTGCGTGTGTGGCTACGAAGGATAGCTGGTCGTGTCGTTTCGTGGCTAGTTGGTGTTCATGGATGCAGATGGGAGCACTCTCATGTGGTACAGCAGGTGAGAAAGAGCACTCATCTTAATCAGGGCTGTTCCGCCTAACCATGTTAATGGCAACCCTTCCCACCTGTCTAGTAGTTGTACATAGTTAGCTTTATGCAGCTGGTGGAAGGAAGGGGTAACAAAAATTCCCAAATACAAACAACCTTTTGACAACCATCTAAATGGGAATTGCATTCCATCCTTCAGGTTCGGCACCTCCACGAATCCCCCTGCTGGCATGGCTTCTGATTTTGTATAATTGTTGCTGCAACTCGAGAAACCACCATATGAATTAATTGCATGAATCAGTCGAGGAACAGACTTCTGCAGATTGGCCAAAAACAAGAGGACGTCGTCAGCATACAGGGTGTTCTTATGGTCCCCTATTCCCACATTTGGCGCTACTATTTCGGGATCCCCCTCCTGATAGTTTCGGCTAACAGCTCAATCACCAAGGTAAATAACAGTGGTCTTCCAATGTTAATGTTATCAGACTTAGTACCGATTGTAATGACTGCGGCCTTAGGATCATTATACAATACTGCTACCCACCTGCCAAAGGATCTTCCCAAACCAAAGCGCTCTAGGACCTCAGATTGATACAGCCATTCTATCAGATCAAACACTTTTTCTGCGTCTAGGGAGACCACCAAACCCAGAATCAATCTTTGCTGGCATACTCGCACTGTGTTCAGTACTCTCCTGATATTGTTGGAGGAGCTACGGCCCTTAACAAAACTCGTCTGGTCTCCTTTTATAATATGGGGCAGGACCTTCTCCAACCTCAGAGCCAGCATCTTGGATAAAATTTTAAAATCTACATTCGACAGTGAAATTGGTCAATATGAAGCACATTATAGAGTCATAGAGATGTACAACATGGAAACAGACCCTTCAGTACAACCCGTCCATGCCGACCAGATATCCCAACCCAATCTAGACCCACCTGCCAGCACCCAACCCATATCCCTCCAAACCCTTCCTATTCATATACCCATCCAAATGCTTCTTAAATGTTGCAATTGTACCAGCCTCCACCACATCCTCTGGCAGCTCATTCTTCAGGGTCTTTCCCTTTCTTTAAAATGAAGATGATATTAGCCTCCCTAATGGAAGGCAGCAGACAATCCCGTGCATATGAATTGTTATACATCCCCAGAAGTAGCTCCACCAACATGTTTATGAATTCCTTATAGAATTCAGTTGGGAATCCATCTGGCCCCAGTGCTTTGCCCCCCCCGGAGATGCCATATTGCTTCCTGCACTTCCTGTACCATTGTACACGCATTCAAAAGGGAAGCCTGTTCCGTATTTATATCGAGGAAATCTAGATTTTCAAAAAGGGACTGCATTCCTATTGGACCGTATTCACCCTCCTCCGACCGATGTAGCTCTGGAAAGTATTCCCTAAACCTAACATTGATCTTCTTCAATTCATGGGCAATTGTACCAGCCTTCTCCCTAGCTGATGTAATGGATTGGGAAGCTTTTTTCTTCCTTGTCAAATAAGCCACATATCTACCTGGCTTATCTCCAAATTCAAACAGTCTTTGTTTGGCAAAGGAGACCTCTTTTTTAGCCACTCGTGTGCACAATGAGTCGAGAGCAGCCCGGAGAGCTGTGAACCACTGCAGCTTAACCAATAACGGCCTATTATAATCTGTTTTCTCAGCTACCTTCAACTGGGCCTCCAGCATCCATTGCTGCTCCTCCCTCTGCCTCCTTCTAGTCGTGGAATATGAAATGATCAGACCTCGCAAACATGCCTTAGTGGCCTCCCAAACCATTGCCAGATTGCTAGCCGTACCTGAGTTGATACCCCAGAAGGCCCTGAACTCTCTTCTGATTACTCAACAAATTTGCTATCCCCTAACAAAAATTGACCCATGCACCAGTGACATGCATCCATTCCACTACCCTTGATTTTACACTGGTGCATGATCCAATCAGCTACATACCCAATGTTGCACATCAGTGGTGGGTCCAAACTGTTAGCAGGCATAAAAAGAATGTCAATTCATGTATGGCACTTGTGTGGGTTGGAATAGAACTGAACTCTCTTCCATTAGGGTGGAGGTACCTCCACACATCCACTAGTCCCAACTCATCGCACATGTCCACCAACTGCTTAGACTGCGCGGACGAACCTGCCAGGCCTTTTGACACCCTGTCAATCTCTGGATCTATTAGGCGATTAAAATCCCCTCCTATAATCATATGGCATACCTCAAGATTCATAAAATAACCACTGCATCAATCAGAAATTTAAGAGGGTGCGCCAGGGGACAATATACATTCAAGACGCCATACTTGTCTCCATGTATTAGGGGTTTAAGAATGATAATCTGTCCATGTTCATCCTTAATCTGCTCCATTACCTGGAAAGTGACGTTCCTCTTACCAGTATAGCCACTCCTTTACACTTAGACTGAAGGATGAGAAAAATACTCTCTCATAACCCCCTGCTGCTGTTTCAGATGTTCCTTATCAATTAGATGTGGCTTCTGTAGCAGTGTAATGTCCAACCTTTACTTCCTGAGGTTTGATAAGACCTTCTTTCTTTCTTTAAATAGGAGAATAGCTCCCTTTTACACCACCTGAACAAATCACTAGCCTTGGTCGTCCAGGGCAGCCCATGGTTTCCCAAGAGGAGGGAGCTTATTAGATTAGATTACTTACAGTGTGGAAACAGGCCCTTCGGCCCAACAAGTCCACACCGACCTGCCGAAGCACAACCCACCCATACCTCTACATTTACCTCTTACCTAACACTACGGGCAATTTACCATGGCCAATTCACCTGACCCGCACATCTTTGGACTGTGGGAGGAAACCAGAGCACCCGGAGGAAACCCACGCAGACACGGGGAGAACGTGCAAACTCCACACAGACAGTCGCCTGAGTCGGGAATTGAACCCAGGTCCCTGGCGCTGTGAGACAGCAGTGCTAACCACTGTGCCACTGGGGCGTGATGAGCTATAAAGATATTAACTCTGAGATCTAAAAACTATTCCTATAAAAACAACTACAACTTTAAAAAAAACTACATTTAACTGAAGCAAACACTCAAATAATTCCCAACTCACTTGAGATCTTCCCCCTTGCCCATAGGGGGCACCCCTCCCAATCCTTACAACCATCTTGACTCTCTCCAACTGAGGCCGTGCCCTAGCCCCAGGCAATTCACAAATGAGTTACATTCTGAAAGCTAACAATGGATGCCCACCTGCCCTCCACTCATCTTAACCACAGATATAGCTACCGCCAATGCAAAATCAAAAGGATAGCAGTAAAACGAAGGAGCCCTAGATAATACCCAATTGACTGATACATAAAATAATTCTAATTTTACAACAAAGCTGTATATATAAAACCAAAACCCACAAAAAATAAAGGGGGAGAGAGAAGTGAAAAAAGGGGCAATAAAAAACCCCACACTATTGTCCACAATGATGCTCCCTCCCCCACCCCTAACTCAGGTCCTTCAATTCAAAGACTTCAAAAGCCCTTTGTGTTTTCTGTGGAGTCAAAGTTACATAACGACCCCCATGGGCGAACTGTAACACAGCTGGGCACCTCAAGGAGTACTGAGTATTCAGATCCCTTAATTCTGATTGACTTGATCAAATGTCCTTCTCTTTTTAATTAGGGATCCTGAAAATTCCTGAAAAAAACATTATCTTTGAGCCTTTTATACACTAAACTTGTGAATTCCTTCCCAGTCTTCTTGCTGTTTCAACTATTAACTGTTTTTCTTTATAATACAGGAGCGGGGATGCGGGTCCAGCCCTGACCTACACATTGCGATCCAGTGGGCACGCTCCATACTTACCAGGCCCGACTCCAACTCCAACCCCAGGAACTTCAGGAGCCACCCTTGCAAAAAGCCAATGAGGTCCTCGCCTTCCTCACATTCCAGGAGACCAGCGATCCGTAAGCTTTACTTATCGACTTGATCCTGAAGGATCCAAACCTGGTCTTCCAGCGTTCAGATTCTTCCTCCCAAGACGTTCCCCACAGTCTCCGATGCCGTGGTCCTCTCATCCACTGCCTCTATTCTTCAGTCCAGCAGCTGGATTTTCTGTTCATTAGCATGGCAGGTAGTGGCTCAACTGCTGCTTGAATTCACTCTCGGAGTTTGGCAGACCCCAAGAGTAAATACTGCTGTCCTGTTGCATCTAAAGGGACCACCCCGGGAGTTTGAACACTGGCTGCAGGCACCCCCAATGCAATAGGGGAGTGGCCTGTCTGTTGTACCCCTTTAGGCCCCTTTCCTTTATTCAATTTCATCCTGGCCTTAAGCTGTCCCACACGATATCAGCAGTTCCAAATGATCAGCAAGTTTAAATGAGTACTTTTTTCTCCTGGGGATGATTGGTAAGTGCGGGTAAACATCCACCTTGCCCGGGGGTATGGCACAGAGCCCAGCACAGCTGACCACTCAGATTGCCGCCATCTTGGATCTCTCCACCTGAAACCACTTTTTAAGCTGCTAATTTTCTTATCTTAATCCCCACCAGCACACAGGATGCCAGGTCTTCCCCTATTTCTTTCCTCCATGTCCCCAACCTCATCCACTATCCTCCCTTGGATTCATCTTCCAATCTTTCATGCTCCTGACACTACTTCATACCTCTTCCCATCCTCTGATCTCACCAAACCCTCACAACCACTGATACACTTTTGCATATCCCAACTCTCTCTGCAAGATTCAGTTCAGCTGTGCGCCTGCTGTCAAATTAAAAGAAAGAACAAACACAGCCCTGAGGCACAACTGTACAAAACCAATTGATGCACGCCACCTCTAAACAAAATAAACTAAAGCAGGTAAATGGGGCATTAATATCTCAGTTGAAAGATGGTATATCCAAATGTGCAGCACTGAAGTGTTAGCTTTGATTTTCCTCCTCAAATCCTAAAGTGGGCCTTGAACCCAAAACCTTGTGATTCAGAGACGAGAATGTGACCAACTGGACTGCAGCAGACACAAAAAATGAACTTCAGTGATTCTTCTTGATACTGGTTCAGAATGTTCCAGATTAACTGAATTAAGTTGCATCGTCATTCCAACTTTTAATGGATGTAACAGTTTCAGTTGTGCCTCTTTTTTCCATTAAAAGCCTCTGCCAGTTCTCCTTCTAGCCTAGTTCTGGAGGAACCTGTCAATTAACATACAATTCACCTTCACCAATAACCCTTATCAAGTCCTGCTCAGTTATCAGCCATGTTTGTGCCAGCCTTTCAGCTATTCAGTTCATAGCCCACTTCAACTGTGGTCATTCCCAATTAGTGTCTTATTCACAACTAGTCGGTCCCCACTTAAGTCAACCTCAGTTGCATTAAAAATACAAATATCATAACAACTCATTTAAACAAAAACGTCAAGGAGGGCCAATGGAACTCCAACCTCAAAGTCCCAATTGTATTCACAATTTAAGAGTTGTAGAGAGGTCTTTAAGTTAGTGCTGAACGGGTGGTAAGGGATTAACCTCTCCTCCATTATAAGACTGCCGTGTTAACTCTCTATTTCCATTTTGTACCCCATGGAAACTTCTTTAGCATACTTACCTTCCTCTTCCCTCCTTGAACCCAAATTTCTTCCCCAGTTTGCTACCCTCATCACAATTCCCACCATCCTATTTCCACCTCTCTTCATTTTCCTAATCCTTCTCTATTCTCTCCTTTATCCTGTGGACTCAAACTTTGATCTTCCTTCTCTCATGCCTGGCCTTTAACCCATTTCTGTCATTTACACTCAATTGAATAAGCATATGCTATTTCCCTATGCCTGTCCGCTAGCCATCCTTTATCTTCCCGACCAGAATGTCCAACCTTGATTCTCCTACACGATTATAGCATCTTTCCATAGCACATATAATGTAGTCCTCTTCCAGGGATGGTCTTAGAATAATAGCATTAAGTCCCCAAGCTACTTTAAGGTCCTGACTGGATTGAGTGACACTCATGAGTTGGTAGTTACTAATTTCTCATCATTTTGTCAGTCATTTTATATTATCCATAGTAAACATATCTTTTTATAATGATATGTGTGCAGATTTGATACCAGATTAAGTGATCAGTATTTCCTTTAATTACCTAGTAAATATATCAGATTTCCTACAGTGTGGAAACAGGCCCCTTGGCCCAACAAGTCCACACTGCACATCTTTGCACTCCAAAGAGTAACCCATCCAGACCCATTTCCCTCTGACTAATGCACCTAACACAATGGGCAATTTAACATGGCCAGTTCACCAGACCTGCACATCTTTGGACTGTGGGAGGAAACCCATGCAGACACAGGCAGAATTTGCAAACTCCACACAGACAGTCGCCTGGGGCTGGAATCAAACCTGGGACCCTGGTACTGAGCCACCGTACCACCCTATGTTTGAACCTGGTGGTCCTTGGTCAGACGTAGCTGACCTTAAACCAAAGGATTGCACATGTAACTAACACTATTACCTTTAACAAATTATTCAGAAAACCTGACCTCATTTCACCTTTGGGGTTCATTTTAGTTTTCACTTTCTACTACAGACAGATTAATAAGGAAAGAAAACCAAGTGACATATAAGGCATATATGTCGTGATTTCTTGGTTACCAGAAAGTAACACAGATTGATAGCATGCATTCAGCTAATTTGAAAAGCTTGACAAATTTATTAACAGCTTAGACTACGACTTGCAGTTACAGAAAATAATATATGCATCGAACATTGCTTCTGCTTTTCTGCACATGGCCGACAATCATGTGGTTTACATTTTGGGCTTTGTTTTATTAGCGTATCATGTTCCCAAACCCACATTTCTGAGATAAAATTATATAACTGGGAGTGAAAATGTGTGCACATTATGGTAGTTGCAAAATTATTTACATTGAACAAGAATAGAAATATCTAAGAGTTAAGGATCCAAACATCTATATAAGGTATTGGGGCCTTGTCAATCCTTCAAGATCTTGTGATGGTGTAACCTTCCTGACATCTAAATTTCTTAAATATTCTTGACTTGAAGGTGTGGGACTCCTGCACCTTGTTAGTATTTTGATTGTTTTCCTACAACTCCATGAAAGACAATAGAGGATGTCAAGACATACGGTGAATGAAATCTTCCAAATCTTTCATGAAGCATCAGCTCAACATGCTCTGGGGTTATGGTAACAAGAGTATTGTGGGCATACATACAGTGATGAATTGAATGAGTTGACAGCCCAAGATGGCTTTTATATGAAGGAAATAGAGTCATTGTATTTAAGAAGTTAGAGGTTAGATGCTACATATATAAACCACCAAGGAACTGAATCAAGTCAGAGGAAGGCCAGAAAAGTGCTCAACTTGCTAATCGTGAACAATGAAATCAAGGACCAATGAAATGGTTTTAACGAGTGTTGAGCTAATCAGTAGAGAGTTGCCATTGACCATGACATCCGGGACAGGCAATGATTGAAGCTGGGAGTAGATTTCTTCATTTTCACAGGATCAGAATACCCTGTCACTGAAAACTGCACTCCTGATTACTGGTTGATTTGAATAACAATCACTGAGCGTGTACCATGCCTGAAAACATTCTTCAGCCATTACACCATTCCGAACATTATGATGAATGACAATGAGCCTCACTTCATGAATGAAGAATTCAGTCACCTCATAATGGATTTGACAAATCAAAACCATACATCCTCTTTACAATTAGGGTGGCACGGTGGCACAGTGGTTAGCACTGCTGTCTCACAGCACCAGAGACCCGGGTTCAATTCCCGACTCAGGCGACTGACTGTGTGGAGTTTGCACATTCTCCCCGTGTCTGCGTGGGTTTCCTCCGGGTGCTCCGGTTTCCTCCCACTGTCCAAAGATGTGCGGGTCAGGTGAATTGGCCATGCTAAATTGCCCGTAGTGTTAGGTAAGGGGTAAATGTAGGGGTATGGGTGGGTTGCGCTTCGGCGGGTCGGTGTGGACTTGTTGGGCCGAAGGGCCTGTTTCCACACTGTAAGTCTAATCTAAGTCTAATCTAATCTAATTCCCAGTCAAATAGATCGGCTGAGGGAACAATGAAAATCACCAAAAAAACCGATCAAATCCAATCTTCAATGGGAGAAGCACATCTTCTCAAAGCATAGAAAATAGTCCAGTGCAAAGACTAATGTCACACTGTACACAAACTACACTTTCCAAAGCAAAAAAAGCTACTAAAGCAAGTAATAGTGTCAAGCATGAGAGCCAAAATCAAAGCAAAATGGCAGAAAGCCAAATTTCATTTTCACGAAACTGCCAAATTATTGCCAGATATGAGTATTGGAGAGTCAATCAGGCGACAAATCTTTAATGCTCTCAACACATCCAGCCCAAGTGACAACTTGGGATCTGCTTGGAGCACTTTTCACATTGATCACACATGCTGGAAGTGAACAACCATCATAACTGTTGTCACTTATGCACAACTGGAGAAGCTGTGCCTTCAATACAGGTGGTCGATCAAGAAGATGTTCTTTCAACATCTTCACACTGACCACAAATCAGCTATCAGTTTTGAAGGTCAACAGCACCTCAGAAATGGAAACAGAGTAATAAGAGAAACCATGGCAACATAAGTGACATGGGAATGACACACCCCAGAGAACGATCATCAACAGATGAACAGCAATGACAACACACACAGACATGTCATTATAAGAGAATGGCACAATTTATAAATTATGAGTACAATGTATACTCAGATGGGAATAATGAACAGCTAGTACATAATAGCAGTTGTATGTATAGCAACCCACCATCCCTCCATATCCCCCTATCACCTCCACGGTCAATTACACATAAATTCCAACTCCATATCTACTCATACCTCTTATTGCCACCTCCATCTCACCTTTTTAACCATCTCCATGTCACCTCATACCCATGCAACCTCCATAGCCACTCATGAATATGGCGCATCAATTTCACCTGGTACTCTCCATACCACCTTCATAGCCATTTCCACAGCATCAGGCATCAGGAGTTGTGGAGATTAAATACACTTAAACAATTAGGGATGTATTTCTGAGGCTCTGTGAGACTCTGGCCAGACCACATTTTGGAATATTATGTGCAATTTTGGGCCCCATATCTCAAGAAAGATAAATGGGCCTTGGAGCGTGTTCAGAGGAGGTACATGAAAATGGTCCCAGGAACGAAAAGCTTAATATATAAGGAACATTTGAGGGCACTGGGTCTATTCTCGATGGAGTTTAGAAGGATGAGAGGGGATCTAATTGAAGAATTTAAGGGCGGCACGGTGGCACAGTGGTTAGCACTGCTGCCTCACAGTGCCTGAGACCCGGGTTCAATTCCCGATTCAGGCGACTGACTGTGTGGAGTTTGCACGTTCTCCCCGTGTCTGCGTGGGTTTCCTCCGGGTGCTCCGGTTTCCTCCCACAGTCCAAAGATGTGCGGGTCAGGTGAATTGGCCATGCTAAATTGCCCGTAGTGTTAGGTAAGGGGTAAATGTAGGGGTATGGGTGGGTTGCACTTCGGCGGGTCGGTGTGGATTTGTTGGGCCGAAGGGCCTGTTTCCACACTGTAAGTAATCTAATCATATAGAATACGGAATGGAATAAATGTTGAGAAGATGTTTCCAAAGGTAGGAGAGATTAGGACCTGAGGGCATAGCCTTCAAGTAAAAGAGGTAAGGAGAAACTTCTTCAGCCACAGAGTGGTGAATCTATGGAATTCATTGCCACAGAAAGCTGTGGAGGTCAGGTCATTGAGTATATTTAAGACGGAGCTAGATAGGTTCTTGAGTATCAAGGGGATCAAAGGTTACAGGGAGAAAGCGGAAGAATGAGGTTGAGAAAGTTATCAGCTGTGATTGAATCACAGAGAAGACATAATGGACTGAATGACCTAATTTCTGCTCCTATGTCTTATGGTCTTATCTTAGAGATTTTTCACTCATATCATTTGATTACTGGAAAAAAAACTCATTCATGAAACCATTCCAAAGATTTTAAATCCACAGAATGATCTATCTGTTATTAAAAACAACAAAATTCTACTCTAATCCATTCATATCATAAACAGCTAACTTTTTAACAGGCAGTAAAGCTGTCAATGAAAATGGGAAGTACCCCCTTCCCCCAAAGGAGTTACTGAAACTCAGTGAAGCATTCATGAATTAGTGCAACTATCTTAACAGCTCTTGAAAAATGACAATAATGAAGTCCATCGAAACTTCAGGAATAGATGGAAATGGATTTTCCAAGTTGGCCTGTCAATCAATGCACTCCAGTATCAAGTGAATTTTGTTTAATTCTAAATAACAGATGCAGCCTTTTATTCATTGGAAAGGGCTGATGATTTAAGTGACTTTAGATCATAATGTTTAAATAGACTTTATTTGCTCTTCTCAAGCATTTATGCCTCTTCTATAAATGTATGACTCCCATGAGGTGAGTTAACCCCTTGGAACAGTGAAATGGATTCTTTTTGAACTCAGACTAATGTCAAATAGCACTGCTGAATTCAGGTTTTCAACCTGTGAGACTCATGTTCTGTTCCAATAATTTGATCTAACAGAAATTGGAGTAGTACTTCTGGATTCAGGTCATGCACAAAATTGTGACATTGGTGCCTGTTAAAATTGCTCAGAATAAATTGCATCTTTTTATATGTTCTAGTGTATATTTAATGGACCCTCAAGCTTGAATAATTTAGAAAAAAGAGGAACAGACATAATTAATATCTGAATGCATAACAAAACAATCTGGTCAGGTACTAAAAATTCAATTTACAGGAATTGTAATATGTAAAGCAGATCTTTAATGATTTAGGCTTTTGTAAGCGAACAAATTAGGACCAAATAAAATACTAAAATTTTCAAAGAGCCTGCCAAACATTATATTACAGGGACCCCAGAATTGCTCAAAATGTTGCGAATTAGCATCAATTGGGCAAAAGAGATGAAGGAAAGTGTCAATCTCTTGCAGATGCTTATACTAAGGGAAACTGACTAGAACAAAGGAAATTCCTTTGAGAACATTCAGGGAGATTTCATCTCTGCCATACAGAAAAATACTGTAAGCTTGTTTTTTATAATGTAGCTCATCATCTGAGGCAATATGGTTAGAGCTCAAAAATAAGATGGGTGCAATCATTCTGATTGGATCGCAACCTGTCTCCCACTTCAACAGCCACTAAGATATTGAGGAACAAGTATGTAGGCAGCTTATGGAAAGTTGCAGCAACAGGTTCCCCAATATTGTCTGGGACTCCCTTAGAGTAAGAGGCATACACGGGGATGAATTGTTAGGTTCATCCAAGAGCGTTTCTTGAAACGGTGTATGGATAGTCCAACCAGAGGAAGGGCCTTACTGGACCTTGTATTGGCAAGGTGACTGACTTTCAGTGAGAGAGCATTTTGGAAACAGTGATCTCGACTCCTTGTGTTTTAAGAAGGCTATGAATATGGATAAGTCAGGACCTTGCGGAAGGTACCAAATTGGGGGAGGGATTGGTTGGCACAACATCATGGGCCGAAGGTCACATTCCTGTGCTATACTATTCTATATTCTATAAACATGATCACCATTTGGTTAAGCAGTGCACAGAGGAAATCTTCAGCCTTTAGTTTGTGACATTTCCTCACCTACAATATTAAGCTATGAATGTGAGCTTGTGACCACTGTGAAAATGTTTGGAGGATAATTCAGCTAATTAAAATGTTCAACAGAGATGTCTGGAAAGGGATAACACATCCGTTCATTCTCATATAGCCTAACTTACATTTGTCAATGGTGATTGTAAAAGTAAAGCTCAAAGCAAACAGAGTAATAAATATGGTTTTGAAGGAAATTGAATGATTAGCAGAGAAGTGAATATCTAAACCTGATGTTGAATAAAAAAATCTGTGGATGGATTTTATGTGGCATTGGTCGTCCCGCCTATTTGCTGTATAACTTGGGGAAAATTAACTTCCATTGACCCTGCAAGCCACAACCAGATGTTACTGTTTACCTCAGGCAGCTTGTTTCTTGATAGTTTAGTTTGCATCCCAAAATGAGTGAGTGTACTGCCTCTAAGACCACTAGTCAATAATAGGGCCAGTAGCTATCTGGTGAGCAGCAGGTAGGGAAGGACAAAACCAAGCTCAGTACCAATATCAGCAGGAATACGAGGAAGCCCTAATTGCCATTAATTGACCACTCAAGGAGCTCAACTGCCTCAAGGATTGGCAAACAGCCTGAGACATATCCCAAAATACTGGCAGAGAAGGCATTGTAGGCATTGTCTACTATAGCTAATTTTACGTTTTGCTTCTCAGCCTACTATCAGGAACATGTAAAATTCATACTGGGGAATCAGCCTGACTCAGTGGGTAGCACTTTCACTCCTAAATCAGAAGGTTTTAGGTTAAAGTCTCTCTCCAGAAAGTGTTAACTTTTTCATAACTACAAGGCATAAAGTCAAGCCTGACTGAATATTGCAAGTGCTTAAATCAGGAAATTTGATAAGTACAAGTCATTCTACTGGAGCGGACATTCAATTAATACAAATTCATTATAACACAATTGACAATTTGGGGACATCGTTTCTAAAGCACAAAGTTTTAAAGCATGTATTGGTTATAATGTGATTCCAGCCCCATTAGTTTAAATAGTGCTGCTATTACACGATTTTCTTATAACACGGGAATGCACGAGAACGGTACTAACATGTTAGTGCAGAACTGACAGTAAATTGAAACATTGGCCTCTTTATGAAATCAAATTTGCCCATGGAATTTAACTTCTTTGTGATATTAAGTTGAAAATTCCAGTTTCTTTCAGTCTGAGTCAGTAATAAACAAACTCCATCTAAGAGACCAGTTGCGCAGTTGATCAGTTAGGCACTAGTTGGAACTGGTTCCCTAGGCATCAGTGTCAAATTCACATATTTTCAGAAAACAGCACAGTTTTCTAATATATAAAATAAGGTGCATAAAGTCCAGTTCCACAGCAGACAGCATAATGGGTAGAATTTTCGGGTGGAATAGGGATAGGGGTATAGATTCTGTTCAGGATCTTCTAGGTCCTACACAATGTGGACAATGGCAAGTGAGTTCGGAAAATGTGATGACATTGGAAAAATGAGATTCTTAGTATTGAGGGAAAAAAAATCACTTTTCCATCCAAGTTTAGAACAGTGACATGAAAATCTTGCTAGTAAGTGGTGAAAGGCATGCATTTATATCTGAGTCGTACCTAATCTTGCCTTATTTAAATGCAGTTTGTTATTCAGTCATGTGGCAGAGAGAAACTAAACAGTGATAATTCCTGATATGATGGTCAGTGCAGGTACCTGGCACTTCAGGTCATCACTTGCTGTTCGGAGCCTCCATCTTAGCCATCATTCCCCAACATCTCAGGACATTCTCCATGGGAAGCAATCACTTGCACACCCCATCCATAGCCTCACTACATCATCATGTCACAACTTCGACCCATTCAAATACTGCATTTTTGAGCATACTAATACTTTTCATTTTACTGCTATTGCCGAGCCATGTTGTGCAAAGAGAAAATAACCCATCTCATGGATTTGACTGTTTGCTTGCTTTCCTAACACATCACTTACTTTGCGCCTACTTGGATGATCATAATATCTCTGCCTTCCTTTGCCTTGCCTTTTTTGCTTTGCCATCTCATTCAGGACTACAAGTTACAGTGCTCTGCTTTGCATTTTTAGTGCAGACAGAAAACCAAGCAACTTGTCATGTTAGACTGCATGAACAGCAGTGATCAGTCTAGATGATGGATATCTAGCTGTATAGATCATGCTATATCATTGTGTGATGATGCTGTCACTTAACATGGTTATTTTGTCCTTGTTTTTTTTGAAGAAAGGTCATAAAGGCAGAGGTGCCAAAAGGTCGTCTTTAACAATGGAGGGGGAGTGGCAGTTCATCCAGTTCAGATTTTTTTACTAGTTTGTTTTATCTATAGCAGTCAGAAGATGTTGGAGTCTAGAAGAGCTGCAAGTTTCAGCAAAAAATTCCACTTCTTTTTTCTGAAATCTCTGCCTGGATGTTGTTCCCTCCTGTCTGTAAGAATTTGTGTTTGAATCTACCTTTTTGCCAAGAGGTGTGTTTATGGGATATTACTGTATTGGAACAGGTAATTTATAATAGTTTCTGTTTTGCTTTGCTTAAATTTTCCAATAGTTAATTATTCTAAATTCTGCCTTCATTTCTTCGTGTTTCAACTGTAGAGTTTAAATAAATTCAGATTTGCTTAAAGCCGAGTGGTTTGACCAGCTGCATCACAATGGAATATGCACTTCACATCAGCCTTTAAACTAAGAAAAAGTTAAGGTCGAGGCAACCTTCTTAAAATACTTTGGGAGGGGGGTGGGTCTGGCCTGGCCCATAACAGATTGAGGGGTCATTTGGGATGATTCCATAATTCCAATTTAGGTTTAGGATTGTTGGACTCAAAGAAGGTAAATGATAGGTCTTTTGTTTCAGGTATTGAATTCAGTTGGGTTAAACAGTGCTTTGTGTAACAATGGCTCTTTCCGTCACAAATAGTTTTCTGGAGGTGGAAGAACTGGCTTTGGGAGTTTACAAAAAGTCAACAAGGCAAAGCTGCTGGAATCGGCAGACAAGCTGGAGTTGGGGTTGCCTTTGTCAGTGAGAAAAGGAGATGTAATTACAGCAATAGCTCGACATTTAAATTTGGTGGAAACGCCATCAGAATCTTCAGAAACAGGTAGAATTCAATTGCGGATAAAGCAGCTTGAACATGAAAAGGAACAAAAACAGTTTGAATTACCGTTAAAAGCAATGGAAAGAGAAATGGAAAGAATTGCCCAAACCAGAACAAATAGAAAAGGAGAGGAAGGCCCTAGCAGAAGAAAGGGAGAAAGAAAGAGAGAGAGTTTGAACTTCAGAAGTTGGCAATTAGACAGGGAAGTTGGCTTAAAACAATGGAGATGAAGGTAGAAGGTATGCTTAGTGAGGAGGATAGTGTAGATGAGCAAAGCCACTGTAGCCATAGGCATGGTGGGGATCTGTTTAGATACATCCAAGTATTACCTAAATTTGATGAGAAGGATATGGAAGCCTTTTTCATTTCATTTGAGAAAGTGGCTGAACAAATGAAGTGGCCAGTGGCCAGGTGGGTTTTGTTGACCTAAAAAAAGCTGATAGGTAGAGCTAGTGAGGTATTTGCATCACTATCACAAGAGGTATCTGGGGAATATGTGGAGGCGAAGAATGCCATCTTAAGTACATTTGAACTTATGTCAGAAACCTACACACATCATTTCAGGAATCACAAGAAGGACATACTTTGGTCAAATGTACTTTGAGTAAAAAATGAGGTCTGCAGATACTGGAGATCACAGCTGAAAATGTGTTGCTGGTTAAAGCACAGCAGGTTAGGCAGCATCTCAGGAATAGGGAATTCGACGTTTCGAGCATAAGCAAACAAAGTAATTTGGGTAGGCGAATATGGGCATTAAAATAGCTCAAACATATGATGCTCTTAGAGCGATGATTACTTTGGCGGAATTCAAAAATTCACTTACTGAAGTAGTGAGAACTCATGTGGAAGAGCAGAGAGTTAAAATGGCAAGATTAGCAGCTGAAACAGATGATGATTAAGAGTTGGTTCATAAAACAAAGTTTGGCTTCCCACATCAAATTCAATCTGTGAGGGTAGAAAATGGGGAAAAGAGAAAACCTCATGTGGTTAGGGAAATGTAGATCTCAGTGAAGATAATAAAGATAGCTTACCGCAGGGTCAAAAGGAAACCCATGAGGGGGAAAGAGAAGTTAAAAAGGTCAGGTGTTTTCACTGCAATAACATAGGCTACATGAAGTCACAGTGTTGGGGGTTTAGAAAAAGCACTTGGAAAATGCATGTAGGAAAACAGGATAAGCCAGTGAATTTTGTTAAAGTGGTAAAGGAAAGAATAGTGGAGGCCAAAAAGATGCACCGGAATGCACAACGTGGCTAGAGATTGGTTGAGAAGGAATTTCCAGATCATCCTAAACCATTTGCTTGCAAAGATAAGGTTTATTCACAAGTACCAGGATCAGCAGGTAAAGAAGTTACAGTATTCAGAGATACAAGATCAAATCAATCTTTGATATTGAGAGATAAGGAGATATGTAACTTGAAGGATTATTGCCAGAAAATGTGCTAGTACATGGAAGTCATGGTGAGATGACAAGTGCTCCGTTATGTAGAGTGAGGTTGGAGTGTCAGTGAAAAAGGAGAAGTGGTGGTAGGAATACTGGAGAAACTCCTGGCTTCAGGAATACAATGCGTCCTTGGTAGCAATGTAGCTGGATCACAGGTAGGAGTGCTGCCTACTGTAGTTGAAAAGCCAGTGGAGAATCAGGCAAATGAGGTAGTACAGGAAGAATATCCTGGGACTTTTCCTGACTGTATGATAGCAAGGTCACAAAGCCACCATTTGCAACAGGAAAAGAAATCAAAGAATACAGATAAGGAAGTTGAAGTAGAATTATCAGAGACCATGTTTGAACAAATGTTTGAGACAAAACAAGATATTTTTAGCTCAGAGAAATTAACTGAGATACAACAAAAACTGAAGAAATTGTATTGAAAAGCATACACAGAAATAGAATCTGAGTGTATTCCTGATGTTACTGTCTTAGAAATTATGTCTTGATGAGGAAGTGGAGGCCATCACATATTCAGGCGGATAAGAAATGGGCAGAAGTTCATCAAGTTGTATTACCAGTGGGTTACAGAAAGCAGGTGATGCGGGTAGCACATGAATTAATAGAAGGAGGTCATTTGGGGTAAGAAAAACTCAAGCTAAAATACAAAATCATTTTTACTGGCCTGGACTGCATAAGGATGTAATTGAATTATGCGAGACATGTCATACGTGTCAGGTAATTGGAAAACCTTAGGCAGTAATAAAACAAACACTTTTAATAATCTCTTCTGCATTTGAGGAACCTTTCACACGGGTCTTAGTTGACTGTGTAGGACCCTGACCTAAAATGAAAAGTGAGAATCAGTATTTGTTAACAATAATGGATGTGTCCACTATATTTCCAGAGGCCATTTCATTATGCAATATCACAGCTAAAAGGATTGTAGAAGAGTTACTCAAATTTTTGCTCGAAATATGGATTAGCCACAGAGATGCAATCAAATCAAGGGTCAAATTTTACACCAAAAATATTCAGGAAAGTTATGGATAGTTTATGAATAAAACAATTCAAATCCACTGCATACCATCCAGAATTACAAGGAGCATTAGAAAGTGGCATCAAATTTTAAAGACTGTGTTAAGGGCTTACGGTAAAGACTATCCAGGCTATTAGGATAAAGGAATTCCATTTGTACTTTTTTGCCATCAGGCATGCACTAAACAAATTGACCAAATTCAGACCATTTGAATTAGTTTTTGGACGTGAGGTGAGAGCATCAGTGAAATTAATTAATGAAAATTTGATGAGTCAAAATTCAGAGACCATATATTTGGACCAAGTATCAAATTTTAGGGAACGGTTAAATAGAAAGAGGAATTGGCCAGACAGCATTTAAAAATATCACAGCCTATGATGAAACAGGAAGCAGACAAGAAATCAAAAACTCTCAATTTTGCTATCTGGTATGAGGTGTTATTGTTACTTCCAGTGATAGGTGAACCATTAAAAGCAAGGTTTAGTGACTTTATCAAATCAAAAGGAGATTTGATTGAGGTGAACTATTTGACCAGGACTTCAGATAGAAAGAAATCGCACAGAGTATGTCATGTGAATATGCTCAAAAGATATTTTGATAGTGAAGGAAAGCAAAAGGAGAAGAGATTACTGGTTACAACACAAGATGAAGAACCAAATTGAAAAAATTCTCAATTGGATTTTCCTCAAATTAAATTGGACAATAAGGAAATTCTTAAAAATTGGTATAAATTATTAAATTACTTTCAAGAGGAAAATTGAAATGGTGTGTGAGAGTTATTACAATCGCATGTGAGAATAAGCTGGGAAATAGGATATAGGAAATGTTGTTCCAATTAAACAACATCCTTATAGACTTAAACCTCTGATGTTGGTACAGATTCAAAAACAGTTTGAACATAATTAAAGGGAGTTGCAGCAACTGGAGCTCATCCATAGGAATGGTGCCAAAACCAGATGGTACCCAACTTCACAAAGTCAGTGCAGTTACAAAGTCTGATTCATATCTGATTCCATGTTTGGAAGAATGCACTGAGAAGTTGGGATAAGCAATTTATATTTCTAATTTGGACTTATTCAGAGGATACTGTCAGGTACCTTTATCTGAAACAGCGAAGGCAATTTTGACTTTTGTAACACCAAATCAGCTATAACAATTTGAAGTCATGTCATTTGGTGTGAAACATGTGCCAGTCATTTCAAAGATTAACCAATAAAATCATTTCTGGATTTCCCAACTGTGTGATATACATCAACAACCTGGTGATGTTTAGTCACACACAAAAGAAACATTTGCAGCATTCATCGAAATTATTCGATCGACTTTAGGAGGCAGACTTGGTGATAAACCGGGCAAAAAGGAATTTGCCAAAGCCCTTCTTGGCCATGTTATCAGACAGGGACAGATGGTTCCATAGAATGTGAAAACAAATGTTATTGGGGAGTTTTCCATACCCCCGACAAAGAGAGAATTTCTACTATTCCCGGGATTGAGTGGATTTTATTGGAAATTTGTACCAAATTTTAGCAGTGCGGTTGCTCCACTCACTGACTTATTGAAGAAGTGCAGAAAACATCAACGGATGGAGGAATGATAGTAGGCATTTGACAGCCTGAAAGCTGTGTTAACCAGTGCCCCAGTATTAGCCACACCTAATTACACAAAGCTGGCTATCAATGCGAGTGATGTGGGTGTCAGTGGTGTACTCTTACAAGAAGATGACGAGAAGATATAAAGAATTATTGGACACTTCTCCAGAAAATTGAATATTTATCAACAGAAATATTCCACAATTGAAATTGAGACCTTGAGCTTGGAAATTGCATGACAACATTTCAACATTTATAATGCCAAAAATGTGTCTGCGATAATTGTATATAACCCATTAATAGTTTTTGGAAAATTTAAGGATAAAAATTGCAGACTGTTTTGTATGAGCTTATTATTGTAGCAATTCAATTTGAAAATTGTACATGTGGCAAGAAGAGAAAATGTAATTAGAGCATAAAACATAGAACATTGAACATTACAGCACAGTACAGGCCCTTCGGCCCTCAATGTTGCATCAACTTGTGAAACCAATCTGAAGCCCATCTAACCTACACTATTCCATTTTCATCCATTTGTCCTTCCAATGACCATTTAAATGCCCTTAAAGTTGGCAGGTATACTACTGTTGTAGGCAGGTCGCTCCACACCCCTACTACTCTCTGAGTAAAGAAATTACCTTTGACATCTGTCCTATATCTTTCACCCCACAATTTATAGCTATGTCCTTTCATGCTCGCCATCATGGTCCGAGGAAAACGGCTCTCACTGTCCACCCTATCTAACCCTCTGATGATCTTATATGTCTCAATTAAATCACCACTCAACTTTCTTCTCTCAAATGAAAATAGCCTCAAGTCCCTCAGCCTTTCCTCATAAGACCTTCCCTCCATGCCAGGCAACATCCTAGTAAATCTCCTCTGAACTCTTTCTGAAACTTCCACATCCTTCCTATAATGTGGTTACCAAAATATATGCAATACTCCAAGTGTGGCTGAACCAGAGTGCTGTACAGCTGCAGCATGACCTCATGGCTCTGAAACTCGATCCTTGTACTAATAAAAGCTAACACAGCATATGCCTTCTTAACAACCCTATCAACCTGAGTAGCAACTTTCAGGGATCTATGTACATGGACACTGAGATCTACATTATCAAGAATATTAACATTAGCCCAGTACCCTTCATTCCTGTTCCTCCTTCCAAAGTGAATCACCTTACACTTTTCTTTATCAAATCCATTTGTCACCTCTCAACTCAGCTCTGTAGCTTATTTATGTCCCTCTGTAACCCATGAAATTCTTCGGCACTATCCAAAACTCTACTGATCTTAGTGTCATCCACAAATTTACTAATCTATCCTCCTGCGCCCTCATCTAAGTCATTTATAAAAATGACAAACATCAGTGACTCCAAAACAGATCCTTGCGGTACACCATGAGTAACTGAACTCCATGATAAACATTTCCCATCAACCATCACCCTCTGCCTTCTTTCAGCTAGCCAACTTTTGATCCAAACCGCTAAATCACCCTCAACCCCATGCCTCCAGATTTTGTGCAATAGCCTACCATACAGAAATAAAATGTAGTAGTGAATGTTTGCATGCTTATAGTCAATGTGTTGTAGTATACTAAGTATACTAACAGAGTAAGACTAAAGGGTTTAAAATGAAGACATCTTTGTATATTGACGGTTAATTTTTATTTTAAAAGGGGAGGTATGCTGATGCTGTCACTTTAAAAAGTACTTTTTGAAGAAAGTTGTAAAAGCAGAGGTGCCGAAGGGTGTGGTTTAACAATGGAAGTGGCCAATTCTCCCAGTTCAGTTTTTTTCCAGTTTGTTTTTGCTGTGGCAGTCACAAGATGTTAGAGTCCAGAAGAGTTGCAAGCTTCAGTAAATAATTCTTCTGACTTTCTCTGAAACTTCTCTCTGGATGTTCCCTCTTGCCTGTAAGTACCCGTGCTTGAATTTACCTTTTTGCCAAGGGGTGTATTTTTTGGATGTTACTGTTCTGAAACACTTAATTAGTAATAGTAATTGAATTGGGCAGGTTAAATTTTCCAATAGTTACATTATTGGAAGTTTTGCTTTCTTTTTGTTCGTGTTTCAAATGTAGTGTTTAAATAAATTCTATTTTGCTTAAATCCGAGTGGTTTGACCAGTTGCATCACACACATCTGCCTTTGAAATAAGAAAAGAGTTAAGGTCTAGGCTATCTTCTTAAAATATTTTGAGGGGGGGGTCTGGCCAGGTGAATAACAAATGCTACACCTACAGCATGTGTCAGCAGCCTTTGTGGCTAAATCATGCAGTTCAACCGAATAGTAACATCACAAAGTCTAGGAGGAATAGTCTTCAGTGATGACAAAGGGGACAAAGCTCAATCAGGCTCCCACTGCAGTCATTCAAGGGTATCATTTGATGTCTGTCCAGGAGTTTGGACACAGTCTGTCAGTTATGTTGGACAGTCAGGGTCAGGAGTTCTGTATCATTAGAGCCCAGGGACTGGGCCACAGTCAGTCCTAGAGGCCTTATGCAATCAGTCGGATGATTACTGGTCAGGTAACTGCACAGAGATTGGTCAGGGATCTGGTCATTCATCTGTTGAGGATGTCCGTCCAGATGGTCAGAGTGAGGGTGTGTGCCATAATCATTTCTTGAGAACAGATGTTGGGACCACAGCCATGATAAGTTGGGGAAGTCAATTGTGGGAGCTGGAGGCAGCATGTTGGACTGTAAAAGGGACAATAATTGCAACAGGAGCAACTCAACATATAAGGGTGCGAGACGATAGTTCATTGGAGGACTGACATATTGCAGGGTAGTCAACAACAGTCACCTTGACCATGGTTTTGAACGCGGGGTAGCACACCCCATGGTTGGCATGGCTAAGCTGCATGACCGGGGCTCAGGTTGGTTGATGAAAGTGTAAATGAAAGAGTTGAGTGAAACTCAGAATATAGAAACTCAGAACTGGTGGGATTCGATTATCAGGCTGAGTCTACGACTCACTCTGCAAAGTGTGACCTGTGTTACTTTCCATCTCATCTGAATCATAAGCACTCAATGGACATAAAAGATGGCTGCCTCCACACCCAGAGTGGAGGAAATAAGTGTTTTGTTTTCTGACTGAGTACACAGGCTCTATATCTGAGCAAGGTGAGACACCTCAAGGTGAGACACTTACACACCACAGAAGACATCAATAATCATAGGGTCCTGCATGTGCAATGCATTCAAATCCTGGATACAAGCAATCTTGAACATGTAATTAATCATTACAAATTTATTATACTTGTCTATGTGAAGCTTCTGCATTGTTACATTTCTGAGATTCAGAGAAGCATTGCCTATCCCTTAAAGACAACCTTAAAATATCATCTGCATGTTACATTTCTGAGATTCTGAGAAGCATTGCCTATCCCTTAAAGACAACCTTAAAATATCATCTGCATGTCACAATTCACAAAGACTATCCAAGGTCTCATTGGTTGTATAAGGTCATGGAGTTGATTTCCTCTTGCCTTAAACTGTATTCACTGACATGCTCTTACGTGCAATGTTACCTTTCTTGGGTGATGTGGTGGATAGGGGTTTCAGTAATTTCACTGCACCTAAAATCTCTTCCCCTATTATTGTGACTTGGCTTGTGCTACTACATCAGAATAAGATCCATACACAGACATTCCATGACTGTCTTTGTCACAGCATTTCATGCCACAATGTGTGGAGGACTATGTTAAATCATCATGTGAACATTGATGTCACGCATTACTAAGCCACTGTCTGTTTCTGATATTCTCCACAAACTATTTAGAACCATGACCAATGGATCAACTACAGTAGGAGTCATCATCACAGTGACCCTGGTACTACAAAGGTGCCAAGAAGTGGAGGAGGAACAACATGACAGCAAGCCGAGGAGCAGCAGCAACTTCCGGAAGCTACCGAATTGCTTCGACATGAAGAAGTTGCAGCTGAAGATCCCCTCAGCATTTTGAAGAGAGACATGAGACACACAATTAATCGTCCTTGATGCCATTTCTTCCAGATGTGTAAGGTACAATGTCGGCAAAGACTGATGATACCTTAGGCCATTGCCACCAAACTATACCAGTTGCTGGAGTAGGACCTGTGACCTGAAGCTTTGTGAAGCTTTGTGGTGTCATCTTGTTTGAGTGGCTGTCACGGTGACAGCTGCACTAAACTCTTATGCAATATTCTACTTCCAACGATCTACTGGGGACATGTGCCTGTTCTTACACCTCCAGAAAAACAAGTATATCAAGACTATTACTGATGAAATTTGTGACACATCGTGCTGTTTCACCTCATTTCTCTATGATGAGATCAGTGCTGCAGTCAAGGAAGTAGGTTTTGCCAACATAACTGGCTCTGCCAGACGCAGGACACAATGGACTGTATATTAAGAACACCATAACACACTGCAGCTGACTTCATCAACTGAAAATGTTTGCATTTCATCATGGAAGATATTGTGAAGCTGTTAACCCTGGTGAGGGAATGTTGAACTAGGAGACATAGATACAGACTAAGGGGGCATTCACTTAAAATTGAAATGCAGAGAATTTTCTTCTCCCAGAGGGTAGTGAATGTCTGGAATCCTCCAACCCAGAGAGTTAGGAAGACTATATCACTGAAGATATTTAAAGAGGAGGTGAATGGATTTTTGAAATATCAGGGAGTTGAGGGCTATGAGGAGCTGATACAAAACAGGAATTGAGAACTGGAGCCATGATCTTACAGAATAGTGAGGCAAGCTTGAAGGAACTAATGTCCCACTCCTGCTCCTATTTCTTATATTCATAAGAATTCATAAAACCCTTTGAGAGTAACAATAATTGTCAAGACTTTGGTAATGTGTAGGCTTGTAGCTACACTATTAATAGCTGGCAGAGGGTAAAGGTCTCAGTTGACAGCTTTTTTCAAGTCGATGCAACATAAGCAGATTGTACCATTTTTCTTAGTCATGACTCTAATTGGATGGTCCATGAAATCACCGTTCTCATAGAAGTGATGAGGTCCTGTCTACCGAAGCATTCAAATAGGTCCTGAATGATTACTTGGTTAGAAATAATATGCAAGTTTAAAAGCAGGAAATTGGCATTAAGTAATGGTTCTCATTTGAATAGTTGGTGCAGATATGATGGCCAATGGCCACCTTCTGCATTGTTACATTTCTGAGATTCAGAGAAGCATTGCCTATCCCTTAAAGATGAAGTAGATGTGAGCGATGTATCTGCAATGGAAAGGCTTAGCAGAAAATTACATTGCAAGTCATGCTTGGACTAGTGTTAATCATTGATGTTGTTTTGATGAACAAAGTAAGCATTTTAAACACATTGGAAGCAAAAGAATGATCATTTCAGGACAAATGGTGAACATGTAATTGAAAGTTTGATTTGAATCATGTGCCACGAAATTTCTCATGGCAGCTCCTGTTCCCTCAGTTGAAAGTACTGTCAGTGGAATGGAAAGAAACCCCAGAGCATTTTTTGATTTGATTTATTGCAGTCCCATGTTCCTAAGTACAGCGAAAAGTTTTGTGAGCAGTATAGGCAGATTATAGCAAACAAATACAAACAGATCATAGGGTGATTAAACAGAGTGAGGTATGATGGCTCAGTGGTTAGCATGCTGTCACACAGTGCCAGGGACCAGGGTTCAATTCCGGCTTTAGGCAACTGTCTGTGGGGAACTTGCACATTCTCTGTGTCTGTACAGGTTTTCTCTGGGTGCTCCGGTTTTCTCCCACAATCCAAAAATGTGCAGGTTAGGTGAATCGGCCATGCTGTTCAAGGATGTGTAGGTTAAGTGCATTAGTCAGGGGTAAAAATAGAGAGAGGTAGGGTTGTGGGATGGGTTACTGTTTGGAGGGTTGGTGTGGGCTTGTTGGGCTGAAGGACCATAGGCAGTGGATTTCCCAGTTTTTCCAAGGTTTCCTTGGCATGCAGTCCTCTGTGCACTTGTTAATGAAGTCTGTGACAGTGGTGGTGTACTTGCGTAGGTTGAGAGTGTGTTGCTGGAAAAGCACAGCAGATCAGGCAGCATCCAAGGAACAGGAAAGTCAACGTTTTGGGCCGGAGCCCTTCACCAGTATTGGTAGTATTTTGGTAGCACGTTCTTTAGGTTGGCCTAGTTGAAGTCACCAGTCGTGATAAATAAGGCCACGGGGAATTTCATCTCTGGAGCATTTATATCGGTATAAATTTCATCTAGAGCTTTCTTCACTTCCGTGTGGGGTGGTATCTAGACTGCTGTCAGGGTGGCAGAGGTGAACTCGCACAGCACGTCGTAAGGATGGCATTTCACTGTAAGACGTTCTAAATCTGGGGAGCAGTAGGTCACCAGAGTTGTCACATAAGAGCATGAGGAAGTATTGATTAGGAAACATATCTCACCACTCTTAGCCTTACCCAAGGATGCTGTGTAATCCATGTGATGTATGGAGAATTTCTCAACTTGCAAGGCACAAATCTGGCCACAAATTCATGCATTGTTATGTTGGTTGATATCCTTAACGATTTTATGAAAAGATAACATTTTCATCTTAGATTGGAGACTTTCTTATAGGGTTAACATGTGCTACAATATTATAGTTTACTGCAGTTAAAAAGAGAGCTAACTTTTTTTTACAATGATGACGGAACAGGCATATTGTTTTCTTTGAGCTGACTACCATGCATTAGGAACTTACAGCTTATAAATATAACCAGTTTCTACGGTTTTGTCATAATTGGTTGACAATGAATTGCAGAAAAAGGTATAAAGTGAGTTTTCTTCCCTAGATGAAAAAAATTGCATTGACATGCAGCTTGGATGTGCTACTTTGGAGAGTGAAAAGACAGAGATACAAATACTTAGGAAAATAAATGAGAAGAATGAAATTGAAGCATAAATGAAAAACAAGTGTCATTTTTAAAATTTAATTATTATTTGTAAATCACCATTCATTCAAAGGAAAAGGTTTTTTTTCTCCATTTGCCTATCAAAACACATTATAATTGTAAAAACCCTTATTAAATTTCCTCTGCCTTCTCTATTCAACTAATTTCATTGCTGTGGGTTTCTCCCTTAATCATAATTTCTCAATCCTAATATCATCTCTTCTTTTTTAATGTTATAGATTTGTTACAGTTTCAATGATGGGGTATCCGAAGTTGCAGTATTCTCTACCAATGGGTTCATTAACTTTGTACAAATTTATCAAAACCTCTTTACATGTACTTTGTATCCTGATGTGTAAAACTGAAAATGCTGTTGTCCTTAACAAAGGAATAGATTCCCTACAGTATGGAAACAGGCCCTTTGGCCCAACAAGTCCACACCAACCCTTCAAAGAGTAACCCACCAAGACCCATTCCTTTACCCTATATTTACCCCTGAGTAATGCACCCAACACTATGGGCAATTTAGCATGGTTAATTCACCTGGCCTGCACATCTTTGGATTGTGGAGGAAATCCATACAGACACGGGAGAATGTACAAACTCCACAGAATCTCCTGAAGTGAGGCAGCAGTGGTAACCACTGAGCCACCATGCCACCCACCGTACTGTCACGTGCAAATCTAATCCCATCTGGCATAATTATGTGTTCTGTTTTCTGTATATTAATGGTTAATTGTTTTTGTGTGAAAATTCTATTGCCTGTAACTTAAATGAATAAAATAGTCATGAACAGAAGTAACCCAAAATTTATCTCATCTAGCATTTTTATGTCTTCTATGTATCAAAGCTAAATTGTTTTCATGTGTTAGAGCTCAACATATATTTTCTCCCCCACACTCTATACACCATGACCCCACACCTTCTCTCGCTTACTCCTGCAACTATAGCATAAATGCTGCCCCTTCACACTTCACTTCAGCTCTGATGAGGAGTCATCTAGACTCACAATGTTAGCGTGCTCTCTCTCTGTGGATGCTGTCTGACCTACTGTAACTTCCAGCATTTGTTGTTTTCAGTACATAGTGCCCTTCTTTGTCTTCGTCTTATTGCATCTTATTGCCACCCATCCATTTTTTACAGTCTCTTCTGCCTGCATAAACATTCCTGTTTTACTGGATCACCACAACTAGTTAGTATCCTTGACAACAAATGGTCTGATATAATTTAAAAAGTAACAAATGAAAGGCAGAATAAAATAATCAGTACTGTGAATTGCTATAAAAAGTTGGGGGGGGGGGGGGAAGTAATATTATTTTTGCAAAATTTCAAAATCCTGATAAACATTCCCACATGTGGAGGTGGGGAAATGGGGGCTGCAGAGAAGAAGGCATGTGTGGAAGCAGGGCACAGCAACCTATTTGGTGAATCCAAAGTCTTAAACTTAGTTGTATTCAGTTTCATAAGTCACAGATTCCATGCCAGATGCAGGCTCACGTGGTCATAATATCTCTGAAAGAATAAAAAAACATGCTCATATATAACATCTTCACAATGTTAGTACAGTCCAACATGCTTGAAGGCCTTCAAAGTACTTTTGTTGAAGTACAGTCAGTGACGTAGTGTAGGAAGTATAGCAGCTAATATCTGGATGGCAAGATCCCACAAATACCTGCTGTGACATCATCTACCAATATAATTGCCAAATATACACTGAACGCATCCTTTCTTCACTTCTCTTGACCTATCCACTACACCATGTTGTCAGATTGGTAGTTCAATATTCAGTCTTAAATTAACTGCAAGTTATTCAAGCTGAACTTTGCAAACACTGAAACCATTGTCTTTGGACTTCAATATAAAGTAGATTAGATTACTTACAGTGTGGAAACAGGCCCTTCGCCCCAACAAGTCCATACCGATCCTCTGAAGAGTAATCCACCCAGACCCATTCCTCTACATTTACCCCTTCACCTAACACTATGGGCAATTTAGTATGGCCAATTCACCTAACCTGCACATTTTGGACCGTGGGAGGAAACCGGAGCAACCAGTAATTTCAATGTCATTCATTTCAATTAGATCCTATGAATGAACAAAACACTGTCTTATGCTTTACCCCGTAAATCAACAGTTGACACATATCCGTCTCAGGGTATCTGGAAAGACGTGCTAAAGAGAATAAAGTAATTAATATACAAAATGTTAAAGAACCCATGGTAGTGTGGCAGGACAAGAATATTATTGAAATGCATGCTCAAATCACTGCACAACTGATCTGAGTTTAATGGCTTTTACTTTGTAAAGAACGAAAGATAATTACATTGATTATAGGCTGTGCCAAGCAACCATCAGCGGATGATGGTCAAAGTGGAGAAGTGAGTGCAAACATTTACTCTTCATTTATATATAGAATTGAAACAATTCAATCCACCAAAGAATAATTGGCAAAGCTGGGAGACCTGGTGTTATGGCTATGTAGGAAGTGGGAAACTTGTCCCCTTTATTTATTGCAATAGGTTGTTTCTTAGTTGTGTCAGCCTCTTGTTGATTTGTGTTGATGTTTGCTGCATTTGATTCATTTTTAAAAAGTCTATTGGGTTTATGGCTCTTTTCTGTTTTAGTGTTACGACCTGTAAAATACACTAACAGACAAATATTTTATTCTTTTAAAAAGTAATATCTATTCTGATTTAGATTAAAAAATACCTGATTTAGATTATAAAAATTTAAAAAAGGAGTACACAATTCAACTCTTCAAGTCTGGGCTGTCATTCGATAAGATCATCATTATTCCGATTGTAATCTCAAATCTGCATTCTCATCTATCTCTGATAACCTTTCACACTTTTCCTTAACAGGAGTCTATCTACCCCTATCTTAAAAAAATTCAATTCTATTACTGTTTTAGGAAGAGTGTTCCAAAGATGTATAATCTTCTGAGAGAAAATAAATTGCCACCTGTCTTTGCACAGTGATATTATTTTTCTTTTAGTTTGGTGTAATCCCTGACTTTTTGAGTTAACTATTGAAAATGGGTCTGCCCCTTGCAGCTTTTCTTAATCGTTGGAAATATTTATTCTGTCTGTTTTGAAATATCTCATGAAATGTTTGCCATTGTTCTGTTGACTTAGCCTTTAACTTAATTTATCAATTCACTTTAGCCAGCTGTGATTTCATAACCCCCTTCTTTGAATTTTACAAATAGTCTCAGACCCCTCTTTTCTCCCTCTCACACTGAAGGTGAACTGCAATCATACTATGGTCACTGTTTTTTATGGAAACCTTCATTTAATTAATCATCAATTAATCTTATCTCATTGTATGATATCAAGTCTAGTTTGCCTGTCTTTGGTCCACTCCAGAACATGCCGTTTGAAGAAATTATCTGAAATCTGTGAACTTCTTATCTCAACTATCTTTTCTCATCCTACTTTTCCAGTTTAAATGTAGATTAAGATTTCCCATGAGTATCACTGTGCCTTTCTGATAAGTTCTCATAATTTCTTCCTTTATGTTCTATCCTACCATGTGTTACTGATACAGGCCATATACACGATAGAATCCCCAGAGTGTGGAAAGAGGCCATTCTGCCCATTAAGCCTGCACCAATCATCCGAAGAGCATCTCATCCAGACCTAACCCCGCGCCCTATCTCCATAACCCTGCATTTCCCACGACTAATCCATCTGGCTTGCACCACCCCTAGACACTGCAGGCAATTTACCTAACCTACTCATCTTTGAACAGTGGGAGTAAACTGGAGCACCTGACAGAAACTCACATGGACACAGAATAATATGTATACTCCACACAGGGTCACCCACAGCTATGACTGAACCCAATACCTGGCATTGTGAGGCAGCAGTGCCAATTGCTATGTGACCATACTGCCTTTCATCATTTCGACAAGTGGCTTCTTGCTTTTATTATTTCTCATTTCTCACTAATCTGTTCCCACAACTTGGTTTCCTGAATTTAGGTCATCCTTCTCCATTGTGAAAATGCCATCATTAACTAACAGAGCCATCCTCCAACTTTTCCAACTTTCCAATGATTTCTAAAAGTCCTGCAAGCTTCAAGATTCTTGTTCCATTCAATGTCACCTGCATCCATGTGTCTGAAATGGCTACCAGATCACACTTACCCAATTCTATTTGCATTCTCTGTTCATTTGTTAAGATTCAATGCTAAGTACATTCAGATACATAAGTTTTATGTTTTTACTCACTTTGAAAACTCTAGCCTTATTTGTCAGTCAACCCTTAGACTTGTACTCTTTAAGTTTCCTGACATGGTCTGTTTATCATTTTGTCTATTAGTATTTTTCTTTTTGGCTCAATTCTACTATTTGGTTTACCACATCTTCTCAAATTTAATCCCTTGCCCCCTCTGTTTTGTTTAAAATCCTCTCTAATTCTGTAGTTTTGAAGCTAGCAAGAAAACCAGCCCAGTATGGTACAGGTGAAACTGTCCCATTGGTATAGATGCCATCTTCCCCACTACTGGTGAAAATGGTCCACAAACTGGAACCTACTTCTCCCACACTGCTTGTTGAACCACACAGTAAGTTGACAGTGCAGCCTGTTCTTTGCTGCAGAGAACAGTGTCAATTTCCTAACTATGCTGCCCCTTTTTGCCAATATATTCTTTCTTACTGCCCTCTTTTGAATGGCTTCCTGTACCATTGTGCAATGATCAGTTAGCTTATCCATTTTGTAGCTCCCACCCTCATCTAGACAAACTCAGTAAAAAGATATTGACCCTGTCATGCACATCTACACAAAGATTCACATACAAGGAAATATAAGTGAGTTACAAAGTGAAGGGGGATGGGAAGGAATAAGTTAGCAGTAAAAGTCCACAAAAGTCAGTTATATAACAATCTGGTAGATTGATACAGTACGTGATTTCAGATTGGGTTTCAGAGGAGATGGAGATATAACAGTGGGAAACCAGTCTCAAAGTAATATTTTGGGGATGTGGGTTCAGATCTGTTATTTTGAAGATGTAGGTTCAGATCTGACCATGACATGAACTTTGAATTCAATAAAAACCTGTAATTAAAAGGTAAGTCGTCTAATGGTTACATTGTCACTAATCTGGTTCATCAGTGCTCTGTCAGGAAGAAAACCTGCTGTCAGCGTTTGGCCTACATCCAGATCAATTTGCAAGTAATTTGATTCTTAAGTGCCCTCTGAAATTGCCTAGAAAGCCATTCAGTTCAAGGGCAATATTTGCCCAGCTACCTGACACCCATATCCCAGGAAGGAATAAAAAAATGCATGGTGCTTATCATACAATAATTTATCATTGTACTCAACAGTGGTTAATGTTATCACTTGGTGAAATTATGCGATTGCATATATGGACATATTAACAATCGTTACAATGATTGTGCGTGTTTAAGTCTAACTGGTGAATTGTGGATAGGTTACCATCAGGAGCAAGGAGACCTGCTTGCCAATAACGTCGAGTAATTGTGTAACCACAATGGTTTAGAACGAAGAACACCAAGCTCAAGGAAATCGCGATTGTGTCTCAATCAACTCTTCACATGAAATTGTCGTCAAATATGAGTGTTACAAGATAATCTCCAAAACAACTGCACAACTCACAAAAGGGATTTTTTTTCCCTAACACCTATATTAACGTGACCGCATGTTACTAGTTTCGAAAATATAGATCTATTGGGCTGGAAAGTATCTCTTGCATGACACCCACTCTGTGAACACTAAATCTGACGTTAATCGGGGATCTTGTGAAACTGTACAGATTAAAACAGGTTAGCAATGTAAACGGCACTTTGCATCTTGCAGGACAAGTACGCAATACACCCCCAACCTCACAATAAGTCAAGGCTGGCAAGATCGTGCTTAACAGTGTAAATACCAAAACTTTAATATAGAATTATAGTATGGCTACTTATAATAAATAACTTGAGTTTTTGTTAACTTAATCTCAATGTTAAAGTTATGGTTACCGCTACTGCAGCCTTTCGATATTGTAACGTCTTCCCCAAAACATAAAAATGACGAAACGAACACAGCAACAGTATCCATTACTTTTGTGTAGAAATGCGCTTGTGTCATTGAATCTTGTACAAGAAATTATACCATGGTCTTTATTAGTCAATATCAATATGGGATATTCAAACAGATGAAAGTGTAGGTTCACTTAAGAACATTTTGTCATTCTTGAGTAACGTTGGTCTCAGTGTTTCGGGATAAATTTGAATTCGGATAAGGAGTGCCCTCGTGTCAATCCGCGGACATTCTGGTCACTGGAATATGGAACAGGCCATTGGAAACCGTCTACCCTGTCTGAAACCAACATCACATCATAACACTGACTATTTCAATCAGCTCTCAACTACTGTAACATCAAATGATGTTCTATTGATAAACCTCGGCAGGGGAAAAATTATGGCTGAAGATTTGCTACTTGTATTACAGTTTTCTATGCACCGCCAACATAATTCATTTAAACCTCTCTATTTAGTCATAAAATCCGCCCTTTCTCGATTAATTTTATGCAGTGAGACACCATCGTTTCAAATAAAATCAGAGACGAGGAAGCTACATTCTAATATAAAAGTGGCAAAATGTACAATATTGAGGAGGAAGATGAAAATAAAAGAGAAAGCGTTGTCCAACGTCTATATTTTCATTTTGTTGTGCTTTTGTTAAAATAAAAAGTGTTCCCAAGGTGTGTGCAATGCATGTAATTTTGCAGTTGTATTCCCTGCTCCCAGTCAGAGGTAGGGAGCTGCTATCCGCCATTTTCGCTCCAGTTTACCACGCCCGTGGATCTAGCGGAAAGCGGTAGCAGCAGCAAGCTGTCTCTGTCCCTCTGCTCGTTTTCGGAAACTAGCTGCGGACGTTGAGAGAGGAAAGTGCTCGTGGTGAACGGGCCAACAATCGGGCGATTTTATGTCAGTGTCTATGTGAGAGAGAGAGAGAGGGGGGGCAAAACAAGAGCAGTGAAAAGAGGTTGCCGCAGGATATCGTTACATCCCTTTACAGAGCGTGAGGACAACATCGAGAGAGAGAGATCAGAGACCCTCCCCTGGCCAGCTCTGGATTGCAAAAGAATCAGCGTCAGACCTTCTCTCTCTCTCTCACGGCTCGTGCCTTCTCTTGGAGAGGAAACAGAAATTGATCGTCTTTCTTCACCATTCCACCCCCTCAGCTCTTCTGAAACTCCAAGTGATTTCTCCATGTTTAGTCAGACCGTGGAATACTGAGAGGAGAGCCCCCCACCCTCCCACCAGCTCCAAGCACACACAGGTCGCGGAGAAAGACACTCCACACCAGTCGGCTACATGACTCTCGACTCCATCATGGCGTGCTGCCTTAGCGAAGAGGCGAAAGAAGCCAAAAGGATCAACGCGGAGATCGAAAGGCAGCTCCGGAGAGACAAGCGGGATGCACGGCGAGAGCTCAAATTACTGCTGCTCGGTGAGTCTTACAGATGCAGAGGACGCGGGGTTTGTTTATGGGAGGCGGGGGGAGCTGGAAGGAGAGTGAAGGGTGCTTTAAAATAAAGTTCATATTCAGTAAAAATGGAAATAATTTACATTTTTAAAACATTCCACAACCGCCGCCCCCCCCCCCCCCCAACGGGAATGCAACAGACTGTGTTGGTGCCGCTTCTCTGAGTGAATCGGATATGTATGAGGTACAGTGTTGTTAACCTGTCACTTGTGCGTGTTTATTTATTTACTCTTAATTTGGTAAGAGTTGTTTGTAATGGAAATTAATTTTGCCGACGTTGTTTTCAGTTCTGGATGCGTAACCCAGAATAGGAGGCAGCTGATGTTATTCTTTCGTAACTAGTGTCTTGTAGGCGAAAATAGCTGGCCTATTTGCAATAATAGCTTGTAGTGATGGTCAGCATTGTTCAAATGTAGCCATTTTACAAAACGATAGTAGTCGGAACATGTTTGGTCAATTTTTGTGATCTGGATGTAGATGAGTTTTGCACTATGCTGATGTTACTGGAATCTTGTAAAAATTAAACCCGCCTCTCTCCATTCTGAGCAGTTTGTACATTGCTACGTCGAAAGGAAATGAACATATACTTAGTATGTAACTTATGCATTCATTATTGTGAAAATTGTCCTGAAGCATTGCTTATGCAGGAAAACGCATAATATTCTCAAAACACTGGTCGACATAAACGGGTGAGATTTTAAAGTTGTGTGTGGTTGAACATAATGTGCTCAACCAAATAAGTTTGAATAACATAAATGTTGTACAGTTACTGTATGTAAACTAAACTATTACCACAAGTCATATCGTAAATTAGCATATGGTTTTTGTACAATTTTAGATTACAAAACACAGTTAGTTAGTAAACATCACATTTGGACAGTAATAGGTACTTTTGGCAATGTTTATTTCCTTCTAAATTATTAGAACAGCATTTCAAAAACTGGAGATTCCTAAACTCTTCCATGTAGTGTTTTAATTTTGAGGAACAAGAATGATGAACAGAATGCAGCTAGAACAAGCCTTTTTACAGTTAAGTCAAAGTGGAGAAGTGCTTTTCGAGTTAACTGTTCCAAGTGCTTTCTGAAAAATGTGTGTTAGATAAGAAGCATGTTATTGTGTCTCTGATTATATGATTAGATGGATTGCATGATCACATTCAGACAGAGGCAGCAATTCTATTACACCAATGTAAAATTTTGTCAGAGGAGAAAAAACTGCAAATTGTCAAATCAGAGAAGACCAATGAATAATAGCCTCATTAAGGATGGAAGCATTCCTTTTAATGAAAATATGAAAAACTTTAATGTTTGGAGAAAGATATTTAGTGATACGTATTGTTTTTGACTCCATTATATTAATTGGTGCATGTATTCTTGTTTTTGAACTGGAAGTGTTATTGATCATTTTATGGCAAGAATTCCTCAGTATGCTGCAAAGAAATAGTATATTATGAGCTCTACCTTTGCATCCAAAAGGTACATTTGTTAGTTCCTTTTAAGTAGTGACATGAGTCCAGGTCAAATTAGATTTCTTATCTGTTTGGCGTACAGTTTAACTCTATTTGTATACGGAAGCATTCTTGTATCATTAAACTCTTCATCTGTATGTATTCAAGCTTGTCATAACTGTTCATGAATTGAAATCAGTATATAACATTACCCTACTGTTTAAGACTTGCACTTGCTACACATGTTATTGAGATCTGACAGATCAAATTTTGTTTAAATATCTGTTCAGTAAAGTAAAAGTTATTAATCCATGAAAGGTTTATGTATCAAGATCGAACTCATAATGTGTTCCTGGAGTCATAATCTCCAATATGTTGATGTAAGAGTAATAGAGAAAAACATGTGGGAGAAGTATCTGTACAAGCTACCTGAGTTGTTATTTTGACATGACCCATTTAAGTCTTGTTTCTATGTGACATATTGAGTCTTAACTTGTTACAAAAATATTTTTCTGCACTCTGATTTAATATGGATTTGTTTTGTATTATGGTGGGTTACATCATTACACCACAATAGATCTTAAAAACCACTAACTGCAGCAGTGTTAGGTTATAAGGTTAAAGTAGGGGAATGCAGATAACACAATTAAAGATTCTAGTGTGGCATTCACAGTGACAATACCTGGCACCTGAGTTGTACTTCTGGCTGCTTTAATGTGAGTGTGAAATATTATTTGTGTTGAGATATTGACTGACAGATCTTGCAGCTGGAGTGTAGGAGTTGCTGAACATAATTTGTTAGATTAATATTAATAGTGCTGTGTTATTAATAATGTGTGGGTTAATAATGTTAACCCTCTGAAGCAGACCCTCAATGAGATAAATGCAATTGATTTTGTCTCTGTTTTCCTATTGATGTTTGCCAGGTAATGGCGATCTTTTAGACTTTTTAATTGTTTACCGTGGCAACCTACTTAGTCCATGTGAAAAATATATTATACTTCTGAAATAATGAAATTCTGAAATATGTGACCCTGTGGAAGGGCCAATGTTAGGTGTGAGCAGCTTCTTTTAATAAGCACAGTCTTAATCCAGTTATTAAAAATATGACTTTAACATCATCAGGTGCACCTTGCCTCATAAGGCAACTCCTGCTGAGGACCAATCCATGCTTTATAATTTTGTAGTACTTATAGTCAATGTGTTCTTCTGAATTATTCATGGTCTTTTTAGCCACCTGCAGCCAGGTTCAACAATTAGACTTGAGGTGTCAGAGCAGGAAACACTTACTTCACATTTTAGTGGAAAAATCTTGAAAACCCATCAACATTACAATTACCTCCAAACGTAATAAGGGCAGGATTTCCCACATGTCCTCACCTTCCACCCCACTAGTCTCTGCACTCAATATATATCATCCTCAAACACTTCTGCTAACACCAACTAGACCCCACCACTAAGAACATCTTCACCTCCCATCCCTCTCTGTCTTCTGCAAGGACCATTCCCATTGTCACTCCTTGGTTCATGCCACTCCTTGGTTTGTGCCAGCATTGAGTTTTCCAGTTTCAAATAATCTTCCCATAATCCCTTCCTCTCCAGCCATCCCCAATCCCCCACCCCCAATTTAATTCCTATTACCAACCCATCCTTCCAGCTACCAACTGAATACATACCTCCCAACGATCAACCAGGTCGGTCGCACCACCTATGTTCACAATCACTACCTCATCATTCCGACCTTCTCCCCACTCCGCCTTTATCTGCAGCTCTCATTACCCCCAGCTCCATTCCTGAAATGTCGATTTGTCCACATCCAGCTGCTGCCTGGTTTGTTGTGTTCCTAATTGTTAAAAAGGAAAGCAAATTGTTGGATGCATAATGAATGTCATAACATACAAGGTATAAAGAAAAAAAAAGCTTGCAATTATATCATGCCTTTCATGAGCTCTTTGTTCCAAACCACTTGACAGATAATTAAAAATTTTGAAGTGAACTGTTGCAGGAAATGTTGAAACCAAGCCACACCAAGGAACATCTCACAAATAGTATTGTAACAATGACTAAGTAACCTGTTCTAATGTAGTTAGTTGAACATAGTGCAAGAAAACCATCAATGTAGTACATTGATCTTTTATGTCCAGTTGAGAGGACAGACTGACTGCAACGATGTCTGATTTGAAAGTGGCTGGATCATGTGCATAGGTGTCTGCAATCGGATTAATCTTGGAATTTTTTGATTCAGTTGCAAGTTTTACACCTGTCCTTGTTCAGTGTGCAGCTTGGTTTTGGCACAAGAGGGATGCTGCTTTAGGTCTATTTACCACCCAAAGAAAAGGTTGAGAAGGAATATAATACTTGTTAAAATTACAAAGATTATGGAGAAGTTTGATTTGTCGATTTTTTTTTTCTGCACAAATGTTTTGCACTAGGCCAGACCACTCAAAACGTTGTTGAGCAGGCAAGCCAGACCATAACTTTGCAATTTGTTTCAGTATGTGTACCGTTCAAAGTTTGTGAGAAGATTTGTAGCTCGAGAGCTCGTTGTTGTGGTTCTGTTCGCTGAGCTGTGTACTGTGAAAATTACCTAGAGTAAGTTACCTAGGTTGCCTACTAGGTTTTAAAAACAGCCAGAAATTTATTAACAAAGAACAAATTTATTAACAGTGAAGTGCAAAGAGCCGAATAAAGAACCCCTACCAAACTTCATCTATCCAAACTAGACTTAATTATGCTGTTCTGAATATATACAACAGTCTCAATAAGCAAATCCCATTTAAAAAAATAAGTTTTTTTAAAAAAAAGGAACAGATGCTTACAAGTTGAAGTTAGAAGGGCGCAGAGAGAGAATTTGTTTCCACACAGCTCACTGTTCAATTCCCAACTAGGTCTGGGCTGGACTGAACTAAACTAAACTGCTCAGCTAGAGAGTTGACCACTCCCCTTCCATTATACAGGTCACTTCTAAAGCATGATCACTTTGGCCTGAAGTCTCATTTGCTTACATCTAAACAAAAATGCCTCTCATTACCCTTTAATCTCTGTACCAAACCAGACTAATCAGCACTGAGAGCGGTTTATTACCCCACTGAGAAAAACCAAGAACACAGTGTCCTTGAGAAAAGGAACAGCTTTGTGATAATAATATGTCAAAATTATGTGATACATGGAGAAAGGTGCAAATTTGAAACACATTAACAACTGAATGGGCTTAAAGTTTCACTACATAAAAATTCACAATTAAATCATCTTCAAAACTAGTAACACTTCCTTTCCTCTGTTGGTACAGAATCAGAATGCTGGACCAAACCTACAAATCATGTGGTCCCAGAATCCAGAGCCTGTTCACACAGTCCATTGCTGAACTTTTAATTGGTTCTGGGCTGAACTGCTCAGCTAGAGAGCTGACCACTCCCCTTTCATTATACAGGTTACTTCTAAAACATGACCATTTTGGCCTGAAGTCTCATCTGTTTACATATAAACAAAAAGGCCTCTCAGTACCCTTTAATCTCTGTACCAAACCAGTCTAATTGGAACCAGGAGAGTTTTATGACCCCTCTGAAAAAAAAATCAAGGGCACAGTATCATTGAGAAAAGGGACAGCTTTTAGAAAAAAGGGACCAGCTTTGTGATAATGTAAGCACCCATGGTAACATTTCTCAATTAAGGGAAACAATGTAAAGCCGAAATGCAAAATAATTTTTTTCACCATTGGTAAGAATGTGAAACTGGTAGATTTTAGCAAAATCTATCAACACGTGGGATTCTGGTAATGGATAAGGCAGAAAGGCATGAGGTGACTTGCTTATTTGGAGAGCCAGTTCATATACAAAATTTGAGTGGTTTCCATTTGTGCTGCAATAATTCTGTAGTACAGTGGTTAGAAGTGTGCCAGGGAATGTTGTAGGTAGATGAGCTAAATATACTAATTGTTTTCTATCTGAAATGAAAAATTAGTGTTCTGACCAGGTGAAGGTGGGTGAATTAGCTTCCCTCTCTTCTTCCTCCTTGATTCGCCACAAAGTGGAAAGCAATATCTCTCTCTCTTGTAGAAATGTAACTACCCAATATTACTTCTAGAATAAGGAGCCTATTACAAAATTTTCTTGAATGAAAGAGAGCATTTTTATTTTCTGATAATCCTGGGGGAAATAACAAAAACACAAGATGAGCAGAAGTTCAAAAAGTGATGTGTCTAGTTTAAATGGAAGATGAAAGAATTCACATTAAAAGGTGATGGTTATCACCTGAGATCACAGTTTTAATGCTTTGTGTGTTTTGCAGTAGTAAATACTGCAGATCCACTTATGTTTTTGCTGGCTGGAAGTTCTGTCCAATTAGTATTGCCACTGTATTCTTTATCCTTTTTGGGAGGCAAAGCTAGAGAGCTTTCTGTAGTTTTGCAGTCAAAAATTCATCTTCCCTGCTCTTCTGTACAGATGGTTTATGCATTTCAATGTCTGATTTCACTTGTTTCCAAACTTGGTAATTGCATCTTCTGTTCTTCACCTTAAGTAAGTGAAATGTGTATAGGGTACAAATCCACATCGAATAGGGTTTCATCCTGTCTGACTGAGTGGAGAAGTTTCCATGTGTTCTGTTTAAAAATGTTTTTCAGGTTTTGCGTATTATCGTGTCCTGACAAAGGGTCACTGGACTTGAAACTTGAACTCCATTCTCTCTCTGTAGATGCCTCCAAACCTGCTATGCTTCTCCACCCTGTTTTTGTTTGTGTATTTTGCATTGGTTTCACAGAGCTTGGCTAACTTGTGTGAGCAGTTGATAGCTGTGGCCATTTTGAAGGCAGTGTTTTGTTTCTTTTTAAAAGCATTTCAGTCCATGACAGTCCCAAATATTAAAAGCAGATGATGGTATTTGAAAATCAGCAGTTTGTATGTTATCACTATTGTGCCACTGATTACTGTAAGCCTATCATATTCAGTGATTCACAATGTTGGTATTGATCATAAGGTCTGCTGTTTTAGGGGTTTACTTTAGTTGAACTGATTTTCTGTTGCTATGACATAATAAAGTATGGGCATAGTAATCCTGGTTTCTATGGCAGAATTATTGATGTAGTGCTTTATTTTGCAAACATTTGCAAAAATGTTATCAATGCATTATAAAGCTACATGTGTCTGCAAAAGTGTTGTGATGTCAACAATAATCACATTTATATCTTGTGTCTTTAAAAATGTGTTTTTCTAATATATTAAAATATGTAAATAATGAATGCATGATGAATGGTCTTTCTGGCTACAGTTATCTGTCGAGTGGTGATTTGTCATTTCTTCAGCTGTGTTACACAAGTGGACATTCTTGATGTTTGTTTATAAAGTATTCACTAGTAGAATTGAGAGTCTGATTTGAGTAATGATGTTCATTGACCAGTTGATTTATGATCCCTTTTGGGTGCAGTGAATGTGATTATAGTGTCCATAGTATTAATGCTAGCTTAGGTCATGTGTGTCCTGGATAAGGATTTTTTTGATTTACGTGGTATAGGACCAAATGATATTGATTTTCACAGTTGTTTTTGAATAGTTTTATCC